>NC_083445.1:17867674-18502674 GCF_020745735.1 Hemiscyllium ocellatum
AATCAGGAATTAAGAGTATTTATCTTCGCCTCAACTTTGCAGCGCTTCCAAAGAGTAATTATACTCTTGGCCAGACGCATCTTGGATGTGAAGGAATGGTTTTCCAAACAGGGACAAATGTATCTGCGTATCCAAAACGCAGTTTGGATGCCTTGACTTTTCTTCCATTCAATTGGCCTAGAGAAACCAACATCTATTCCTCACCTTGAAAGTGGAGTCACATATGGGCAGGATGATGAAGGCGGCATTTGAAACACTTGCCTTTATTGGTCAGTGCATTGAGTACAGGAGTTGGGAGGTCATGTTGCAGTTGTACAGGACATTGGTTCGGCCACTATTGGAATACTGCACTCAGTTCTGGTCTCCCTGCGATAGGAAAGATGTTGTTAAACTTGGAAGGGTTCAGAAAAGATTGACAAGGGTGCTGCCAGGGTTGGAGGATTTGGGCTACAGGGAGACGTTAAATAGGTTGGGGCTGTTTTCCCTGGAGTGTTGGAGACTGAGGGGTGACCTCATAGAGGTTTATAGAATCATGAGAAGCATGGGTAGGATAAATAACCAAGACCTTTTCCTTAGGGTGGGGCAATCCAAAACTCTCAAGTCCTGGGATAGAATTAAGGTGAGGGGGAAAGATATAAAAGAGACCTAAGGGATGACTTGTTCATGCAGATAGAGAGTGGTGCATGTACAGAATGAGCTGCCAGAGGAAGTGGTGGAGGCCGGTACAATTACAACATTTAAAAGGCATCTGGATGGGGACATGAATACGAGGGTTTATAGGGATATGGGTCAAGTGCTGGCAAATGGGACAAGATTAATTTAGGATATCTGGTCAGCATGGAAGTGTTGGATCGAAGGCTCTGTTTCCGTGCTGGACATCTCGATGACTCTAAAATTTCATAAGATCCCTACAATGTGGAACCAGGCCCTTCAGCCCAACAAGTCCTCACCAACCCTCTGATGAGTAACCCACCCAGACCCGTTCCCCTACATTTCCCTGACTAATGCACCTAACATACACATCCCTGAACACTTTGGGCAATTTCCCATATGTTTGGGCAATTTCCCATGTGGGCGGCACGGTGGCACAGTGGTTAGCACTGCTGTCTCACAGCGCCAGAGACCCAGGTTCAATTCCCGACTCAGGCGACTGACTGTGTGGAGTTTGCACGTTCTCCCCGTGTCTGCGTGGGTTTCCTCTGGGTGCTCCGGTTTCCTCCCACAGTCCAAAGATGTGCAGGTCAGGTGAATTGGCCATGCTAAATTGCCCGTAGTGTTAGGTAAGGGGTAAATGTACGGGTATGGGTGGGTTGCGCTTCGGCGGGTCGGTGTGGACTTGTTGGGCTGAAGGGCCTGTTTCCACACTGTAAGTAATCTAAATCTAATTTAATTCACCTGACCTACACATCTTTGGACTGTGGGAGGAAACTGGAGCACCCAGAGTAAACCCACGCAGACGGGGGAGAATGTGCGAGCTCCATACGGTCAGTTGCCTGAGGTGGGATTCAAACCCAGGCCCTTGGCGCTGTGAGGCAGCAGTACTAACCACTGAGCCACTGTGCTGTCTGTGCCACCATGCCACCCATACATGAGTGTATGAGTAACCTGACTTTCAAATTGGAAGGGAGAATCTTACATCCCTCCATCTGGTGTCAACCTCATCCATCCAACCAGAGGTCATTCTCAATTCTCGCCCTGTGCTTGTATGAACTGAGCCAGTGGTTGACACTGTCAGCTCTGGTCCTCCTGAGATCAGAGGGACAATTGAACACAACAAGATAGAGGACAGGAAAGAGATAAAGTGCTGAGTGTAAAGACAACAATCTCTCCCTCAGCAAAATGAAGGAGCTGGTCATCGACTTCAGGAAACATAGTGGAGGACACGTCGCTGTCTGTATCGATGGCACTGAAGTGGAGATGACCGAAAGCATCAAGTTTCTGAGAGTAATGATCACCAACAATCCATCCTGGCCCACCCACATCAACACAATGGTTAAGAAAACACATCAATGTCTCTACTCCCTCAGGAGGCTAAGAAAATTCAGTGTTTCCATCAAGACTCATAATAGATGCACCATAGAAAGCATTCTATCTGGATGCACAGAGCTTGGTACTGTTCAGCCCAAGACCGTAAGAAACTGAAGAGGGTTGTGAACACAGCCCAGTCCGTCACACAAACCATCCATTGACTCAGTCTGTACATCCCCCTCCAACTAGTCTGGAGATAGCAACCAACATAATCAAAGACCCCTCCCTCCAGGATTATATTCTCTTCCATCGGGCAGAAGGTATAAAAGCTCGTATGCACATACAAACAGATTCAAGAACAGCTTCTTCCCCGCTGCTGTTGTTGGACTACTGAACGCATCTCTTCAATTTAATGTCGGTCTCTCTCTTTGTGCAGCTTCTCTGTGGCTGTAACGTTGTATTCCTTGCTCTGTTCCATTACCTTAATGCACTTTGTATGGTATGATCTGCCTGTACTGCACGCAAAACGAAACCTTTCACCATACCTGGGTACATGTGACAATAATAAATCAAATCAAATCAAATTCAGGAAAAGCTTGCTCTATGAGTTTCTGATGAGTTGCCACTTTCCCCATAAAGTCCGTCACCTGCACCCAACCCCATACTCTAACACTTGCATGATTCTGCCTATAATCCTCTCCTTTGTTTTCTGCAAGGCTCCACATTTTGAATGGGTGACAGCCATTTACTCAAAGGTCTTCTGTGACAGTGTACTGGGCTATAGAAACACTGGCAAGTGATGTGGATCACTGGCACTAACATTTTTGCTGACGCATTTACCATACAAAGTTGTTGTTTAGAACCCACCTTGGAAGAGATGGGCAGAAACGGATCACTTAGTTGCTCAAGGCAAGGAAGACAGATGAGACAGGAGTGTATAACTGCTCAGAGCACTTCCTCCCATGGCGGGCAGTGTGGCAGAGTCTGCTAATCTTGCTAAACCACACCTGGGGATGGTGTCACACACAGAGTCAACCACAATGGTGTAGACCATAGTGAAGACTGCCACTAGCCCCATAAACACAACGCTTCCTTTGAGACTCATAGAGACCATTAGACGTGGGAGCAGAAGTTTGGCCATTCGGCCCATCGAGTCTGCTCCGCCATTCGATCATGGCTGATGGGTTCATGCCCGAAACGTCAACTCTCCTGCTCCTCAAATGCTGCCTGACCTGCTGTGCTTTTCCAGCACCACACTTTCTGATTCTGATAGGTTTTTCAACTCCATTTTCACACTTTCTCCCTGTAACCTTTGCTCACCATGGCAATCAAGAAAATACCTATCGCTGTTTTAAATATACCCAATGACCTGGCCCCCACAGCCCTCTGTGGCAATGAATTCCCCAGATTCACCACACTCTGGTTGAAGAGGTTTCCCCTTATCTCCATTCTGAAAGGCCGCCCCCTTTACTCTAAGGCTGTGCCCTGGGATCCTGGTCTCCCCTGCCAATGGAAATAGCTTCCCAATGTCCAATCTTTCCAGGCGCTTTGGCCCATTGGGTCTGCACCAATTTGCCTTCTGGTGTCTCTCCAAACCGGTCAACAATCCAGGGGCACGCAAAGGGTGAGCCTGGTCCAAACCTCCCTCAGGGCCCTTTCCATTCGGGGTGGCTAGATTAATGCAGAGGATGCTCCCCCAGGTGAGGAGAAAGCAGCTAAAGGAGTTACAGTAATCTTGGATCTTCTGACCTGATTGAATCCATCCCATAATGCCTGGAGCAACAGTCACAAAATGACTTCCTAAAATAAACTGGCGAAGCCTGCGCAACAGTCCCTGCATCATTTTCAATCACTCCGTGGTTTATTTCTCCCTTGCCCAGGCACGTTCCTGTTCGATGGTGACTTGCGTGGTTTGCCTCCCATGAATCATTATTCTGCCCATAACACATCTTGGGTAGCCACAATATTTATTGTCACCGTGCAAGGGGAAAACAGAGGGCGGGTGCTTTCCCTCATCTGCTGTCGATGAAAGAAAGCAGCCCAGCCAACCAGCCACTGAGGTGAGCTGTGCGTAGTGCTACTTTTCTATATAAAGCTGCCCAAGGCTTGCCTTAGTCCTGTTGCTCATTGCTGTCCGATGCTCCTACCACCCCTGCCTCACTTCATTATCTCGGATCAACACTTTGCCATGTAACTGCATGACATAGAATTTTACAGCAGCCTTTAGCTATTTGACCCATTGAGTCCGCACCGGCTCTTAAAAAAGCTCTCAATCTCCATTTTTATCTCTGTAGCCCTCTAAACCTCCTGAATCAAGTGCAAGTTTGGGTCAGTTTCATCTTCCTCCGCCCTCTGCCAGCAGTTTACCCCCTTTATGGGTTTCCACTTAGCTTTCTGTCCTGTCAGTTTCCCAAGTAGGCTGCTCTCATACAGGAAGTAACACCACCCATCACTGAGTAAAAGTATGACACATTTCATCGCCTTTCAGATGTAAGAATGAGTTCAAAGCTTGCCAGTCATAACCACCGCACCTATCTCATATTGATGATCCTGCAGTTTCCATTTACACCTCCCCTGGCCTGCTCTTTTGATTACCTGCTTGCCCTGTTAACACACACGTCATGCCTGGCATCATCTTTTAATATTTCCAGTCTTTCTTTTTATTTCCCTCACTCTGCATTATCATAAAGCAAAATGTTGCAACCTACGCTT
The DNA here is from genome assembly GCF_020745735.1 of Hemiscyllium ocellatum. Classification (NCBI taxonomy): domain Eukaryota; kingdom Metazoa; phylum Chordata; class Chondrichthyes; order Orectolobiformes; family Hemiscylliidae; genus Hemiscyllium; species Hemiscyllium ocellatum. The sequence goes on from NC_083445.1 coordinate 17,872,355, forward strand.
GCCCCAGTTCTCTGAAAGGTCATCAATCTGAAATGTTAATCTATTTTTTATTATTGCTTTCTCATTCATACGATGTGGGTGTCGCTGGCTGGGCCCAGCATTTATTAGAGTAAAAAATGAGGTCTGCAGATGCTGGAGATCACAGCTGCAAATGTGTTGCTGGTCAAAGCACAGCAGGCCAGGCAGCATCTCAGGAATAGAGAATTCGACGTTTCGAGCATAAGCCCTTCATCAGGAATAAGAGAGAGAGAGCCAAGCCGGCTAAGATAAAAGGTAGGGAGGAGGGACTAGGGGGAGGGGCGATGGAGGTGGGATAGGTGGAAGGAGGTCAAGGTGAGGGTGATAGGCCGGAGTGGGGTGGGGGCGGAGAGGTCAGATTCCCTATTCCTAATTGCCCCTTGAGAAGGTGGTGGTGAGCTGCCTTCTTGAATTGCAGCAGTCCATGTGCTTTTTTGTAAATTGCAGATGGGAGGGAGTTCAGGATTTTGACCCAGTGCCAGTGAAGGAACTGCGATATATTTTCAAGTCAGGATGGGGAGTGGCTTGGAGGGGGGGGGGTGTTTCCCATGTATCTGCTGCGCTTGTCCATCTAGATGTGAGTGAAGGTGCTGTCCAAAAAGCAGTGGTGGGATATCTTAGTGCATCTTGTAGATACTTTACCCAGCTGCTACTGACCATCAGAGGGAGTGGATACTTGTGGATGTGGTGTCAGTTGAGCGGGCTGCTTTGTCTTGGATGGAAGGGGAAGGTGAGTACTCCAGGTGCTGGAGATCAGAGTCGAGAGCATGACGCTGGAAAAGCACACCAGGTCAGGCAGCATCCAAGGAGCAGGAGAATTGATGTTGCGGGGATAAGCCCTTCATCAGGAATCCTGGATGGTGCTTCTTGAGTGTTGTTGGAACTGCACTTATCCAGCCAAGTGGGGATTTTCCATCACATTCCTGACGTGAGCCTGATGGTGGACTGGCTTTGGGGAGTCAGGAGGTGAATCACTCACTGTAGGATTCCCAATCTCTGAACAATTTCCCGCTCCACAACCTTAGTCCCAAAACAACAGTTTGTCCATATAATCTCCATGGGAAAACCACAGCCCATTAGACTCGATTTGGTGAAGAATCATCACGCCTTCATCATGCAAATTTATATTGCTGTTCTCTTCAAAATTTGGGACTCTTGTGATTCAGTCCAGATGAAGGTTCAATGCAAAAATCTTTGACAACAAGTCTCTATTTTTGCAATACTCACACCCCATCCTGCCCAGAGATAGTCTGTTCCGTGCGGCAAAATATTTTTAAAAAATCACTCAGCCACACAGTTAAGGAAGGGGTTGGTTCAGCTCCTGTTCTGATTCAGATGCTGTGGATTTGAGTTCCAGACTAGAGATGTAAGAATGGAATCTTGGCTGACTATCCCGTTGGGGGACAGCACAGTAGCTCAGTGGTTAGCACTGCCGCCTCACAGAGCTAAGGATCTGGGTTTGATTCCACCCTCAGGCAGTTTGCACATTATAACACAGAACACGACAGCACAGGCCCTTCGGCCCTCGATGTTGCGCTGACCTGTGGAACCAATCTGAAGCCCATCCAACCTACACTATTCCATATAGTAGTAAAAAGTGAGGTCTGCAGATGCTGGAGATCAGAGCTGAAAATGTGTTGCTGGTTAAAGCACAGCAGGTCAGGCAGCATCCAAGGAACAGGAAATTCGACGTTTCGGGCCGGAGCCCTTCATCAGGAATGAGGAGAGGGTGCCAGGCAGGCTAAGATAAAAGGTAGGGAGGAGGGACTTGGGGGAGGGGCGATGGAGATGTTATAAGTGGAAGGAGGTCAAGGTGAGGGTGATAGGCCGGAGTGGGGTGGGGGCGGAGAGGTCAGGAAGAGGATTGCAGGTTAGGAGGGCGGTGCTGAGTTCAAGGGAATCGACTGAGACAAGGTGGGGGGAGGGGAAATGAGGAAACTGGAGAAATCTGAGTTCAGGGATGGCGTTTTTACAGGGGGCAGGGTGGGAGGAGGTGTAGTCCAGGTAGCTGTGGGAGTCAGTCGGTTTATAGTAGATGTCTGTGTTGAGTCGGTCGCCCGAGATAGAAATGGAAAGGTCTAGGAAGGGGAGGGAGGAGTCTGAGACAGTCCAGGTGAATTTGAGGTCGGGATAGAAGGTGTTGGTAAAGTTGATGAACTGTTCAACCTCCTCGTGGGAGCACGAGGCAGCGCCGATACAGTCATCGATGTAGTGGAGGGGGATGGAGTTTTTACAGGGGGCGGGGTGGGAGGAGGTATAGTCCAGGTAGCTGCGGGAGGGATGGAGTTTTTACAGGGGGCGGGGTGGGAGGAGGTGTAGTCCAGGTAGCTGTGGGAACTCAGAACTGAGCTGAACTCAGATTTCTCCAATTTCCACATCTCCCCTCCCCCCACCTTGTCTCAGTCGATTCCCTTGAACTCAGCACCGCCCTCCTAATCTGCAATCCTCTTCCTGACCTCTCCGCCCCCACCCCACTCCGGCCTATCACCCTCACCTTGACCTCCTTCCACTTATAGCATCTCCATCGCCCCTCCCCCTAGTCCCTCCTCCCTACCTTTTATCTTAGCCTGCCTGGCACCCTCTCCTCATTCCTGATGAAGGGCTCCGGCCCGAAACGTCGAATTTCCTGTTCCTTGGATGCTGCCTGACCTGCTGTGCTTTAACCAGCAACACATTTTCTACACTATTCCATATGCTTATTTGATGAACATTTAAATTTCCTTAAAATTGGCGAGTCCACTACCGTTGCAGGCAGTGCATTCCATGCTCCTACTACTCTCTGAGTAAAGATTCTCCCTGTGTCTGCGTGGGTTTCCTCCGGGTGCTCCGGTTTCCTCCCACAGTCCAAAGATCTGCAGGTTAAGTGGATTGGCCATGCTAAATTGCCCCATAGTGTTCAGGCTAAATGAATTAGCCACGGAAAATACGGGTAACAGGGATAAGATATGTGGCTGGCTGGTATACTCTTAGTATGGATGGTGTGGATGGGCTGAAGGGCCTGTTTCACACTGCAGGGATCCTCTGATTGAGTATTGAATGGGGTGCTGCACTTTTCAGAATATCTAGTAAAAGAAGACTTATTTTTTAAATTCATTCCCAGAGTCTGTGTGTCACTGGCTAGGTCAGCATTTATTGATCATCCCAGAGGGCAATTAAGAGTCAACCACATGCTGTGGGTTTGGAGTCACAATTCGGATCAGGATGGGAGTTTCCTTCCCTCTGGGCATTCGTGACCCAGATGGGTTTTTCCAACAAAGGATTCATAGTCAGCATTACACTCTCAATGCCAGGTTTTTTAAATTAAATTCAAATTCCGCCAGCTGCCGTGGCAGGATTCGAACCCAGGTCCCTGGGTTAATAACGCCACTTGGCTATCATCTCCCCAGAATTAATCCTTGGCCATTCAGGAGCAATGTGGAATGAAATGTTGCCCCTCAACTACCCTGTGGACTGTGAAAGACTTTGAACCTCTCAGGACCGAGATTTTTTGTGAGTTGATGACATGCAATGGGTAGCGACCTTGCCTCTGAATGAGGAGCTCCAAGTTCCAGTCCCACTCCAAGCTTAGAATTTGCAGCAGTACTTGGCATAAAGTGAGTTTTATCTTAGAGAAGCCCTACAGTGTGGAAACAGGCCATTCAGCCCAGTGAGGCCCTCTGAAGAGTATCCATCCAGACCCATTCCCCCTACCCTATTATTTTACATTTACCCTTGATGAATGCACACAACCTGCACACCCCTGGATGCTATTTAGCACGGCCAATTCACTTAACTTTGTGGGCAGCACGGTGGCACAGTGGTTAGCACTGCTGCCTCACAGCGCTAGAGACCCGGGTTCAGTTCCCGACTCAGGCAGACTGTCTGTGTGGAGTTTGCACGTTCTCCTCGTGTCTGCTTGGGTTTCTTCCGGGTGCTCCGGTTTCCTCCCGAAGGGCCTGTTCCCACTCTGTAAGTAATCTAATCTAAACTTTGGATCGTGGGAGGAAACCCACACAGGTACAGGGAAAATGTGCAAACTCCACACAGACAGTTGCCCGAGGCTGGATTCGAACTGGGGTCCCTGTTGCTGTGAGGCAGCATTGCTAACCATTGGGTGCCATCACCTTCCTCAAAAGATGATGGAAACAGAGTGCTTGGATATTTGGCAGGAAGTGATAGTAGATATTTGATAAGGCCGTGAGGGAATGTGGAGTGTTCAGGTTAGCCAAGGTTGCATTGAACAACAGGGAGGACAGATTCGAGGGGCTGAATAGCCAACCACTGTTCGGATTGTGTACTTTCGTACAGAGTTCAGTTGAGGCTAGAGCAGTGTTTTATAAAGGTTCATTGTCGCTTCATTGCCTTTGAACTCCATGCCACCATTTCGGACCCCAGAAGTGGAATTTTAACGAGAAACATGTGGTATCCCTGCAGGGCTGACTGGAAGACCACAGAGAAAATGTGGCATCATCTTTTCGGCCTGTTTCCCCTTAGCTTTGCATTCATCAGGAAAGTTCAGCTGTTTGTGCTCAAGGGGAAGAGGAAACTCTTAATTTAACATTCTCCACCTCACTGCCCTTCCTCAATAAACACCGGCTGATACAAACCTCTGCTGCGGTGGTATTGCAGATTCATCTCATCTGCTACCTCTTTCAGCTGGGCAAGTCTGTTCCAGTTACTTCTGTACAATTCAATCCCTTAGACAGCAGTGACTAAACCCACAGATTCCGTCTTGATGCTGACCGATGACCCTTCCTTTTCATTCCTTGTTCAACATGGAGTCATAACAGCACCAAGAGAGGCCTTCTGCAGTCAGTGAGCTGTACAGCACAGAAAGAGACCCTTCGGTCCAACTTATCCATGCCACCCAGATATCCCAACTTAACCTAGTCCCATTTGCCAGCACTTGGTCCATATCCCTCCAAACCCTTCCTATTCATGTCCCCATCCAGATGCCTTTTAAATGTTGTAATTGTACCAGCCTCCACCACTTCCTCTGGCAGCTCATTCCATGCACACACCACCTTCTGTGTGAAAAAGTTGCCCCTTAGGTCCCTTTTAACTCTTTCCCCTCTCACCCTAAACCTATGCCTCCTAGTTCTGGGCACCTCTACCTCAGGGAACAGACTTTTGTCTATTTAGCCTCTCAGCCTCCGATGCTCCAGGGAATATAGCCCCAGCCTATTTAGCCTCTCCCTAGAGCTCAAATCTTCCAACCCTGGCAATGTTTGGCCCATTGTATTCCGGCTCAAGTCCCATTTTCCAGCATTTGACCAATAGCATTGTCTATTATGGCGTTTCAAGTTCTCATCTAAATGCTTCTTGTAATGGGTTTCTGCTTCTCAGGCAGTGAGTTCCAGACTCCCACCACCTACAGGATGAAAATATTCTTTTTTAAATTCCCTCCAAACCTCTTGCCTTTTCCCTTTAACCTATACCCCCGGTCTTCTGTCCTTCTTAACAAGGAGAAGTGTTCCTTCCTATTTATTTTATCTAGTCAGGATATGATTAAGTTGGAGAGGCTGCAGAAAAAAAATTTATCAGGATGTCTCCAGGACTGGAGGGTTTGAGAGGCTGAATAAGTTGGGACTTTTTTCACTGGGGCATCGGAGGTTGAGGGGGCCTTATAGAGGTTTCTAAAATCGTGAGGGCATAGATAGGCTAAATAGCAAAGGTCTTTTCCCTTGGGTAGTGAGATCCAAGTTATGAGGGCAGAGGTTTTGAGCGAAAGGAGATAGATTTAACTGAGGGGAAACTTTATCACACAGATGGTGGCTCATGTTTGGAATGAACTGTCAGGGGAAGTGTAGAAGTAGGTTTAGCTCCAACATTTAAAAGACATTTAAATAGGTACATGGATAGGAAAGGTTTAGAGGGATATGGGTTCAAACAGGACAAGTTAGGCTTGGGAAACTTGCTCAGCAAAGGGTGACTGAACCCAAGGATCTGTTTCATGTTGTATGACTCTGTGACCCTTATCATTTCGACACTGATGATGAAGACAAATCACATGAAGATGTTGTTTCCCCCTGTTAGCGAATCTCGGACCAGAAGGCATCACCTCAGAATAAGGGGTCACCAATTGAAGACAGAGATGAGGAGGAATTTCTTCCCTCAGAGGGGAGTGAATCTGCTGAATTCTTCACCTCAGAGGGCAGTCGAGGCTGGGTCGTTAACTATATTCAAGACTCGGGTAGATTTTTAATCAGTGAGGGAATCAAAGGATAAGACTCTAGTGAGGCCTCATCTGGAGTATTGTGTGCAGTTTTGGTCGCCATACTATAGGAAGGATGTGGAAGCTTTAGAACGAGTGCAGAGGAGGTTTACCAGGATGTTGCCTGGAATGGTAGGAAAATCTTATGAGGAAAGGCTGAGGCACTTGGGGCTGTTCTCATTGGAGAAGAGAAGGTTTAGGGGAGATCTGATAGAAGTGTATAAGATGATTAGGGGTTTAGATAGGGTAGATACTAAGAACCTCTTACCGCTAATGGAGTCAGGTGTTACTAGGGGACGTAGCTTTAAATTAAGGGGTGGTAGGTATAGGACAGATGTTAGGGGTAGATTCTTCACACAGCGGGTTGTGAGTTCATGGAATGCCCTGCCCGTATCAGTGGTGAACTCTCCTTCTTTATGGTCATTTAAGCGGGCATTGGATAGGCATTTGGAAGTTATTGGGCTAGTATAGGTTAGGTAGGATTCGGTCGGCGCAACATCGAGGGCCGAAGGGCCTGTACTGCGCTGTATCCTTCTATGTTCTATGTTCTATGTTCTATATGGGGAAAGTGGAGTTGAGGATTATTGGATCAGCCATAATCTCATTGAATGGCAGAACAGTTTCAATGGGCTGAATGGCCTAAGGCTGCTGCAGTGTTGAATGCTCTTAAATGGTAAAGGCAACGCTGAATGTCAGAATTTAAATTTGATTTTCTTGCCACGCAACCGAATATTCCCGGCATTTCCTGTTTTTATTTCAGCTTTCCCAGCATCCGCAGACCCTTGTCGAAATCCTGAGCCAGCAGGAGGCAGTCACATCCAACTCTCACTTGGACCTGTATCCCCCTTCACTCTGGCTCCCTTGACAGCCCAACCGAACAAAAATCCTTCAGCGATAGTCACCCAGAATCCCCAGCCCGGTGATTTATCTACCCCTATTGTTTTCTCCAAGATCATTTTTATATCACTTGCGTTCAATCCAGTAAGTTCTCCCTCCTCTTGATTTATTTTTAGTTTTCCTACTGTGACTGGTATTTTGCAATCCTTCACTCTGGTGTAGATGACGACAAAATAGTAGCTGAATACACTTACCACTGCCTTGCTGTGTTGTAGCAATGTCTACCATGTCCCAACTGATAGCTCACATCTCCTTCAGTCAATCTCAATATATTTATAAACCTTCTCTATCAGCTTTCATGTTTCATTTATGAGTTCCGCTCAGCAGCTCCTAATATTTACTTTGTTCCTCTCCAAATTTCTTTCCATCTGCCCAACTATGTTTCACTTGGCCCTTTGTTGAGTGATTTCCTTCATTCCTCTTATATTGACAGCAATTTTGTGCAGCCTACGTGTCAGTCTTTAAAAGTGAGCCTTACTTCAACTGTACAAAGTTTGATTTCCATCTGATCCCGTCTCCTTCTCGTACTTAACAGACCAGGTCTCCCGACTGGAATTATGCATGTCTGTTTTTCCATATTTATTCCTTTAGTGGGATGTGGGTGTCGCTGGCTGGGCCCAGCACTTATTGCCCGTCCCTAGTTGCCCCCTTGTGAAGGTGGGAGTGAGCTGCCCTCTTGAATCAGCAGTCTACATGCTGTGGGTTGACCCACAATGCCCTTAGCGAGGGACTTCCAGGATTTTGACCCAACGACAGTGAAGGAATGACAATATATTTCCAAGTCAGGATGTTGAACGGTGTCTTGGAGGGGAACTTGAAGGTGGTGGTGTTTTCATGTATTTGTTGCCCTTGTCCCTTCTAGGTGGGATTGGTCATGGATTTGGAAAGATTTTTGGTGAATTTCTGGAGCGCGTCTTGGAAATGCACTCTCGTTCTCTCTTGATTCCCCCAGTCCGGCGAGATTCCATGTCCGGCAGATTCAGAATCCGGCACTCACGGATCCAAAGAACACCTCACAGCTGCGGAGTTCAGAGGGAGTGTCATCGATGTCTCCTCACAGATGTGGGACCCCTGGGAATTCCCCACACAATGATTATCCGGGAACAGCCCACAAGGTTCAACCTTTGAATTGGGCAATTGGAACTTTCCTGTTCCGGAGACTTCTGTGTCATTGTGGGTCTACCTACAGCATATTGACTGCAGCTATTCAAGAAGGCAGCCCATCACCACCTTCCCAAGAGGAAACTAAGCACGGGTAATAAATACTGGTCTAACCAGCCACACCCACATCCCTCAAGTGAATAATGAACCTGCTGAAAGGAAGGTCAAAAAAACTAAAATCTGATTTGACTCCTAGGTAACTGCAAAGTTAACACTGTCCCATCCCTCCATTCACTTCGATACTCATCCCAACCTAACCTTCCATGATTTAAAGCCCCTCAACACCCAAGATCGGGGTTCGTCTAACCCAAATCCTCCACGTCAATATTATTTTGTTAGGTTAGGGCTAAGGTTGGGTTTGCATTAGTGCTAGGGTTAAGGTTAGGATTAGGTTAGCAATAGAGTTAGAGTTAGGGTTAGGGTTAGGGTGAGTGTTAGAGTTGTCTATGGGCTGTTGGTGTGCTGTCAGTGTGTATTGTTCATCCCAAGTTAGCAGGAAGCAGTTAGAAGCCAACCACAGTGCTGTGGGTTTGGAGTCACATGTACGCCAGACCAAGTAAGGATGGCAGTATCCTTCCCCAAAGGGTGTCAGTGAGTATGATGGCATTTTCCAGACAATTGGCTGCATAACAATGTGGACAGTGCTGGAGAAAGCCAACGAGTCTGGCAATATCTGTGGAGAGAGAGAGAGAGACAGAGTTATTGTTTCTAGTCTAGTGACCCATCTTCATGGTCACCATGAACCAAGCTTTTTTTTGATAACTTCCAGATTTTTAGTGAATTCAAATGTCACTGTCTGTCATGGTAGGATTTAAATCCAAGTGCAGGGCATTAGTCTGAGTCACTGGATGATTCACCTCATGGTAGTACCACCACATTGCCACCTGCAACAGGGTTAGGGCAAGGGTTAGGGCAAGGGTTAGGGTTAGGATTAGGGTTAGAGTTAGGGTTAGGATTAGGATTAGGGTTAGGGTTAGGGTTAGGATTAGGGTTAGAGTTAGGGTTAGGATTAGGATTAGGGTTAGGGTTAGTGTTAAAGGCTAGGGTTAGGATTAGGGTTAGAGTTAGGGTTAGGATTAAGATTAGGGTTAGGGTTAGGGGTAGGATTAGGATTAGGGTTAGGTTTATTGTTAAGGTTAGAGTTAGGGTTACTGTTAGGATTAGAGTTAGGATTAAGGTGAGCGTGAAGGATCAATTTACCGTTACGGTTAGCCTTAGGGTTAGAGTTAGGATTAATATTAGGGTTAGGACGAGGGTTCGGGTGAGGGATAAGATTAGGATTAGGGATACTGTTATGGTTAGGGCTAGATCTAGGGATACGGTTTGGGTTAGGGTTAGCATCAGCGCTAAGGTTAAGGTTCGGATTAGGATTAGAGTTCGCAATAAGATTAGAGTTAGAGTTAGGTTTAAGGTGAGCTTTAGGGTTAGTGTGTGTGTGTGTGAGAGAAAGAGAGAGACAGAGAAAGAGTACATGTGAAAGTATGTGTATGTTTGTAAAAGTGTGTGTGTATGAGAGTATATGTGTACGCATGTACATGAAAGATTATATGTGTGTGTGTGAGAATATCTATGCGTGATGTTGTGCATGTGTGTGTCTGTGTGTGTGCCTGTATGTGTGCGTGTGTGCGTGTGTGTGTGTGTGTGTGTGTGTGTAATGCATACACGTGCTTTGAGGTATTAGGGTTAGAAGCACCATGCTCTGGGGCAGTTTGTGAAACCATGGAACACAGCATCAATCCTGACAGTGATTGTCACTCCTGCGATGACTCAGCATAGTGCCAAGTCCTGTGGTGCCATAAACAGATGCCAAAGTGGCATTTCGAGAAGATGCATCACTAAAATATCACCGCAAATGCTTGGCACACCATGTAATGGCTTGTCAACTATTTTGAGGTCAGGGGTCATCTGAAAGCAGCCTAATTTAGGTAAAATATTGGAAACTCCAATGTGTACAGCATCATCCATTATTCCTCTGTGTGGAGCCCAGGAGAAAGACCAGCCTGAGATTCTGTACATACCTTGGAAAGGGCAGGAAGGGAGAAGAATTGGGTGGCACGGTGGCACAGTGGTTAGCACTGCTGCTTCACAGTGCCAGAGACCCGGGTTCAATTCCCGGCTCAGGCGACTGACTGTGTGGAGTTTGCACGTTCTCCCCGTGTCAGCGTGGGTTTCCTCCGGGTACCCCGGTTTCCTCCCACAGTCCAAAAGATGTGCGGGTCAGGTGAATTGGCCATGCTAAATTGCCCGTAGTGTTAGGTAAGGGGTATGGGTGGGTTTCGCTTCGGCGGGTCGGTGTGGACTTGTTGGGCCGAAGGGCCTGTTTCCACACTGTAAGTCTAATCTAATTGTCTCAGGTTTTTGCCTGCACTGTGGTGCCTTATTCATGAGGAATGATTGGATGGACTAAAGTAGACTTCTTTAAAACAGAAGATGCTGAGGGGAGACTAATTGAAGTGTACAAAATTATGACAAGTCAAGATTGACTTTTATAAAATGAACTCACCGGGCATGTGGCCTTCACTGACTGAGTCAGCATTTATTGTCTGCCCCTAATTGCCCCCTTGAGAAGGTGGGGGTGAGCTGCCTTCTTGAACCGCTGCAGACCATGCACTGTAGGTTGACCCACAAAGCCCTTAGGGAGGGAATTCTAGGATTTTGACCCAGTGACAGTGAAGGAACGGCGATGTATTTCCAAGTCAGGATGGTGAATAGCTTGGAAGGTAACTTCTGGATGGTGGTGTTCCCATATATCTGCCGCAATTGGGTGGATAGGAAAGACCCGTTTGCCTTGGTTCAGGGGTCTATAACTATGAGACATGGGTTCAAGGTCATGGCAGGTGGTTTTGAGTAGGTTTGAGGTGAAACTTCTTCTCCTGGAGCGTGGTAGTGGTATGGAATCTTACTGCTTAAAAACCATTAAATACTTGCACTCACACTTAAAGTGCCTTAATCTCAGAGACTAAAGACTACCGGTCATAAAGTGAGATTTAGGCAGGATGGCTAGCACAGCTACGAAGAACTGAATGGCCTTGTTATCTGCTTACAATTCTACAAATTGTCTTGACTCCAGATGTAAAGGGAAATGACTTGTCTGTGCAGATGTTGCCTGATCTGCTGAGCTGAAAATGTGTTGCTGGAAAAGTGCAGCAGGTCAGGCAGCATCCAAGGAGGAGGAGAATCGACATTTCGGGCATAAGCCCTTCTTCAGGAATCTGCTGAGCCTCAACAGGACTTTCTGTTGTGGTTTCAGACACTCAGCGTCCTCAGTATTTCACTTGAATTAAGCTTACTTATTTGAAAGGATTCATTGCATCAGCAAATTGGAACACTTCCCTCTCGCATTCCAGTCCACACTTAGGTGAATACATCACAGAAATCCTGAGATTGTGATCTTATATTAAGGGGAACAATAACAGAACTGCTCCATTGAATCCATATGTCCTACACTGCTGCTGTCCCAATGTTTGCTTTAGTATCATTCTGGCCACAGAGTGTAAGTGTCGCTGGCTGAACTGGCATTCATTGCCCATCGCTCATTGTCTTTGAGAAGGTGGTGGTGAGATGCCTTTTTAAACTACTGCCAAAGGGAGACCCTATGTGCCATTCGAGAGTTACGTTCCTTGTGATTAATGTTTCCACTGCACGAAAACTCCAAGGTCTGTGCACAACAGCATATTGCAGCATGGGAGGAGCATCGTTTGGAATGGATTTTCAGGATTTTGACCCAGCCACACTGAAAGAACGGTGATATATATCCAACTCAGGGTGGTGAGTGGCTCGGAGGGGGCTTTCCGGGGGATCTATCTGCTGCCCTTCTCCAGGAGTTGGGAAGGTGTTGTCTAAGAATTGTCGGTGGATTTCTAGAATGTATCTAATAGATAAAGTTAAAGATCGCACAACAACAGGTTATAGTCCAACAGGTTTATTTGGAAGCACTAGCTTTCGGAGTGCTGCTCCTTCATCAGGCAGTTGCTCTGAAAACTAGTGCTTCTAAATAAACCTGTTGGACTATAATCTGGTGTCATATGATTTTCAACTTTGTCCACCCCAGACAACACTGGCACCTCCAAGTCATATCTAGTAGCTGGCACACACTGTTGTTAATGAGTGTCAGTGCTGGAGGGAGTGGCTGGTTAAGATAACGGAGAAGGAGAATTTGGTGATTATAATCCTTTGAGGAAGCAGTAGACTCATTTTAACCAGTGAACATTTTCTGCTGTTAGAAATTTTGATGTGAATGTTGTACTGAAAGCCCTCAATGTATCATTCAAATTATTATCCTGACTGATATCGAACCCACAACCAAAATCGCCAACCAATAAAAAAAGCGCAGATCATCTGGTCACTGATTCATCACTGTTTGTGGGGAGTTTGCTTTGTACAAATTGTATTTTTGTGTAAACATAGTGGACTGTCACTTTAAAAGTCCCAGTCACGCAACATGATGACGATTGTGTTACATGATCAGAGTCTTAAAGTGACAGTCCGCCATTCTTACACAAATGCCCAACTTTACAGCAGTGACTAGACTTCAAAATGTACCTCCAATCGCTACAACATGACTTGGTAGGCCCTGAAGCCATGAAAGCGATGTAGAGGAATGCAAAACCTGTCCTTGTCATTCTGGAGAAGGGGCATCAAACCCGAAACGTTAACGCTGTTTCTCTCTCCAGACTTGCTGAGTTTCTCCAGCAATTTCTGTTTTTGTTTCAGCTCTCCCAGCATCTTCAGTTAGAGCATAGAACATAGAACATAGAAAAATACAGCACAGTACAGGCCCTTCGGCCCTTGATGTTGTGCCGACCAAAGCCTACCTTAACCTACACTAGCCCAATAACCTCCATATGCCTATCCAATGCCCGCTTGAATGACCATAAAGAGGGAGAGTCCACCACTGATACTGGCAGGGCATTCCATGAACTCACAACCCGCTGAGTAAAGAATCTACCCCTAACATCTGTCCTATACCAACCTCCCCTTAATTTAAAGCTGTGTCCCCTAGTAACAGCTGACTCCATACGCGGAAAAAAGGTTCTCACTGTCAACCCTATCTAAACCGCTAATCATCTTGTTCTTTAGGGTTCTGCTTTTTATGAGCGAGTCATAGTGTTGGTTATTGCCGATGAGGAGAAAGTGAGGACTGCAGAAGGTTGGAGATCAAGGTTGAAGCGCAGAATGCGCAGCAGGTCAGGCAGAATCCAAGGAGCAGGAGAATCAACGTTTCGGGCAATCCCAATGAAGGGGTTCAGCCCGAAACATTGATGCTTCTGCTCCTCAGATACTGCCTGACATGTTATGCTTTTCCAGCACCACTCTTTGCGACTGTTGGTTATTGCACAAGTACAAAACAGATCCAACGTAAATCATTGTTTACAACTGTGGTCAGCTCTGACATGGTAAAGATATTATGGCTGGGAAATATGTGTGGTCACAGCCGAGTAGTGGTGATTGTGACAAAGTATCTGTTATTTTAACTTACGAGGAGAAGTTAAGCTCTTGAATCCTCTTTGGAAACCCACCATGATGAGTAGTGCATATTTGAAGACTTTTTAACGTCATGCTTTTAAATATTTAGAATCTTTGGCTACACAATGGGGACATTGAGTACAAAGGCAAAAGAAAAATTGTTGAGCCTTTATAATTCGCTTGCTCGGTCTCATCTGGAACATCGCATTGATTTGAGAACAACAGACATTAGCAAGGGTGTCAACATCCCTGAGGGAGAGTGGGGGGAGATTTGCTCATATGTTACTCATGGTGAGGGAGTTGGAGTGTGTAGAGAATTTTGGGACAGCTCTTCTGAGAGCAGAGAGGTTAAGGGAAGATTTAATTGGAGCATTTGAAGTCCTGAAAGGTTTTTGCAATGAGAATATCGTGAATCTGCTTTGAGTAGCAGCTATAGGAAGTAACCAGAGGGCAAAGATTTAAGATGAATAATGAAAGAAACAGAAAAAATATTTGGGAAGTCAAGGACTCAACATGGTTTTGTGGTTTGGAAATTGCATCTTGATTTAGATTTTTGAAGTAGTAACAAAGAGGATTGATGACGGTAGAGCAGTGAACATGATCTACAGGGCGTTTGACAAGGTTTTGCATGGTAGACTGGTCAGCAAGGTTAGAGCACATAGAATCCAGGGAGAACTACCAATTTGGATATAAAACTGGCTCAAAGGTAGAAGGCAGAGGTTGGTGGTAGAGGGTTGCCTTTTAGACTGGAGGCCTGTGAGCAGTGGTGTGTCACAAGGATCGGTGCTGGGTCCATTGCTTTTCAACATTTATACAAATGATTTGGGCGTGAACATAGGAGGTATGGTTAGTAAGTTTGCAGATGACACCAATATTGGAGATGTAGTGGACAGCGAAGAAGGTTACCTCAGATTACAACGGGATCTTGATCAGATGGGCCAATCGGTCAGGTAGTGGCTGATGGAGTTTAATTTAGATAAAGTGAGGTATTGCATTTTGGAAAGGCAAATCAGGGCAGGACTTATACACTTAATGGTAAGGTCCTAGGGAGTGTTGTTGAACAAAGAGACCTTGGAGTGCAGGTTCACAGCTCCTTGAAAATAAAGTCACAGGTAGTTAGGATAGTGAAGAAGGACTTTGGTATGCTTTCTTTATTGGACAGAGCATTGAGTATAGGAGTTGGGTGGTCATGTTGTTGCTTAGCCCACTTTTGGAATCCTACATTTAATTCTGGTCTCCCTGCTATCAGAACAATGTTGTTAAACTTGAAAAGGTTCAGAAAAGATTTCCAAGGATGTTTCCAGAGTTGGAGGGTTTAAGCTGTAGGGAGAGACTGAATAGGCTGGGGCTGTATTTATTGGATCATCAGAGGCTGAGGGATGTCCTTATAGAGGTTTATAAAATCATGAGGGACACGAATAGGATGAATAAACAAGGTCTTTTCCCTGGGGTGGGAGAGTCCAAACTAGAGGGCAAAGGATTAATGTGAGAGGAAAAAGACTTAAAAGTGACCAGAAGGGCAGCTTTTTCGAGTAGAGGCTGGTGCATGTGTGGAATGTGCTGCCAGAGGAAATGGTGGAGGCTGGTACAATTACCGCATTTAAAAGACATCTGGATGGGAATATGAACAGGAAGGGTTGAGAAGGATATGGGCCAATTGCTGGCAAATGAGACGAGATCTATTTAGGATATCTTGTTGACATGGACGAGTTGGACCCAAGAGCCTGTGTCCATGCTCTATGACTCTAAGAGGATTTTTTTGCTTTTTTTAACAGCACGTTTTTATATTACCTGAAAGGGTATTGGATGCACAATCAATCATGACTTTCAAACGGCTGGGATAAATATATGAAGTTGCAGAAAATCAATGCGAGTATATGGGGAATGGACAGGGAGGGTGAGAATAATTAGGCAGCTTTGATCTTGAGATGAAAAGACACATAATGGCTGAAACCTTTTATCTCGTACGCATCTGGACATGTGCAAGAATACCAAATTTCAAATGTACACAGCAGTTTCTACTACAGGCGAAAAGAGAGCAAGAGGACTCTGATTGCTCAAGGCATGACCAAGGAGAAAGCAATGGGAAGCTAGAGGCTCTGGAGTGGACTCCAACCCAGATCAGAGAATCTGATCTTTGCTGTTATTTGCACAGCTTAAGCCCCTGCATTTGAATGGATGTCACCTCTGCCAAGCATAATAATAATAAACGCATAGAACCCCTACAGTGTGGAAATAGACCATTTGGCCCAACAAGTCCACACTAGCCCTCCAAAGTGTACCCCATCCAGACCCATCACCTTACACTATATTTCCCATGACTAATGTACCGAACCTACACATCCCTGCATACCAGGGGCAACTTAGCATGACCAATTCACCTAACCTGCACATCTTTGGACTGTGGAAGGAAACTGTAGCACCCGGAGGATACCCACGCAGACACGGGGAGAATGTGTAAACTCCACACAGATAGTTGCCCAAGGCTGTAATTGAACCCAGCACCCTGGCATTGTGAGGCAGCAGTGCTCATCACTGAGCCACCGTGCTGCCTAAATGAGTGCTGCTAACAGCCTAATGAATTATCTGGAATTGGTTGCTAATAAAGCTGTCATTACTATCAGGATTATTAAGCATGTACCGTCCAGGTTTTGCCAGGTGTCTATTAGCACGCCTGAGTCAGAAGAACAAAAGGGCCAATCAGATCACTCTTTTAAAGGGCCAGCACCGACACAATGGGTTGAATGATCTCCTTCTAGGATGTGGTTGAGTCATGGAGAGTTACAGCAAAGACAGAGACCCTTCAGCCCTTCATGACTCCACCATTTACCACGAATAGATCTACTCCAGTTCCATTTTCCAACACTTGTATGCTATGGTCCTTCAAATGATCTTCAAAATAATTCTTAAATGCTAAATGGTTGTGAGTTGAGATTGGGCAGAACAAAAACAGTCCCATGTACCTCTTCAATGTGCTGAAGGAATCAAGTCCCATGAAACACGTTTTGTTTAAAATTCATGTATGGGAAATTGGTGTCAATGGGCAGACCAACATTTATTACCCATCCCAGGGAGCAGCTAAAAGTCAATCACTGAGCTGTGGGTCTGGTGTCATAGGTAGGTCTAACCAGGTAACAATGGCAGATTTCTGTCCCCAACGGATATTAATCAAGAAAATTGATTATTCCCAAGAATGACTCTTAACGCCATATTTTCAATTGCATCCAGACTCCACCATCGGCTAAAGTGGGATTTGAACTCAAGACTGCTCAGTACCTGGGTCTTGGGCATACAGAGTAGACAGGGTGGTTAAAAAGGTGCCTCGCACGCTTGCCTTCATTGCTCAGACCTTTGAGTACAGGAGTTGGGACGTCATGCTGAGAGTGTGTAGGATGATACACACTCTCAGGGCGGCACGGTGGCACAGTGGTTAGCACTGCTGCCTCACAGCGCCTGAGACCTGGGTTCAATTCCCGACTCAGGCGACTGACTGTGTGGAGTTTGCACGTTCTCCCCGTGTCTGCGTGGATTTCCTCCGGGTGCTCCGGTTTCCTCCCACAGTCCAAAGATGTGCGGGTCAGGTGAATTGGCCATGCTAAATTGCCCGTAGTGTTAGGTAAGGGTTAAATGTGGGGTATGGGTGGGTTGTGCTTTGGTGGGTCGGTGTGGACTTGTTGGGCCGAAGGGCCAGTTTCCACACTGTAAGTAATCTAATCTAATGTAAATGATACTGAGGCCTCTTCTGGAGTACTGTCTGCAGTTCGGGCCTCCCTGAGGTAGGAAAGATATTACGAAGCTGGAGAAAAATTCAGAAAAAAATTTACCAGGATGTTGCCAGGAACAGAGGGTTTGAGAAATAAAAATAAATGGTAAAGACTGGGACATTTCCACTGGACGTTGAGAGGTGACCTTATAAAGGCTTATCAAATGATGAGAGCCAGGGATGAGGTGAATAGCAAAGGTCTTTTCTCTAGGGTGGGGGAGTTCAAAGTTCGAGGGCATATTTTGAAGGCAGGAGGAGAATGATTTCAAAGGGACCTGAGGGGCAACTTTTTCACAGAGGGTGATTTGTATGTAGAATGAGCTGCCAGAGGAAGTGATAGATGCAGGTACAGTTACAATGCATCACAGACATTTAGATAGATATATCAATTGGAAAGGTTTAGAGGGATATGGGCTAAATGCAGGCAGGTGGGACTAGATTAATTTGGGAACCCTGGCTGGCATGGACAATTTGGGCCAAAGGATCTGTGTGAATCTAACTTCAAATCGACAAATCAATCATGTCGAGAGAGTGGTGCTGGAAAAGCACAGTAGGTCAGGCAGCATCTGAGGAGCAGGAGGATCAATGTTTTGGACATAAACCCTTCATCAAGAATTTCATGATGAACGGCTTATGCTCGAAACGTCGATTTTCCTTCTCCTCGGATGTTGCCAGACCTGCTGCGCTTTTCCAGCACCACACTCTCGACTCTGATCTCCAGCATCTGCAGGCCTCACTTTCTCCTATGTACCTTTATGCAAGACATGGCTGTGTATGATCAGCACGTGCTTTACACATGCAGGATCTATGCAGTAGTGGAATCAATAATGTGCCTTAGCTATCACCTCTACCGTATATTACACGCTGGGAGTAGGAAGGGGTCTAGAAAGGGGTGTTTTTCTTCTAATGGGGCAGTAAAGGGTTGGAATAAGGCCCAGGAATACTCGGATTAGGGATCAGGAATGGTTTAGAGCTCCTTAGTAGAAGGTAAACTGAAGGTGGCAATATAACAGCTTCCTCTACACTGCCTCTATTAAACACTTCCAGGACAGGGACAGCACAGGGTTAAATACAGAGTAAAGCTCCCTCTACACTGTCCCCATCAAACACTTCCAGGACAGGGACAGCACAGGGTTAGATACAGAGTACAGCTCCCTTTACACTGTCCCTATCAAACACTCCCAGGACAGGGACAGCACAGGGTTAGATACAGAGTAAAGCTCCCTCTACACTGTCCCCATCAAACACTCCCAGGACAGGGAGAATGGTATTTGATCATTTCAATAGATCATGCGTTTATTCTTTAAGCCACTCAGTCTTTTTAACATTAGCTTCATCAAAGGAAAAAGTGAGAGGGGGTGGGAGATCTTTTGAAAATAAAAGCTACAACTCTTTGCACTTGACAGGTGGCCAGAATCGAATGGTTTGACTTTGGGAGGCTGGTCAGTGATTCTGAACGGCTGTGTTCCGTCTCTGTGTTAATCCGTGTTGGTGTGCTCAGGTCTGTCCAACAAACAGAGAGCAGCCGACACATAGGCAGCTCACTGATTAGCATCCAGACAGAACAAACACTCTAGTGATCGTCCCGTGATCACCCATATTTGTCTTTAGCTCACTTGACAAGAATGCTTTCATTGTGAATGTCTGAAACTGTATCTTTCTCCAGGATGTGACTGTAATGGTCCCCAGATGGAGCACGGATTGTTCATTTCATCCTAAGTGTTATTCAGCAACAAATACACAGCAAAGAATGTTGAAAGATTGAGTGTTCCTGGTTCACATCCAGCAAAAGGATTTTACATCTTGCTGCGATGCTTGGTTTTAGACTAAGCAAGGTGGAAGCCTGTTTGTAAATGGGAAGGCTTACTGTTTGAGCTGCTCAGTGTCAGGGTCAAATACTTTCAGGACAGAGGCAGCACAGGGTTCGATACACAGTAAAGCTTCTCTACACTGTCCCCATCAAACACACCCAGGACAGGGACAGCATGGGGTTAGATACAGAGTAAAGCTCCCTCTACACTGTCCCCATCAAACACTCCCAGGACAGGGACAGCACGGGGTTAGATACAGAGTAGAGCTCCCTCTACACTCTCCCCATCAAACACACCCAGGACAGGGACAGCACGGGGTTCAATACAGAGTAAAGCTTCCTCTACATTGTCCCAATCAAACGCTCCCAGGATAGGGACAGCACAGGGTTAGATACAGAGTAAAGCTTCCTGTACACTGCCCCCATCAAACGCTCCCAGGTCAGGGACAGCATAGGGTTGGATACAGAGTAAAGCTCCCTCTACCTGTCCCCCAATGGACACTCCCAGGACAGGGACAGCATAGGGTTAGATACAGAGTAAAGCTTTCTCTACACTGTCCCCATCAAACACTCCCAGGACAGGGGCAGCATGGGGTTAGATACAGAGTAAGGCTCCCTCTACACTGTCCCCATCAAACACTCCCAGGACAGGGGCAGCATGGGGTTAGATACAGAGTAAAGCTCTCTCTACACTGTCCCCATTAAACACTCAATTCCATGTGGATTTGCCTGTCTCTACTTTGCTCCAAATTTTCCCTCAACTCTAATCTCGATCCCTACTAACAAACTGTCACATTTTCCAAGCCAACGTCTCTTGGCCTTTTGAGGCTGCCAGTTATTGTTAAATGGTGAACGGCCCTGTACTGAGAGCTCATGCCCAGACTTGAGCAGGATTGGTTGTGGTTTTCACATGGAATTACTGTGAGACATTCCCATACAGACAGAACCAGTCAACAGGACAACAGGCCATTGTTGCCCAGTCTGTCACAATCCAGCCAGTCCCTCAGTCCCAGACAATCTCTGATCATTGTAAGCAGTCAAAAGTCAGAAAGCGACAAGAGTTTTTGCTTCAGTAGCCTGTGAAGGAATTTTTATTTAAAATGACATCACACCACATGAAGAGAGCATTGTGTCACTTTGCCCTCGGCTCTGAAAGAGCATCTCAGCTCAATTTTTGCAAAAGTCACTCCGTTGCAAAGGACGGAAGACGGGTTCGCATTTATTTCACGTTCTTCATGACCGTGTGGTGTCCCCGAGCTTTTGACAACCAGATGAAACACTTCACAAGTGGCACGGTTGTGGTGAGATAGATCTGCAGCAGCCAAATCACACACAGAATGTTTCCACAAACAAACTACTGCAGATGCTTAAAACTGAATTGCAAACGGCCCTGGATATTGCCTGACCCGCCCTCATCGCCAGCACCTTTTTTTTTGTTTTCAGTTGTGAGGGTTTTGTTTACCTCTCAGGGATTGTCAGCGATGCCCCACCAGTCTTGATGGCTGAACAAAGGTTCCGTTTGTTAATGTTTATTCTTAATTGTCTGTTCGATCGTGCTTCTGTTTTATTTATTATTCTTTCACAGAAGCCAGTGAGGCGGGTTTATTGGCCATCCCAAAATGCCCAGGGGCCATTTAAGAGTCAACTACTTAAAACCTTAAGAAATAGGAACAGAGGCAGCCTCGGGCCTGCTCTGCCATTCAGTAGGATCGTGGCTGATCTGACACTCTTCACGTCCACCTTCCTGCCCTTTCCCAGTAACCCACGATTCCTTGATGGATCAAGAATCTGTTTATCATTGCTGTGAATGCCCGTGAAGGGGGCTGGAGGCATTGAACCAGACCGGAGTGCACTGGAGCAGAGCAGCTGAGGCCAGACCCAACTGGGCTAGAGTGGAGTGGCTGAGGGCCTGGAGGCCTGGAGTGGCTGAGGGCCTGACAGGAGTGGGCTGGAGCTCTGGAGTGGCTGAGCGCCTGACTGGAGTGGTCTGGAGGCCTGGAGTGGCTGAGGGCCTGACTGGAGTGGGCTGGAGGCCTGGAGTGGCTGAGCGCCTGACTGGAGTGGGCTGGAGGCCTGGAGCGGCTGAGGGCATGACTGGAGTGGGCTGGAGGCCTGGAGTGGCTGAGGGCCTGACTGGAGTGAGCTGGAGCCCTGGAGTGGCTAAGGGCCTGACAGGAGTGGACTGGAGCCCTGGAGCAGCTGAGGGCCTGACTGGATTGGGCTGGAGCCCTGGAGTGGCTGAGGGCCTGACTGGAGTTGGCTGGAGCCCTGGAGTGGCTGAGGGCCTGACCGGATTGGGCTGGAGCCCTGGAGTGGCTGAGGGCCTGACTGGAGTGGGCTGGAGGCCTGGAGTGGCTGAGGGCCTGACTGGATTGGGCTGGAGGCCTGGAGTGGCTGAGGGCCTGACTGGAGTGGGCTGGAGGCCTGGAGTGGCTGAGGGCCTGACCGGATTGGGCTGGAGGCCTGGAGCAGCTGAGGGCCTGACCGGATTGGGCTGGAGGCCTGGAGCAGCTGAGGGCCTGACTGGAGTGGGCTGGAGGCCTGGAGCAGCTGAGGGAAGGACCAGAGCGTGCTGGAGGCCTCGAGTGGCTGAGGGCCTGACCGGATTGGGCTGGAGGCCTGGAGTGGAGTGTGAACAATTATTGACCTGGGGTCAGACCATGTGCAGAAGTCCCTATGCTGAGCTACTGCAATATAATTTTTATCTGTGATTTGTTTATCTGACCTAAGGAGCAAGCTTTTCACGCAAAGGATGGTGCATGTATGAAATGAGCTGCTGGAGGGAGTGGTGGAGGCTAGTACAATTACAGCATTTAAAAGGTATCTGGATGGGTATATGAATAGGAAGGTTTTAGAGGGATATGGGCCAAGTGCTGGCAAATGGGACTCGATTAGGTGAGAATAACTGGTCAGCATGGACAAGTTAGACCGAAGGGTCTGTTTCCCTGCTGTACATCTCTATTCCTGTATGACGCTAATGCTTATCCTTTTAACTATGTCTTATTTGATTTTAGAGTAGGATTATGGGTGGGCACAACATCGAGGGCCGAAGGGCCCCTGTTCTACGTTCTATGAGATACTGAGGACTGCAGATGCTGGCGATCAGAGTCAGAAAGTGTGGCGCTGGTCAGGCAGAATCCGAGGAGCAGGAGAGTTGACGCTTTGAGCATAAGCGTTCTATGTTCCATGTTCTGTAACTTGTACTATGAATCACTGTGGGGAAATGCAACTTCTTTACTTTTTATTCCTCTTTTTGTATCTAAGATTTGTACCAAGATACTTTGGCTCCATGAGAGGTGACATTGTAATCTTTTCACTGTGCACTTGAGAACGTGTGACAATAAAGGAAATTCATCTTCTCCTAATTTATTCCAAGGAAGAATGACATATCTTATTCCCTGAATGGATTTTTACAATAACTGATAGTGGTTATACGGTCATCATGAGTCAAGTTCTTTTTTAAAAAATATTCAGACATTTTAAAAAAAAATCAAGTTTCACAACCTGCCACAGTCAGATGTCCTGAGAAAAGTAATACGGCTTTGTACTCATGTGGTGATGTCACCTTTATACCACCATCTTACCACTTAATTTCTGCTTCCCAGTAACCACCTCCAAGAGCATCAACAATAATTATCAGACACTGAAAATTTGATCATTTAAATCCTACATCTTTTCCCCTTGTCAAACCAAAGGGCCTTATTTTAAATTAAACTTTCCAAAACAATGAGCATCTGCACATCGAGGTATCCACTTCCTTCAAGTAGGGAAGAGACCTTTGAAGATGTATAGATTGCAGATGTTGCCTGAGTTCTGAAACTGGAAAGGGTGCAGAAAAGTGTGTTGCTGGGATTGTAAAAGTTTGAGCTGTAGTGAGGGACTGAATAGAACATAGAACAATACAGCGCGGAACAGGCCCTTCGGCCCTCGATGTTGCGCCAACTTGTGAACTATTCTCAGCTCGTCTACATACACAACCCCATCATCATCCATGTGCTTATCAAAGGATTGTTTAAATCTTCTTAACGTGGCTGAGTTGACTACGTTAGTAGGTAAGGCATTCCACACCCTTACCACTCTCTGAGTAAAGAATCTTCCTCTGACATCTGTCTTATATCTACACCCCTCATACAAGCAGGCTGGACTTTTTATACCTGGAGCGTAGGAGGCTGAGGGGTGACCTTATAGAGGTTTATAAAATCATGAGGGTCCTGGATAGGGGGAATAAACAAAGTCTTTTCCCTGGGGTGGGAGAGTCCAAACTAGAGGGCATAGGTTTAGGGTGAGAGGGGAAAGATTTAAAAGGGACCTGAGGGGCAACTTTTTCACGCAGAGAGTGGTATGTGTATGGAATGAGCTGCCAGAGGAAGTGGTGGAGGCTGGTACAACTACAGCATTTAAAAGGCATCTGGATGGGTGTATGAATAGGAAAGGTTGAGAGGGATATGGGCCAAGTGCTGACAAAAGGGACTAGATTAAGTTAGGATATCTGGTCAGCATGGACCGAAGGGTCTGTTTCTGTGCTGTACATCTCTATGCCTGTCTGATGTTGAGACTTAAGAGTTTGAGGTTGTGGTTCCAAGTAATCAGCTTAAAAATTTATTGAACCACTTTGTTCATCAGAAAAGGAAACTCTCCTCATAATCTTATCTGATCTTTATCAACTGTGCCATTTCACACCTCTGTTGTCATTCACTGTGTAAGTGTTGGCAGTGAGAAATGACCTAATCTGCTTTGCTACCAACAGATGATGATTATAATTTGTCCATTTTTTATGAAGCCAAGGGCTACTTGCTCCCAGTCACTCACTGAACTCTGCTCCTATTTTACCTTACACCCTTCAACGTTTTTCTCTCACTTTCAGGCAGACATTCCTCGTCTGTGCTAGTGCCTCCACACTGGTCAGCGACAACAGAAAGTGGCAACCACAAGTTCATAAGATAGAGGAGGAGAAAGAGGCCATGCAGCCCATCGAGTCTGCTCCGCCATTTCATCATGGCTGATATGCTCCTCACTCCCATTCTCCTGCCTACTCTCCATAACCCATCAGCCCTTTCCCAATTAAACGTCTAACTCCTGCTTAGATTTCCTCACTGTCCCAGCATCCACTGCACTTTGGGGTAATGAATTCCACAGATTCACAACCCTTTGAGAGAAGTAGTTTCTCCTCAACTCTGTTTAAATTTGCTACCCCTTATCCTGAGCTAATCTCTCATCCTAGAATGACCCACAAGAGGAAACATCCACTCCACGTCTATTTTATCCACACCTTTTTCTCAATTTGATCTCCCCTCAATGCTACTGAGACTTTATAAAGCTCTGGTTGGGCCCCATTTGGAGTACTGTGTCCAGTTTTGGTCCCCACACCTCAGGAAGGACATACTGGCACTGGAACGTGTCCAGCGGAGATTCACACGGATGATCCCTGGAACGGTTGGTCTCATATACGAGGAACGGCTGAGGATCCTGGGATTGTATTCAATGGAGTTGAGAAGATTAAGGGGAGACTTAATACAAGATAATACATGGCTTGGAAAGGGTGGACGCTAGGAAATTTTTTCCGTTAAGGCGAGGAGACTAGGACCCGTGGACACAGCCTTAAAATTAGAGGGGGTCAATTCAGAACAGAAATGCGGAGATATTTCTTCAGCCAGAGAGTGGTGGGCCTGTGGAATTCATTGCTGCAGAGTGCAGTGGAGGCTGGGATGCTAAATGTCTTCAAGACAGAGATTGATAGATTCTTGATGTCACGAGGAATTAAGGGCTACGGGGAGAATGCGGGTAAGTGGAGTTGAAATGCCCATCAGCCATGATTGAATGGCGGAGTGGACTCGATGGGCCGAATGGCCTTACTTCCACTCCTATGTCTTATGGTCTTATGGTCTTCTGAATTCCAGAGAGTATGGGGCCTAAACTGTTCAATCTCTCTTCATACGACAAATCCCTTGTCTCTGGGATCAATCTGGTGAACCCTCCTCTGAACTGACTCCAATGCCACTACATCTTTCCTCAAATAAGCGGAGCGAAAATGTGCACAAATAAGGGAGCACAAAACTGCACATGGGCAGCACGGTGACTCAGTGGTTAGCTGTGTCCTGAACAACTGATCCCTGAAGCAAAAAAGACACAACAATAACTCACAGTAGCATGGTTGCTCAGTGGTTAGCACTGCTGCCTCACGGGACTGGGTTCAAATTCAGCCTAGGGCAACTATCTGTGTGGAGTTTGCACATTCTCCTCATTTCTGCTGGGTTTCCTCTGGGTGCTCCAGTTTCTTCCCATAGTCCAAAGATGTGCTAGTTGGGTGAATTGGCCATATTTAATTGCCCCATAGCGTTCAGGGATGCTTGGATGAGGTGCATTAGTCAGGGGAAATGCAGAGTAATAGGGGAATGGGTCTGGGTGGGTTACTCTTCAGAGGGTTGGTGTTAAGCCTGTTTCCACACTCTAGGGATTCTATGAAAAACACACCAGGCTTTGCTATCACATAGCCTACTAATACACACCCCGGGAGCGTACAGCCCAATGACCTCAATATTGGCTTCACCAGCTTCCAACTCCCTCCAGCCCCCAGCCTTATCCCATGTCCTGACTTCACCTGTCCATCTTCCTACTCACCTATCTGCTCCACCCTTCCCAATCACAACAACCCCCTTCCTGCAACCACCTAGCACCAACCCCATCCTTCAAGCCCCAACCTCCTCCCTCTTTATTTCTGGGCTCCCCAGGTCTGATGAAGGCTCTTGGCTTTCCTGCTCCTTGAATGCTGTCTGACCTGCTGTGCTCTTCCAGCTTCACATTTATTGACTCTGACTTCCAACATCTGCAGTCCATACCATCTCCATTATGCACAACCCATTGTAAGCCACTAATATTCCTCATTAGTAGCTTTCCATTCTCCCGGTCAGATCATTATCCACTCCTTTGTCTGTCCAATTGTTCTCTCTCTTTGGGCTCTATCTCCACCTATCATTTACTCCTTACTCCCTCCCCCCCCCACCCTACCGTCTGGGTCAAAAGCAAACATTTCCTTCGTTACCATCAAGTCTGAGGAAGGGTCACTGGATCTGAAACGTTAACTCTTGATTTCTCTTCACAGATGCTGCCAGACCTGCTGAGATTTTCCAGCAATTTCCATTTTTGTCTCTGATTTCCAGCGTCTACAATCCTTTTAGTCGTTGTGTTTTTTTTTAAAAGTCGAAACACTAATTGCCATGGGCTGTTCTTAAACCTGCAAATTGATTGACCAGGCGTTGTTGTTGTCATAGAATCCAACAGGCCACTTGGCCCAACAACTGCACACTAACTCTCCAAAGAGTAACCCACCCAGATTCATTCACTTACCCTATTACTCTCCAAGTCCCCTGGCGAATGCACCTAACCCACACATCCCTGAGCACAATCGAGAGTGTGGTGCTGGAAAAGCACAGCCGGTCAGGCAGCATCCGAGGACCAGGAGAGTCAACATTTCGGGTACGAGCCCTTCATCAGGAACTGAAACGTTGATTCTCCTGCTCCTCGAGCTGCTGTGCTTTTCCAGCACCACACTCTCAACTCTGACCTCCAGCCCTCACTTTCTTCCATCCCTGTATACAGTGGGCATTTTAGCCCAGCCAATTCACCTAACCTACGTATCTTTGGACTGTGGGAGGAAATCCACACAGAACCAGGAAGAATGTACAAACCCCACACAAAGTCAGTCACCCGAGGCTGGAATTGAACCTAGGTATCCGGCGCTGTGAGGCAGCAGTGCCAACCCACTGAGCCACTGCGCTTTATGGTTTTATGAGCTCAGGGATGAGTTGTTCAGGACACAGTTTAGTAGACTAGGTAGGGGCAATGGCCCAGTGACATTATCGCCAGATTGTTAATCCAGAGATCCAGGTAGCGATTGGGGTCTCAGAATTGAATCCTACCACAGCAGACAGTAGAATTTGAATTCAATGAAAATAATCTGGAATTACGGGTCTAATGTTGACCATTATTGATTGTCAGAAAATTCCATCTGGAAACTAGCATCCGGAAACAAAAACTAAAAGAACTGTGGATGCAAATTGCTGGAAAAGCTCAGCGGGTCTGACAGCATCTGTGGAGAGAAAGCAAAATTAATATTTCGGGTTCAGTGACCTTTCGGAACCTCAAGTTGCCATCCTTACCTGGTCTAGCCCTACATATGACTCCAGACCCACAGCAATGTGGTTAACTTTTTCAGGCTCTCGGGCGATAAATGCTGACTTTGCCAGTGAGGTTCACATCCCATGAATGAATTTTTATTGAAAGTTCCACACTGAGCTTTCATGTTTATGTAGTTTCTTGTCATGAACTGTTCTATGCTGCAATCTATTACTGATCAGTAGGCTACTTCATGGGATTCTTGCCCCATTTCGACAGCACCCAAGATGTCCTTCATGAACAAGGTACAATGTTCCTCGCTGTGGCACTTCTCAGAAAGCTGCCTACAATTCAAGTTCATTGCGCACGCTGTCCACCCTGTATGGGCTGGTTCTTCCTCAAGTCATGAGGTCACTCAATTGTTTTGTTTAGTTCCTAGTTCACTATCTGCAGCCTGGCTAAATCCATCACCTGTTTATTTTTGAAACAGGCCATTTGGTACAACAGGTCCACATCAGCCCTTCTAAAAGCATCCTATCCATACCCTTTCCCCGACATTTTCCCCTGACTAATGCACCTAACCTACATATCCTAAAACACTATAGGCAATTTAGCACGGTCAATTCACCTAACCTACACATCCCTGAACACTCGGGGCAATTTAATATGGCCAATCCACTCTAACCTACACATCCCTGAACACTAGGGGCAATTTAGCACAGCCAATTCACCTAACCTACACATCCCTAAACACAATGGGCAATTTAGCATGACCAATTCACCTAACCTACACATCTCTGAACAATAGGGGCAATTTAGCATGGCCAATTCACCCAAACCTGCACATCTTTGGATTGTGGGAGGAAACCGGAGCACCCAGAGGAAACCCATGTAGACACGGGGAGAATTTTGTCTTTAATTCTTCTCATGATCGTTTACAAAATCATCATGATCATGGAGGCGTCTATATTGCAAGTGATTCCGCTCAGGCTCATAGCTTCACGGCTTTTAGTAAGCCCTTGGATGAGCACTTGAAACACTACGTTCTATAGGGCTATGGGCCAAGTGCTGGAATGTAGGACTAGTGTGGAAAGATTGGTGCAGACTTGATGGGCCGAAGGGCCTCTTCTGTACTCTATGGCTTAGCTTTACAGTTGCATGAACCTTTCAGATAGAGTCATAGAGCTGTACAGCATGGACACAGACCCTTTGGTCCAACTCATCCATGCCAACCCAAAATCTTAACCTAATCTAGTCCCATTTACCAGCACTTTAAACCCTTCCTATCAGTACACCCATCCCGATGCCTTTTAAATGCTGTAATTGTACCAGCCTCCACCACTTCCTCTGGCAGCCCATTCTACACATGCACCACCCTCTGCGTGAAAACGTTGCCCCTTAGGTCCCTTTCATATCTTTCCCCTCTCACCTTAGACCTATGCCCTCTGGTTTTGGACTCCCCCATCCTGAGAAAAACACCTATTCGCCCTATCCATGCCCCTCATGATTTTACAAACCCCTATAAAGTTACCCCTCAGCCTCTGACCCTCCAGGGAAAACAGCCCCAGCCTATTCAGCCGCTCCCTGAAGCTCAAACCCTACAACCCTGGCAGCATCCTTGGCAATCCTTTCTGAACCCCTTCAAGTGTCACAGCATCTTTCCATAGGAGGGAGACCAGAATTGCACACAATATTCCAAAAGTGGACTAACTAATGCCCTGTACAGCCACAACATGACCTCCTGTACTCCATGCACCGGCCAATAAATGAACCACTGAATATGCGTGTGTAAAGGTAAAGGTGATGTCACCATCGTCCCACTCGCTCTTGGAGACAGAGGCAGCTGGTGGTCAGTTTAACCAGAGGGGCACCTCACCTCAGGCCAGGTTGGGAAGGCTAGCTTTACATGGGGGCGATGGGAATCGAACCCACGCGACTGCCACCATCTGCTTCACCATCCCACCAACCAGCCCTCCGGGGATGGCCCACTGAGAGCGAGAGACTGCAGCTGGAGTTACCTGAAGGCAGAGCTGTATCTCACTGGGTTCGAGGTGACTTCAACCCCACCACCGAGTTGACTGGTCCCGCAGCCACCTCCACCAACTCCCGGGCACAGGACCCAAGGAGAACCGCGACAATATGGCAGCCACCTGTCCATGGGCTGAGGCTTCGGTGTTTGTGGAGGATGTGCTAATGTTACTGACAGCTCACACCTGCACCCGTCGGAAGTGGCTCATTGTTTGCTCGGTCCTTCCCAGCCAGGAAGTTTTTAGTCAGCTTCTCACAAGCTCAGTACAAATATAGACAGAGAAAGTATGGACGTGGGCCGGGGGTAATGAATGGGGGGGAGCACAGGCCTGTTACATTCTGGCACCGATAGTCATTCTGCTAAATTTGTTTGTGACCTTTTCCTCTGGGGATTTTGTGGTGTGGAAATCCCTGTCAGAAATAGAACTGTGAACCGCAGTCCACGTGTCTTTGGTGGGAAATGAGTCATCGTTTTTTTGTGCAGAGAGTCCCCTTTCCGATCTGACTGTTCCATAACACCTCAGGATACATTTCCACGGGAGGTTGGGTTGTGTAGCCTATCATCGCCAGTGAAAACCAAACACTGAGCAACGCAGGGATCTGGGAACAGAAGGAGATTGTAGAGAGGTACAGCACAGAAACAGACCCTTCGGCCCAACTCATCCCTGCTGACCAGGCTTCTCAAACGGAACTTGTCCCATGCGCCTGCGTTTGGCCCATAGCTGTATAACCTTTCTTATTCATATCCTTGTCCAAAAGTCTTTTAACTGTTGTGCCAGAATCTGCCTCCACCACTCCCTCTGGCAGCTCATTCCATTATATGCATCACCCTCTGTTGGAAAAACTTGTTCCTCAGGTCCCTTTTAAATCTTTCCCCTCTCACCTTAAACCTATGCCCTCTAGTTTTGGACACCCCCCTTCCCAGGGAAAAGACCCTTGTCATTCACCATATCATGATTTTATAAACCTCTATATGGTCACCCTTCAACCTTCCACTCTCCAGTGAGGAAATCCATAGCCTATCCAGCATCTCCTTATAACTTAAACCCAGCAAATCCCATCTGAATCCTCTCCTGCTTAATAATATCCTTCCTATAGCAGGGTGACCAGAACTGCACCAGTACTCCAGCAGGAGCCTCACCAATGTCCTGTACAAACTCTCACTTGCAACAAATGCTCAATAAGTATCACAGTTCTTGGAGAGACTGACGAGTTGAAAGAAAAGGGAATTCCAACTTCGACAGAACCAGATGATTTCATGTTCTGAGTCACTTACTGTAACAGAAAACTGAAAGCACTATTGAATAGGAGACTTCTACTTACATCCAGCAGAACTGAAGGTCCCACTTCACAGATTCACTTTACATTGTCCCTTACGTCACATAATCCCTACAGTGCAGAAGGAGGCCATTCGGCCCATTGGGTCTGCACCAAGCCTCTGAAGAACACCCACCCTATTCCTGTGACCCTGTACTACCCATGGCTAACAACCCTAGCCTGCATTTCCCTGAAAACTTGTTTCAAATCCTCATGAATCAGGTCTGCTCCTTCTCGCCATCCTGAGTGTTGGCTGTTAGAGTCTTTCAGTCTCCAGCTGCTCTATCTTTCCGAACTTCTCGCAGACTGCCCTTGATTGAGAGCTTGCAGGAATATCTCAGAAACCTTCCCCCCTCTCAAAGCCCCTTCTCCGTGGCAATGAGAATCACAAGGGTCTTGTATCCAGGTAGAAATGCCAATCAGCTGTACTTGACATCCTAACTCCTCTTCATCTGGGAAGTAACTGAACAATTAAAAGCATTGCTCTTTACAACCACACATTGTCAAAGCATTCCTGGGACTTTCAAAACCAGTAGCCTAATCACTGTAAACACGGATGCTACCACCATTGTCTCCAATATGGCACATCCTCTTCCAGGTGAAATAATCTGGGCCCTTATTCCACATTTAATAGCTACAGCAGCCAGATCTGTGGTGAGGTAGACACCACAGCAGGTCATGTGATGGTGGCTCAGTGTTTAGCACGGCTGCCTCACAGCACCAGGGAACCAGGTTCGATTCCAGCCTCGGGCAACTGTCTGTGTGGAGTTTGCACATTCTCCCCACGTGGGTTTCCCCCTGGTGCTCCGGTTTCCTCCCTCAGCCCAAAGATGTGCACTTAGGTGGATTGGCCGTGCTCTAGTGTCTGGGGCTGTGCAGGCTAGGTGGGTTCGCCATGGGGAATGTGAAGTTACAGGGATAGGGTGGTGTGAGTAGGATGTTATTCAGAGAGCTGATGTGGACTCAATCGGCCTTTCTACACTGTTGGGATTCTAAGACTCCTTCAAGTATCTAATTAAAAATAAAGAACAAACTTAAATACAATTACAACATTCAAAAGGCATCTGAATGGGCACATAAACAGGAATAGATCAGAGGGATATGGGCCAAATGCTGGCAAATCAGACTAGATTAATTTAAGATATCTGAACTGACGGGTTGACAGAAGGATCTGTTTCTATGCTGTATGAGTCCAAGACTCCATGACGCTGTGCCAGAAAGTAATAACTTTATAAACGTTAGGCTTGCCTATTTGTCACAACAGCAATGTGATAATGAGCAGTGAATCTATTTTTGCGTGTTGATTGAGGAAGGAATACTGGTAAGGCATCAAGAAAAAGTGGTGCCAAGGGATTGTTAAGATCCACTTGAACAAGCAGACAGATTAGATTACTTACAGTGTGGAAACAGGCACTTTGGCCCAACAAGTCCACACCGACCCTCCGCAGAGCAACCCACCCAGACCCATTCCCCTACACCTAACACTTTGGGCAGTTTAGCATGGCCAATTCACCTAACCTACACAGTTTTGGATTGCAGGAGGAAACCAGAGCAAACCCACACAGACCCGGAGAGAATGTGCAAACTCCACACAGACAGTTGCCTGAGGCAGGAATTGAACCTGGGTCGCTGGTGCTGTGAGGCAGTAGTGCTAACCACCATGCCACCCACAGGGCTTTCATGTTTTTATATTTCATTCAAAGGTAACACTGCTGCACTCCTTCAGTACTGCACTGACATGTCACCTTAGGATAAATATGAAACAAGGATGTTTGGAATTGAATTTAGATTAGATTAGATTAGACTTACAGTGTGGAAACAGGCCCTTCGGCCCAACAAATCCACACCGACCCGCTGAAGCGCAACCCACCCATACCCCTACATTTACCCCTTACCTAACACTATGGGCAATTTAGCTTGGCCAATTCACCTGACCCGCACATCTTTGGACTGTGGGAGGAAACCGGAGCACCCGGAGGAAACCCACGCAGACACGGGGAGAACGTGCAAACTCCACACAGTCAGTCGCCTGAGTCGGGAATTGAACCCGGGTCGACAGGCGCTGTGAGGCAGCAGTGCTAACCACTGTGCCACCGTGCCACCCCTTTACTGGATTTACTGGTCAGATATATTCATTCCCAAGTTCTACTCATTTCATTGTCCCTCTGGGGAGACTTTGAGGCTAATCATGGTTTCTTACTCACGATCTAAGCCAGGGGGGATTTGGGGCTGCCCATCTTTGTTCAGAGATGGAGCGGCCATCTTTCCTGATGTCAAATGCCTGTCTCTCATTCTCCCAGGCCTGTTACTATCAGGCAGGTTACATTACTCGAGCAGGAGACTACAACTTAATCCAGTGGCCGGCCAGTTAAACTTCAGCCCATGAGTCACCAGTTCCTCCAAAAAAAAATTAATGAATGTAACGTCAAAGCAGGCATTTCCCGGTAGGCTAACCCAGAGCCTAACCACTAGGCCCCAACTTAAGTCAACTCAATTTATTCCTTTGATTTGCAGACAACAGTGGAGTTGCATTCAACAGTGGAATTGCAGATAGACAGAATAGTGAAGAAGGAGTTTGGTATGCTTTCCTTTGTAGGTCAGTGTGTTGAGTACAGGAGTTGGGAGGTCATGTTGTGGCTGTACAGGACATTGGTTCGGCTAGTTTTGGAATACTGCATGCAATTCTGGTCTCCTGCTATAGGAAGGATGTGGTGAAAATTGAAAGGGTGCAGAAAAGATTTACAAGGGTGTTGCCAGGGTTGGAGGATTTGAGCTTTAGGGGGAGGCTGAACAGGCTGGGGCTGTTTTCCTCGGAGCTTCGGAGGCTGAGGGGTGACCTTATGGAGGTTTATAAAATCATGAGGGGCATGGATAAAGTGAATAGCCAAGGTCTTTGCCCCACTGTAGGAGAATCGAAAACTAAAAGTTTAGGCCGAGAGGGGAAAGATTTAACAGGGACCCAAGAGCAACCTTTTCACACAGAGGGTGGTGTGTGTATGGAATGAGTTGCCAGAGGAACTGGTGGAGGCTGGTACAATTACTGCATTCAAAAGGCATCTGGATGGGTATATGAATAGGAAGGGCTTGGAGGGATATGGGCCAAGTGCTGGCAAATGGGACTATATGAATTTAGAATTTCTGATCAGCATGGGTGAGTTGGACTGAAGGATCTGTTTCGATGTTGAACCGTTCTATGACTCTACGACGCTATAGTCAGCAAGGACAAGTTGGAACGAAGGGTGTATATCCCTGCTGTATGTCTCTTTGCCTCTGCAAAGAGGCAAACATTATAAACTAAACTTGTGAGGAAATCAGAACATGACCCTTCCAACAGAGGATGAAATAATTAACAGGGATCAGAGATTTCATACTTGTGGATAGACTTGGTCTCGTAAGTAGACTCACAAAGTACAAAAGGAACATTTGACTAAAGCCTGATTAGAGCCCAGTTAGGGAATAATGTGCAATTCTGAGACCACACTTTTGGATAAAGATCAAAAATTAAAGAGGTTGACTAGAATGATCACAATTATTCAGAGAGTCACAAGATACCAAGATGTTTTCTGGGGCTATGTGAAGGATCAGGATAATTAACTTGAATGTTTTGGACTCAATGCCCCTGGTTGGATTCCAAATGTATTTTTGTTCACCCTGTTACCTTTTAAAGACTTGGAAAGAGATGGAAAATCATCGCAGGGCTGCAGAGAAATGTTCTGGAGACGTGAGTTAGCCTTCCACAGGCCTGGCATGGCGATATTAGGCTGAACCAGCTTCATTGCTCTTCACTGAGTATTCACAAAGAACATATTGTCCCGAGTTGGGGTCATAGTAAATGATGGGACATTCCCGAGTGTTGGAATTTCAATTTGATGGTGGATCATTGTCACAGATTCTACAATACAGCTCCTCACCAAGCCTTCATGTTTTAAGAAAAGCCAAGTGACCAAACCTATGAGACATCTTGATAACGGAGAATCCATACAGTGTGGGAGCAGGCCATTTGACCCATCAAGTCCATGCTGACCTTCCAAGGAGCACCCCATGCCATTCCCATAACACTGCCTTTCCCATGGCTAACCTACCCAGCCTGCACATCATGGCGCAACTTAACATGGCCAATCCACCAAACCTGCACATCTTCAGACTGTGGGAGGAAACCGGAGCACCCGGAGGAAACCCACGCAGACACGGGGAGAACGTGCAAACTCCACACAGTCAGTCGCCCGAGGCTGGAATCGGATCCAGCTCCCTGGTGCTGTGAGGCAGCAATGCTAACCACTGAGCCACCGTGTCATCCTCACTCCCTCTCTATCTCATTCCCTCAGTCTCTCTCTCTCCCACATTCCCTCACTCCTGTACTCTCTCACTCCCTTTCTCCATCTCTTCCTCTCTGCCACACTCCCTCACTGCCCTCTCCCTCACTCCCTCACTGCCCTCTCCCACACTGCCCTCTCCCTCACTCCCTCACTGCCCTCTCCCTCCCTCCCTCACTGCGCTCTCCCTCACTCCCTCACTGCCCTCTCCCTCACTCCCTCACTGCCCTCTCCCTCACTCCCTCACTGCCCTCTCCCTCACTCCCTCACTGCCCTCTCCCTCACTGCCCTCTCCCTCACTGCCCTCTCCCTCACTCCCTCACTGCCCTCTCCCTCACTGCCCTCTCCCTCCCTCCCTCACTCCCTCCCTCCCTCACTGCCCTCTCCCTCACTCCCTCACTCCCTCCCTCCCTCACTGCCCTCTCCCTCACTCCCTCACTCCCTCCCTCCCTCACTGCCCTCTCCCTCACTCCCTCACTGCCCTCTCCCTCACTCCCTCACTGCCCTCTCCCTCACTGCCCTCTCCCTCCCTCCCTCACTGCCCTCTCCCTCACTCCCTCACTCCCTCCCTCCCTCACTGCCCTCTCCCTCACTCCCTCACTCCCTCCCTCCCTCACTGCCCTCTCCCTCCCTCCCTCACTCCCTCCCTCCCTCACTGCCCTCTCCCTCACTCCCTCACTGCCCTCTCCCTCACTCCCTCACTGCCCTCTCCCTCACTCCCTCACTCCCTCACTCCCTCACTGCCCTCTCCCTCACTCCCTCACTCCCTCACTCCCTCCCTCCCTCACTGCCCTCTCCCTCCCTCCCTCACTCCCTCCCTCCCTCACTGCCCTCTCCCTCACTCCCTCACTGCCCTCTCCCTCACTCCCTCACTCCCTCCCTCCCTCACTGCCCTCTCCCTCCCTCCCTCACTCCCTCCCTCCCTCACTGCCCTCTCCCTCACTCCCTCACTGCCCTCTCCCTCACTCCCTCACTCCCTCCCTCCCTCACTGCCCTCTCCCTCACTCCCTCACTCCCTCCCTCCCTCACTGCCCTCTCCCTCACTCCCTCACTGCCCTCTCCCACACTCCCTCACTCCCTCACTGCCCTCTCCCTCACTGCCCTCTCCCTCACTCCCTCACTGCCCTCTCCCTCACTCCCTCACTGCCCTCTCCCTCACTCCCTCACTGCCCTCTCCCACACTCCCTCACTGCCCTCTCCCTCACTCCCTCACTGCCCTCTCCCTCACTGCCCTCTCCCTCACTCCCTCACTGTCCTCTCCCTCACTGCCCTCTCCCTCACTGCCCTCTCCCTCACTGCCCTCTCCCTCCCTCCCTCACTCCCTCCCTCCCTCACTGCCCTCTCCCTCACTCCCTCACTGCCCTCTCCCTCACTCCCTCACTGCCCTCTCCCTCCCTCCCTCACTCCCTCCCTCCCTCACTGCCCTCTCCCTCACTCCCTCACTGCCCTCTCCCTCCCTCCCTCACTCCCTCCCTCCCTCACTGCCCTCTCCCTCCCTCCCTCACTCCCTCCCTCCCTCACTGCCCTCTCCCTCACTCCCTCACTGCCCTCTCCCTCACTCCCTCACTGTCCTCTCCCTCACTGCCCTCTCCCTCACTCCCTCACTCCCTCCCTCCCTCACTGCCCTCTCCCTCCCTCCCTCACTGCCCTCTCCCTCCCTCCCTCACTCCCTCCCTCCCTCACTGCCCTCTCCCTCACTCCCTCACTGCCCTCTCCCTCACTCCCTCACTGTCCTCTCCCTCACTCCCTCACTCC
The DNA here is from genome assembly GCF_020745735.1 of Hemiscyllium ocellatum. Lineage (NCBI taxonomy): Eukaryota > Metazoa > Chordata > Chondrichthyes > Orectolobiformes > Hemiscylliidae > Hemiscyllium > Hemiscyllium ocellatum. The sequence continues at coordinate 17,909,188 of NC_083445.1, forward strand.
CTCCCTCCCTCACTGCCCTCTCCCTCCCTCCCTCACTCCCTCCCTCCCTCACTGCCCTCTCCCTCACTGCCCTCTCCCTCCCTCCCTCACTCCCTCACTCCCTCACTGCCCTCTCCCTCACTCCCTCACTGCCCTCTCCCTCACTCCCTCACTGTCCTCTCCCTCACTGCCCTCTCCCTCACTCCCTCACTCCCTCCCTCCCTCACTGCCCTCTCCCTCCCTCCCTCACTCCCTCCCTCCCTCACTGCCCTCTCCCTCCCTCCCTCACTCCCTCACTCCCTCACTGCCCTCTCCCACACTCCCTCACTGTCCTCTCCCTCACTGCCCTCTCCCTCACTGCCCTCTCCCTCACTGCCCTCTCCCTCACTGCCTCACTCCCTCCCTCCCTCACTGCCCTCTCCCTCACTCCCTCACTCCCTCCCTCCCTCACTGCCCTCTCCCTCCCTCCCTCACTCCCTCCCTCCCTCACTGCCCTCTCCCTCCCTCCCTCACTCCCTCCCTCCCTCACTGTCCTCTCCCTCACTCCCTCACTGCCCTCTCCCTCACTCCCTCACTACCCTCTCCCACACTCACTCACTGCCCGCTCCCTCACTGCCCTCTCCCTCACTCCCTCACTGCCCTCTCCCTCACTCCCTCACTCCCTCACTCCCTCACTGCCCTCTCCCTCACTCCCTCACTCCCTCACTCCCTCACTGCCCTCTCCCTCACTCCCTCACTGCCCTCTCCCTCACTGCCCTCTCCCTCACTCCCTCACTGCCCTCTCCCTCACTGCCCTCTCCCTCACTCCCTCACTGCCCTCTCCCTCACTCCCTCACTCCCTCACTCCCTCACTGCCCTCTCCCTCACTCCCTCACTCCCTCACTCCCTCACTGCCCTCTCCCTCACTCCCTCACTGCCCTCGCCCTCACTGCCCTCTCCCACACTCCCCTCTCCCTCACTGCCCTCGCCCTCACTGCCCTCTCCCACACTCCCTCACTCCCCTCTCCCTCACTCCCCTCTCCCTCACTGCCCTCTCCCTCACTGCCCTCTCCCTCACTGCCCTCTCCCTCACTCCCCTCTCCCATACTCTCTCACTGCCCTCTCCCTCACTGCCCTCTCCCTCACTCCCCTCTCCCATACTCTCTCACTGCCCTCTCCCTCACTGCCCTCTCCCTCACTGCCCTCTCCCTCACTCCCCTCTCCCATACTCTCTCACTGCCCTCTCCCTCACTACCCTCTCCCTCACTCCCCTCTCCCATACTCCCTCACTGCCCTCTCCCTCACTGCCCTCGCCCTCACTGCCCTCTCCCTCACTCCCTCACTGCCCTCTCCCTCACTGCCCTCTCCCACACTCCCTCACTGCCCTCGCCCTCACTGCCCTCTCCCTCACTCCCCTCTCCCATGCGGGAGGTTGAGGATAGAGGTTTATGAGACTGTGAATGGCACCGATGGAGTGGACAGCTTGAGGCTTTTTCCCAGGGTGGGCGGGGTCAAATACTTGGGGACACCAGTTGAAGGTGCAGCTGTGAGGGCCATCCAAAAGACATGGGCAAGGCAGGTCTTTCACACAGAGGGTGGGGGGTGCCTGGAACATGCTACCAGAGGAGGTGGTGGAAGCAGACATGATTGCTATATTCACCTGACAAATACAGGAATAGGAAGGGAATAGAGGGATACGGCTCCTGTAAGTGAGAACTGTTTTAGTTACCAAGAGCAAAATGTGTTAGCACAGGCTTGGAGGGCCGAAGGGCCTGTTCCTGTGCTGTACTGTTTGTTGTTCTTTGTGAGCGAGGGAATGTGGGAGAGAGAGAGAGGAACTGAGAGAGCGAGGAGGAGGGGAGTGAGGGAGAGAAGGAGTGAGGGAATGTGGAGGAAGGCAGTGAGAGAGTGGCAGAGTGAGGGAGTGTGGGAGAGGGAGTGTCGAGAGAGGGAGAGAGGGGGTGTGGAAGAGGGAGAGTGGGAATGTGAGAGAGAATGAGAGAGGTAGTGAGGTAGACAGGGCATGGGGGAATGTGGTCAAAGGCAGTGAGGGAGTGAGGGAGAGGGGAGTGAGGGAGTGAGGGAGAGGGGAGTGAGGGAGAGGGGAGTGAGGGAGTGAGGGAGAGGGGAGTGAGGGAGAGGGCAGTGAGGGAGTGAGGGAGAGGGCAGTGAGGGACAGGGCAGTGAGGGAGCGTGGGCGAGGGCAGTGAGGGAGAGGGCAGTGAGGGAGTGTGGGAGAGGGCAGTGAGGGCGAGGGCAGTGAGGGAGTGAGGGAGAGGGCAGTGAGGGACAGGGCAGTGAGGGAGCGTGGGCGAGGGCAGTGAGGGAGAGGGCAGTGAGGGAGAGGGCAGTGAGGGAGAGGGCAGTGAGGGAGTGAGGGCGAGGGCAGTGAGGGAGTGAGGGAGAGGGCAGTGAGGGAGAGGGCAGTGAGGGACAGGGCAGTGAGGGACAGGGCAGTGAGGGAGAGAGGGAGAGGGCAGTGAGAGAGTATGGGAGAGGGGAGTGAGGGAGAGGGCAGTGAGGGAGTGTGGGAGAGGGGAGTGAGGGAGAGGGCAGTGAGGGAGAGGGCAGTGAGGGAGTGTGGGAGAGGGCAGTGAGGGAGAGGGGAGTGAGGGAGAGGGCAGTGAGGGAGAGGGCAGTGAGGGAGAGAGGGAGAGGGCAGTGAGGGAGAGGGCAGTGAGGGAGAGAGGGAGAGGGCAGTGAGGGCGAGGGCAGTGAGGGAGAGGGCAGTGAGGGAGTGTGGGAGAGGGCAGTGAGGGAGAGGGCAGTGAGGGAGTGAGGGCGAGGGCAGTGAGGGAGAGGGCAGTGAGGGAGAGGGCAGTGAGGGAGTGAGGGCGAGGGCAGTGAGGGCGAGGGCAGTGAGGGAGAGGGCAGTGAGGGAGTGAGGGCGAGGGCAGTGAGGGAGAGGGCAGTGAGGGAGTGGGCAGTGAGGGAGTGAGGGAGAGGGCAGTGAGGAAGAGGGCAGTGAGGGAGTGTGGGAGAGGGCAGTGAGGGAGAGGGCAGTGAGGGAGTGGGCAGTGAGGGAGTGGGCAGTGAGGGAGTGAGGGAGAGGGCAGTGAGGGAGAGGGCAGTGAGGGAGTGGGCAGTGAGGGAGTGTGGGAGAGGGCAGTGAGGGAGAGGGCAGTGAGGGAGTGTGGGAGAGGGCAGTGAGGGAGAGGGCAGTGAGGGAGTGAGGGAGAGGGCAGTGAGGGAGAGGGCAGTGAGGGAGAGGGCAGTGAGGGACAGGGCAGTGAGGGACAGGGCAGTGAGGGAGAGAGGGAGAGGGCAGTGAGAGAGTATGGGAGAGGGGAGTGAGGGAGAGGGCAGTGAGGGAGAGGGCAGTGAGGGAGTGTGGGAGAGGGCAGTGAGGGAGAGGGGAGTGAGGGAGAGGGCAGTGAGGGAGAGGGCAGTGAGGGAGAGAGGGAGAGGGCAGTGAGGGAGAGGGCAGTGAGGGAGAGAGGGAGAGGGCAGTGAGGGCGAGGGCAGTGAGGGAGAGGGCAATGAGGGAGTGAGGGAGAGGGCAGTGAGGGAGTGTGGGAGAGGGCAGTGAGGGAGAGGGCAGTGAGGGAGTGAGGGCGAGGGCAGTGAGGGAGAGGGCAGTGAGGGAGAGGGCAGTGAGGGAGAGGGCAGTGAGGGAGTGAGGGCGAGGGCAGTGAGGGAGAGGGCAGTGAGGGAGTGGGCAGTGAGGGAGTGAGGGAGAGGGCAGTGAGGAAGAGGGCAGTGAGGGAGTGTGGGAGAGGGCAGTGAGGGAGAGGGCAGTGAGGGAGTGGGCAGTGAGGGAGTGGGCAGTGAGGGAGTGAGGGAGAGGGCAGTGAGGGAGAGGGCAGTGAGGGAGTGGGCAGTGAGGGAGTGTGGGAGAGGGCAGTGAGGGAGAGGGCAGTGAGGGAGTGTGGGAGAGGGCAGTGAGGGAGAGGGCAGTGAGGGAGTGAGGGAGAGGGCAGTGAGGGAGAGGGCAGTGAGGGAGTGTGGGAGAGGGCAGTGAGGGAGAGGGCAGTGAGGGAGAGGGCAGTGAGGGAGTGAGGGCAGTGAGGGAGTGAGGGAGAGGGCAGTGAGGGAGAGGGCAGTGAGGGAGAGTGCAGTGAGGGAGGGAGGGCAGTGAGGGAGTGAGGGAGAGGGCAGTGAGGGAGAGGGCAGTGAGGGAGTGTGGGAGAGGGCAGTGAGGGAGAGGGCAGTGAGGGAGAGGGCAGTGAGGGAGAGTGCAGTGAGGGAGGGAGGGCAGTGAGGGAGTGAGGGAGAGGGCAGTGAGGGAGAGTGCAGTGAGGGAGGGAGGGCAGTGAGGGAGTGAGGGAGAGGGCAGTGAGGGAGTGTGGGAGAGGGCAGTGAGGGAGAGGGCAGTGAGGGAGAGGGCAGTGAGGGAGAGGGCAGTGAGGGAGTGAGGGAGAGGGCAGTGAGGGAGAGGGCAGTGAGGGAGTGTGGGAGAGGGCAGTGAGGGAGAGGGCAGTGAGGGAGAGGGCAGTGAGGGAGAGGGCAGTGAGGGAGTGAGGGAGAGGGCAGTGAGGGAGAGGGCAGTGAGGGAGAGGGCAGTGAGGGAGTGTGGGAGAGGGCAGTGAGGGAGAGGGCAGTGAGGGAGAGAGGGAGAGAGCAGTGAGGGAGAGGGCAGTGAGGGAGTGAGGGAGAGGGCAGTGAGGGAGAGGGCAGTGAGGGAGAGGGCAGTGAGGGAGAGGGCAGTGAGGGAGTGAGGGAGAGGGCAGTGAGGGAGAGGGCAGTGAGGGAGAGAGGGAGAGGGCAGTGAGGGAGAGGGCAGTGAGGGAGAGGGCAGTGAGGGAGTGTGGGAGAGGGCAGTGAGGGAGAGAGGGAGAGGGCAGTGAGGGAGAGGGCAGTGAGGGAGAGGGCAGTGAGGGAGAGGGCAGTGAGGGAGTGTGGGAGAGGGCAGTGAGGGAGTGAGGGAGAGGGCAGTGAGGGAGAGGGCAGTGAGGGAGAGGGCAGTGAGGGAGTGTGGGAGAGGGCAGTGTGGGAGAGGGCAGTGAGGGAGAGGGCAGTGAGGGAGTGAGGGAGAGGGCAGTGAGGGAGTGTGGGACAGGGCAGTGAGGGAGAGGGCAGTGAGGGAGTGTGGGAGAGGGCAGTGAGGGAGTGAGGGAGAGGGCAGTGAGGGAGTGAGGGAGAGGGCAGTGAGGGAGAGGGCAGTGAGGGAGAGGGCAGTGAGGGAGTGAGGGAGAGGGCAGTGAGGGAGTGTGGGAGAGGGCAGTGAGGGCGAGGGCAGTGAGGGAGAGGGCAGTGAAAACAAACCCAATCTTTCTTCATTGCTAAAATCCCCCAGACCAGGCAACATCCTGGCAAACCTTCTCTGTAATCCCCTCCAAAGTATCCACATTCTTCTGGTAGAGCGGTGACCAGAACTGTACACAATATTCCAAGTGTGGTCTAACTAAACAAACCGGCCTTATGAGAACAGACCAGGTGGATATCCTGAATGAAGAGAGGAACTAGTGGGGACACACTGGCTTGGATCAGAGCTTCGATCCAATGTAGCCTCATTAAGCTGCGGTCTCCTCAGGAGCTCATTCCAAGTCGGACTCTGGTACTGAGAGATTGCCAAATAACCTGTTTGCTTTCAGATTAGACATGAGTCCAAAAACAACAGCACCCTAGCCTTACTAGGCCGGGGAGAGTTTTATTGGAGGAATGAATCGTGTTTTGAGAGTGAGACTGCACATGAGCCGTTGGAACGCTGCCCAGTCTCTCTGCGCTGGCTGTACTGCACTGGCATCTGTCAGAAACCCCATCCCACACTCAAGGGGGGCTTAACAATGAACCATGCTCCCACTCTGCGGCCTGATTCCTCTCCGAGCCGCTGGGTCGGCTGGGATTTGTAGGAGAAGCAGTGAGACTCATCGAGACCCCGCCAGCTCAAGTCAAGGGCTCAGCCACTGCCCTGGGACGGGAGGTTGCTGCTGCTGGCAATATGGTGGAGTGCTCACCCTGCGCTGGGGCGCAGCTGGATGTCAGTGGGTTGTTGTTGTAGCTCACTTAGAATTACATAAGGCAGCAAACCCCCACCCACAGAACCCCCTCCATCACCACTCTCACTGACACCCTCATCATCATGGACCACTCCCCCCTTCCATCATCACCTCTCTCACTCTGCCATTCCTCTCCCTCATGCCCTCAGACTCTCATTCCTTTTTTCTCTCTCTCTCACTCCTCCTCTCCCACATTCCCTCACTCCCTTTCCCCCTTTGCCTCACTCCCTCACTCCCTCATTCCTTCACTCCCACACTCCCTCCTTCCTCTATCCCTATCTTCCTCGCTCCCTCACTCCCACACTCCCTCAGTTCCTCTCTCTCTCTCTCCCTCACTCCTCTCCTCCTCAATCCCACACTCCCTCTCTCCCACCTTCCCTCACTCTCTTTCCCCTTGCCTCACTCCCACACTCCCTCACTCCTCTCCTCCTCACTCCCACACTCCCTCACTCCTCTCCTCCTCACTCCCACACTCCCTTTCTCCCTCACTGGCCTCACCCACTCTTTTTTCTCCATTTCTCCCTCACTCCCTCACTGCCCTCTCTCTCTCATTCCCTCTTTTCCCCACTCCCTCTCTCCCTCACTTCCTCACTCCATCTCTTCCTCACAGCATCTCACTCTCATTCTCCCTCCTTCGCTTCCCCTTTATGTCTCTCTATCTCTCCATCCCTTCGCCTCTTGCCCACTCCCTCTTTCACTCTCTCTCCCACACTTCCTCATTTCCTCACTCCCTCCTATCTCCTTCACACACTCTCTCCCTCACTCCCTCTCTCCCTCACTCCGTCTCCCACATTCCCTCACTCCTCACTCCCACGCTCCCTCACTCCCCCTCTCCCTCACTCTCCCACTCTGCTCCATTGATGCCACCCTTTAAACCCCAACCGGTCTCCACTCCCCTCCTTGACACTCCGTCTCCTGGCCCCCACCCCCTGCTCTTGCATGGACAACAGGCCCAACCTTCGAAAAGAAGCTTCAATGGACAGGAGGCGCTATAGAAATTCAGTCTCTTCCCAGTGGACCGGAGCCGAAAGGGAGTGAGGGAGTATGGGAGAGGAGGAGTGAGAGAGAGAGAAAAAAGGAATGAGAGTCTGAGGGCATGAGGGAAAGGAATGGAATGGCAGAGTGAGAGAGGTGATGATGGAAGGGGGGAGTGGTCCATGATGATGAGGGTGTCAGTGAGAGTGGTGATGGAGGGGGTTCTGTGGGTGGGGGTTTGCTGCCTTATGTAATTCTAAGTGAGCTACAACAACAACCCACTGACATCCAGCTGCGCCCCAGCGCAGGGTGAGCACTCCACCATATTGCCAGCAGCAGCAACCTCCCGTCCCAGGGCAGTGGCGAAAGTCACAGCGTCTGTGACTGAACTTGCATCTCCTATGGTCAAGGAACGATTGTGGCCATCAGTTTGGACACAGCAAGATCCCAATGCACAGTGAGGTGAGAATGGCCAGAAAGCTGCTTGCCCAGTGACCCTGTTAGAGGGGTAAACATGAGCTCGAGAAACCAGGTAAAACACTTCTGCTGTTGTACAGGGACACTGGACTTGAAGGAAGGCCAATATATCTCCATTGGCCGGAGTTGGTTTGAAGGATAGAGAGTGCAGTGGGAGCTGATGTACAAGAGACAGTCAGAGTACAATGTAAACCTGTAAAGGGTGAGGGCTCTGTAGGAAGATGGCTGACCTGGGTTATAGATCTCCGGTGATATTAACTGTCTCGGTTTCTTCCACACCATGGTCAAATGCTCATAATGTTGGTTCCAACATGGTGCCTCAGTGGTTAGTACTGTTGCCACACAGCGTCAGGGACCTGGGTTCGATCCCAGCCTCAGAGGACTGCCTGTGTGGAGTTTGTACATTCTCCCCGTGTCTGTGCCGGTTTCCCCCTACAGGTTAGGGGGGATTGGCCATGTAAATTGCCCCATTGGTGTTCAGGGATGTGTAGGTTGGGTGCATTAATCAGGGGCAAATGTAGGGGGATGGGTCTGGATGGGATACGATTCGGAGGGCCAGCATGGACTTGTTGGGCCAAAGGGCCTATTTCCACACTGTCAGGATTCTATGACACTTCTCTACAAAAGCCGGCCAGTTCTCCTGACCCTTAACCTCAAGTTTTATTAACTTCCAGTAGCATTCCGTCTCCGGTCTGGGCAATTGAGAGATAATAAGGTGGATGGACTGGTGTGGATTGGGAACCTCCACACATTGCTAGTATCCATTAGATGGCCCAAACGGACTCCCCAGTCCCCTTGGAGCAGGCAACCAAATTAAACAGGGGGACAGCTTGAATATAGGACTCTCCTGAAAAGTGGGAGAATCACCTGGTGAGACAATCGCATGTTGAACTAAGAGAGCAGCATGGCAATGGCATTATTAATGTCCGACCTGTTTGTGTCTCCTAGCCCGATCTCTGCTGGGATGGGTGAGCCCTGTCCAACCTTGGCTGAATATTTTGCCAAGACCTTGCTGTTGAAAAATTGCCCATGTAGTGGGGACAGGTTCCAAGGACTGAACGTCTCCCTCTGACAGTGGGTTGCCACTCACTCAAATGTGTTCATTTTGCATTCCAATGAAGACACGTATCTGACTCAAAACATTGACTCCGTTTCTCTCTGACACAGACACTGAGCCTCTCAGTTTCTTTTTATTTTCATTTCAGATTTCCAACCTCGGCGGTATTTTGACTTGTTTCACTTGCAGACATTTTACTTAGAATGTGAGCTGGGGGAAATGACAAGTTCTCGATGTGTCACCGAGAATGGAATACTTTTTTAAAAATCTTGGAGCTCAAAAGAGGAACTTTGAGTTGAAATGAAACAAAGAACTGTTGAAGATTTTGAAATGGGAATCACTGGAGAAACTCAACAGCTCGGGCACCAGTTGTGTGGAGAGAGAAAGCCGAGTTAATAGTTTGAATCCAGTGACCCTTTAGGAAACTTGCTGGTTCAACAGGAGGGGTCTTGAATACCCCACCTGTTCCCGAGGCGTGTAAGAGCATCTATGAATGGGTTTGCTCAGAAGGTGTAATGTTTTAAATGGAACAGGTTACTGCATGAAACGCGAACATGAAATGGCTGCCAAGTGGTTCCTGATCTTTTTGTCTAACGTATGAAATAACTCCACAGAGGCCGGTATCCTGTCACGAAGTAGACCCTTTATCTACACGTGGAGAGTCCTTGACACTGATCTAGCTCCCTCAGAGGCAGCTTACAGAGTGAATGGGGTGGCACGGTGGCTAGCACTGCTGTCTCACAGCACCAGGGACCCGGGTTCAATTCCAGCCTCGGGCAACTGTCTGTGTGGAGTTTGTATGTTCTTCCCGTGTCTGGGTGGGTTTTTTCTCCAGGTGCTTCCGTTCCTCCCACAGTCCAAAGGTGTGTAGGTTAGGTGGATCAGGCATGCTGAATTGCCCCATAGTGTTCATGAATGTGAAGGTTAGATGCATTAGTCAGGAGTAAAGATAGGATAGGGGAATGGGTCTCGGCGGGTTACTGTTCGGAGGGTTGGTGTGGACTTGTTGGGCCGAAGAGCCTGTTCCATACTGTAGGGATTCTATAATGAATAGAACCCCTGACACTCCTGTTTATATCTGTCAGCCAGGGCTCCCTGATTGGACCAGGTTAACAGCCTCAATCAGGGAGCTCATATTCAATGAGATCCACCTCGTTACAATCACTACAATAAGTTTTTGTCTTCTTTAAGAACAAGTAAACAACATGAGGAGCTGTCACAATACTTGTAATGTACACCAACAGCCTCAGTACCTCACAGCCCTCCACCCAGCTTGGCTCAGTTGTTCACTTGCTGACTTAGTTGTGTGTTGAGGTCCCAGTCTGTTGCTTTGAGAATATATACGCAGGCTGACTCTCCAGTGCAGTACCAAGGGAGTGCTGCAATGTCACGGTGCTACCTTTCACACAAACCCTTCCCATCTTTATTATTTAACCTATTTTATTCTCATCAACCCTCTCAGAAATGTTATTACTCACCACTGGAGCAGGAGGTCCTTGCCCAGGAGTAGGGACACTACCACTGCACCACAAGAAGACCGCCATAAATCCTGATTCCCTGACCGGGAATCGAACCTGTGTCGTGGCCAGGTGGCCTTTAAGATTCATAGAAGCTCCACTAGTTCCCTTAGCAAGAGCAGTTGGGACACTCTTTCACAACGTTTCACCCTCAACCGACAAACCAGACTCTGGCCATTATCACGTCGCAGCTTGTGGGATCTTACTGCGCAGTGAGATGTGGGCTAATGGTGTGTGGAATTCGGCCACAGTCCAGCCAGGATCTCATGGAATGGCAGAACAGGCTCAAGAGGCTGAATGGCCTACTGCTGTTGGGCCACTCCTATGTGCAGGAGAAAGACAGTGGTTAACACTGCTGCCTCACAGCACAAGGGACGCGGGTTCGATTCCAGTCTCGCGCGACTGTCTGTGCAGAGTCTGCGCATTCTCCCCGTGTCTGTGTGGGTCTCCTCTCACAGTCTAAAGGTGTCCAGATTAGGTTGGATTGACCAAGGGAAATTGCCAATAGTGGGTGTGTAGGTGAGATGCATTCGTCAGGGGTAAATAAAGGATAATAGGGCTGGGGAATGGGTCTGGGTGGGTTACTGTTCGGAGGGTCGGTGTGGACTGGTTGGGCCGAAGGGCCTGTTTCCACACTGCCAGGATTCTATAATGAATAGAACCCCTGACACTCCTATTTATATCTATCAGCCAGGGATGTGGGGATGTGATGAGTCTGGGTCAGATGTTTTTCGAAGGTCAGCATGAATCGAATGGCCTGTTTCCACACCATTGGGATTCTGTGCAGAAATGTCTGAGCTTAAAGCATGACCCCTCCTCACAAAAGGCACGTCAGAAATTCTGTTCCTTTTCTGGTTTTCATGGTAGTGTGTGTAAAGTTAGATATTCCGTTGGGAATTTGTAAAAGAGAAACTGGGCCAGGGTCAATAGCCACTGACGGTGAAGGTTTCTTTGAAGTGTTCTAGCCCCTGAAGCAGACGCAGCGATGTTTTTGTAGACGGACTGCAGGGAAAGGATCTGTCTTCCTGTCTGACTCCATGTTCAGTTTGTTCCAATGCCTGTCCGTCTCTCAGAGAACAAAATGGCTTTGAGACACAAGGTTAAGCCCAGTTTATAAATAGATCGTGCTCCGACAAACAAAGAAGATGTGTCTGTGCCCTGATTCCTCTATCGCCAGTCTGGAGGTTGCCTTGGCAACGCTAAAAGTGGCTTCAGTGGTTGAGGGAGTGGCAATAAAATCAGGGGGTGGTGGAATTGCTACAGGGGCAGAACGAAACATTCTGCTTGGGGTTTGAAGCTATGCTTTCAGCGAGTTAGCCGAGGTGTCTGGATTGTCAGTCCTGTGCAGTGCCACCACATTCCCAGTTTCGCCAGTCTTTGATGCCTGTTTGCAAGTCCTTGGTGCTTTCGAGACACCCCGAATGCTTTAGAATGCCGTGAGGTGACTCGGAAGAGTTCAGCTGGATGTGAAAGGTACCATGGCTACCAAGAGAGTTCTCCTGGGTGCCCTGCTCCACAGTTGGTGAAGAGGCAAGATTAGAGTGGTGCTGGAGAAGCGCAGCAGGTCAGGCAGCATCCGAGGAGCAGGGGAAGAGCCCTTCATCAGGAAATGTCGATTCTTCTGCTCCTCGGATGCTGCCTGACCTGCTGTGCTTTTCCAGCACCACTCTAATCTTGTCTCTAATCTCCAGCATCTGCAGGACCCTCTTCTGCCTGATTGGCACAGAGGGTCAACCAGAAAATTCTCACTCGTCCCTCAGTGACATGGGCATTGCCAACACATATTGCCCGTTTCTACTTGCTTTTTTTCATTCACTTGTTGGATGTCAGCATCACTGACTGGGCCCAGCATTTATTGCCCATCCCTAGTTGCCCCTTGAGAAGGTTGGGGGGGGGGTGAGCTGCCTTCTTGAACTGCTGCAGTCCATGGGTTGACCCACAATCCCCTTAGGGAGGGAACTCTCGGATCTTGACCCACGTTCTTGCATCCTAGGGGGCACCCAAACTGCTGTTAGCCAGAGCAGAAGTAGACCACTCGGCCCATTGAGTCTGCTTCTCTGTTCCATGCAATCATGGCTGACCTGATCATTCTCATATTCCACATCTTGCCCCTTTCCCCCTGAGGGAGAGAATCCTGGGATTTTTGACCCAGCGACTGAGAAGGAATGGGCAATGTGGTCTCCAGGTGAAGAATGGGGCTTGGCTGAGAGGGAGCTCCAGGGTGGTGCTCCCCATGCGTCTGCTGCTCTTGCCCTTCGATTTCTAATAGTGGGATCTTGCTGTGCGGAGCCCTTCAGCACTTCTGAAGCAACTCATGAGCTGTGGAGCGCTCCTGGGGTCATGAACGATGCCGTGTAAATGGAGACTCCCTCTGCCTTTCTTCCCAAGGAACGCGCTGGTTGCGTGTGAGAACGGTGGAGGGAGCTCTCTCAGTAACCAGTCTGTCTGCACAGTCTGCCCTCACTCTGGCATCCCACTCAGAAAAGCTGTTGCCTCCGTTTCAGGCGGTCACACTAGAGGGGACCACCCTTCCGACAATTCTGGTTCGGGATGGAGGGATACTTCCGTCGATTTGAAGGAAGGAGCTCTGTGCAATGAGAAAGGAAATATGGAAGTCATTGGCTGAGTGCAGGACCGGAGAAGAACACATCTATAAGACACCCCAGAAAGATACTCCAACATCAGTTTTCAGGGTTGGAAAAGCAGAGGGAATTCCATTATCCCAAATTTCTACTTCATCTGAGCACGTTGAGTGAGTGGACAATGGCAGAGGTGGATAAATGTGAGGTTATTGGCTTTAGTAACACAATTGGAAGGCAGATTATTATCTGAACGTTTGATAGATTGGGAAAGAGGGAGGGGCAGTGAGAGCTGGGTGTCCTTGTACACCAGTCACTGAAAGGGAGCATTGCAGGGGCAGCAGGAGGTGAGGAAGGGAAATAGGATGTTGGTCGTCACAGTGAGAGGGTTCGAGTACAGGAGCAGGGATGTCTTGCTGCAATTGTACAGGGTCTTGGTGAGACCACATTTGGAGCATTGTGGGCAGGTTTGGTCCCTGTATCTGAGGAAGGGTGCTCTGGCTACGGAGGGAGGGTAACAAAGGTTTACCACACTGATTCCTGGGATGGCAGGACTGACGTATGAGGAGAGATTGGATCGGTTAGGATTATATTCACCAGAGGTTAGAAGAAGTAGGGGAAATCATAGAAATCTATGACAAGAGTAGACAGGGTAAACGCAGGAAGGATGTTTCTAATGATGGGGGACTCTCGAACCAGAGGGTCACAGTCTAAGGATACAGGGTAGGCCATTTAGGAATGAGATGAGGAGAAATATCTTCAGCCAGAGAGTGGTTAACCTGTGGAATTCTCTACCACAGAAAGCAATTAAGGCCAAATCACTGAATGAAGGAGTTAAGCATAGTTCTTCAGGTTAAAGGGATCAGAGGGCATGGGGAGAAAACAGGAACAGGTGATTGAGTTGCATGATCAGCCACGATCATATCGAATGGTGAACTAGGCTTGAAGGGCTGAATGGCCTACTCCTGCTCCTATTTTCTATGTTTCTATGTTTTACTTGCACAGACATTTTTTTTTAGGAATTAGTGCTTCATCTACAAGATCCAACACATCAAGCTGGAGGTTAGAATGGAGTTTTAATCAGGAGATTGGTTGATAATATGGTCAAAACCAGCAAGTGCTACAAATGGGGAGGGAAGCAAAACAGAGCGGGCGGCCTTGCATCAGCACCTCGGGACGTGTTGGAAACGGTTGCTGATGGTCTCTGAGGGTGGATGTATTAGACACAGAATGGAATAAGTCAGACCTTGGCTGATAAAGAAGATATTGGTCAAAGAGTGAGTCTTAGTGGATTCCTGATGAAGGGCTTATTCCCAAAACATCGACCCTCCTGCTCCTCAGATGCTGCCTGACCGGCTGTGTTTTTCCAGCGTCACACTCTTCGACTCTGACTTTCCAGCATCTGTGGTGCTCACTTCCTCATGGATTCCTGATCAAACAGGAGAAGAGGATTAGACAGCAGTGAACAACATAAAAGAGGCGAAAAAAAAGTGTTCGGTTGGAGAGAGACGTGCAACATTTCTTCAGGATGGACATTACTGAAAGGGAAGTGGCCACATCTTGGCAAGAGGAATCATGTCCTCTGACTAAAGCTCTGGAAACATGGCCTCAGAAGCCACCACAGCAGCTAGTAGAATTTAAATACAATTAAAGCCAGACTAGAAAGACAACCTCTGTAATACTGATGAGGCCATCTTTGGTAATTGTCACGAAGTCCTTCAGGGAAGGACACAGCCATCCTTACCCGGTCTGGCCTACATGTGGTTCCAGTCACGCAGTGATTCTTCACAGCCCCTCTGTCATGGCTGAGGAAGCCACTCAGCTTAGATGAGCTGGGCTAGTATCATTGGGGTTTTTGAGAAGGGAGAGGTAACTTGATCAAAACATAGAATGGTGTGGGGTCCTGACAGAGTGGAAGTGGACAAGGGTATTTCCTTTCTATGGAGGAACTATAAGTAAGAATCACAATAAAAAAGTGTGGCGCTGGAAAAGCACAGCCGGCCAGGCATCATCCGAGGAACAGGAGAGTCAACGTTCTGAGCATGAGCTTATCATTAGGAATGTAGGGATCACAGCTTACGAATTATTAAAATGAGAAGACATGGAAACGGAATTAGGCTATTCAGCCCATCAAATCAATCCCAGCTGATATGTTTCTCAAACCCGTTCTCCCCAAAACCCTTGATCCCCTTAGTGGTCAAGAGCTTATCTATCTTTGCGATGAAGACACTCAATGACTGGGCCATTCCTAATATTGTGCAGTTGGAATTGGGAACTCACTTGCTGTAAAGGTGGTGGAACCGTGATCTCTAGACATGGCAGATTCTTGCTGAGCGAAGGCTATCAGGGTGGAAGTACGGGAAATGGCCAAGCCAGCATTCATTGCCCAGAGGGCAGTCACGATTCAAACATGTTGCTGGAGTCATGTGGAGGCCAGACCAAGTAAGGATGGCAGATCTCCATCCCTAACGGACATTAATGAACCAGAGGGGTTCCTATGCTCTGAATTGAGGTAAACAATAATGTCACAGAGATTATATCTTTGCATTCCAATGAGATGACGGCCTCAATAGGGCTCAATACTCTGTTCTGTACCTTACCATCGCACACTGTACCACAATAAACATGCAATAACAATTCCAAAGATGTCGGATCTGGGATTGAGCCAATACTGGAGACACCCACACAAGATTTCAATCGAATGGTGCTTTTGCTTTTGAACGAGCTGACATTATTCCAGCTGAAGGAGCCACTTGGAAGTAAACAATATCCCTATCCAATCCTGCCCCCTCTTATTTCTCAGCATGAGCTAATCCTTTTTGGAATGCCAATCTTTGAAATTGATTTTGCCTGGTGGACATCAAGTTTCCATTGCCGTTTTTAATGAGGTCTTTTAAAATACCAAGGGGATGATTTCACAATTGCCCAGTCTCTTCAAGCTGAAGATCTTCATCTGCAACTTCCCACAAGACACAGTCAAGCAACTGGTGTCACCCAAGTTGCCGTCTCGGACTGGAGAGTCTGAGATCCGCGAGACTGGGACTCTACTAGCTGACAGTCAGTGAGCGACCACATCCTGGGAAGGTCCGTGCGGTGGTTCTCAGCCCACCCGAGCTTGCTGGGTTCCCAGCCAGAAGCACGAGTTGGGAGGAAGACATGAGAGACCGTGGACGGGCGTTTGAAGATGGAGTTGAAGTACGGTTGGCACAAGACCCACGTGGCTGGACAAACTGAACACAAGTGCCTTCGTCAAAGGGGTCTCAGAACAAAGGCATTACCTCAGGCAATGCTGAAATACTCAATAAGTCAAGACGCTGTTGGAGATTATTCCCCCTAGCTTCACCTTCCCAGATATAACTACCAAGGTACCACTCCTTATCCTTCTTAGAAAGTTTAGATAACCCAGGACTCTCTCCCTTGCAGTATAGAAGGATGAAAAGCAATCTAATTTGAACATCAGAACACGTTACAGGGTTCAGTAGTGGTAGGCAAACAAGAAGGATATTTCTCCCTGGTGGAGTGGGGAGGGGAGTCTCGAACCATTCCACATGGCTCTAGATACATTCTCAAATGCATCATTCTCAAAATAAGGCCGTAAGGATGCAGGATGGCCATTCACCCCATCGAATCGTCCCTGCCATTCAGTGAGATTGTGGCTGATCTGATAATCCTCAACTCCACTTTCCTCCCTTTTCCCTATAACCCTTGATTCCCTTTCTGATTAAAAATCTGTCTCTCTCAGCCTTGAAGGTACTTAATGACCCCACCTCAGCAGCCCTCTTTGGTAAGGAATTCCATTGATGCACTCTCCTCCGAGGGAAGACATTCCTCCTCATCTCTGTCTTAAATAGGTGGCCCCTTATTCAGAGATGGGGCCCTCTAGTCTTAAGACTCTCCAACAAGGGGAAAGAACCTTTCCATATCTATTCTGTCAAGTCATCCAAGGATTTCATTCATTTCTTAGTGTACTGATCGTGTCACAGAAATATTTCACATACGCTTACAATCCACTGATAAGGACTCCATGATTCTCATTAGACGATATACTAGGAGTCTAGAGCCAGATGTTACTGGATGTGGGGTAAACATTGCACAGTGCACAAGGCCATGACTGTGATCTTCAGTTAAGGGTATCAGCCTTAGCTCTGTTGGCACTCTCTGAGTTCCATAGTTTTGATTCCAAGTGCTGTATCAGGGGTTGGGTGAAGTTATACAATGCTGTTCTGTTCTGTCTCATGTGAGATCTTTCAGGTGAGAAATTCAATCAAAGCCACCCCCACCTGAAAGGTCACCGCGTTGTTTCGACAAACTGCTGGAGACTCTGACCAGTGTGTGTCTCAATGCTGCTATCACTCTCAGAAACCCCAGCTATCTGGTCATTGTACACTGCTGCTGGGTGTGAACATCCTGTGTACATATTGACTGCCTTGTTTCCGACATTACAGCAATGACTACTATACAAATAAGACACCCATTGCCTGAAAACAGCGTGGAGGTGCCTGGTGGCTATGTAAAAGCAACTTCCTTTCTCTTCCCTCTTTCCTTCCTTCCCTCCTTTCTCCACTCCCACCTTCTGTCCATCCTGTCCCTCCCTCCATCCTTCTCTCTTTCTCCCTGTCCCTCCCTCTGTCTTTCTCTCTTTCCCCTGTCCCTCCTTCCAACCTTCTCTCTTTCTCCCTGTCTCTCCCTCCATCCTTCTCTCTTTCCCCCTGTCCCTCCCTCCATCCTTCTCTCTTTCTCCCTGTCCCTCCCTCCATCCTGCTCTCTTTCTCCCTGTCCCTCCCTCCATCCTGCTCTCTTTCTCCCTGTCCCTCCCTCTGTCCTTCTCTCTTTCTCCCTGTCCCTCCCTCTGTCCTTCTCTCTTTCTCCCTGTCCCTCCCTCCATCCTTCTGTCTTTCTCCCTGTCCCTCCCTCCATCCTTCTCTCTTTCCCCATGTCCCTCCCTCCCTTCTTTCCTGTCTTTTTACTGGTTCCCTTTCTTCACCGCCTCCTTCCCTCTCTCATTTCCAGCCATCCCTTCTTCCCTTCCTTCGTGCCTCTCTTCCTCTTTACATCCCATCCTCTCTCCATCCCTTCCTCCCTCCCTATTTCCTGCCATTCCACCTTTGATCCTTCCTTCCAACAGGATAGATCCTTAAAGAAACAAGGAAATTTATTCTGCTGGAAGTTTTGACGTGGGAATACTTGGTGTGGTCTGAATCCTTTCGCTCTCTGTGTATTTCTCTCTCTCTCTCTATCTTCCTCACTCTCTCTTCTATCTCACTCTCACTCTGCCTCTCACTGTCTCTCTGTCTCATACTCTCTATCTCACTTCTTCTCACACTCTCTATCTCTCACTCTCTTACTCTTCTCTCTCTCTCACACGCACACACACACACTCTCTCTCTATATTTATGCCTCTTTCTTTGAATCTCTATCTCTCACTCTCACTCTATCTCTCTCACTCTCTCTCTATATCTCTCCTCTCTATCTCTCACACTCTCTATCTATTCTCCCTCTCTTTTTCTCGATTTCACCGTCTCTCTGTATCTCTCTCTCCTCATCTCTCTCTCTATTCCTCTCTCTCTCTCCTTCTCTCTCTCTCTCCTTCTCTCTCTTCCCCTCCCTCTTCCTCCCTCCCTCTCTCTTTCTCCCTCCCTGTCTCTCTCCCTCTCTCCCTCCCTCTCTTTCTCTCTCCCTCCCTCTCCCTCTTTCTCTCCATCTCTCTCTCTCCCCCTCCCTCTCTTTCTCTCTCTCTCTCCTCCTGTCTCTCCCTCCCTCCTTCTCTCTCCCCCGCTCTCTCTCTCTCTCTCTCTCCCCCCGTCTCTCCCTCCCCCTCTCTCTCTCCCTCTCTCCCTCTCTCTCTCTCTCTCCCCCCCTGTCTCTCTCTCTCCCTCTCTCCCTCCCTCCCTCTCTCTCTCTCTCTGTGAGACCCAGGCTGTTCTGATCCTATTGTTGGCAGTACAGTACACTGCAGCCACTCAGCTCCACCTTTCCCCAGAAAAGTGTCTCCTCCCTCCAGCAGCTGCTCTCTGTCCCAGTCACAGAAGGATGAGGACATCCGTCAGGGAGAGCTGTGCATTCACTGGAATTCCAAGCCTTAATGCTCCTCCGGCAGCTGCTTCCCTTTTCAGTTGCTCCCTCCCCTTCGGGATAAAAGAAAATCTCCGAGAGCAAGATTTCGATTGAGAAACCCATTCCTGACTGAAACACAGAAGTGGAGGAATAAATGATTCATAATGCACCAGCAGAAAATCATAAAGGAAAAGGGATGCAAAAAATGTGAAATGTGGTCAGGAAGTTACGTAGAATCGTAATAAATAGGAATGGAAGTAGGCCATTCAGCCCATCGAGCCTGCTTCACCATTCAATATGTTCATCCAACTCCATTTCCTGAGCTTCCCAGTTGGCTGCTCCTTCAGCACCCCACCCTGTTCCCTGGCTGACACTTCTGCCTGACTTGCTGCAGTGCTCCAGGGAAGCTCAGTGATAGGTGGAAGAACAGCACCACATTTTCCCCTTGGGGACCCTGCAGCCTTCAGGTCTCAACATCGAGTTCAATAACTTTAAGGGTTTGAGCTCTCCCATGTCCTCACCCCAATCCCCCCCTGAATACCAGGCCTTGTTATCACAACATAGGTGACACGGTGGCTCAGTGGTTAGCACTGCTGCCTTACAGTGCCAGCGACCCAGCTATGATTCCTGCCTTGGGCAACTGTCTGTGTGGAGTTTGTACATTCTCCCCGTGTCTGTGTGGGTTTCCTCCCATAATCCAAAGATGTGCAGGTTAAGTGAATTGGCCATGCTGAATTGCCTATAGTGTTCAGGGATGTGTAGGTTAGGTGAATTAGTCAAATTCCTGATGAAGGGTTTTTGCCTGAAGCATCGATTTTCCTGCTCCTCGGATGCTGCCTGACGGGCTGTGCTTTTCCAGCACCACTCTGATCTAAACTCTGATTTTCAGCATCTGCAGTCCTCACTTTTGCCTCGGGTTAAATGTAGACTAATAAGTGAATGGGTCTGGGTAGGTGACTCTTCGGAGGGTCGGTGTGGACTTGTTGGGCCAAAGGGCCTGTTTCCATACAGCAGGAATTCGAATTCTAATAGGCTGCTATAGTGCATAACACCTTGTTCACCACCAACCGTTCCCATTAAACTCTATTCGCCCTCCCAGCCAGCTCATTGTCCACTCTTTGTCTGTCCAACTGTCCTTCTCTCTCTTTGGGCTCTCTCCCTACTGATTGTTTACTCCTCACCCCCTCCCCCACCTTATGGTCTGCATATACACAGATATTCTCCCGGCTACCATCAGTTCTGAGGAAGGGTCACCATAGCCAAAATGTTACCTCTGATTTCTCTCCACAGATGCTGCCAGACCCTACTGAGCTTTTCCAGCAATTCCTGCTTTTGTTTCCGTTTCCTGCTTTCCCCCCACCAGAATGACATAATGGATCCCTTCAATTAAGCATCGATGGAGATGTTTGGGAGGGCTAATATCCAAGAAGGATGTTCCTGATGGCTTGTTGAGACCACATCCAGGACTCACAGTTGAAGGGAACAGGGTGGGCCATTTAGAACTGAGATGAGGAGAGATTTCTTCACCGAGAGAGTGGGGAGCTTGTCGAATCCTCTGCCGCAGAAAGCAGTTGTATGTTTCCAAGAAACAAGTCAATATCATTCTGTAAAGGTCTATGGTACTGGCTGGGTAGTTCTTCCAGTACAGAAACAATGGAGCAAATGGCCTCCTCCTCTGCTGTAAAATCCTATTATTCTATTTCTTGGGGTTAAAGGGATCAAAGGAAATAGGAACAGGGGATTAAGTTGGATGATCAGCAATCGTCGTATAGAAGGGTCCTGAAGAGGGGTTACCCCTGACTTCTCCCCCTTCTGATGCTGCCTGGCTTGCTGTGTTCTTCCAGCCTCCTGCCTGTCGACTTTGGATTCCAGCATCTGCAGTTATAGAGTCATAGAGGTGTACAGCATGGAAACAGACCCTTCGGTCCAACCCGTCCATGCCGACCAGATATCCCAACCCAATCTAGTCCCACCTGCCAGCACCCTGCCCATATCCCTCCAAACCCTTTCAATTCATATATTCATCCAAATGCCTCTGAACTGTTGGAATTGTACCAGCCTCCACCACTTCCTCTGGCAGCTCATTCCATACACGTACTGCCCTCTGTGTGAAACAGTTGCCCCGTAGGTCTCTTTTATCTTTCCCCTCTCACTCTAAACCTATGCCCTCTAGTTCTGGATTCCCCAACCCCAGGGAAAAGACTTTGCTTATTTACCCTATGCATGCCCCTCATAATTTTGTAAACCCCTCAGCCTCCGACGCTCCAGAGAAAACAGCCCCAGCCTGTATGGAATGAGAAGGCTCGATGGGCTGAAGGGCCTACTCCCACACTTAAGTTTGATGTAAATCCCTTGATCCTCTGAAATGTGCTCCCAGGACAACAAGGTGTGGGGAGATCAAGTTCCACCTTTCTCCAACTCTCGTGTAGCACTCAGTGTTATAGACGGTTGGTGATCACATCCCATGGTCTCAATTGGGCAGATATGCAAATGAAGAGTCAAGCAGCCTCCTCCTGCACCTCGTTTCTCTGGTCGATGAATTCCCATCGGTGTTAGCTGACTTCGAGGGGTGCGGGGATGTCACCTTTCCTTATGCCCATGATGACGACGTGGGCAGGGGGAAGGGGGAGGGAAGGGGCAGGGAGATGCCAGTCGTTGGCAGGACAATGGGTGAAAAAGAGGAGCTTGGAAAGCTTTAACTCATACCCGGAGAACTCTCATGAGGTTGGCACATTGGGAACGTCACATGGTTTAAGCCGTGTGTTTGATCATGGAAAGTTATCTCCTGGTAAGAGGAGCTGTAGGCGGGATAGAAACAGGCAGACCCACAGCTGATAACTAATAGGATAGAAATATCCTCCCATATATATGCCACAGATCCTGCCATCCAACCACAGTGTGCCAAAGCCAAGCCCAAGTTTAAAACGGGCAGCAGTTCTGGTGGGTCAAACCTTCTTCCACTTGTCTCTATCAATGGGATAACTATGGCTGCGCGGCAGTGAGAGTTTAAGCTCTGACTGCTCTCATACACACCTGATGCAATGAGAATTTTGGGCACTTATGGTGCCGTCATGCCCTCGAAGACAGGAAGCAATGCCATCAAGCCATGGTAAGGAGACACTTACTTTAGTTCAATGAGCAGCAATGTCATCTCTTTGAGATATGTCATGAGAGTTCCCCGGATATGTCTTAAGGCTTTCCGATCTCCCCTTTTTCATACATTGGCCTACTAACGTGTTCTCAGAAAGGGTCACGGGACCTGAAATTAATTCTAATTTCTCTTCTCAGATGCTGCCAGATCTGTCGATCTTTTCCAGCAACCTCTGCCTGCTTTTATTTACATTGTTTCATGCTACACACGGCAATCTTTAGAGGGAGATTTTACTCAAAGCTAATGGGGCTATATGCAAAAGTAGAGAGAGTATAATAACAATTTGCAATAATGGTTCCAGGAGTAAGGAGCTTCAATGATGAGCATAGATTGAAGAAGTTTTCAAAGTGGCCTAACCAATGTCCTGTACAGGTACAACATGACCTCCCAACTCCTGTACTCAATGCACTGACCAATAAAGGAAAGCATACCAAATGCTTTCTGCACTATCCTATCTACCTGCAACTCCACTTTCAAGGAACTGTGAACCTGCACTCCAAGGTCTCTTTGCTCAGCAGCATTCTCCAGGACCTTAACATTAAGTGTATAAGTCCTGCCCTGATTTGCCTTTCCAAAATGCAGCACCTCACATTTATCTAAGTTAAACTCCATCTGCCACTCCTCAGTCCATTGGCCCATCTGATCAAGATCCCATTGTAATCTGGGGTAACCTTCTTCGCTATCCAATATTGGTGTCAACTTTGCAGCCTGACTAACCATACCTCATATGTTCACATCTAAATCATTTACACAAATGATGACAAGTTGTAGACTCAGCACCGATCCTTGTGGCATTCCACTGCTCACAAGCCTTCAGTCTGAAAACCAACCTTTCACCATTACCCTCTGTCTCCCAGTTTTGAGCCAGTTCTGTAACTTAATGGCTAGTTCTCCCTCTATTCCATATGATCTAACCTTGGTATTGGAAGGGTGTTGTGAAACTTGAGAGGGTTCAGAAAAGATTTACAAGGATGTTGCCAGGGTTGGAGGATTTGAGTGACAGGGAGAGGCTGAACAGGCTGGGGCTGTTTTCCCTGGAGCGTCGGAGGCTGAGGGGTGACTTGACAGAGGTTTATAAAATCATGAGGGGCATGGATAGGATAAATAGATGAGGTCTTTTCCCTGGGGTGGCGGAGTTCCAAAACTGGAGGACATAACTTTAAGGTGAGAGGGAAAAGATTGAAAGTCACTTAAGGGGCAACTTTTTCACACAGAGGGTGGTGCATGTATGAAATGAGCTGCCAGAGGAAGTGGTGGAGGCTGGTACAGTTACAGCATTTAAAAGGCACCTGGATGGGTATATGAATAGGAAGGGTTTGGAGGGATATGGGCCAAATGCTGGCAAATAAGGTGAGATTAATTCAGGACATCTGGTCGGTATGGATGAGTTGGACCGAAGATTCTGTTTTTATGCTGTAAATCTCTATGACTCTCCCCACCCTCCACCCTCAGCCATCTCCTTTCCCCATCCTACACCCTCACCAACCTCCCCACTCCATCCTTCATCTCCCATCAGTTCCTCACCACTTCCATCCTTCATCTCCCATCAGTTTCCCCTTCACTTTGCACATGACTGTATGACTCGATAAATTGGGACAGTTTCCCTTGAAGAGAAGGAGGCTGAGAGAGGTTTTTGACATCATTAGCGAGGGCTGGATGGAGTAAAATTGGGAGGAGCTGTTCTTGCTTTTAAAAAAAAAGGAATAAAGAATGCCAGGGGTGAAGATTTAAAGTGATGTGCAAAAGAAACAAACGTCATGCAAGGAAAAATACTCTTTCACTCAGTGAGGAGTTTGAATCCACAATGCCCGGCCTGGAAATATGGTGGAGGCAGTTTCAACTGAGGCATTTATAAGAGTATGGGCTAATTATTTGGATAAGGCAGTAGATTGGCGTTGGGGATAGAATGGTGCAATGGGCTGAGTAACCTCATTCTGCACAGTAACAATTCTGTGACAATGATGGAGAGGGCCTGAAGATGAGGTCTCCTCTCCATCATTATTCATCAGATACTTTGCCTCTGCATCAAGCTCAACTTCTGTTGATTACTGTCCATGAGGCATTGTTGGAACATCCACACGTGTATCGGGATTATTATGGCTAGGTGGCTGTTTTTGACTAGTGTGGATGCAATGGGTCAAAGGGCCTTTCTCTGTGCTGTAGATCTCCACAGCTCTGGGTGGCACACTGGCTCAGTGCTTAGCACTATTGCCTGCCTCACAGCTCCAGGGACTGGGTTCGATTCCAGCCTCAGGCGACTGTCTGTGTGGAGTTTACACACTCTCCCCGTGTCTGTGTGGGTTTCCTCCAGATGTTCTGGTTTCCTCCCACAGTCCAAAGATGTTCAGGTTAGGTGGATTGGCCATGCTAAATTGACCCTAGTGTCCAGTGATATGCTGGTTAGGTGGGTTAGCCATGGGGAATGCAGGGTTACAGGGATGGGGGAGGGGGGTTGGTCAAGATGGGTGAACTCAATGGGCTGAACGACCTGCTTCCACCCTGTAGGGATTCTATGCCATGGAGGGCACTGGGCAACAGAAGGGATTTACCCTGACTGTGACACCTACCCAAGTGCATAGGAGAGGGGCAGCCACTGGTGGGAGGAAGTGAGGAGCTGTGATACATTTACCCCAGGCAGACATCTGGAAGCTGGTCAGGGTGAGGAAGGCCTTGCTAGAAAATATGAATGGCGTCACAGCAGGGGCAAGATCCCAAAGAGGAAATGGTGCCATTGGCCAACCCGGGAGCAGGTTGGAGATGGGGAAACGATGGGAGATTGACGGGGACCCATTCAAAGTTTCCAGCCACCAATTAGCGACCAGTCCCACAGGAAAGGCAGTGGCCTTAATGATGTTATTGCTCAGAATGGTAATCCAGAAATCCTGGGGACTGGGTTACTGAATCCCATTGTGACAGGTCATGGAATTACAAACTACATGAAAAGCCCAAATGATGATCATGAAATCAAAGTTGGAAGGCACACCTGCTTTGCTAACTTTATAGGCAGAGGTGGGTACTGCAGATGCTGGAGATTAGAGTGATGCTGGAAAAGCACAGAAGGTCAGGCCAATCTTGGCTGCTGCCTAATCTGATGTGCTTTTCCAGCACCACTCTAGTCTTGCTAACTTCACAGAGCGACCATGTCCCTTGCTCAGGTCTGCAAGGATTGAGAGGCTATTGGGACACTGGTAGGCAGGAACGAAATGGTGACGAGAACTTTCAAAGAATCAGGGTAGAAAAGCAAGCATTAAGGAAGTAATCAAATCAGTCCACTTCCTGTAAAGTATCAGAGATGATGAATATCCGACCGACCCCTCAGGAGTTAACTGGCTAACTTTCGTTCCAGAGCGAGAGAGCACTGTGGGACTCAGTACAGTGAGGATTCTAATTTCCACGCAGCTCAATTGTTCATTCCATTGTCGCTACCCTCCCAGCCTTGGAACTGAAACCTTGACTGAAAACTTATCTTAAGTGGATATAAAATGGCTGAGTAATGTCATAGAGCACTACAGGAAAAATCATATTAAAAACAACACCATTGGGGTGATAAAAACAAAACATTTTTTACTGTCTGATCACTACAGAGGATGCAAGAGAACAAGATAAGCTTTCCAACATGCTTTCCATTTTAATGAAGCGCGTGCCAATATTAGTAAACTATCCAAAGTAGAGATCTCTGTGAGCCATCCCCTCAGGAGAAATCAGACTGATTTTGTTGAGCCAGTTCAGTCTGGCCTGGCAAGTGCTGTGTGAATTCTGTGTGCAGAAAGAAAACCATTAAAATAAACTCTACAAGGTCCAAAACAGGGCAAGGTTTGTGCTCATAGTCTCAGTCTTGTCCCAGCCTAAGGCATGACCAATTCACAGGTCATGATTTCGGCCCACTACAAACTGAAAGGTGTTTGGGAGATAATTTGAAACAGGCGATACTGAATCTGGAACCTTCCATGCTTCACTCCTGCGTTTAATTTTCTTTCAAGTTACAGGAAATTAAAACCAGAAATAACAGGATGAGCAGCATGGTGGTTCAGTGGTTAGCACTGCTACCTCACAGCACCAGGGACCCAGGTTCGATTCCAGTCTCAGGCGACTGTCTGTGTGGAGTTCGTGCATTCTCCCTGTGTCTGTGTGGGTTTGATGCTCTGGTTTCCTCACACAGTCCAAAGATGTGCAGGTTAGGTGAATTGACCATGCTAAAGTGTCCAGGGATGTTCAAGCTATGTGGATTGGCCATGCTAAATTATCGATATTGTGCAGGTTAGGGGGATCGGCTATGTTAAATTACCGATAATGTGCAGGTTAGGGGGATTGGCCATGTTAAATTACCGATAATGTGCAGGTTAGGGGGATTGGCCATGTTAAATTACCGATAATGTGCAGGTTAGGAGGATTGGCCATGTGAACTCCAGGATTACAGGGATAGGGTAGAGGGGGGGTTGTGTCTGAGTGGGATGCTATTCGGAGGGTCAGTACAGACTTGATGGGCCAAATAGCCTCTTTCTACACCGCTGGTAATCTGACCTGATATTAGCCACTTGGTAAAGCTGAATGGCACTTTCAGCACAGAAGCCGCTATAGACGGCTGACATTTTGTCAACTCTGTAATGGGCTGGCTGGAATTGACCGAAACAAGCTCCTGGCTGACTCCAGTAATAGGCATACCCAAGGTTGCTGTACACACAAGCTACAAAAACTATTCCTTTCCAAGACAGACCTGCCAATGATTTTTTGTCCCGGGGACAGTCCTAAGGTGGAACAAGCTGCTAAAAGAGATAGTCATAGCCTAGTGACTTGAAAGACCCTTTTTAAAACGTTTTCCATTTGACGTTTCTCATCGCTAGCACAGTCAGCTCAACAGCCTGGTTTGGTCAGAGCTCAGTGTGGGAGGAATATGGATATTATTGGTGAAGCTGACCCAACGAAAGCAGAAACATTCAAAGGGAATTGAATTTGTTTCGTTGTCACTTGGATTCAAATGAGTACAGTGAAAACTTTACAAGTCCCCACTTGCATCTGAGTAGCAAATGTACTTCAGTACCGCCCTTAGTTACACAACAGGGAAATGATGATAAAAGGAGTGACATTACAGCTGTGCACAGTTTAGCCATCGGAATAAGAAGAAGCAAAATTAAAGAGACAACCATCACCGCCTCTCTCCAAGGGTTCTCCGCAGCAGACCAGCGCAGATACAACTGGTCCCCATTTATTTTACACTCCTCTTCCTTCACCCAGAACAATATAACAACAAAATGGAGACAAGGCAAGAGAATGTACCAATACCCATTTGGAGAGCTGGTGCGGACACAATGGGCCAAATGGCCTCTTTATCTTCTCTAACTTGTTCATGGTTTGAAGATATCACTCGCTAGTCCTGCATTTATTGCCTGTCGCTAATGGTCCAGGAGGTAGTTAAATGCCAGCCACATTGCTGTGGGTTCTAAAACCAATAGACAGTGTGGCAGCAGGCCATTCAGCCCATCGAGTCCACACTGCCCCTCTGAAAAGCATCCCACCCAGACCCTACCCCTGTAACCTTGTATTTCCCACAGCTAACTCTACATTTCCCTTGACACTATGGGCAATTTCCCACAGCCAATCCACTCAACCTGCACGCCTTTGGACTGTGGGAAACCCACGCATATACGGGGAGAATATGCAAACTCCACGCAGACACGGGGAGAATGTGCAAACTCCACACAGACACGGGGAGAATGTGCAAACTCCACACAGACATGGGGAGAATGTGCAAACTCCACGCAGACACGGGGAGAATGTGCAAATTCCACCCAGACAGTCACCTGAGGCTGGAATCGAACCCAGGTTCCTGTGAGGCAGCATTCCTAACTCCTGAGCCACCATGCCACCCTTAGATGCTGGAGCCAGACTGGGTAAGCATGGCAGATTTCCTCCCTTAAAGGGCTTTTGTGAACGAGAGGCATTTTACTGACAATCGACAATGCTCACAGTACACCAGCTTTATTGAATTCAAATTTCTTCAACTGTCATGCGGGGATTTGAACCTATTTGCCCAAGGCCTTATCTTGGAGTTCTGGATAGCAACCCAGTGACATTACCACGACACCATCATCTCCCCATCTGTGCTATAGCACTCTGTGATTCCTTGATTTAAATAAATCCATGTAATTGACTTCAACCATTATACATGACCAAAGTTAATCACACAACACCTTCAGGATATGCAACAATGCCGAGACTGATAGCCAAGTTCGGTACCCATGGCGATGGCCTGAACCAGAACCTTGCATTCGTGTCACACTACAGGTGACCCCACTACACACATACACACTCACACTTACATACTCACACGCACACATACACACACAGACACGCACACGCACACACACTTACTCTCTCACATATACACACACTCCCTCTCTCACGCACGCACACACACACACACGCACACACACACACACATGCACATTCTCTCTCACTCCCTCTCTCCCTCACATGCACGCACACACACATTTGAGTCTATAGGGTGAATTTGCATTGGCAGAATTGTATTTGCAGATACATTCTATTTTGTTCAAGAAATGCACAATCTGCAGGCAGTCAATCCATATAATATTTTATAAATTCCTACTTTGGAAATAGAACCAATATGACTCAGGATTGGAATATATACAGACTCTAACCTCACATCTTTAATGCATTGTCTGAACTGAGATCTCATTTTTTTAATAAAATCTTAAGTTATCTTGGGAATGTGACTTAAAAGAAGTTCTGGGGTTTACATATTAATGAATTGGTGTCTGCAATCTATTCTAAAAGATGAAAGACTGAACAGCAATTTAGGTTTGTTCGGTACTGTATATTATTTCAGTTGTACAACACTATGATCTTTTGCTATAGATTTTGTGTCCTATGATCCGGCTCCACAGCTACCTGATGAAGGAGCAGTGCTCTGAAAGCTAGTGTTTCCAATTAAACCTGTTGGACTATAACCTGGTGTTGTGCGATTTTTAACTTTGTCCACCCCAGTCCAACACCAGCACCTCCACATCATGGCTACATATGGCAGTATGTTTAAATACTCTCTCCTAACTATATAACCACTGTCAGGGGGGAAATTGGCCTCTGACAGTCTTAAATAAGAAGGCAGCTTCAGTAGCTAGCTCCTTGCAGATTAGTTGTGACCACAATCATCATTTCTTTGCCACTTTTACAGGACAGGGAACAATGAAATGCTATGGGTGCCAGGAACACTGAAAAGTTTGAAGATGGAACATTTTAAAATAGTTGGCCTCTCCACAAGTTTTTTTTCCCCAAAAGCAAAAAAATTCCGAGAGACAGAGACGACCAAATTTCCACCCAGTAGCATGAGCATGATTGAGTGACCGTTCCACAAAATTAGATTACTTACAGTGTGGAAACAGGCCCTTTGGCCCAACAAGTCCACATCGACCCGCAACCCACCCATACCCCTACATTTACCCCTTACCTAACACTACGGGCAATTTAGCATAGCCAATTCACCTGACCCGCACATCTTTGGACTGTGGGAGGAAACCCACGCAGACACGGGGAGAACGTGCAAACTCCACACAGTCAGTCGCCTGAGTTGGGAATTGAACCCGGGTCTCAGGCGCTGTGAGACAGCAGTGCTAACCACTGTGCCACCGTGCCGCCCTCGAAGAGGCCATGACTGATATATCAATGCCAGGGATAACACTCCCATCACACAGCAAGTGGCTCCAAGAGTTCAGGAGAAGGCTCTGAGATGGTAACATAGGACAGGACTCCCTTTGTAGAGACTTGAGAAAAGAGGCAAGGCTACAGACAAGAGGCCAAAAGGCTTTCAGTGTACTCACCACAGTTGGAGTAAGGTAGGTAAGTGGATTAGCCCATGAATGATTAAAAGAATCATTAGAATCCCTTCAGGCCATCACATCCACCTTGATCCTCTGAAGAGTATTCCACCCAGACCCACCTCTTTATTCTGTATTCCCCACCTCATCTGGACACTATGAGAAATTTAGCATGGCCAATCCACCAAACCCACACAGCTTTGGAGTGTGGGAGGAAACAGGAGCACCCAGAGGAAACCCATGCAGACATGGGGAGAATGTGCAGACTCCACACAGACAGTCACCTGAATCGAACCTGGGCCTGTGGCGCTGCGAAGCAGCAGTGCTAACCACTGAGCCATCGTGCTGCCCCGAAAAAATATCACCAAATCATAGAATCCCTACAGTGTGGAAACAGGCCCCAACAAGTCCACACCGACCCTCCGAAGAGAACTGTAAAGTAGTGACTGAACCACTCCCTAACATGTTGGCGGGGGGGTTGTTTCTGTACAGCCATACAGCACAGAAAGTGACCCTTCAGTCTAACCCATCCATGAGGACAACATTTCCCTATTGAATTAGTTCCACCTGCCAACATTAGGCCAATCTCCTTCTAGAACCTTTTCCTACCCATGATGTGGAGGTGCTGGTGTGGGACTGGGGTGGACAAAGTTAAAAATTCCTCACACCAGGTTATAGTCCAACAGGTTTATTTGGAAGCACTAACTTTCGGAGCGCTGCTCCTTCATCAGCACCACTGGTGCTTCTCGATAAACCTGTTGAACTATAACCTGGTGTTGTGGGGTCTTTAACGTTTTCCTACTCATGTACTGTTTCAAATGTCTTTTAAATGTCTTTAGCAGTTCCGGTCACCTGACAATTGAAAGGAGATTATTAAACCAGAAACAGTGCAGAAAAGATTTGGACTGGAAAGTTTGAGTTACAATGAGAGGCTGGATAGGCTGGGATTTTTTTTTACATTGGAGCGTAGATGTGAACCTGTCCAAGTCAATAAAACCATAAGTGGCATAGATAAGATGAGTAGACTCTTCCATAGGGTAGGAGAATCCGAAACGAGAGGGCATAGGTTTAAGGTGAGAGGGGAGACTGAGTAAAAGATCCAGAGGGGCAATTTTTTTTCCACACAGAAGTTGGTGAATGTGTGTAACAGGCTGCCAGAGGTAGTGGTGGAGGTGAGTACAATTTTGTTATTTAAGAAACATATGGACAGGTACATGGATGGGATAGGTATGGAAGGATAAGGATCAAATGTCGGCAAACGAGACGAGATTAATTGTGAAAACTGGACGTCATGGACAAGTTGGACCAAATGTTGTGTTTCCGTGCTGTACGCCTCTATCACTCAATGATGCGTACCTGCGTCTACCCCTTCCTTGGTCAGTTCATTCCACCCTCCGTGAGAAAAGTGTTTGTCCTTCATGTCCTTTTTAAATCTTTCCCCTCTCACCTTAAAAAATATGCCCTGTCATTATGAACTGGCCCATCCTTGGGAAAAGCCCTTGGCTATTCAACTTATGACCCCTCATGACGATGTCTAGCAGAGAGATTCTCAGTTTCGGCTTTCCGTCATTACCATGATATATTTTACTTGCAAATGTCAAGAGGAATGCTTAAGCAGTTTCTTTCAACCAAGTCACGAGAGCATTTGACTGGGAGGGATCCAGACTCGAAAGGCAGTTCGAGTGAACAGGCCTGAGAGACTTGCGTGGGGTTGTTTAGTCTGTGCCAGTCTGTGGTTTGTGATTGAAACAGCGTGACCTTGCCAATTCTTGGAAGTGACTCTGATGTGAATCTTGGGCAGACCAGTGAGGGATAAATTCTTGGTGCTGATGCATTTGCCTCACCAGATCCGATTGTTCCAGTAGCTGTGCTGAAAGAAAACCCAATCTTGTCTTTCCACGCTCTGTTGCCAACTTTCCAGGAGTTGGTGTGGAATTTCCAGAAATCTCCCAAATCAAGGCTTGTGTTCTCAGCAGGGAAAGTCACGAAGAGGCATCAAGATAAACAATCTTTCTCTCTCTCTCTCACTCTGTCCAAACTTTTTCATTCTTTATTAAAAAACACGTCCTGGAGGAGAGTGAAAAGGGGCCTTGGTTGGGAGAACGGAGGGTGTTAGACACCGAAAACTCCAGGATCAAAAGTTGGGAAACTTAATTTTCTCCTTCCTTGACCATTCTAAAATTCCCTCTGAAAACACTCATGAAATCTGCCACCCTTACTCGATCAGGTCTACATGTGATGCCAATGATTCCTTTACTGTCCCCAATGGGCAATTATGGCCAAGCAACAATTCATAGAACCCCTGCACTAAGGAAGCAGGTCATTGAAGTAAGATGAAGACAAGACACCGTGGGCGGCACGGTGGCACAGTGGTTAGCACTGCTGCCTCACAGCGCCTGTAGATCCGGGTTCAATTCCCGACTCAGGCGACTGACTGTGTGGAGTTTGCACGTTCTCCCCGTGTCTGCGTGGGTTCCCTCCGGGTGCTCCGGTTTCCTCCCACAGTCACAAAGATGTGCGGGTCAGGTGAATTGGCCATGCTAAATTGCCCGTAGTGTTAGGTAGGGGTAAATGTAGGGGTATGGGTGGGTTGCGCTTCGGCAGGTCGGTGTGGACTTGTTGGCCCGAAGGGCCTGTTTCCACACTGTAAGTCTAATCTAATCTAAAAGATTCTAATCCTTCAAACGTATTCCATTGGCTACAAAGCCCCTTGAGATAGAACTCCTACAGTCAGGTAGAGGTCATTCAGCCCAACAAGCCTACACTGACCCTCTAGCACAGACCCCAACAGTAAGCCCTACCCTTGCCCAAAATCCCCACCTATCCCTGAACAGTATTGACAATTGAGCATGGCCAATCCACCTAACCTGTGCATCTTTGGACAGTGGGAGGAAACCAGAGCACCCGAAGGAAATCCATGCAGACACGGGGAGAATGTGCAAACTCCACACGGGCAGTCAATTAAGGATAGAATCAAAGCCGGGTCCCTGGCACTGTGAGGTAACTGTGCTAACCACTGAGCCATCAAACCAAGGTACAAACGCTGGGCTTCTTAGAGAGGCCCACATCCCACAAAGGGGTTTTGTTGTTTTGACAGAACAAAAGAAAAAAAAAGTAAATGCTGCAATTAAGGGAAGGGGAAGCTCAAGTCAGTTGAGAAAGAAATTCAGAGTTTCACTCTGACAAAGACAAACGTGGGCATGTCAAAGGAAACAGGAACTTGAGTAAAGTAACAGACATGTCTGCCTGGATTGGTGGCAGCCAGTTTTGAAAATGCATTGATCCAGCCAAATTAATACAAGGGAAACTTGAGCTGACTGCGTTCACAGCTGAAGGGTGGAATCTTGGATTTACCATGTTTTAAAGCTAGGTTTGAAGAAATCATTTCTGAGAGTCTAAAGCAACAATCCATGGTTGTGGAACGGTCACTATTCAATGTGAGAGCAACATTTCTTTTTAAATGTAGACAATAGCAGATATATCCTTTCATTCAAACACCATTAATAATGAAAAACAAGACAGAGATATATTTCGACAATATTTTAAAGTTTGATTGATATATAGCGGTTTGAGTGATATTTTCTCACAAGCACAGTTTTAACACAAAAGTTAATGAACCAACATATTGGATTGCCATTAAAGTGATCAAAGAGTTGTAGTGTCATAGAGATGTACAGCATTGGAAAAGAACCTTTGGTGCAATTCATCCATGGAGAAATTGAGGTCTGCAGATGCTGGAGATCAGAGCTTAAAAATGTGTTGCTGGAAAAGCACAGCAGGTCAGGCAGCATCAAAGGAGCAGGAGAATCGACGTTTCGGGCATAAGCCCTTCTTCAGGATTCCTTTTAAAGCAATTCATCCATGCCAACCAAATATCCAAAATTAATCTAGTCCCAGTTGCCAATATTTGACCCATGTCCCTCTTAACCCTTATTATTTATGTACTATCCAGATGACTTTTAAATGCTGTAATTGTACCAGCCTCCACCCCTTCCTCTGGCAGAGCATTCCATACACGCACCACCCTTTGTGTGAAAGACTTGCCCCTTAAGTCCCTTATAATTCTTTCCTCTCTCACTTTAAACCTTTATGCTCTAGTTTCGGACTTTGCTACTCTGGGGAAAAAAAGACCTTGACTATTTCCCTTATCCATGTCCCTCATGATTTTATAAACCTCTATAAGGTCACCCCTCAGCCTCCAATGCTTCAGGGAAAATAACCGCTACCTATACAGCCTCTCCTATTAGTTTAAACTCTCCAACTCTGTAAATCCTTGTAAATCTTCTCTGAACTCTTTCAAATTTAACATCCTTCCTATAGCAGGGAGACCAGAAATGAATGCAGTATTCCAAATGTGACCTAACCAAGGCCTGTACAGCTGCAGTATGACCTCCCAACTCCTTTACTCAATGCACTGAAGGCAAGCACACAAAACGCTTTCTTCAATACCCTATCTACCTGTGACTCCACTTTCAAGCAACTATGAACCTGCACTCCAAGCTCTCTTGCTCGTCAACACTTGGGTAGTCCATTGGTCCTTCCTGAGTGATTTGTGCCTCTGGTTTTATAGGCTGCAGGAGAGAATCCAGGAGAGACACAGGGAGTTGGCAATTGACTTTTCTCTCCCAACTCCCTCGATCATCATCAAAGCACATCTAGTTCAACAAACCCTCAAGGGAAGGAAATCTGTCACTCTTACCTGGCCTGGCCTACGCATGACCATAATGCAAATTAGAAAACTATAGTGGGAATAGGCCATTCAGCCTATTAAACCTGCTCTCCCATTCAATATGATCATGGCTGATCATCCAACTCAGTCCCCTGTTCCTGATTTCTCCATTTTGATCACTTTAATCCTAAGAACTAGAATGGTAAGATTTTACAGTACAGAACGAGACCACGTGACCCATTGTGTCTGTACAGATAGAGCGATCTAGCTCGTCCCATATAATATCAGAGATTTTTACAGAACTATATCTGACTCCTCCTTCAAAACATAGACTCACAGAGATGTACAGCATGGAAACAGACCCTTCAGTCCAACTTGTCCATGCAGACCAGATATCCTAACCCAATCTAGTCCCATTTGCCAGCACTTGGCCCATATTCTTCTAAACCCTTCTTTGTCATATACCCATCCGGATGCCTTTTAAATGTTGTAATTGTACCAGCCTCCACCACATCCACTGGCAGCTCATTCCATACACGTACCAACCTCTGCTTGAAAATGTTGCCTCTTAGGTCCCTTTTAAATTTTTCCCCTCTCACCCTAAACCTATGCCCTCTAGTTCTAGACTCCCTGACCCCAGGGAAAAGACTTTGTCTATTTATCCTATCCATGCCCCTTATAATTTTATAAACCTCTATAAAGGTCACCCCTCAGCCCCCGACCCTCCAGGGAAAACAGCCTCAGCCTATTCAATCTCATCCTACAGGTCAAACCTTCCAACCCTGGTAACATCCTTGTAAATCTTTTCTGAAACCTTTCAAGTTTCACAACATCTTTCCGATAGGAAGGAGAGCAGATTTGTGCGTAATATTCCAAAAGTGCCCTCACCAATGTCCTGTACAGCCGTAACATGACCTCCCAACTCCTATACTCAATACTCTGACCATTAAAGGAACGCATACCAAACACCTTCTTCACTATCCTATTTACCTGCAACTCCACTTTCAAGGAGCTATGAACCTGCACTCCAAGGTCTCTTTGTTCAGCAACACTCCCCAAGACCTTTCCATTAAGTGTATAAGTCCTGCTCTGATTTGCTTTTCCAAAATGCGGTGCCTTACATTTATCTAAATTAAACTCCATCTGCCAAAACAGTTGATGTTTTGGTCTCAACTGCTTTCCACGGCAGAGAATTTCACAGATTCCCCACTCTCTGGGTGAAGACATTACTCCTCAGCTCTCCCATTCTTCAACCGTAACTCCTGGTTCTGGACTCCCCAGTCATCGGGAATATCCTTCCTGTGTTTACCCTGTCAAGTTCTGTTTGAATGTGATAGGTTTCAGTGAGCTCCCCCATCAATCCTCTCAATTCCAGTCAATATAGTCCTAACTGATCCAGTCTCTCATCATACGTCAGTCCTGCCATCCCATGATTCAGTCTGGTCAATGTGCCACACTTGAAAGACAGCTCCTCTGACCACGTAGCATTCCCTCAGTGCAGCACAGGGATGTCAGGCTGGATTATCTGCACCACTCCTCACCAGTGGGGCTTGAACCCTGAACCTTATCGCCCAGAGGAGCTGAACTGTTGGACGGGCACCAAAGGATAGAGCCACGTGGCGCCTTGGGTTGGTCCTGTTTTCAGTCAGGAATTGACTTTGTGGTTTGAAAATCCATACCAACAGAAGAGAAAGTCTCACGATTGATTTGAAGCAAATGCCAGGTCTTCTACCTTAGGCAAAGGGTCAGAAATCACACAGGGTGGCTCTGGGCTGACAGATCGAGTGCACATTGGAGTTTTCAGAGATGATGTGAGCATAGAATCATAGAATCCTTACAGCATGGAAACAGGCCCTTCAGCCCAACAGGTTCACACTGACCCTCCAAAGAGTAACCCGCCCGGACCCATTCCCCTACCCTACATTTACCCTGGACTAATGCACCTAACCTCCACATCCCTGAGCACTGTCAGCAATTTAACATGGTCAGTTCACCTAACCTACACTTCCTTGGATTGTGGGAGGAAACCAGAGCACCCAGAGGAAACCCACGCAGACGCGGGGAGAATGTGCAAACTCCACACAGTCACCTGAGGCTGAAATCGAACCTGGGTTCCTGGCACGGTGAGGCAGCGGTGCTAAACACTGAGCCACTGTGCCACCTCCATGTGCCTAAAGAAGCTTTTACAGTCTGCTTTTATGTTCATCACTCGCCTGTATCCATATTCTCTTTTCCCATTTCTTTCCCAGAGGATGCCAGTGAACTCTGGGCTATGCACCAAGTGGTGAGTTGCTATGGGAACGCTGTCGGGTAAAATGCAATTGGAATCAGACACAGGGGTGTGCTCAGTCACTAATGGTTTGATAAGATATGGCAGAATAACTCCTTAGACATTCCAGCGAGAAAAAAACTTCCAAAGAAAAAAACTCAATGCAGCTCAGACTCACCCTAGAAATAAAAGCTTCAGCCTAATGTAATTTTTTAATGCCTCCAGCATTTCCCTGTCTTCCATTATAAATTCTCCTGTCTCCACCTGTAAATAAACCCACAATCCCCTAGCTAATCTTTTCCATTTCATATGCCTAAAGAAGCTTTTACAGTTTGCTTTTATGTTCCTCACTCACCTGCATCCATATTCTCTTTTCCCATTCCTTTCCCAGTCCTGTGGGCCATCCTTCGCTCGATATTACATTGCTCCCGATCCATGGGCTTGTAACTTTGGTCCGGGCGACTTTATAACTTGCCTCTTGAGATTGGACGCTGTCTTTTGTCAACCACGATTGCTTTGCCTTTTCTGTTGGGTTTCCGTATCAGAGAGGAATGTGGATTTGTTGCAGACTTTGGAATATTGATTGAATTCTGGCTCTCGCCCGCGACTTTCTGCTCTCCACCTGGTACATTTCCTTGGCTTCGTTTTTACTGGAAAAAATAAACCCGTTGAACCTGCCTCCGTTTGACTCATGAGCATCAATCATGGCTGCCAGTGCCAACTGGTGCCAAGATGGACATGGGAAGGAAAACATGCTGGCACAGTGCCTTCAAGTTCAGGCCCAGTCTGTGCAGGATTGCCACACATTACAAGATCGGGAGTATCAAAGCCATCTTAATGGTATCCAAACTTCTCAAAATTTACTCCAGACCAGGCAGCTCCACCATCCGCTACGACAAGAAGGCTTAAAAAAACAACAGAACCCAGGAGTGCTTTAACAACTGTGTTCAGCTGAAGAGAAATGAACATTCCCTAAGCTTTTTGAAAAAAATTTTTAACCATGTCATACTCGTGAATGGGTGAAGAGAAAATTCTACTCAACTTGCAAGTGGTCCACGTGTTTGTTCGAGACTGTCGCACTGACATACACTTTACACGTCACTGGGCCTGACCTCACATCGATGTTACCTCTTATCCGTGCAGAGTCCCACCATGACTCCTTCACCAAACGTCTACCTCCTGAAGTAAACTGTCTCTTGCTTAGCGGAGTCGTGTGTCCGATATTGGTGTTCCTGATGCCGTTTCATACCCCCCCCCCTCCCCGGGAAGATCAGATTTAACCTGGTTCAGAGTCTTCTCCTCATGAGCAGTCTGCTGGAGCTGTCCCTGTAGCTGTATGAGGGCTGGGCCGATAATCAAACAGGAACCAGGACTGTTCAGGATCAAGTAAAGCTGTCGGCTGTTTCTTTTAAGCCTGCTTTCAAACTTTGGGCTGCTCTTTCCACCAGGCCATTGGACGGTGGGTTACACAGTGATGACCTGATACGATGAATGCTTTTCGACTTGAGGAAATACTCAAAATCCCTGCTGGTAAATGATGGCCTGTTGTCTGTGACCAGCACCTCTTGGAGTCTTTGTATTGAGGTTTTAAGTTAACCCTGGTCTGGAAGTGCAATGGCTAATGACAGACATTACAAACTACATCCTTGTTGGTCACCCCTGGAGATGGTGATGGTGATGGTGGTCTTTAAACCCAGAAGGAAAAAGACACCAGGAAAACTTGTGAATGACCCATATTGGTCAGACTTGACCTGTATAGAGTCTTCGAGATGTACAGTATGGAAACAGACTCATTCATGCTGACCAGTCCTATTTGCTAGCAATTATCCCCTATCCCTCCAAACCCTTCCTATTCATATACCCATCTCCATGCCTTTCTAATTGTATCAGCCTTCACCACTTGCTCTGGCAGCTCATTCCATGCACACACTACACTCTGTGTTAAAAAGTTCCCCCTTAGGTCCCTTTGAAATCTTTCCCCTCTCACCATCAACCTACGCCCTCCAGTTTTGCTCTCCCCTACCCTCCGGAAATAGACCTTGCCTATTCACCCTATCCATGCCCCTCATGATTTTATAAACCTCTATAAGATCACCCCTCGGCCTCCGATGCTCCAGGGAAAACAGCCCCAGCCTATTCAATCCTCCAATCCTGGCAAAATTCTTGTAAAGCTTTTCTGTGCCCTAGCAGCATCTTTCCTGTAGCAGGGAGGCCAGAATTGAACACGGTATTCCAAAACCTCAAAACAGTGCTCCAATATGACCGGTATGGACACTACCAGGCGTTAGTGCTCTGTTTAACTGTTCCTTTCTCTGATAAGTGTCAGATGATGCATTTTGGGAAGACTAATAAAGGGAGGACCTACACAATGAACAGTAGGTCCCCAGGGAGTACTGAGAAACATAGTGACCTTGGTGTACAAGCCATAGACTCATACAGCACTGAAACAGCTTCAGTCCAGCCACTCTGTGTCAAACATAATCCTGAAGCAAACTAGTCCCACCTGCCTGCTCCCGGCCCACATCCCGCCAAACCGTTCCTGTTCATGCATTTATCAAATGTCTTTTAAACATTGTAACTGTACCTGCACCCATGATATCCTCTGGATATTCATTCCACTCACCAATGACTCTGTGTCAAAAAAAGCTTGCCCCTCATGTCCTTTTTAAACCTTTTGTCTCTTGCCTTAAAGGTATGCCCCTCATTTTGAACTCTTCCAGTTGAGGGTATGGTGCTGGAAAAGGTCAGGCAGCATCCGAGGAGCAGGAAAATCGATGTTTTAGGCTGAACCCCTTCATCAGGAATGAGGTTGGGAGCCTCGGGGGTGGAGAGATAAATGGGAGAGAGAGATAAAGTTGAACTCTCCCACCCTAGGGAAACAAATCTTGCTGCTCACCTCACTCATGCCCCTCATGATTTTATAAATATCTATACAGTCCACCCCTCAACCTCCAATGTTCCAGTGACCATTATGCCCCAGTCTATCTTTATAACTCAAACCCTGCCTTCCCAGGTCCATCCTGATAAATTTCTTCTGAACCCTCTCCAGCTTTAACAATACCCTTCCTGTAACAAAGTGGCCAGAACTGGACACAGTGCTCCAGAAGAAGCCTCACCAATGTCCTGTACATCCTCAACATAACGTTCCAACTAAGGTACTCAAAGGTAGACCTTTGAGCAATGAAGGCAAGCATTGTTCAATGTCTTCTTAACCATCCTGTGATGCAAATTTCAAAGAATTCTGTACCTGAACTCCTAGGTCCCTCTGTTCTCCAACACAACCCATGGCCCTACTATTAATTGTCTAAGTCCTGCACTTGTTCATTGTACCAAAATGCCTCACATTTATCCAAATTAAACTCCACCTGCCATTCTCCATCCATTGACCCAATCGATCAAGATCCCCTTGTAATCTTAGCTAATCTTCTTCACCATCCACTGTACCACCAATATTGGTGTCACCTGCAAACTTACTAACCATGCCTCCTGTAGAGCCCCTGAAGGTGCCAGCACAGATAGATAAAGGTGTGGAAGAAAGCATACAGGATGTTTGCCTTCATCAGTTGAGAGCATAGTGCTGGAAAAGCACAGCCGGTCAGGCAGCGTCTGAGGAGCGGGATGAGGGGCTTATCCCCTAAACCTCGACTCTCCTGCTCCTCGGATGCTGCCTGACCGGCTGTGTGCTTCCAGCACCACACTCCTCGACTCTGACCTCCAGCATCTGCAGTCCTCACTTCCTCCTGTTTGCCTTCATCAGCCAGAGTGTAGAATATAGGAACAAAGAAGTCTTGTTCCAGCTTTATAAAGCATTGGTTAGGTCCCAGCTGGAATATTGTGTGCAGTTCTGGTCGCCACATTATAGGAAGGATATGGTAGCACTGGAGCGGATGTAGAGGAGATTCACCAGGATGTTGTAAAAGGATGAAAAGTCTCGTGTACAAGGAGAGACTCAACCTCACGTTCAAACTTCATGTGGTGCCAGATGAAGACAATTATTTTTTGGCTGCAGAACCGACTTTGCAAATGAAGGGAAACGAGATTACAATCTAATGTAAACAGTGAGCTACAATATGTGCAGCAAGATCACTAGATTCTCACTGGAATGATCCAACAAAAACAATGAAGCCATTCAACCCATCTTACTTATTCTTTGACAGCAATACCCAATTCATCCTTAAGCCCACCCATTCCCTCCTTAACCCACCATACTGCCCCTACTTCAATCCCTTCTCCAATCTGCTTTCTAAGTTATCTTCAAATCTGCTTCCACCGCCATTTTTGACAGGACTTTCATGACAACACCACTTGCCAATTGCAAAGAATGGCTCCTCATGCTAGAATCTAGACCCTTCATTTAATTTCCAAACACGGACCAGTGGTGCGTTGACCCATCATTTCCCACTGGATGTCAGCTCTGATCCTTCGGGCTGGTGCTGGGAGCACCACCCAAAAAATCCAGGGAAGAGGACGTTGTTGGAGGAACATCCAAAAAGCAAAGGACAGCCATTCTGGGAATTGAAAAGGTTCTGGTGAAAACATAGAACATAGAACATTATAGCACAATACAGGCCCTTTGGCCCTCGATGTTGCGCTGACCTGTGGAATCAATCTGAAGCCAATCTATCCTACACTGTTCCATTTTCATCCATATGTTTATCCAATAACCATTTAAATGCCCTTAAAGTTGGTAAGTCTACTATTGTTGCAGGCAGAGTGTTCCCCACCCCTACTACTCTCTGAGTAAAGAAACTACCTGTGACATCTGTCCTATATCTATCACCCCTCAATTTATAGCTATGTCCTCTTGTGCTCTCCATCACAATCCGAGGAAAAAGGCTCTCACTGTCCACCCTA
Source organism: Hemiscyllium ocellatum (assembly GCF_020745735.1). NCBI lineage: Eukaryota > Metazoa > Chordata > Chondrichthyes > Orectolobiformes > Hemiscylliidae > Hemiscyllium > Hemiscyllium ocellatum. The sequence continues at coordinate 17,950,519 of NC_083445.1, forward strand.
TCAAACCCTCTGATTATCTTATATGTCTCAATTAGACACTTCTTAGCCTTTTTCTCTCTAACAAAAACAGCCTCAAATCCCCCAGCCTTTCCTCATAAAACCTTCCCTCCATACCAGGCAACATCTGAGTAAATCTCCTCTGCACCCTTTCCAAAGCTTCCACATCCTTCCTATAATACGGTGACCAGAACTGTACACAATACTCCAAGTACAGTCACACTAGAGTTTTCTACAGCTGTAGCATGACCTTGTGGCTCCGAAACTCAATCACTCTACTAATGAAAGCTAACACACCTAATGCCTTCTTAACAATCCCGATCAACCTGGGTGGCAACTTTCATGGATCTATGTACATGGACACCAAGATCCCTCTGCTCTTCTGCACTATCAAGAATCTTACCATTAGCCCAGTACTCTTTATTCCTGTTACTCCTTCCAAAGTGAATCACCTCACATTAAACTCCATTTGCCATCTCTCAGCCCAGCTCTGCAGCTAATCTATGTCCCTCTGTAACCTGCAACATCCTTCAGCATTATCCACAACTCCGCCGACATTAGTGTCATCTGCAAATTTACTAACTCATCCATCTACGCCCTCATGCACGTCATTTATAAAAATGACAAACAGCAGTGGACCCAGAACAGATCCTTGCAGTAGACCACTAGTAACTGAACTCCAGGATGAACTTTTCCCATCAACCACCACCCTCTGTCTTCTTTCAGCTAGCCAAATTCTGAATCAAATCACTCAATCACTCTCAATCACATGTCCCTCTACTTTGTGCAATAGCCTACCTTGGGGAACCTTATCAAACACCTTACTAAAATCCATTTACACCACACCAACCACTTTACCCTCATCTACCGGTTTGGTCACAATCTCAAAGAATTCAATAAGGTTTATGAGGCACAACCTACTCTTATAAAACCATGTTGATTATCTCTAATCAACTTATTCCTTTCTAGATGATGATAAAGCCTATCTTTTATAACCCTTTCCAACACTTTGCCCACAACTAAAGTAAGGCTCACAGGTCTATAATTACCAGGGTTGTCTCTACTCCCCATTTTTAACAAGAAAACAGCATTTGCTATCCTCCAGTCTTTTGACACTATTCCCGTAGACAACGATGACATAAAGATCAAAGGCAAAGACTCTGTAATCCCCTCCCTGGCTTCCTAGAGTATCCTTGGAAAAATCCCACCCCACCCAGGAGACTTGGCTATTTTCACACTTACCAGCATTGCTAACACTCCTTGTGAACCTCAATCCTATCTAGGCTAGTAGCCTGTATCTCAGTATTCTCCTCAACAACACTGTCTTTTCCTAGTGGGAATACTGAGGAAAAGTGTTCATTTAGCACTACTCCTATCTCCTCAGTTCCAACTCACGATTTCCCACTACTGTCCTTGATTGGCCCTAATCTTTCTCTAGTCAGTCTTTTATTCCTGATATACCTACAGAAAGCTTTAGAGTTTTCCTTGATCTTATTCACCAATGACTTCTCAAGTCCACTCCTAGCTCCTCTTAGCTCTCTCTTTAAGTCTTTCCTGGTGAACTTGTAACTCTCAAGTGCCCTAACTGAGCCTTCACGTCTCATTCTAACAGGAGCCTTCTTCTTCCTCTTGACAAGAACCTCAACTTCTTTAATAAACCACTGCTCCTTCACTCGATCACTTCCTCCCTGCCTGACAGGGACACACTTATCAAGGACACGCAGTAGCTGTTCCTTGAATAAGCTCCACATTTTAATTGTGCCCATCCCCTGCAAATGGCACAGGGCTCCAGTTTAATGTTTAGAATCATAGAAAATCTACAGTGTGGTAGAAGGCCAATCAGCCCATCGAGTTGTATACTGACCCTCTGAAGAGCATCCCACTCCCCCCACCCCTAACCACACATTCCCATAGGCAATCCGTCTAACCTGCACATCCCTGGACGCTATGAGCAATTCATCATGGCCAGTCCACCTAATCTGCACACCTTTGGACTGTGGGAGGAAACCGGAGCAGCCGAAGGAATCCTACGCAGATACGGGGAAAACGTGCAAACTCCACACGGACAGTCACCCGAGGGTGGGATCATTGCAGTGAGTTGAGTTTTATTGTTAACAACTTTTGAAAATTTACTAAAACAGTTAGTGTGCTTTCAAAAAAAAAGACAATGTGGGAGGAGAAGGTTCGATTCTGCTCAAAACCTTGATGGTTGACTCTAATCCCAGAGATCATTGGGGCGGCACAGTGGTTAGCACTGCTGCCTCATGGGACCTGGGTTCGATCCCACCCTCGGATGATGGTCAATGTGGAGTTTATACATTCTCCCTGTGTCTGTGTGGGTTTCCTCTGGGTGAGCCAGTCCAAAGATGTATTGGCCGTGCTAAATTATCCATAGTTTCCAAGGATGTGCAGGCTAGGTGGGTTAGCAATGGGAAATAGAGGGTTTCAGGGATGGGAGTGGATCTGGGTGGGATGCTCTTTGGAGGGTTGGTGTGGACTTGATGGGCTGAGTGACCTCTATCTGACTGTGGGGATTCTATTTCGAGGGGCTTTGTAACCAGTGGGAATACTTCTGAAGTTTCCTAATGAGGAATACTGGCTTCACCAAAGTTCAATCTTGCACACAGTAAGCTCCCATAAATGGCAATGTGCCACTGACTGGATAACGTGGGATCAATTGAGGGATAGACATTGGCCGAGACATCAGGGAGTGGCATGCCACCTTTCTCATTCGCCCAGGTAGGCAGGTCAGGCATTGGTTTGACAGTCCACTCGGAAAACTGTGGTCTTCCAGTAAAAGGCGGATGGTGGGAAATCTGAAACAAACATGGAGGGAGAGCTGGAGAAACTCAGCAGGTCTGTCCGAGTCAGTGGGGTGAGAAACAGAGTTAATGTTTCTGGTCTGTGTGCTCTGAAGGAGACTCGAAAAGTCAGCTCTGTTTTTCTCTCTCGGCAGATGAGGCCAGACCTGCTGAGTTTCTCCAGCAAGCCCCGCCCTTGCTCTGAGCTGATGTGTCTGCTTCGAGGATCCTGGTGCAGGGGTCCCCAATCCCCAGGCTCAGGCAGGTTACGATCTGAGACGAGCAGGAATGCAGAACTGAACTTTTCACAAGGACGGCCTGAGCTCAGTCCCAGCCCTTGGCAGAGGCACGGTGTCATCGCAACACGAAATACGGACCCTTCAGGAACTAATTTGAAACACAAGTTGAAGGCCAGAAACAAAATGCACAAGAGGGACTTTGTTTCAATGATGTAACAAAGGACGAGCCCATCCAACAGTGAAATGTTGGGAGATTGCATTGCCGTTAGCTGGTGTTTGCCATTGAATTGGAAACTTGTAAATTGTACAATCAGTGCAGAATCCAGATTCCACAGAAATGAACTTATTTGACCTGAAAGATGTGTGGATCAGAAACAAAAACAGAAATTGCTGGAAAGGTCTCAGCAGGTCTGGCAGAGAGAAATCAGCGTTAACGTTTCTGGTCAAGGGACCCTTCCTCAGGACCAAGGAGCTTTTCCAGCAATTTCTGTTTTTGAACTTAATTTGATTTTTATTAAATAATCAGCTGCAGCTCAACAGTAATTCTTAGAATCTACACAGGATGGAAGCAAGCCATTTGGCCCATTGAGCCCATACTGACCCTCCAAAGAGCATCCCACCCAGACCCACTGCATCCCTGAAACCCGCCATTTATCCCCAATAATCCACCTACTCTGCACATCCCGGGACACTATATGGATGGAAGGCCAATCCACCCTAACCTGCACATCTTTAGACTGTGGGAGGACCCAGAGGAAACCCACGCAGACACGGGGAGAACGTGCAAACTCCACACAGACAGTCGCCCGAGGCTGGAACCGAACCCGGGTCTCTGGTGCTGAGACAGCAGTGTTAACCACTGAGACACCGTTTTGCCCCTAATTCTGTAACTTATGTTTTTTTTTATGGAGGTTATTCAAGTAAAGTTCCCAAAGCGTTCAGCACAAAGCACATGATAACACTCTGGCTTGACCCTATAGTGGTTCTGGTCTCGGCCTAGTTATCTGACAGTGTGAGTTCAAACACCACTTCACGGGAATTGGAGAATCTGAAGTCGGCCAATTTACTAAATCTGGAATTATACCTTTTTTTTAAAAAAAGGGAACTTGCAGCAGTGCTGGGAGGGTCATGAAGCTTCCAAAATTGGCAGAGGGGACTCAGTAATGGAGGGTACGAGTTCTGGACTGCAGCGATTCAAGAAGTCAGTTCACCATCACCTTCCTCAGGGCGACAAGGGACAGGCAATAAATGCTGACCCAGCCAGTGACACCCGTGTCCCATGATTGAATTTAAAAACATTGTAAATCTGACCTACAGCGGCCTGTATGTGAGACCAGTCCCATTGTAGCCTGTTTGCAGGGAGACATGGGGAGACACAGGGGAGACACAGACATTGTAGTCTGTTTGCAGGGAGACACGGGGAGACAGGTTGCCTGGTATTAGGGATTTTAGGGATGAAGAAAGGTTGGATAGATGGAGTTTGTTTCCACTGGAACGCAGGAGGTTGGGGAGGGCGGGGGGGGGACCTGATAGACATTTATAAGTTTGCGAATGGCATGGACAGAGCGGAAAGTATGAGGCCTTTTCCCAAGTTGGAGAGGGTCAATTACTTGGAAATTAAGAATCAGGATTCTAAGAATTACTACCATTCCTGATGAAGGGCTTGTGCCCGAAACGTCGAATTCCCTGTTCCTTGGATGCTGCCTGACCTGCTGCGCTTTTCCAGCAACACATTTTCAGCTCTGATCTCCAGCATCTGCAGTCCTCACTTTTTCCTCAATTACTTGGAAACCCAGGGTCAAGGTGTGAGGGGGAGCTGGTGGAGATGTGTGAGGCCAGTTTTTTCACACAGAGGGTGGTGAAAACAGACACAATAACAGCATTCGAGAAGCACCTGGACAAATACAGGAATAGGACGGGAACGGAGGGATACGGATCCTGTAAGTGAGGGCAGTTTTGGTTTGGAAGGGCAGAACGTGTCAGCCCAGGCTTGGAGGGCCGAAGCGCCTGTTCCTGTGCTGTACTGTTTGTTGTTCTGGGGACCTGCGTTCAAATCCTACCAGGGTAGATGGTGTAATTTGGATTTAATAAACATTTGGCATTAAAGAAAGAAAGCTAATCTAATGGCATGCATATCACCACTGTGTGTTGTTTTATGTAGCTATAAAAAACACCACATCTGTTTCACTAATGCCCTTTAGGGAAGGAATGTGTTTGCGTCTTAATTAAGGCGGGCCCTGCCATCTAATGTGTGAATAAAGCCAGCTATTTGGATTAAGTGCAGCTCTTCCTGTGTAAGCTTCCTCCGGCCTAGCGACTCCCAATCTGGCAGAGTGTGTGTCAAGGTAGGTGTGGGTCCATACCCAGTCAGTGCCCGTGGTCTCCAATATCCTGTTGGGTGGTACCTCTGACCTTACAGTCCCCTGTATTTGGTCATGCTACCTCTCAGTTAAAAACCCAGGGTCATACGTGGGCAAAGGACGTTCGAATTGTGGGCTACTCTTGGCCGCTGTCTTTCACATCTCGCTGGCCAAGACTGCAAATGGCGGATGCTGTCACCCCTACGGGGTGGTCACAGCCGAACCAACGCACAACTTTTAAGTGCCTCTGAAAATATGCACTGAACCACGACATAAAGTTTCATAAGAATCACACATCCCGCTTACTAACATCCGGGCGGGAGGGGGGACTTGAACCGAAATCGGGAGAGTTGCCCCGTAAATTAGTAATGGCTTGATGTCGTCATCATTGTCCAATTCTGTCTTAGAGTCCAACACTATCTGGGTATGTCCTGTCCCACCGACAGGACATATCCTCAGGAATTGGGGTCTGCAGACAGGAAGCGTTTCCTCCTGGGCTCTTCGACATTGGCACCAGCTCCCAGCAGCTCACATGGCATCAGCAGGATTGAACATGACCAAAGGCAGCCTTCTGCTGCTTACCATCCACTCGGCTGACCAAGCAGCACATCCCTCAGGGTGAACACCCCTTGGACAAAGCACTGAGGGTGGCAGTGGGCACGGAATACACCCTGGCAATGGGAGTTTTAGATTAGATTACTTACAGTGTGGAAACATGCCCCTCGGCCCAACAAGTCCACACCGACCCGCCGAAGCGCAACCCACCCATACCCGCACATTTACCCCTTACCTAACACTACGGGCAATTTAACATGGCCAATTCATCTGACCCACACATCTTTGGACTGTGGGAGGAAACCGGAGCACCCGGAGGAAACCCACGCAGACACGGGGAGAACGTGCAAACTCCACACAGTCAGTCGCCTGAGTCGGGAATTGAACCCGGGTCTCAGGCGCTGCGAGGCAGCAGTGCTAACCACTGTGCCACCGTGCCACCCATCACCCAGACTGGCTCAGCAGCACCGGTACTGACAGAGCAGACTGGGCACTAAAGGATGGAGCTGCCAGACTGGGTTTGCACCAGGGGGTGAGGGAAACACACAGGGCAGTGGACTTGGGGAGGGCGATAGCCCAATGTTATTACCCAGAGGATGTTAATCCAGACCCCGGTAATGTTCAGGGGATGTGGGTTCAAATTCACATTATGGAAGAAGGCATTTAATAAAAATTTAGAATTAAGAGTCTAATGATGACTATGATTATTGCGCAAAAACCCATCTGAGTCACGAATGTCCTTTAGGGAAGGAAGCTGCCATCCTTACCTGGTGGGGCCTACACGTGACTCCAGACCCACAGCAAGGTGGCTGACTCTTAACGGCCCTCTGGGCAATCAGGGATGGGCAATTAACAGCATCGTAGACATGCCAACACAATGTGTTTTTTTTCCCACTCACTTGTTCTATCAACACCTTCCTTCCAGGTTTAGCCTTCGGTCTTTGTCTATTACCATGGAACCAAATCTTTGTGTCACCCTGATACTTGGAAAAATGGCTCTGAACTGGATCATCCTTATAATCATAATGAAGAATTGAGACCCAGTGCAGATCCTACAGGTCACCACGAGTCATCAGTGCAGATCCTATAGTTCACCATGAGTCATAAGTTTAGACCCTATAGATCACCACCAGTTACCAGTACAAGTCTTGTTGGCCGCCATTAGTTACTGTCTTCAAACTCCCCAGCCTGTCTGTAATCCTGCCTTTGCTACCAACTCACAAGCCATCTAACTGGGCCAGTACTTCACCCTTGGACAACTCAAGAAGGGATTGTGTTGTTACTGAGCCCTGGCTGATACACAAAGCAGAGAGATGGGTGGAGAATGACCATGGAAGGTATACTCAGTGTGCAGGATGGATATCCCTCAGAGAATGCATGAGCCAGGGAGGCATAGTGAAGAATAGCCAAGGATTTGAAGATGATGAGCAAACAGGATTTGCCCAAACTTCCATCATCTAAAAGGCCATTGGCCAGTTGACAGCCCACCAGATTAAAGAGCAAAAGCTTTTCCTCTCACTGCTGTTCCACACGGGCTCCAGTGCACAGCTTGGAAGACCTTGAGATCTTCACTGGGATTCAATTAGATGTTTCATCCATCTGGAATGCCTCTCTGCAGGAACAGTTGACAGGATAGTTAAGCTGTATCCCCACCTCCTCAGCCGCCCACACCAGTCCCTGAGGTGGATGTGACACTGCCTCCTGGTGGTAGGAGGAGGAGAGGGCACGGTGAATGTCAGAGATGGGTAATGTCCAATGAACTTTCTTCCTTTGCAGTCAGATCCATGATGCAGTGAGTCAGTGCATCATGAATGGGGTTGCCAGGATTGGATTTGATGAGTCAGAGGCCAATCCAGACCATTGAGGCATCAGGACAGTGAGAGCTACTAGATCCTGGGAGTTGTGGGGGAGGTGAGTCATTAGGAGAAGTTAAGAGCTTTAAAAGGCATGAGTTAATGGCAAGGAGTCAGGGTTCTGACACGTTTTCTGTGCGCTCTGCTGTAATAAGACCTGCAATGCACCATTTTTTCCCTGTAGTTTGAAGTAGAGGGATGTTCATCACTTGCTCCTCTCTGCTCAAAGGAGCTCATTCCAAGTCAGCGAGGGTCAATATATCCGACTCAACAGAAAGAGCTGTGAGAAATCTGAAAGGTGAGAGACAGCCAATACCCACATCTTCCCCAGAGTCAGAAGTCACACAACAACCAGGTTATCGTCCAGCAGGTTTATTTGAAACCACAAGCTTTCGGAACGTGAACTTCGGGAAGGGGCAGTGAGATGGCTGACTTTGTCCAGCCCAGTCCAACACCGGCACCCCCACATCTCTCCAGCCTGTTCCTCTAAACATTGGCTCCAGCGTCACTTCTTGGCCTTCAATGAGCCATGCCCACCTGCCATTTTGCCATCTGCTTGGGGTGCCAACTCTGGCTGGGTACATTCCTGGAGAGGTCACCATGTGGCACCTCTCTGCTGCAGACCTCACTTGCCCAGACACATCCCTGTCATGCACGTCCTCCTCAGGATATCTCCAAGTGAAGCTTTACTCACAGCCAATAAAGCCACTTTTAAATGCAGTGGCTTGTTGCACAGCAAGCTCCCATCCTACTGAGGTGAGGGCAAGCTCACCTGGTCCATTTCCTCGGGCCTCCTCAGAAAGCCTGAGGCCTATGCCCCGTTTCATTAGCCCATGCCAACCCTATTCAACTCTGGTGTTGCCTGGCCTTTCATCCCTGGTCCCTTAATGTTGAAGGAAGCCTATTGTCAAAGGCTGTTGCTAAGGAAACACTGCAGTCCCATCTCAAAGTCAGCATGGATTATTTTTGGAAGGGACAGGAAAATTGAAACATTGCCATTTATTAATAGCACAGTGATTCTCAGGCTTTGACCCAACCAATAAAGCTGACAGCTGAGGGATATTGTTCATATTCCACCAGGGAGAGTGGAATAACACGACTTCCTGTGGCTCGTGTCCCAGCAACAAAATAGTCAATGAAGCGACCTATCTGTAAGCAGAGAGGCAGCAGGTGCACTGGTGTAGCGCCTCTTTTTGTGCTCCTGCAATATCTCAACGCATCCGGTAGTGCATGAAACACGCAGGAGTGCTGATCCCTGGCCAAATCGGCGCACAGCAGGATCCCACGAGCAGCAGCCGTGGGACGTCAAATTTAGGCAAAAGAGCCAGAAGATAGCTTCTCCGCTCTCCTTCAAAATAGCACCTGAAAGTCTGGATAAAGGAATTCCCCGGGTTAAGGAAGACAGCTAAGATAAGCATGGCTAATTGCAGCCGTGTGGGGCACTCCTCAGTGAATGGTTCACCTCAGAGACCTTTTTAAAACTAATTCACAGGATGAGGGCATCACTGGTTAGATCAGCATTTATTGCCCATTCCCAGAAGGCAGTTTGGGTCGACCATGTTGCTCTGGGTCTGTAGTCACATGTTGGCTAGACCAGATAGGATGAGTTTCCTTCCTTAAAGGACATTAGTGAACCAGATCGGTTTACCCTGATAATTGATTCATGGTCATCATTCGACTCTTAATTCAGGGTTTTTATTGAATTCAAATTCCACCATCAGCCAGGGCAGGATTTGTACCCGTGTCCCCAGAACATTACCTGGGTCTTCGGATTAACAGTCCCATGATAATATCTTTAAGCCACCATCTTAACCCCCTTGACTGTTGGCTGAGAGCTGGATTGAGCTATTGCGTGATGCCTCACACTGCTGAATATCACAAGTTTCCAACGGGGAACGAAGTCTGCTTGGTGTTCCGAGAATTTTCATGTGTTCTCGGTTTACAGAGAAGCAGAGGGAGGTGAAAATCTGTTAAAACCTGGATTCCTTAGATCATGGGGAGATGGCAGAGTATTGGGATTGAGAAGCATCTCAGCAATGATGGAATGGCATAGGAGACTTGATGGGCCAAATGGCCTAATTCTGCTCCTATATCTTGTGGCCTGATGGTCATTAATCAAAACTCATGGACTCATAGTGTCATACACAGCACAGAAACAGATCCTTTGCTCTAACCAGTCCGTGCTGAACATAATCCCAAACCAAACTAGCCCCACTGCCTGCTCCTGGCCCATATCCCTTCAAACCTTACCTGTTCATGTAATTATCTGAATGCTTTTTAAATGTTGTAACTGTACCTGCATCTGCCACTTCCTTTGAAAGTTCATTCCACATGCGAATCACCCTCTGTGTGAAATATTTGCCTCATTTCATTTTTAAATCTCTCTCCTCTCACCTTAAAACTGTGCCCCCTTGTTTTGAATTCCCCCATCCTAGTGAAAAGATGACCACCATTAACTCTATCCATACCTGTCACGGGATCGAAGGCCATCCCACTCACCATTTCTGGGGCCTGAGGTATTTATAGAGGCATACAGCATGGAAACAGACCCTTCGGCCCATCGCAACCAAGTTTCCCAGACCAAACCTCTCAACCTCCTCCGAAAAAGGTCCTAGCCTATCCAGCCTTTCTTTATAACTCACACCTTCCACACCCAGCAACATCCTGGTAAATCACTTCTGAACCCTCTCCAGCGTAATAATATCCTTCCCATAACTGTCCACTCTATGACTCTAACTCCCAAAAGTCTGTTGACAGGATGGTGATTGGAACCTTGCAAGCTGACCTCCAATAAGGTGGTTGCAGCAATGCAGCCATCACTGTCTCGTGGTGCAGTGGCAGTGTGTATACCTCAGGTCCAGGTGGTCTGAGTTCAAATCTCACCCACCTTTAGTGATGCGCTGTATAATTTCCAAACACGTAGAATCCATCTACCAGGCCCGCTGTCAAGGAAAGGCCGCCAGCATTCTCAAAGATCCATCCCACCCTGGTAATGTTTTGCTACAACCTCTACCATCGGGGAGAAAGTACAGAAGCCTGAACACAAGCACTAGATGGTTTCAAAATGTTTCTACCCAACTGTCGTTAGAATACTGAATGGACTCACAAACTCTTAGTATTCCCCTGTACCTGTGTTTTTGTTTTTGCCGTGGTTTACCTATCATTTACTTATTTATGCTATTTAACTCTGTGATCGGCCTGTATTGCTCACAAGATAAAGCTTTTAGCTGTGCCTTGGTACAGGTGACAATAAATTCAATTCAATTCGTCCTCAAAAGCAAGAGGTGATTCTGTACAAAATTCTTTCATGGCCAATGCAGGTGAGGCATTTCCTCATGGCAGTGGAAGTCTGTTTCCAAAAGGACTGAGATGAGGAATGTTTTCAAGAAATTCTCAACCTCAGTGGGGCTTGAAAGGCTCAGTCATTGAGAATGCTCCAGACAGAGATTATTTATAATTATTGGGGGGTAACAAGGGGAAAATGACACTCAGGTGGAAAATCGGGTATAATGTGGTTGAATAGTAGGACAGGCATGATGGGCCGAAGGACCCACTCTCGTTCTGACTTCCAATGTTGACATAATCAGTGAAAACATTCAGGCTGGTGAAAACATTATAATCTCTAAATATGTTAAATTAAGCTGAGACATGTGTTTCTCATTTAGACTCTGGAGCAGGGCACCAGGCCACATTCCCAAGGCCCCACACACATTCCAAACTGTCATCACAGTCGGAGCGATGGGCTCACTTTCGAACATTGTCAGCGCCCCAGCATCAGCTGTGGGCGTGCACATCTCCAGAAAGGTTACTTCGCCAACTCTTCACTAGACCTCTCCTCCCTCCCCCAGCCGCTCTGATGGCTCTGACGTTTGGGGCCTACCCAAACACAGCAGGTATTTGCTCATCCTTGGCAGCTCCCTTGGAAGGGAGGAGCGGAGTGGGCACAGGGTGGGTAACAATGGAATAGCAGCCTGCTGGGGGCAAGGAGTGCGGTTGTGAGGGTCCTTCAGTGGAGAGGTAGGATGCATTGCCCCACTCCTTCCTGTAGGCCCCAATCCAAACCATGATGCCAACTACCACAAGGCAAGCCAATGATGTGGAGGAGTTTGCAGACAGACATTACGCTCTGTATGTAGGCAGGGTTTAAAGGCAGCTCCAGGGTGGATCGTTGGTGCCTCTTGTTAGTCTTTTCTTGATGTGGCAAGTGAAGGCCATCCCGCTCATCATTTCTAGGCCTCAGGTATTTATTGAGTTGAACGGCATGGAAACAGATCCTTCGGCCCAACGCGTCCATGCCGACCAGGTTTCCTGAACTGAATTACTCCCACTTGTCTGCGTTCGGCCCATATCCCTCTAAACCTTTCCTATCCATGTACTTGTCCAAATGTATTAACTGTACCTGAATCTACCACTTCCTCTGGCAGTTGACTCTACTTATTTTGTCTGAAAAAGTTGCCCCTTGGGTCTCAATCTTCCTGGTTTTGGACTCCCCTACCTCTGAGGTAAAGAATATTCACCTTATCTATGTCCCTCGTGATTTTATAAACCTCAATAAGGTCACTCTTCAACCTCCAGAAATTCCAAATCTTGCTGCATCCATTCCATTTTTCACCTGGGTTGCACGGTGGCTCAGTGGTTAACACTGCTGCCTCACAGCACTAAGGTCCCGGGCTCGATTCCTGCCTCGGGTGATCACCTGTGCGGAGTTTGTACATTCTCCCCGTGTCTGCGCGGGTTTTCTCCGGGCGCTCCAGTTTTCTCTCACAGTCCAAAGATGTGCAGGTCAGGTGAATTGGCCATACTAAATTGCTGAAAATGTGTTGCTGGTTAAAGCACAGCAGGTTAGGCAGCATCCAAGGAACAGGAAATTCGATGTTTCGGGCCAGAGCCCTGGGGTAAATGTAGGGGAATGGGTCGGTTGCGCTTCGGCGGGTCAGTGTGGACTTGTTGGGCCGAAGGGCCTGTTTCCACACTGTAAGTAATCTAATCCCATTTTCACTGTCTAACCTCACCCCAGTTTTCTCTTCTGACCCTGGACTGAGGTAATCGGACCACCAGCTGCATTGGACAGTTGGTCAAAATTAAGATTGAAAATGAATTCACTTCTCTATAATTGAACGACTGAGATTAAACATTGCATTGGATTCAACACTGCTTAACACACAACCCTCTTTCTACCCATGATACTCTCCTTGGTAATAATCCCCCTCTGGATGGGATTGAAGCACTTACCAACTGAATATTGTTCTATCTTGGGGTCCTTTAAAAGCTGAATCTTCCTGGTATCAAATGTATAAGCTGAGATTTCATTGAATAGCCATTATAACGGGACTTAACTTTCCAAAATCTGAAACCATTTGAAACTGAAAGTTTGACTGACAAGAAACCCAGAGGTCAGTGTTTCCATTGAACTAACGTCAAACATTTATCTGGCCCCAAATGGACCCTGTTATCAGATTTTTGTTTAGAAATAAGGAAGGTTTTGTTTACAGAAAGAGCAAAAAATGACCCCCAGGTGGATATGGCAAGGAGATAATGGCCGTCCAAGTCATGAGTAACATCCCGGGCAACATCCTGGTGAATCTGCTCTGCACCCTCCCCATTGCAATCACATCCTTCCTGTAGTCTGAGGGTCAGAACTCACCAAAGTGGCCTCACCAAAGCTCCAACATTAACCCCCACCCCCAACCTCATAATCTATACCACATCTGACAGAGGTAAATGTCCCCTATGCTTTTTTAACCATCCTACTAACCTGTCCTGCCCCCTCTAGGGATCTGTGGAGAAGTCCCCCAAGATCTCTCTGTTCCTCTGAGCTTCCTAAGTGTCAGAGGTAAAGGCTGCAAAGTGAGCTCAGATCAGAGTCCCCGATGTTCAGTCTATGATTGCAGTTCTGATGTTTTACCTGCCATTATGTGGTTTGATGCATTCAGTGCCAGCCTGTTAACAATCAGCCCGATCTTTGAGAGACTACGTGCCAGGAAGAATATGCGTGTGCATCAGATGTGCGACTTTGACCGTAATGGACAACAGGTGAAATACCGAGGATGGGTGTCCAACAAAGCGAAACGCATTCTCCAATGTCTCCTTTTAAGGAGATTTGGATCATGATTTCAGGCATATTTCTGGATCCGGTCTGGGTTCGTCTGTACAAATCCATTCTTGGAAATAGTCCTCACTGTTAAATAGTCAGATCTGGTTGGTATTCCTGGCTCATGGAGTTGAAGGGCGCGTTAACAAACGTGCAGGATCAAACATGACAATGTTCCTAACGAGATGGCTGGCTTGCGCGATGGGCTAGACAGATGAAAACCCTGGCTGTAACTTACATCAGAATTCTCCAAGTGTGTAAGTCCTCGTCCTAAGAATTAATGCGGAGTAAATCTCATTGTAACATTAACAGTTCTTTCCCCTGCTTTTTAAAAGCGGGCAGTGCACCAGATGCCATGCAATTGTTTCCGAATGTCACATTTGGGAACAGTCCCTAGTAAGGGCACAGTGCCCATTGTGCCACTGAGTCACAAGACACAGGGTTCAAATCCAGGACATGAACACAAATAATGATGGTGTGGAACAAAGTGCTGCACTGTTGGATATATCGCCATTCAGCTCGGGTGCTACAGCTGCTCCAATGGATGTGGTTCATCCTGAGGTATTGTTGTAAGGACTTCTGGCCAGTTTTCAGGCCAATATCTGTCATTCAACTAACATCCCACAGATTAGTTGATCACCGTTGTGGTCGTGGGATCTTGCTGTGTATCAATTGAGTTGCTGACTTTCCTGCATTGCGTGTATCTCAAATGTTACAGTGGCTAGTAACCCACTTTTGAGACATCCGGTGATTGTGAAAATGCAAGCTTTTTTCGTTGCTCGAGAGAGCTTCCTGTGCACAAATTGGCTCTATGTTACAACAACAGCTACTCTCCAAAAGTAAATCATTGGTGTTAACTGACTCTTGCTCACTATACAAACTGGAAGTTTTTCTCTATCCTTTTCCCATGTTTCAGGTTGGACGGGAACAAAATATCACTGTCGGAAGAGAAGAGTTCAGCTGGAGTTGGGAGGTCATGTTGCAGCTGTGCAGGACATTAGACCATTTTTGGAATACTGCCCTCAGTTCTGGTCTCCCTGCTACAGGAAAGATGTTGTGAAACTTGAAAGGGTTCAGAAAAAGTTTACAAGGATGTTGCCAGGGTTGGAGGGTTTGAGTTATAGAGAGAGGCTGAATAGGCTGGGGCTGTTTTCTCTGGAGCTTCAGAGGCTGAGGGGTGACCTTATAGAGGTTTACAAAATCATGAGGGGCATGGGTAAGGGGAATAGCCAAGGTCTTTCCCCAGAACTAGAGGGCATGGGTTTAAGGTGAGAGATTTAAAAGGGACTTGAGGGACATCTTTTCATGCAGAGGGTGGTACGTGTCTGGAATGAGCTGCCAGAGGAAGTGGTGGAGGCTGGTACAATTACAGCCTTTAAAAGGCATCTGGATGGGTATATGAATAGAAGGCGTGTAGAGGGTTATGGGCCAAGTGCTGGCAAATGGGATTAGATTAGGTTAGGATATCTGGTTGGAATGGACAAGGTGGACTGAAGCGTCTGTTCCTGCACTGTACGTCTCCATTACACTAAATTGCATTCAATATTGTACCAAATGAGGAAGTCTCTCTCTCTCTCTCTCTTTCTCTGTCCTATCCTCACATGGCAAAGGCTGACAGTTCCTGATAAGGCAATATTTGTGAACATTAATGTGAGCAAAATAGTCTTTCCTGTGAACAGAAAGCCAGCGGTGTTAACAAGAAATTCTCCCTCGGCAGTCTCAGCAATCGGTGTCAATCTCAGTGTCCAACAGCTGGTTCCAGTTAAATCCTGCGGACTGGAAACCATCAGGGATTATTCCTGCACCTCTCGTGCGGGTGGTTTGTTTGATACTTCTGAGTCCTGTCCAATGCAAAACCAGGAATTCAGCCCCCTCTTATTCCCAACCCACCCCACCCCACCCCACCATGTTGTACCTGATAGCCACAATGACGACACATATCCGCACTAGAGAGCTGACAATGGCTAGTTAGTTAGTTGCCTGTATGGTCTATTTAAAACAGGGCCAGTTTGACACAGTCCTGTCCCAGATGCAACAAATCATCGTTTCTCTTGTCTGAGCCTTCCAGAAATGTTGGATAAAGCACATTTCTGTATTTATGTAAAACAGGCCCACAGGCCAGGCCTCATGAACTGCAGAAATGTCTTGTTCCCAGTTCCTCCGGGCTTTCTGTAATCAGGAACAAAAAAACAGTACAGCACAGGAACAGGCCCTTCGGCCCACCAAGACTGTGCTGGCACTTGACACCTTTCTGTAACTAACAACTTTTCATCTCTACATTGTCGGCACCCTCTGTTCCCTTGACTATTCATGCATCTGCCCAGAGGCCTTCTGAGTGTTTCTGTGGTATCCACCTCCACTGCCTCCTCTGACTGTGCATTCCAGGCACTTGCCACCCTCTGTGTGAAAAAAACCTGCCTCTCACATCTCCTTTAACCTTTCCCTGGTTTACCTTGAACCCATGTCTCCTAGTGACTGACATTTCTACCCTGGGGAAAGGACTCCAACTCTCCATTCTATCCATGGCTCACATAATGTTGTAAACTTCCCCGAGGTCAGTCTCTAACAAGACAGGGCCACGTTCGTTCAACCTCTCCCTGCAGCTAATACAGGTGACAAGTAGCTTTCTCTCGAGAGATGGCCATCACTGCCAAGGCCTGCCATTTATTCGGGAGAAAATGAGGCCTGCAGATGCTGGAGATCACAGTCGAGAGCGTGGTGCTGGAAAAGCACAGGAGGTCAGGCAGCATCCGAGCAGCAAGAGAATCAACGTTTAAGGCATAAGCCCTTCCATCAGGAATGAGGCTTGTGGGCTGGGGAGCTGAGAGATAAATGGGAGGGGATGGGGCTGGGGGAATGGTAGCTGGGATTGCGATAGGTAGATGAAGGGGGGGGTGATGGTGATAGGGTCAGAGAGGAGGGTGAAGTGGATAGATGGGAAGGAAGATGGGCAGGTCAAGAAATGGAGCAGTCCATCTTCCACAGCTACACTGGCACCGCCCCCCACCTTTTCCTCCGCTACATTGATGATGGTACCGGCGCTACCTCGTGCTCCCACGAGGAGGTTGAACAGTTCATCCACTTTACCAACTCCTTTCATCCCGACCTCAAATTTACCTGGACCATCTCAGACTCTTCCCTCCCCTTCCTAGACCTCTCCATTTTTATCTCAGGCGACCGACTCAACATGAACATTTACTATAAACCAACCAACTCCCACAGCTACCTTGACTACACCTCCTCCCACCTGTCCCCTGTAAAAACACCATCCCATATTCCCAATTCCTTTGCCTCTGCCGCATCTGCTCCCAGGAGGACCAGTTCCAATACCGTACAGCCCAGATGGCCTCCTCCTTCAAAGACTGCAATATCCCCCCAGGCGTGATCGACGATGCTCTCTACCGCATCTCCTCCACTTCCCGCTCCTCCGTCCT
The DNA here is from genome assembly GCF_020745735.1 of Hemiscyllium ocellatum. Lineage (NCBI taxonomy): Eukaryota > Metazoa > Chordata > Chondrichthyes > Orectolobiformes > Hemiscylliidae > Hemiscyllium > Hemiscyllium ocellatum. The sequence continues at coordinate 17,967,849 of NC_083445.1, forward strand.
TGAACCCCGCACCCTCCAATCACCACCAGGACAGAACCCCACTGGTTCTCACCTACCACCCCACCAACTTCCAGATACATCGTATCATCCTTTGTCATTCCTGCCACCTCCAAACAGACCCCACCACCAGGGATATATTTCCCTCCCCTCCCCTATCAGCGTTCCAAAAAGACCACTCCCTCCGTGACTCCCTCGTCAGGTCCACACCCCCCACCAACCCAACCTCCACTCCTGGCACCTTCCCCTGCAACCGCAAGAAATGCAAAACTTGCGCCCACACCTCCCCCTTACTTCCCTCAAAGGCCCCAAAGGATCCTTCCATATCCGCCACAAATTCACCTGCACCTCCACACACATCATTTAGTCCATCCGCTGCACCCGATGTGGCCTCCTCTACATTGGGGAGACAGGCCGCCTACTTGCGGAACGTTTCAGAAAACACCTCTGGGACACCCGGACCAACCAACCCAACCGCCCCATGGCTGAATACTTTAACTCCCCCTCCCACTCCATCAAGGACATGCAGGTCCTTGGCCTCCTCCATCGCCAGACCATGGCAACACAATGCCTGGAGGAAGTGTGCCTCATCTTCCACCTAGGAACCCTCCAACCATAAGGGATGAATGCAGATTTCTCCAGCTTCCTCATTTCCCCTCCCCCCACCTTATCTCAGTCCCAACCCTCGGACTCAGCACCGCCTTCCTAACCTGCAATCTTCTTTCCAACCTCTCCGCCCCCACCCCCACTCCGGCCTATCACCCTCACCTTAACCTCCTTCCACCTATCGCATTCCCAACGCCCATCCCCCAAGTCCCTCCTCCCTACCTTTTATCTTAGCCTGCTTGGCACACCTTCCTCATTCCTGAAGAAGGGCTTATGCCCGAAACATCGATTCTCCTGCTGTTTGGATGCTGCCTGACTTGCTGCGCTTTTCCAGCAACGCATTTTTCAGGTCAAGAGGGCAGTACCAAGTTGGAGGCTTGGGACTAGGATAAGGTGGGGGGAGGGAAAATGGGGAAACTGGTGAAATCCATATTAATCCCATGTGGTTGCACGGTCCCAAGGTGAAAGATGAGGCGTTCTTCCTCCAGGCGTCGGGTGGTTAGGGTTTGGCGATGGAGGAGGCCCACGACCTTCATGTCCTTGGCCGAGTAAGTGCCATCATCCTTTGCCATGTCTGGCAAATACAAACAGACCCCCACCTCCAGAGATAGATTTCCCACCCCACCCCTATCATTATTCCGGAGAGACCATTCCCTCCGCGACTCCCTCGTCAGATCCAAGCTCCCCCACCAGCCCACATCCTACTCCCACCACATTCCCCTGCCACCGCAGGAAGCGTAAAACCTGCACCCACACCACTCCCCTCTCACCTCCATCCAAGGCCCCAAAGGATCCTTCCACATCCGACACAAGTTTACCTGGACCTCAACCAATGTCATCTACTGCATCCATTGCACCCGATGTGATCTCCTCTACATTGGGGAGACAGGATGCCAACTTATAGATCATTTCAGAGAACATCTCTGGGACGCCTGCACCAACCAACCCCACCGCCCTGTGGTCGAACATTTCAACTCCCCCTCCCACTCCACCAAGGACATGCAGGTCCTGGGCCTCCTCCATCACCATGCCCTTACCGCCCAACACCTGGAGGAAGGACGTCTCATCTTCCACCTTGTGACCCTGCAACCACAGCGGATTGATGTGGATTTTGCCCGTTTCCTCATTTCCCCTCCCCCCACCTTATCCCACTCCCAGGCCTCCAACCCGGCACCATCCTCTTGACTTGTCCATTGACTTTCCCATCTATCCGCTGCACCCTCCTCTCTGACCTCCCTCATCTTCATCTGCCTATTGCATTACCTAGACATATTCCTTGTACTTTCAAATAAACCTGTTGGATTATAACCTGGTGTTTTTAACTTTGTCTACCCGAGTCCAAAACCGGCTCCTCCACAAGAGGACACTTTGCTCAGGCCTGAGTTTGCCATTAGATTCTTTCTGATTCATTGTGGTCCAGCCTTGACCATTCTTATTTCGCCAGTTGGAAAGTTTGAAGTCAGCAGTTTATGGTCTTAAGGAGAGGGCACTTTTGATGCTCTTTACTCTCTCTCTCTCTCTCTCTCTCTCTCAGGATCTTGGGCCATACACTGCCATGACCTCTTCCACCTTCGGAGCATTCTATGTTTCACAGCTGAAGGCTTTCAATTCAGACTAACTGTGTTGTCTGTGGAGATAAATTAAATCCCCTGGGGTTTTATGGTGTGTTTTCTCTCACCGTTAGCATGCAGTGTAACGTTAAGACACATACTCATGCCACCATCACCCTGTGGCCTGAGGGTGTAAAGTCCCAGACTCCAGCTTAACTTGGGCTACTGGAAGCATAATGTGCTATTGGAAGCATGTTACTGAACTGTTAATGCTAGCCCAGACTCTGAAATACCTTTGACTAAAATAAATATCAGGAGCTGTAATGGACATCTGTTGCATCTTTCATTCAAGGTTCAAAGGGGCTGAATGGCCTGCGCTTTTCAGTTTCAGAAGTGAACACAAGCCGTCTCCACTCCAGGTATAAATGGAGGCAAATCCCACATCATGGCAACTTTGACTGTCTGGGGCGTTGAGTTCTAGAAATCCCCTCTTCATCCCTTCTATCTCGGTAGCTTCTTTTCCTCAGCCTCTTAGACCAAGCCTCCGGCCATCACTCATATTGAATCATGAAATAGAATTCCTACAATGCAGAAATAGGCCATTCAGCCCATCATGTCCTGCACCAGCCCTCCGAAGAGTTTTCGATTCAGACACCATCTCCTTATCTTTGCACTTACCATGGCTAACTCACCTGGGCTGCACAGATAAAATCATGAGGGGTATGGACAGGGGCAAGGTCTCTTTCCAAGGATGGGTGAGTCCAGAACTGGTGGTCATAGGTTTAAGGTGAGAGGAGAAAGATTTAAAAGGAACCTAACGGGCACCTTTTTCATGCAAAGGGTGGTGCGTGAATGGACTGAGCTGCCAGAGGAAGTGGTGGAGGCTGGTACAATTACAGCATTTAAAAGGCATCTGGATGGGTACATGAATAGGAAGGGGTTAGGAGGATATGGACCCAAATGGGACGAGATCAATTGGGATATCTGTTCAGCACAGGGTAAAAACAATGCCTGCAGATGCTGGAACTGTTCAGCACAGTTGAGTTAGACGGAAGGGTTTGTTTCTGTGGTTGAGTGACTCTTTTGCTGGCCACTACAGGACAATTTAACACGGCTAATCCACCTAACCTATATATCTTTGGACTGTGGGAGGAAACTGGAGCACCCCGAGGAAACTCACGCAGACATGGGGAGAATGTGCAAACTTCACACAGACAATTGCCTGAGGCTGGGATTGAACCCAGGTCCCATGAGGCTGCAGTGCTGACCACTGAGCCACCATACTGCTTTTACTCAGTGCCTTGGCTGGAGAGTTTCAGTGATGAAGAGAGATTGGACAGACTAGGATTGTTTTCCTCAGAGCAGAGGAGGTTGATAGGGGATGTGATTGAAATGTAAAACCCTTTGTGGGACATAGATAGGGTAGACTGGAAGGAACCTCTCCCTTTGGTGGGGGGAATCGATGACCAGGAGGGCGTAGAGTCAAATTGCGTGGTGCTGGAAAAGCACATCTGGTCAGGCAGCATCTGAGGAGTGGGCGAGTCAATGGTTCGAGCATAAGCTCTTCATCCGGAATGTGAGCTGTCGACTCTCCTGCTGCCTGGGATGCTGCCTGACCGGCTGTGCTTTTCCAGCCCCACACTCTTCAACTCTGATCTCCGACATCTGCAATCCTCACTTCTCCCAGGAGGGCGTAGATTTAAGGTAAGGGGCAGTCGATTTTGAAGAGATGTGAGAAACAAAATCTCACCCAGAGGGTGGTGGGAATCTGGAGCTCACAGCCTGTGAGCAGTCGAGGCAGGATCCCCCCCATCATGTTGAAGATGGATAGTATTAAAACCGGAGAGGGTTCAGAAGTGATTTACCAGGATGTCGCCACATATGGAAGGCTTGAGTTAGAAAGAAAGGCTGGATAGACTGGGACTTTTTTCACTCAAGTGTAAGAGGTTGACAGGTGAGTTTATAGGGGTTTATAAAACCATGAGGGGTATAGATAGTTGCCTGTTTGTTAGGGTGAGGGACTTTCGAGAATAGCGGGTGAGAGGAGAGAGAATTTAAAAGGACATGAGGGGCAATCTTTTCACACAGAGAGCGGTCTGTGTGTGGAATGAGCTTCCAGAGGAAGTGGTGGATGTGGGTACCGTTACAATGTTTAAAAGACATTTGGATAAGTTCATAAACAGGAAAGGTTAGAGAGATATGGTCCGGGAGCAGGCAGGTGGGACTAGTTTAGTTTGGGATGATGTTGGGTGTGGACTGGTTGGACCGAAGGGTCTGTTTCCGTGCTGTATGACTCTATAACCGAGGTATTTCAATATGCACTTGCAAAGTCAAGGCACACGTCTGGAAAATGAGATTAAAATTGTGAGGTGGTTGTTTTTGACCAGCACCAACTTGATGGGCCGATGGGCCTTTTATCTTTGCTGTCAACTTCATGAGGCTGATGCCAATGGTGAGTGGTTGGAGGATTGAGCAAAAAACTCCTATAATCTAAAATGCCAGACATGATGCTGGGCTTTTCGAAACTTTTAAGAGTAAAGGGGACAGCTGGGCTGAGATGTGGGGAGAAACAGGCAAACACAGAGTTGGCCGCTCGGGGCTATTGCTTAGCCTGAAATCCCAATGGACTCCTCCACTCTAAGAGAACGATCAATCAAACCTTAACACTCGAGACTGAAGCTAACTTTTCCACTTCGGACACAGATACCCAACATTCAACTTCAATCAAAATCCATGTCCATGTCCTCTTAACCATCGGGAAGCCCCAAAAAGAAATAGCAGAAACACAACGAGCAACACAGATCTGAGGGGAGGTAACGGGTCACACAGTCGGTATAATCGATGTGCAGGTGCTGGTGCTGGGGCTGAACTGAGGTGGACCAAGTCAGCAGTCACAGGTTATAGTCCAAATAGGTTTGCACGTTGTTCGGCTATCATCCACATTTTATTCATGGGAATTTGCTCTAACATGATTGACGAGGTAGGGACACCATTTGGCAGCACGATGGCTCAGTGGTCAGCGCTGCTGCCTCACAGTAACAGGGACCCAGGTTCGATTCCAGCCTCAGGTGACTTTCTGTGTGGAGTTTGCCCAATCTCCCTGTGTCTGCGTGGGTTTCCTCCCACGGTCCATCGATTAGATTAGATTAGACTTACAGTGTGGAAACAGGCCCTTCGGCCCAACAAGTCCACACCGACCCGCCGAAGCGCAACCCACCCATACCCCTACATTTATCCCTTACCTAACACTACGGGCAATTTAGCATGGCCAACTCACCTGACAAGCTCATCTTTGTGACTGTGGGAGGAAACCGGAGCACCCGGAGGAAACCCACGCAGACACGGGGAGAACGTGCAAACTCCACACAGTCAGTCGCCTGAGTCGGGAATTGAACCCGGGTCTACAGGCGCTGTGAGGCAGCAGTGCTAACCACTGTGCCACCGTGCCGCCCACAATGGTGCAGGTGAGGGTGGATTAGCCAAGCTAAATTGCCCGTAGTGTTCAGGGAAGTGTAGGTTAGGTGCATGAGTCAGGGGAGATGTAGAGTAATGGGGTCGGGGGATGGGTCTGGGTGGGATACTCTTCAGAGGGTTGGTGTGGACCAGTTGGGTTGGATCTTGTTTCAGCACTGTCGAGATGCTCTCATTCTAAAGCACAAACTTTTAAAGTGTGTTTGGTTAGATTGTGATTCCAGCCCCATTCATTTCAATGGAGCTGCTATTATGCGATTTTCTCATCACATGGGTTTACACTAGATTGAAACTACTGCATTATAGCAGAACCGACTATATTTAAAATCACAAGCTTTCGGAGCGCTGTCCCATCGACTGCATTTGAGCTACAGGGGGAGGCTGAACAGGCTGGGGCTGTTTTCCCTGGAGCGTCGGAGGCTGACTGGTGACCTTATAGAGGTTGATAAAATCATGAGGGGCATGGATAAGGTAAATAGATAAAGTCTTTTCCCTGGGATCGGGGAGTCCAGAACTAGAGGGCATAGGTGTAGAGTGAGAGGGGAAAGATATAAAAGAGACCTGAGGGGCAACTTTTTCACGCAGAGGGTGCTATGTGTATGGAATGAGCTGCCAAAGGATGTGGTGGAGACTGGTACAATTAAAACATTTAAAAGGCATCTGGGTGGGTATATGAATAGGAAGGGTTTGGAGGGATATGGGCTGGGTGCTGGCAGGTGGGACTAGATTGCGTTGGGATATCTAGTCAGCATGGACGGGTTGAACCGAAAGGTTTGTTTCCGTGCTGTACATCTCGATGACTCTATGACACTTAACAAAAGAACATCCCTCCAGAAGCTTGTGATTTCCGAGGAGCCCTGTCGGACTATAACCCGGTGTTATGTGACTTCTGACGTTAGCCCTGATCTCACCAGGGGAGAGGCTTTTCCAACAACAAGCTCCTGCAGAAACAGCTTCCCCACAGGCTCCAAAGCCAGCAGACAGCTTCAGGACCAAGTGCCCCAGAGGCCGATTCGGAGAGAGTGGATCAGGAAGACAATCCAAGATAAATCATCGCAACCAAGGACATCCGAGCGGATGGAACCAAACAAGCGCAATCCGAGCAAGAGCTTCCGGACTGTTCCGAACCAAGAGATCCAACAGCAAGAACCCCAGTAACCCGACACACTTCGAAACAATTCCTGATGAAGGGCTATTGCCCGAAACGTCGACTCTCCTGCTCCTCGGATGCTGTCTGACCTGCTGCGCCTTTCCAGCACCATACTCTCATCCAGCATCTGCAGTCCTCCCTTTTCCAACACTTTAAAACTGGGTTTTCCTCAGTCTGATCTGAAACTCCCGAGAGCCCAAAGTTAGTGGGGAGGGAAAGGCGGGTGGTGACAGTGAATGGGAGCCCAAGGTTAGGAAATCTGATTCGTTTCTGTGATTAAACCTGCTGTTTGGTTTCTAATAGTGTTTAAACTGTGTTTAATTTAATAGTGTATCAAATTACTGCCCTCTGTATAATTGATAGTGTTAATTTCACTGTTTGTTCCATGTACCTTTATTCTCTTGTGTTATATGTACCTTGCTGTCTTTAAATAAACACAGAGATTCTTTTGCCCTGAGACACTTGCCTACTGCCTTCTTCATTTCACGTTCCCTTAGCAAGTTGAGTGTCTGAGGCCAGGGAGCTGGGGGTGTTTGGAATCAGCACGAAATCAGCAAATTACTGGTTGCGAACCAGAATCCCTCTTCACCATCATCGTCCCAGACTGCAATCTGAAAGCAATCGTTTCCATTGCCATTGTAACCCACTTTCGCTGAGTGAACACTGACCACACCAGAGAGTCGCCCACACTCTCTTCACATTCGAGAAATCACTGTCAAAAAGTGAATGATTGTCCCTTTACACTGTGGGACTTCTCAAGCGAGTTAACGTTTCTTTTAGGAATCACTCCGATGACCACGCAACAATTTTGACTCCTCTATTGTTCGAGACATCAATAGAAGGAAATCATAAAGCCATCATCATTCAAATAACTGAGGAAACCCGGTCAGTACCGTTAGCACCCTCAGTAGAGACTGTTTTCCCAGAAACACATTCATTTTGAATTCAGGTGTTTTTCTCACAGTGTTGCTTTCTCTCATTGAGCACGTGTCTCTCAATCAGAGTGAGGAACAGTAGGACGGAAACATGAAATAATTTCTACCGAAGGCTCTCAGCTTCAGTCTCAAGTGGTTCAGCTCACAACCAAAATAATCAGCAAATTCTATCTTCCTTTACACTATCCCCAGGACAGGGACAGCACGGGGTTAGATACAGAGTAAAGCTCTCTCTACACTGTCTCCATCAAACACGCCCAGGACAGGGACCGCACGGGGTTAGATACAGAGTAAAGCTCCCTCTACACTGTCTCCATCAAACACGCCCAGGACAGGGACAGCATGGGGATAGATACAGAGTAAAGTTCCCTCTACACTGTCCCCATCAAACACTCCCAGGACAGGGACAGCACGGGGTTAGATACAGAGTAAAGCTCCCTTTAAACTGTTCCCATCAAACTCTCCCAAGACAGGGACAGCATGGGGTTAGGTACAGAGTAAAGCTCTCTCTACACTGTAACAATCAAACACTCCCAGGACAGGGACAGCACGGGGTTAGATACAGAGTAAAGCTCTCTCTACACTGTAACAATCAAACACTCCCAGGACAGGGACAGCACGGGGTTAGATACAGAGTAAAGCCGCCTCTACACTGTCCCCATCAAACACTCCCAGGATAGGGACAGCTCGGGGCTAGATACAGAGTAAAGCTCTCTCTACACTGTAACAATCAAACACTCCCAGGAAGGTGCAGCACGGGGTTAGATACAGAGTAAAGCTTCCTCTACACTGTCACTATCAAACACTCCCAGGACAGCGACAGCACAGGGTTAGATACAGAGTAATGCTATGCACTACAAACAGAGGAAATGCCAGGTTAGATAGAGAATAAAGTTGCCTCTACTCTTCAACTGAAAGGAAACTGAAACTAAAGCTGTATCTACACCTTCCCTTCCTGATAATAGCACAGAATAGATGGTCATCTCCATCCCCAGCAGAGAATTTTTGAATAACTGTAGCTCAGACTAGATACAAAGCAGAGCTCCCTCTGCACTGCCCTATAAAACACTAACAAATGATCAGTGGTAGAACTTCACCCAGACTGGAACTGCCTTCCCTCTGCATCGTGAGTCCCATGCGTTCCTAAGGATGAGAGTTACCAGTCGGAGCAGGAGTAGGCCATCAGACTCTCATGACTCTAGAACCCACCTCAGCCTTGATTATGTTCAGCGACCCGGCCTCCACTGCCCTCTCGTGTGGAGAATCCCAAGATTCACAACAATCTGAGAGAATACATTCCTTCTTAACACCACTTTATTTTTGTTTCTCCTTTATTCACTCACAGGAGGTGGGTGTCACTGGTGAAGTCAGCACTTACTGTCCAGCCTTAATTGCCCAGAGAGCAGTTAAGAGTCTACCACATTGTTGTGGGTTTGGTGTCACATATAGGCCGCAGCAACTAAAGATGGCAGCTACCTTCCTTAAAGTCATGAACCCAGATGAGCGTTACTAACAATCAGTCATAGAGTCATAGAGATGTACAGCAGGGAAACAGACCCTTCAGTCCAAACTGTCCATGCCGACCAGATATCCCAACCCAACCTAGTCCCACCTGCCAAAAATCCTTTAATAAAAGGTGACTTAGGAGCAAAACCTGATTTAGACTTTAATATACTGACTGTCATGACTAAATATCCCCTTTGTCTCCTCAGTTCCAAAAGAATCTCCAACCTATCCAATCTTTTCTTATACCCAAAATTGTGTTCTCCTGACAATATTCTCGTACAAATCATTTGGAACCTCTTTTATGCAATCACATCCTTCCGATAATGTGGTGACCAGATGCACAGGCAAAACTGCAGTTGAACTTTCATTTTCTACAATGTGAGAAGTTTCATGTTCGCAAAAACAAATCTATTCTATTTTCTTACCAGACAGATGAGGAACAACGCTAAAGGAAATGGGTGCAGAAATCCTGAGAGGATACTGAGAAATATGGAACATGGTATAGCAAATGTCTGTAAGAAAATATATGTGGTAAGTCATTATTAGACTCTCTGTTCCAGATTTTTGTTGAATTCAAATTCTACCATCTGGCCTGGTGAGATTCCAGGTCTCCAGAACATTTATCTGGGTCTCTGGATTAACAGTCCAATGGTTATATCACTTGGCCATCACCTTCCCTTTATATGGAGCCATAAAGCCATAATTAATTAATTAAACTTAGTGTAGCGTAAAGGGTTAATACTGAATAGGGGTTAATATGAAGAGCTCGCAGCAGTCAATCTCATGACAACATTTCTTTATTGATCACAGAAATCCCAGCAGTGTGGAAACAGGCCATTCGGCCCACCAAAGTACATCTCACCCAGACCCATCCCATTATCCTATATTTCCCATGGCCAATCCGCCTAGCCTGCACATCTTTGGACTGTGGGAGGAAACCCATGCAGACACGGGGAGAATGTGCAAACTCCACACAGACAGTCACCTGAGGCGGGAATTGAACTCCCTAACCACTGAGCCACCTAAGAGCTTGCACTGAAGCTCTGTACCTATATGCGGTTGTACATAAGATGGCACTGTCAGTGGCAAATTGTAAACTTTTCACTGTATTCATTTGAGTACCTGTGACAATAGAAGCCTCTAGACGCAACACATCAACCGTGAGTCCCTCTTGTTCCCACAGAACCTCCTATCTGACCCCCCTAACTATGGAGTCCCCAATGGCTAACGTACTGCTCATCTCCCCTCTTCCCTTCTGAGCAACAGGGACAGACTCTGTACCAGAGATCTGTACCCCATGGCTTACCTTGTTAAGTCCCCACCACAACAGTATCCAAAACGGTATACTTGTTGTTGAGGAGAACAGCCACAGGGGATACCTGCTCTGTCTGCCTGTTTCCTTTCCATCCCCTGACGGTAACCCATCTAATCTTGTTCTTGTCCCTGTAGCTCCTCTCAATAACCCCCTCCACCTCCCGAATGATCTGAAGTTCATCCAGCTCCAGCTCTAGCTCCAGTTCCCTAATGTGGCTTTCGAAGAGCTGGAGTTAGGGTGCACTCAACTCATGTAATAGTCTATTACAAAAGAGACTCAATATAAAAATACCCCTTTCACACCTTCAGTCCTTATCAACCCTTGGTACAAGTGGTGTTTCAGCCTATTTCTATATCAAGAGTTACCCCTGAGTAAGTGTCAATATACTAACATATTCTAAACAATACCCTGCTGACATTGTGTCTCCACGACCCCCCCTGAAACTATGGAAAAGATAACCAACCATCTCTCAGGACCTGAACACAGTACAGAACATCAATCAGTTTCCCCGACCAGTAATACATTAAACATTATCTCCTTTATTGTCAAAACAGTGCTCCATGAATCAATGAAACTCACACCGACAAATATTAAACAAATCTCACTACCCTGCTGTGGATAGCAGTTCAATATTCTTTATTTTTTTATTAAGTACAGGTATAATTTCTGCCTTATTTAGAACATAAAATTTTTTACCAAAATTTACTAACTTAGAAGACAAAATGACAAACACCTCTTAATTATGCAAACAGACCGGACAGACAACTCTTAATTCAACTGGGAGCAGCAGCCAGCACTTGGCAAATGTTTCAACCATGTCCTGTTTCACTGGACAGAAGCCACCCAATCCTTTGTGTCCAACAGATAAAACAATGTCAGACCATAGTGATGGAACATTAATGTATGTAAGAACAGTATGTAAAGACGTTATATGTTAATGTATGTAAGAATTGTGTGTAAAAAAGTTATATGTTAATATCTGTAACAACTGTATGTAAAGCAGTTACTGTAAGAACGGGATTCTATCACTGCTTCGAACAGCAGTTGCTGAATAAAGAGGTCATTTTTACCACTCACCGTTTTCGAGTGTTATTGACCACAATCCCACAACTCACATACACACACATATATATATATGTGTGTGTGTGTGTGTGTGTGTATATATATATATATATGTGTGTGTGTGTGTATATATATATATATATACACACACACATACACGCTGACACACACACACACATGCAACCACATGCACACTCACTCACACACCTACACACAGACACACACTCACATACACACACACTCACATACTCACATACCCACATTCACTCACTCGCATGTTAACACACACAGACACACGTACTTACTCACAGACACGCTTACTCACTCACTCACACAAAGACGCACTCACATATACTCTCATACACACACACTCTAACATACACACACATATACACTCATTCACATACTCTCACACACAGACACACTCACATACATACACTCACACACACAGGCACAGACTCACTCACTCACTTACCCACACCAAGATCCCACAAAAAGCATTGTGATAATAACCAGGCACTGGCATTTATGATGCTGACTGGCAGGTCATATTGGTCTGGATCCTATGGGACAACACTGGGCTAAGATTGCTGTTTGCTCTATGCTTTGAAGGCAAGTTTTGGTTCTGTTTCGGCGTGCACTTGCTGTGCCTTTGTGCGTGGCATGGTGGCACAGTGGTTAGCACTGCTACCTCACAGCGCCAGAGACCTGGGTTCAATTCCCGACTCAGGCAACTGACTGTGTGGAGTTTGCACATTCTTTCTGTGTCTGCGTGGGTTTCCTCCGGGTGCTCCGGTTTCCTCCCACAGTCCAAAGACGTGCAGGTTAGGTGAATTGGCCATGCTAAATTGCCCGTAGTGTTAGGTGTAGGGGAATGGGTCTGGGTGGGTTGTACTTCGGCAGGTCAGTGAGGACTTGTTGGGCCGAAGGGCCTGTTTCCACACTGTAAGTAATCTAATCAAGCCTCAATCTTAACAAGCTCAAAAGGGCCATAAGGCCTCCTCCGGTTTCTAAGTCTTGTGGGCGGCACAGTGGTTAGTACTGCTGCCTCATAGCGCCAGAGATCCGGGTTCAATTCCCGCCTCAGGCGACTGACTGTGTGGAGTTTGCACGTTCTCCCCGTGTCTGCGTGGGTTTCCTCCGGGTGCTCCGGTTTCCTCCCACATTCCAAAGACGTGCGGGTCAGGTGCATTGGCCATGCTAAATTGTCCGTAGTGTTAGGCAGGGGGTAAATGTAGGGGTATGGGTGGGTTACGCTTCGGCGGGTCGGTGTGGACTTGTTGGGCCGAAGGGCCTGTTTCCACACTGTAAGTAATCTAATCTAATCTAATTTTAAAGGGCGGCATGGTGGCACAGTGGTTAGCACTGCTGCCTCACAGCGCCAGGGACCTGGGTTCAATTCCCGCCTCAGGTGACTGTCTGTGTGGAGTTTGCACGTTCTCCCCGTGTCTGCGTGGGTTTCCTCCGGGTGCTCCGGTTTCCTCCCACAGTCCAAAGATGTGCGGGTCAGGTGAATTGGCCATGCTAAATTGCCCGTAGTGTTAGGTAAGGGGTAAATGTAGGGGTATGGGTGGGTTGCGCTTCGGCGGGTCGGTGTGGACTTGTTGGGCTGAAGGGCCTGTTTCCACACTGTAAGTAATCTAATCTAAAAAAAACACCATGGGAGACAGGGGGCCTCAGTTTAACCCCCCATGACCAGGGCCTCCAAGCCCTCCATTTCTTCCTCTCCCGACGTCCCCAACAGTACCCTTCCAGCGACACTCTCATTTGTTTGGCCGAAAAGGTCCTCACCCTTAACAATTTCTCCTTCGAAGCCTCCCCCTTCCTCCAGACGAAAGGGGTAGCCATGGGCACACGTATGGGCCCCAGCTATGCCTGTCTCTTTGTTGGCTACGTAGAACAGTTGATCTTCCGTAATTACACCGGCACCACTCCCCACCTCTTCCTCTGTTACATTGATGACTGCATTGGCGCCACCTCATGCTCCCGCGAGGAGGTTGAGCCAACCTCCATCAACTTCACCAACACATTCCACCCAGATCTTAAATTTACCTGGACCATCTCTGACACCTCCCTCCCCTTCCTGGACCTCTCCATCTCCATTAATGATGACCAACTTGACACTGACATTTTTTACAAACCCACCGACTCCCACAGCTACCTGGATTACACCTCTTCCCAACCTACCTCCTGCAAAGATGCCATCCCGTATTCCCAATTCCTCTGCCTCTGCCGTATCTGCTCCCAGGAGGACCAGTTCCACCATAGAACACACCAGATGGCCTCCTACTTTAGAGACTGCAATTTCCCTTCCCACGTGGTTAAAGATGCCCTCCAATGCATCTCGTCCACATCCCGCACCTCCGCCCTCAGACCCCCACCCCTCCAACTGTAACAAGGACAGAACGCCCCTGGTGCTCACCTTCCACCCAACCAACCTTCGCATAAACCAAATCATCTGCTGACATTTCTGCCACCTCCAAACAGACCCCACCACCAGGGAGATATTTCCCTCCCCATCCCTCTCCAACTTCCACAAAGACCGCTCCCTCCGTGACTACCTGGTCAGGTCCACGCCCCCCCCTACAACCCACCTTCCCATCCTGGTACCTTCCCCTGCCACCGCAGGAACTGCAACACCTGCGCCCATACCTGCTCCCTCACCTCCATCCAAGGCCCTAAAGGAGCCTTCTACATCCATCAAAGTTTTACCTGCACATCCACCAATATCATTTATTGTATCCATTGCTCCCGATGCGGTCTCCTCTACGTTGGGGAGACTGGACGCCTCCTCGCAGAGCACTTTAGGGAACATCTCTGGGACACCCGCACCAATCAACCACACCGCCCCGTGGTCCAACATTTCAACTCCCCCTCCCACTCTGCCGAGGACATGGAGGTCCTGGGCCTCCTTCACCGCTGCTCCCTCACCACCCGACGCCTGGAGGAAGAACGCTTCATCTTCCACCTCGGAACACTTCAACCCCAGGGCATCAATATGGACTTCAACAGTTTCCTCATTTCCCCTTCCCCCACCTCACCCTAGTTCCAAACTTCCAGCTCAGCACTGTCCCCATGACTTGTCCTACCTGCCTATCTTCTTTACCACCTATCCACTCCACCCTCCTCCCTGACCTATCACCTTCATCCCCTCCCCCACTCACCCATTGTACTCTATGCTACTTTCTCCCCACCCCCACCCTCCTCTAGCTTATCTCTCCACGCTTCAGGCTCTCTGCCTGTATTCCTGATGAATGGCTTTTGCCCGAAACGTCGATTTTCCTGCTCCTCGGATGCTGCCTGAACTGCTGTGCTCTTCCAGCACCACGCTAATCCAGGCCTGAGTTTAATATTATATCTTGAGAGCAGCACAGCTGACAGTGAGGCACACTGTCGATACTGCGATGGGGAATCAGCGTGGACTGTAGGGTTCGGGCTCCAGGAGAGGTCTGGAACCCAAATCCCCATAATTCAGAGGTGAATGTGCTACCAACAGAGCCATGACTGACTCATATGGAAAATCACTCCAATCTCAGGAAACGCCAGTGCCAAATTCCTGCATGTGCATAGAGACCAGCCAGGCAACATGGACATAAATAGACAAGACCATTTCGATGTGATCTGGGGAGGGTGAACTCACGTCAATCTGCGATACAGTGTAGATAGTGATGTGGGAGGGGGAGGTGAGAGTGATTTGGGGGGAAGGTGGGTGAGTGATGTGGGAGGGGAAGGTGAGAATGATGTGAGGGGGAGGTGAGAGTGATGTGGGGGAGGGAGGTGAGAGTGATGTGGGGGAGGGAGGTGAGAGTGATGTGGGGGGAGGTGAGAGTGATGTGGGAGGGGGAGGTGGGAGTGATGTGCGAGGGGGAGGTGAGAGTGATGTCAGAGGGGGAGGTGAGAATGATGTGGGGGGAAGGTGGGTGAGTGATGTGCGAGGGGGAGGTGAGAGTTTTGTGGGAGGGAGGTGAGAGTGATGTGGGAGCAGGAGGTGAGAGTGATGTGAGAGAGGGAGGTGAGAGTGATGTGGGGGGAGGTGAGAGTGATGTGGGAGGGGGAGGTGAGAATGATGTGGGGGGGAGGTGAGAGTGATGTGCGAGGGGGAGGTGAGAGTGTTGTGGGAGGGAGGTGAGAGTGATGTGGGAGGAGGAGGTGAGAGTGATGTGGGGGGAGGTGAGAGTGATGTGGGAGGAGGAGGTGAGAGTGATGTGGAGGGAGGTGAGAGTGATGTGGGGGGAGGTGAGAGTATTGTGGGGGGGAGGTGAGAATGATGTGGGGGGGAGGTGAGAGTGATGTGGGAGGGGGAGGTGCGAGTGTTGTGGGAGGGGAGGTGAGAGTGATGTAGGAGGGTGAGGTGAGAGTGATGCGGAGGGGGAGGTGAGAGTGATGTGGGAGAGGGAGGTGAGAGTGATGTGGGGGGAGGAGGTGAGAGTGATGTGGGGGAAGGTGAGAGTGATGTGGGGGAGGGAGGTGAGAGTGATGTGGGAGGGGGAGGTGGGAGTGATGTGCGAGGGGGAGGTGAGAGTGATGTCAGAGAGGGAGGTGAGAATGATGTGGGGGGAAAGTGGGTGAGTGATGTGCGAGGGGGAGGTGAGAGTGTTGTGGGAGGTGAGAATGATGTGGGAGGAGGAGGTGAGAGTGATGTGGGGGGAGGTGAGAGTGATGTGGGAGAGGGAGGTGAGAGTGATGTGGGGGGGAGGTGAGAGTGATGTGGGAGGGGGAGGTGAGAGTAATGTGGGGGGGAGGTGAGAGTGATGTGGGGGGAGGTGAGAGTGATGTGGGAGGAGGAGGTGAGAGTGATGTGGGGGGGAGGTGAGAGTGATGTGGGAGAGGGAGGTGAGAGTGATGTTGGGGGGAGGTGAGAGTGATGTGGGCTCGAGATGAGAGTGATGTGGGAGGGGGAGGTGCGAGTGTTGTGGGAGGGGAGGTGAGAGTGATGTGGGGGGAGGTGAGAGTGATGTGGGAGGAGGAGGTGAGAGTGATGTGGGGGGGAGGTGAGAGTGATGTGGGAGGGGGAGGTGAGAGTAATGTGGGGGGGAGGTGAGAGTGATGTGGGCTCGAGATGAGAGTGATGTGGGAGGGGGAGGTGCGAGTGTTGTGGGAGGGGAGGTGAGAGTGATGTGGGAGAGGCAGGTGAGAGTAATGTGGGAGGGGGAGGTGAGAGTGATGTGGGAGGGGGAAGTGAGAGTGATGTGGGGGGGAGGTGTGAGTGATGTGTGGGGGAGGTGAGGGTGATGTGGGGGCGAGGTAAGAGTGATGTGGGAGGGGGAGGTACGAGTGTTGTGGGAGGGGAGGTGAGAGTGATGTGGGAGGGGGAAGGTGAGAGTGATGTGGGGGAGGGAGGTAGGAGAGATGTGGGAGGGGAGGTAAGAGTGATATGGGAGGGGGAGGTGAGAGTGGTGTGGGAGGGAGGTGAGAGTGATGTGGGAGAGGGAGATGTGAGTGACGTTGGTTGAGTGTTGATCTGAGAGAGTTTGAGTCCTCACATCCTCACCCCTCTCCACGCGGTTTGTCCAACACCAGCCTAACCCTGCCTGCTTGAATCATTTTCAGTTTTTCCTCCCTCCGCAGTACCTTGGTTGTGAAACATCGAAGATAATTCAAAGTCAGTGCATGTGAGAACGATGACCTTTGGCTTCTGACCAGAATGTCACCCATTGATGCCATCATCGTTCCTTGTCATTACCTCCCATGGTCAATCTTCACCATTCTCCATCCATCTCTCCCTCTGACTATCACCCTGTCCTTCCCTTCCCTCACCTCTCTCTCTTTATTCAGCTCCTTTTCGCTTCCACCATCACTCTCTCCCTTTCTTCTGTTCATTTCTCCCTCCCTCCCATGTCTTTCCTGTGCTGTCTCCCTCTCTCGACCCTTGTTCTGCCCCTACTCCCCCCTCCCTGATGCTGTCCATCTCTCTTGCTCTATCCCTTTCACTCCTTCCCCCCGTCACAGAAGATTCCATCAGTGAGAACCTTGGGGCGAGGTACACGGTGGGACCTGAGAGGGTCAAAGACAAAGGCAATGGAAGAGATAGATCTGGGCCAAAGAAAGCACAGAATTTCAACCTTTAAAAATAACCTGTTTCCTTCATGTTTTTAAACTTGCTGTGAACCTGTGGTCTCTGATGATTCATCTTTTTTCAGTGGGTTCGTCATGTACTGTAGCTCCATTCACTGCTCAACCACTTCCTCTGGTTGCAATTGCATAATGTGTATGGGTGTACGTGCCTGTGTGTGTGTGTGTGTGTGTGTCTGCATGTGCATCTGTTTGTGTGTGTATCTGTGTGTCTGTGTGTGTGTGTGTGTGCATGTGCGCATCTGTGTCTGTGTGTGCTTGTGCATGTGTGTGTGTGTCTGTGCCTGTGTCTGTGTGTATGCGCCTGTGTCTGTGTGTGTGTCTGTGTGTGTGTGTGTGTTTGTCTGTGTCTGTGTGTGCTTGTGCATGTGTGTGTGTGTCTGTGCCTGTGTCTGTGTGTATGCGCCTGTGTCTGTGTGTGTGTCTGTGTGTGTGTGTGTGTTTGTCTGTGTGCGTGTGTCTGTGTGTGTGTGTGTGTGCGTGCCTGTGTGGGTGTGTGTGTGTGCGTGCCTGTGTGGATGTGGGTGTGTGCGTGCCTGTGTGTGTGTGTGTGTGTGTGTGTGTTTGTGTGTGTGTGTTTGTGGGTGTGTCTGGGTGTTTGTGGGTGTGTATCTGTGTGTGTGGGTGTGTGGCTGTGTGTGTGTGTGTGTGTGTGTGTGCATGCCTGTGTGTGTGGGTGTGGGTGTCTCTGTGTGCGTGTGTGTGTCTGTGTGTGCATGTGTGTGTGTGTGTCTGTGTGTGCAAGTGTGTGTGTGTGTGTGTTTGTGTGTGTGTGTGTGTGTGCCTGTGTGGGTGGGTGTGTGTGTGCGCGCCTGTGTCAGTGTGTGTGTGTGCGCGCCTGTGTCAGTGTGTGCGTGTGTGTGGCTGGGGGAGGGGGAGGGGGGGAGCAGTGGGCTGTATCCAATCAGATCCTGACCAAGAGAAAGGTAGCAGTTCGGCGAGGAGAGGAGGAAAGGTTTTGCATTTGTGTATCGCCTCTTGGCCAAATGGCTCACTTTCCAGGCTCCGTCACTGTTCAGATGTGAGAAACCAGTCTGTGTGCAGCAAGTTCCCCCCACCCCACTCCACCACCCCCCTCCACTTCTTCCCCCCTTCCCCTCCGTTGCAAAGAGATGATAATACTGAGATAATCTGTTTAAAATTGTTTGCTCTCGAGATAACTATTGGCAGGTTACCAAGGAGAATGTCTGTTATTTTTAAATGTACATAACACCGCATGGTTTGATCTACATCAAAGCCAGACAGAGCCTCAAGGTACAACAAAAACAGAAAATGCTGGAGAAACTCAGCAGGTCTGGCAGCTCCAGGGGAGACTGGACAGAAGGCAGCGTGTGTAACAATGTGGCTCTCCCTCGGTGCTGCTCTGCTTGGATTGTGTCCCTGGGCTGGGGAGTAAATTCACAACTTCCTCCCACAGAGGAACAAAATAATGCTGTCGCAACTCTGCCAGAACGGTCCCTTTTGCCATGTGACCTTTTGGCAGGGTCGGGTGTAATAGGGACAAACCCTAACCTTCATCATTCCTGGTGAAGGCCTTATGGTCGATTCTCCTGCACTGACCGGCTGTGCTTTTCCAGCACCACACTCTTCAACTAATGGCCGGTGAGGCCTGTCCTGTAGGCAGCTTTAGGTTCTCACGTTGAGCCCGCTGTTTGCAATGGGACTGTCCACAGGACGTCTGCTCTGTGAGCACGCATTGCTTTGTAACTTCTCCCCTCGCCTCCCTCGCCTCAGGCTTGTAGCACTCTCCATTTCACAGCGTCGTTCTGCATTGCTATCTCTCTGTTCGCCCACCACAGTATTAAGGCCTTGCCTTTCTGTGTGGGTTGCACTGAGGAGGGAGTCTCGGTGGAAGTGGGTACCGGCAGATGCTGGAGATTAGAGTGGTGCTGGAAAAGCCCAGCCAGTCAGGCAGCATCCGGGGAGCAGGAGAATCGACGTTTCGAGCATAAGCCCTTCATCAGTTTTTCCTGCTCCTCAGATGCTCTCTGACCTGCTGTGCTTTTCCAGCACCACTCTAATCTTGACTCAAAGCCAGCAGACTGCCATGTTCAGAGTGAAGCTGATGTGAATGCATGAGCATAGTGGGCGTAACAATGACAACAACAAAGACCTGTGTTTGTATAGCACCTCTAACGTACAGAAATGTACATCACCTGCTGCTGACAACACTCACAAAGATCTTAAAGGGACAGATGTGGGAAAGATGGTTCCCTCTCGCTGTTTTTCTTCCCTTTATTCATTCATGGGATGAGGGTGCAGGTGGTCAGGCAGCAACTATTGCCCATCTCTAGCTGCCCAGGGGGCGGCTGAGAGTCAACCACGTCGCTGTGAGTCTGGAGTCACGTGTAGGTCAGACTGGGCAAGGAAGGCAATTTCTTCCTCGACAGGACATTAGTGAGCCCGATGGGTTTCTCAACAATGGTCATCATTAGACTCTTGATTCCAGATATTTATTGGATTCAAATTCCACCATCCCCTCGGTGGAATTCGAGCCCAGGTCCCCCAGAACATTGTGTGGGCCTCTGAATTAACAGGGCCGCAATAATACCACTCGGCCATCATCTCCCTTGTGGTGTTGAGAACTCCCAGAATAAAAGGCAAACCATTTGGGACTGAAATGAGGAGGGCTTCATTCACTCAGAGGATGGTATCTCTGCAAACTGCAGTGTCCCACCCCCAGAAGGTAGGGTTTATGACAGAGGTTCATAAGTGCCTGGTTACTGGGGTCTGGAGACAGCGCAGGAATATGGCATTGAGATAAATGGATAGCAGGGAAACCCTGAGGGGCTGAACAGCCTGCTCTTGAGTGACTCGGACACTAAGCCATGGAAGGCAATGCTTGGTCAATTGAGCAAATATTTACTTCTCAAGAAGGTAGATTACAAACAATGTCTTACAGGAGGCAGGGAGAGAATTCCAGAGATTGGGCTAAGGTAGAGCCATCGTTGGTGAAGAGATCCATGAACATATTAGAGTGATAGAACTTTTATGAATTGGTTGGCAAGTGGTGTTGCCAAGGAGTATGCACCAGTGAGATGATGATTGACAGTTCATTGACATACAATAAAAAACATTGCCATCCGTTACACTGATGTTTGTTCACAAGTTCTTGCTGGGTGCAAGACAGATCTTTTTGCAGTAATAATTGACTATACATTCTATGGAAATTTGTAACATGTAGTGCTGCCAATTTACAAAGCCACAGCCTCATCTCACATCAGGACAGGGAGTCCCAGATCTTGCTGACAAGACTGAGATCACAGCTGCCAGCAAAAACCAAAGCAGTGTGCTTGGAAACAATCGGGAAGGTTGGAGTGGCTTTATGGAGTCGCTGCGACCAACAATTAAATGCTCAGTAGCTGGAAACTGCAAACAGGGATGCAGGGAGAACATCTGATGGATTCGGGCATGTATTCTTGCTGGTTCACAGTCCTGCAACTCCCTATAGGCACACCTTTCTACAGCACAGGGACTGCAGCAGTTATCCTTACCTGGGCCAGCACCTCCTCCTCAAGGGTCACAGGTAATAAACACAAGTCACGCCCACGTCCCCGGAAGGAATGATCAAAGCAGCTGTTCAGGCATTGTCGCCAACAGATCAGAAAATGCTTTGGGCTGACCCGGGGTTGGGGGGTTGGTGGGAGTGTTGGCGTTCCCTTTGAAGTCAACTGGCTGCTGCGGTGTTGGCGAGCTGAACAGCTGTGGCACGTTTTAGGAAGTTTCCACAAAGCAGCAAGGGCACGGGCAGCTGGCATAAACTGGCAGCCAGGAACAGCAGGAGTGAAGTGCAGGCCAAAAGACCGGGAAAGCTAAAACAAAGGGCAGATGATTACAGAGGTTCACCAGTATCTACGAAGACCACACTGTTGACTATTGACAATCAGGATTTTTTCTGTTCTTACAATGTGTAGCCCCTTTTGACTCATCACGCATCTCCTCCCCCTGTCTTACCATTAATGTTCGAGTCTTCAAATGACTAGATCCCCATTTTCAAACTTAATAAGCTTTGACACTTAATAAGTAGTTCCACAGTCAGCATCACTCATATTATGAACTCCTTGGCTACCATTGTGGGAAACCAATTTAATCCCTGGATTATTAGCTTTGGAACATTGACAACTACCTCAGCTTCCGTCTGTCTGTGAATGAGCAGGAACAATAAGTTAAGAAGATACCTGACATTTCCCATTCGTTGGATGCTGCCTGAACTGCTGTGCTTTTCCAGCACCATTGATCCAGATTTCCCATTCCAGTCCAGTCTACTCCTCCCTCCTCCTTCAAGGTGCTGGGAAAGCCTATCTTTGTGAGCAGGCTCTGTCTTCAGCTCTCCTCGTGATTTGCTGTCAATTTTACGAAATTGTAAGCCCTATACCAATGTGGGTTGTTGTTGGTTCTTTCCTACAAGATTCCGGACTTGACCTTGTGGAAACACTGCAATAAAAACAACATACAGCTGTTGGTCCAACTTTAGCGGATTCACATGCCTGTTAGCATTCATTATTGCAAGAAGGCCAGGCTGTGTTAGCCATCAATCAGGTCAGAGCAGGGTTTTAACTGTGACTGAAATGGAGAAAGGAGAGAACATTAATGCAGTGGAGATTTGTGTATCTTTGCTCAAGTCTGCTGACTCCCTGGTGACCTGGAACTCCATACCCCTTCATTTGATCTCCATCAAGTCAATAACCATGCTTTTGACCACATTGTTATGTCATTTCTCAAATCCAGTCAATCTTGTGACCCTTGGCTCCTCACTCACTGAGCACCTTCTGTTTCCATAGACCCCACCTTAGATAAACGCTTCTTCATTGAGTTGGACTCGGGGCTCATTGCAGCCTCTCTTGATGGAGCTAAATTGATAATTGGCATCTTCCTCATCTCCCTCAATCCATTCCTCCCCCATCCCTGTCACTCCTTTAATCCGCAATGTCCAATGATCCAAACTCAATGTCACCTCAACTATTTCCTTACTTACCAACTTTCCATTATACCTTCGCTGTGTTGTCCAGAGCCAGTGGGGTATCAGACATTCTCAGTAACTGAGTCATTTCTCCTTTTCTCTTTATCTATAGGTCTTTTGGCCTTGAAAAGCTTATGGGTCACATTTCTAGGAAATAACTGTTGCACCTTTGGGCAAATTCGCTCTCCATGACACAGAAATCAATAGTGCTGGGGAATCCCTGGGTGGGCTGATCACACTGCGGTGGCTGGGCTGGTGGTTCAGTGGTAAGCACTACTACCTCACAATGCCAGGGACCTGGGTTCAATTCCAGCCTCAGGTGACTGAACGTGTGACGCTTGCATATTCTGACTGTGTCTACGTGGGTTGTTGTTGGGCACTCTGGTTCCCTTCGTTTTTAAACTGTGCCCTCTACTTCTGAATTGGCTCACATGTAATGCCTCCACTTTGTCACACCCCCTCAGAGCCTTATATTGGGGCTGCATGGTGGCTCAGTGGTTAGCACTGCTGCCTCACAGCACCAGGGACTTGGGTTTAATTCCAGCCTCGGGTGACTGTCTGTGTGGAGTTTGCACATTCTCCCCATGTCTGTGTGGGTTTCATCTGGGCACTGTGGTTTCCTCCCACAGTCCAAAGATGTGCAGATTAGGGTGAATCAGCTTGTAGTGTTAGGGATAAATGTAGGGTAGGGAAATGGGTCTGGGTGGGCTACACTTTGAAGGGTCAGTGTGGACTTGTTGGGCTAAAAGGCTTGTTTCCGCACTGTAGGGAATCTAATTCCTGCAGCATCTGTGGAGAAAGAAACTTGAGTTTGTTACAACTTTTATCCCCTGATGTTGGCTTCATTCCTGACATCAAGTGTTATTGCTGAACCATAGACAGGTGGAAGCTTAGGCAGTTGTTATTTTAAAAGGTTAATAATCTAGGGAGTAACTTTGATGGTCTCTATATTGGGGAGATAGGCCGCCTACTTGCGGAACGTTTCAGAGAACACCGCTGGTACACCCGCACCAACCAACCCAACCACCCTGTGGCTCAACGCTTCAACTCCCCCTCCCACTCCACCAAGGACCTGCAAGTCCTTGGCCTCCTCCATCGCCAGACCATGGCAACATGACGCCTGGAGGAAGAGCGCCTCATCTTCCGCCTAGGAACCCTCCAACCATAAGGGATGAATGCAGATTTCTCCAGCTTCCTCATTTCCCCTCCCCCCACCTTATCTCAGTCCCAACCCTCAGACTCAGCACCACCTTCTTGACCTGCAATCTTCTTCTCAACTTCTCCGCCCCCACCCCCCTCTACGGCCTATCACCCTCACCTTGACCTCCTTCCACCTATCACATTCCCAACACCTCCCCCAAGTCCCTCCTCCCTACCTTTTATCTTAGCCTGCTGGACACACTTTCCTCATTCCTGAAGAAGAGCTTATGCCCGAAACGTCGATTCTCCTGCTCCTTGGATGCTGCCTGACCTGCTGCGCTTTTCCAGCAACACATTCTTCAGCAGTAAATTTGATGGTACCAAGTTAAAAATCACACCACACCAGGTTATAGTCTAACAGGTTTGTTTGGAAGCACTAACTTTCAGAACGCTGCTTCTTCACTGTGACAACCACCTGATGAAGGAGCGACGCTCTGAAAGCTAGTGCTTCCAATTAAACCTGTTGGACTATAACCTGGTGTTGTGTGATTTTTAACTTTGCACACCCCAGCCCAACACCGGCTCCTTCAAACCGAGCACCAAGCAGTTTAGAAAATTAGTGCTGATGACTTTGGAATGACTGTAGTGGTGTCAAAGTCTATCTGGCTCATTTGGAAAAGGAAATGTGCAGTCTTTTCACTCTGCAGATGACTCGGAAGCCACGTGCTTGGATTTGCACTGTGCACTAACGTGGGTTCAGCATGCTATCGCATTCACACAATGCTCAAGGGCAATTCAGATGGGGCACTAAATGTTGACTCTTCCAGCGATGTCCACTTTCCTGCCAAAGGCAAGGCATGTTCCTGCATTGCTTAAATCACTGTCTGTGTGGAGTTTGCACATTCTCCATGTGTCTGCCTGGGGTTTCCATCTACAGTTGAAGGGTTTATGCTCAAAATTTCAACTCTCCTGCTCCTCGGATGCTGGCTGTGCTTTTCCAGCATCATACTTTTCGACTCTGATCCCCAGCATCTGCAGTCCTTGTTTTCTCACAGTCTACAGATGTGCGTCCATTAGCAGAGGGATTGAATTCAACAGTCGTGAAGTGATGTTGCAGCTGTACAGGACTTTGGTTAGGCCACATTTGGAGTACTGTGTGCAGTTCTGGACGCCTCACTTTAGGAAAGATGTGGAAGCTTTGGAGAGGGTGCAGAGAAGATTTACCAGGATGTTGCCTGGAATGGAGAATAGGTCGTACGAGGATAAGTTGAGAGTTCTCGGCCTTTTCTCGTTGGAACGGCGAAGGATGAGGGGTGACTTGATAGAGGTTTATAAGATGATCAGAGGAATATATAGAGTAGACAGTCAGAAACTTTTTCCCTGGGTACAACAGAGTGTTACAAGGGGACATAAATTTAAGGTGAAGGGTGGAAGGTATAGGGGAGATGTCAGGGATGGGTCCTTTACCCAGAGAGTGGTGGGGGCATGGAATGCGCTGCCCGTGGGAGTGGCAGAGTCAGAATCATTGGCGACCTTTAAGCGGCAATTGGATAGGTACATGGATGGGTGCTTAATCTAGGATAGATGTTCGGCACAACATCGTGGGCCGAAGGGCCTGTTCTGTGCTGTATTGTTCTATGTTCTGTGTTCTATGTGCAGATTAAGTGGGTTGGTCATGCTGGACTGCTCCATTGTGTTCAGGGATGTGCAGGCTAGGTAGTTGAGCCAGGGATATGTGGGGATTGGGTCTTGGTGGGAGGCTTAGTGTGGGCTGAATGGTCTCTATCTGCTCTGTAGGGATTTTATGAACTTGACCTAAAGCGATGGAATTGGTTCTTTTAACGATATTGGAATGGTTAGAGCTTTGATATTTGTATGGAATGAGCCAGTTCGATTAAGTTTTCCACTAAACATCAGCCCATACTTCACTTCCAATGGCATTCAGGATGGATAGCGAATGACCACATTTTTCCACTCTTTTCCATGTTGAGATGGTACAGGGCCTTGGTGAAGCCTCTACTAGAAGACTGGGCCCAGTTCTGTTCACCCTGTTATGGGAAGGACATTATTAAACTGGAGAGGTTTTGGAAGAGATTTACCAGGATGTTGCCAGGAATGAGGAGTTTGAGTTGTAAGGAGGGGCTGGATAGGCCGTGGCTTTATTTCACTGGAGGTTGAGGGGTGACCTTATAGATGTTTACAAAATCATGAGGGGCATAGATAAAGTGAATGTTAAGTGCCTTTTCCTGAGGGTGGGAGATTTCAAGACTCGGGGGACATATTTTGAAGGTGAGAGGAGAAAGATTTGAAAAGGTTGTGAGAGGCAATTTTTTTACGCAGAGGGTGGTTCATGTGTGGAATGAACTGCCAGAGGAAGTGGTGGATGTGGGTGCAATTAGAACATTTAAAAGAC
Source organism: Hemiscyllium ocellatum (assembly GCF_020745735.1). Classification (NCBI taxonomy): domain Eukaryota; kingdom Metazoa; phylum Chordata; class Chondrichthyes; order Orectolobiformes; family Hemiscylliidae; genus Hemiscyllium; species Hemiscyllium ocellatum. The sequence continues at coordinate 17,994,026 of NC_083445.1, forward strand.
TTATGGATAAGTATATTAATAAGAAATGTAGTCATGCGCAGGCAGGTGGGGCCAGTTTAGTTTGGGATTGTGGTTGGGTTGGACTGATTGAACTGAGGAGGGGTGGGGTACCTACATGCGGCCTTTGAAGCCATTGAGTGTGGTCTTTTGAATGAATCCAAATTTTGCAGAACAAATCTTTTATTTTTTATTAATATGTTTTTTTTCATCCTTTATTATTTTTATTTTAATCTTAAAATGAATGTATTTAAAATACCAGAGAGTAAAAGAAAATTCAATGAAATAATCCTCACAGACTGACCGCCATAATTAAGAAAATTGATAAGTGATAAGGGCTATTTCACCTGCTATGCTCATGATTTAGTTATTTTAGGTAGTTAGTACATAGTAGTTAGATTTTTACAAAATAATATGAATTTTGAAGAATATATAATTGAAGTTTCTTGGATGCGGCCTAATTAGGTTACAACGAACATAATGCGGCCTTCCAAAATGGAAAGGTTCCTCACCTCTGGACTGAAAGGTCTGTTTCTGTGTTAAATGACTCTGCGATTCAAAGCTGCCACCATGGTGTGAAATGAGAGACAAAGTGGCTTCTCCAAAGAGCAGATCTTTCAGTTGACTCGTTGTTATAGTTAGAGCAGCTTTCCCCAATGTGTCCTGACAGTGCCTGTCCTGGGCAAGATTTTTTTCACTGAGTCCTCACCTTTCCAAGTCCTGACTCCATTAAAAGGGGAAGCCACAGATATAATAAAAGGAAAACAGCACTTGGATTCAATTAATGCCTTCCACGATGACTGGGCATCCAAAGACCTCAGACGGTGGTCTTTCCCCACTGGGCCAGCTGCCCCAAACTTGAGTGCGTCCCTCAGCGTGTAGTTCTGGCCCTCTGAATGTGCCAGTCTGCAACACTCGGTCAGGGTCAACTCCTGGCTCTGGAAGACCAGCTAGTTTCAGGTAGCCCAAAGAGCATCAGAGTTGATGGCACTCCAGGTGCAGGCGATGTTTGTCTCAGTGTGTGTTCCGGGGACTTGGTGGTTACAAATACATGTTGGTTTTCAGAGATTTCTGATGAAGATAGTCTGGGTCCCTTTGGACATTTGCATCTCTGCCAAAAGGAATATGTTCTGTCATGGTTACCAGAACTATGTGAGATCCCTTGTGTGGATTCACTGCCAGCAATCCTGTTTATTGATTAATCTAAGTTATTGGTATGTAGTGGAGAAGGAAGTCCACCTGTTGGAGTCTGCAGCAGAAGGGAAGCTCACTCTTGTTGAACAGAATCACAGCAGGTTACATTATATCCGGGACGTATGACTGTTAAATGTGGGACATTAGGTTCAACAGTAAGCACACACTGTCATTAGCTACATGGAACCGGCACAAGGATTGGTCTCGCACATTGAAACAATTAGTTAGCTACTGGTGTACGCACACAGGTTCACATGCACTCACTCACTCACACTCACACTCTCATTCACTCTCACACTTACACTCTCACACACACCCTCACTCACACTCGCTCTCACACTCGCTCACTCTCACACACCCTCACTCACTCATGCTCTCTCTCTCACACACACACACTCACTCACACTCACACAAAAGCTAGTGCTTCCAAATAAACCTGTTGGAGTATAACCTGTTGTCGTGTGATTTTTAACTTTGTCCACTCCAGTCCCACATTGGCACCTACACATCATGCTTATACATAAAAAACAGTTCCACATACTCAAGTGCACACTCATTCGTACACTTACACATACATGCACTTATTCTCTCTCTCTCTCACACACACACACTCACATTCTCACACACTGTCACATGAACACTCAATCACACTCACACTGTTACACAAATACACAGAGTTTGACATGGTCACCTTTACAGTCACTCATACACTTACACATACACACATTACTTCACACACTCATGCACTTCAGAACATAGAACAGTACAGCACAGTTCAGGCCCTTCGGCCCTTGATCTTATGCCAACCTTTGATACTACCCGAAGATCAGATGAATCTATATACCCTTCATTGTACTATCTTCCATGTGCCTATCCAAGAGTCGCTTAAATGTCCCTAATGTCTCTGAATCTCCTACCACTTCTATGCACCCACCACTCTCTGACATCGCCCCTAAATCTTCCTCCAAACACCATAAAATTATGTCCCCTTGTGATAGACATTTCCGCCCTGGGAAAAAGTTTCTGGCTATCCTCTCTATAAATACCTCTCAACATGTACACCTCGATCAAGTCACCCCTCATCCTTCTTTGCTCCAATGAGAAAAGCCCTAGCTCCCTCAACCTTTCTTCATAAGACATGCCCTCCAGTCCATGCAGCATCCTCCAAGTGTAGTCTAACCAGGGCTCTATAGAGCTGCAGCAAAGCCTCACAGCTCTGAAACTCAATCCCCCTCGCTAATGAAAGCCAACACGCCATATGCCACTTAACAACTCTATCAACTTGGGTGGCAATGTTGAGGGAGCTATGGACATGGACCCTAAGATCCCTCTGTTCCTCCACACTGCCAAGAATCCTGCCTTTAACCCTGTAATCCGCATTCAAATTTGACCTTCCAAAGTGAATCACTTCACACTTTTCCAGGTTGAACTCCATCTGCCACTTCTCAGCCCAGTTCTACATCCTGTCAATGTCCCATTGCAACCTACAACAGCCCTCCACACTATTCACACCTCCTCCAACCTTCATGCCATCAGCAAACTTATTAACCCACCCTTCCACTTCCCCATCCAAGTCATTTATAAAAATCACAAAGAGCTGAGATCCCACAACTGATCCCCACTGGTCACCAAGCTCCAGGCTGAATACTTTCCATCTACTACCACCCTCTGTCTTCTATGGAACAGACAACCCTGTATCCAGACAGCCAGATTTCCCTGTATCCCATGCCTCCTTACTTTCTGAATGAGCCTACCGTGGGGAACCTTATCCAGCGCCTTCCTAAAATCCATATACACCACATCCACTACTCTACGTTCATCAATATGTTTTGTCACATCCTCAAAGAATTCAATAAGGTTTGTGAGGCTTGGCCTACCCTCACAAATCTATGCTGACTATCTTCAATCAACCTATGGTTTTCCAAGTAATCATAAATCCTGTCTATCAGAATCCTTTCCAATACTTTGCCCACAATAGACATAAGATTGACAGATCTATAATTCCCAGGATTATCCTTTCTTAAACAAGGGAATAACATTTTCCACCCTCCAACCATCTGGCACTACTCCAGTGGACAGTGAAGACACAAAGATAATCGCCAACCTAATCCCGCCTGGCCCAGGTCACTTATCTATCCTTATGTTATTCAAAATTTTCAGCACATCCTCCTTTTTAAGGTCAATCTGTTCTAGCATATTAGTCTGTTTCACGCTGTTCTCAGATACATCAAGATCCCTCTTAGTAGTGAATACTGAAGCAAAGTATTCATTATGGATTTCCCCTTATACATATACACAATCACTCAGTCATGGGCACACAATCTCACACACACGCACACTCACACACACTCATACACAAACACTCATGTGTATACACACACACACACATACACGCACACGCACACACACACACACACACACATACACATCCACACACACATACACGCACACGCACACGCACACACACACATACACACACACACACGCACGCACACACACACACACACACACACACACACACACGCACACTGGCTGGAGCTTATCTCTGATCAGTAACCCTTTCAGGAACTAACTGGGTTGGCTTCCCACCTCCACACCACAATGAAACAAGGCCACTTGATCTTCCTACATCAGAGTATTCCAGTTTAGTTCATCGGAGAATGAAAGGATTTTACAGCAAGACCTTTCACGGAACACACAAATCGAGTGTGCTGGGAGACAGTGAAACTGTAAAGTCACTCAAGTGGCAGAGAAGGAACTGTAGGTAAAGTATGTGCTGGACCTCTATTAGAAAGGCCCCTGCTATTAGAAATCTCTGTTTTCTAATAAAATAGTAAATCATTGCCAGACCTGACTTTCTGTTGGAAATGTACAATTGTGGATTGCCAATTAACTGCATGGATCTGAGTCTGAGCGCAGTCTCAGTCACCACGTTGCCAGAATCAGGGATGTGAAAGTACTTAATGCACATGTGTTCTGCAGATAAATCTCCCAATTTCCACCAGCTATCAGCTACTGCTCCGAGCTCTCCCCCCTCACTGGGCTCTGTGGGACTCTGCTCACTGATCTCATTTATCCGTCGCAGCCCTGTCAGCTCCAGCTCAGACTCTCAGCTCTGAAGCAGAACACTGAGGGTCACCCAATCTGAGGCATGAGGGTCAGGTCCTGAGTCAGTGCAGTGAAGATGGTGTGTAGACCGAATTCTGGGTCACAGATCCAAGGTAATCGCACAGAACTCCAGTAAGGAATTCAGGTAAAGTTTCTTCCTTTAGGGAGTGGTTAAAATGGAGAGGTGATGACCTAGTGGCATTGTTACTGGACTGTTAATCCTGAGACTCAAGGAATGTTGTGGGACTTGGGTTTGGATTCTGCCAGGACAGATAGTGAAGTTTGGACTCATAAAAGTCTGGAATTAAAACTCGAATGAATCAATTGTTGGTTTAAAAAAAAATGGTTCACTAATGTCCTTTAGGAAAGGAAACTGCTGTCCTTACCTGGTCTGGTCTACATGTGACACCAGAGACATAGTGGGACTGACTCTTAACTGTAAGCAGGGATGTGCAATAAATTCTAGCCTGGCCAGAGATTCCTATATCCTGTGAATAAATTAAGAAATAAACATTGAGCACTTGTTCACAGACAGTAGTTGAGTTATTTAGTGTAGATACATTCAAGAAAAATATAGATAAGGATCTGAATTTACCTTTGCTAAGGGTGTGTTTATGGGATGATGCTATCTCGGAACAGTTGCTAGTTAGCAGTTAAACAATCGATCATTCTATTAAGCTTCTCATACGAGATAAACGGAAAGATATATAGAACATCGGTGAGGTCACTTTTGGAATATTGTGTGCAATTCTGGTCTCCCTTCTATTGGAAGGAAACTTGAGAGAATGCAGAAAGGATGTTGCCAAGGTTGGAGGGTTTGAGCTACAGGGAGAGGCTGAACAGGCTGGGGCTGTTTTCCCTGGAGCGTCTGAGGCTGAGGGGTGACCTTCTAGAGGTTTATAAAATCATGAGGGACATGGATAGGGTAAATAGATAAAGCCTTTTCCCTGGGGTGGGGGAATCCAGAACCAGAGAGCATAGATTTAGGGTGAGAGGGGAAAGATATAAAAGGGAACTAAGGGACAATTTTTTCACACAGAGGGTGGTGCATGTATGGAATGAGCTGCCAGAGGAAGTGGTGGAGGCTGGTACAATTATAGTATTTAAAGGCATATAGATGGTTACATGACTAGGAAGGGTTTGGAGGGATATGGGCCAAGTGCTGGAAAATGGAACTAGATAAGGTTTCCATGGTGATGTATAGAAACAGACCCTTCAGTCCAACTCGCCCATGACGATCAGATATCCTAAATTAATCTAGTCCCATTTGCCAGCATTTGGCCCATACCCTTCTGAATCCTACCATGGTAAAGACCCTTCAGCCCTAGATGTTGTGCTTGCCTTTTATCCTACTCTAAGACCACATGTGTACAGAATGTGTGTGTGTGTGTGTGTGTGTGTGTGTGTGTGTGTGTGTGAGAGAGAGAATGTGTGTTTGCACATATACATGTGTGTGTAAAGGAGTATGCATGAGAGAGAGTGTGTGCTCAAATGAGTGTGCATATGTGTATATAGGAGTGTGTGTATGTGACAGTTTGTATATATGTATATATATATATAATACACCTGTGTGTATACAAGTATGCATGTGAGAGAGCATGTATGTGTGCATGTGTGTGTATATGTATATGCGAGTGTGTGTGTGTGAGATAATGTGCGTATATATAAAAGTGTGCATGTTTGAGCGAGAGATAGTGTGCGTTTGTGAGTATGTGTATATGAGAGAGAGGAGTATGTGTATGTGTGTGAGTGATTAGATTAGATTTCCTACAGTGTGAAAACAGGTCACTTGGTCCAACCAGTCCACACCGACCCTCTGGAGAGTTACCCACACAGACCCACTTCCCTCTGACTAATGCACCTAACACTATGGGTAATTTAGCATGGCCAATTCACCTGACCTGCACACCTTTGGATTCTGGAAGGAAACCAGAGCACCCAGAAAAAACCCACGCAGAAATAGGGAGAATGTGCAAACTCCACACAGACAGTCACCCAAGGCTGGGATTGAACCTGGGTCCCGGACGCTGTGAGGCAGCCGGGCTAACCACCGAGCCACCGTGCTGCCATACACGTGACAGAGACTGGGTGTGTGTGAAAGAGAGACTGGGTGTGTATCCATGCGTGTGAGAGAGAGAGCGTGTGTTTGTGTGAGATAGAGAGACACAGAATGTGTGCGCGTGTGTGTATGTGTGTGTGTATGTGTATGTGTGTGTGTGTATGTATGTGTGTGTGTGCATGTGTGTGTGCATGTGTGTGTGCATGTGTGCATGTGTGTGTGTATGTGTATGTGTGTGTGTATGTGTATGTGTGTGTGTATATGTGTGTGTATGTGTCTGTATGTGTGTGGGTGTGTATGTGTGTATGTGTGTGTGTAGGTGTGTGTGTATGTGAGTGTGTGTGTGTATGTGTGTATGTGTGTGTGTGTGTATGTGTGCGTGTGTGTATGTGTGTGTGTGTGTGTGTGTGTGTGTGTGTGTGTGTGTGTGTGTGTATCTGTTTGAGCCACCAGTCCAGTGCTAAGTCTCTGCAGCTAACATTATGGACGACTGATTCTTTGACCCTTGCCCAGAATGAGGTCTTACAAAGGACTCTCATGTGTCTCAGTTACAATGTAACTAGTATCTCAGTACTATGTAATAAGCCAATTCTCTGGTGGCACAGTGGTAGTGTCCCTATGCCAGGACCACGTGGCTTGGGTTCAAGTCCCACGTGCTCCAGAGCTGTGCAATAACATCTCTGAACAGGTCGATTCGAGAAACAGATTAAATAAATAGAAAAATGATTCTGCTTATCTTGACTGAGCCTCATGTGTTCTGAAGATTTTATGTGTATATTGGTCCCCAGTTGGAGTCATAACTTAGATTAATATCAATGGGAAAGATTAATCAGAGAATCTGTACAAGACATGTCAGATGGTACTGGTGCACGTAGCACAACAGACACAATACCTGGAGAAAGTGAGGACTACAGATGCTGGAGATCAGAGCTGAAAAATGTGTTGCTGGAAAAGCGCAACAGGTCAGGCAGCATCCAAGGAGCAGGAGAATCTCCTGAAGAAGGGCTCATGGCCGAAACGTCAATTCTCCTGCTCCTTGGATGCTGCCTGACCTGCTGTGCTTTTCCAGCAACACATTTTTCAGATACCAAACCTGGCACAGCTTATGTCTGAAAATACACACTTGCCAATGATCCTAGCGGCATACAATTCCTGGAAAGCCTATGCATTTGAAAACCATGAAGAGAAAGTCCCATTGCAAGAGGCAGGCAGCAGTGAGAAATATTTGGTAATTGTCCATTTTTTCACAGAGTGAATTCTTTGAATGGCATCTGACAAGGAAATGTCTGAGAGGGTTTTAATGCGTGTGCTTTTATTTTTAAAAGCATTTCATTCCAACAACAAAACCGAGCTACCAAAGCTGGAAGCGAGCAGTGTATTCGCTGCCAGAACTTGTGTTTGAGAGCAAGAGACAGTCACTGAGCTACAATGGAAAACCTCAGGCAGTCCTTAGAATCACAACAGCGTGAAAACTGGCCATTCAGCCCATTGGGTCTACACCGACCATCCCAAAAGCATCCCACCCAGACCCACCTCCCCTACCCTGTTCCTGTGACCCTGCATTCCCCATGGTTAACCCACCTAGCCTGCACATTCCTGAACGCTGTGGGCAATTTAGCATGGCCATTCCACCCTAACCTGTACATCTTTGGACTGTGGGAGGAAACCAGGGCAGGAAACCCACACAGACATGGGGACAATGTGTAAACTCCACACAGACAGTCGCCCGAGGTCGGTATGTAACAGGGTCCCAATCCCAATATTCCTTGATTCCCAAAGAGATCAAAAGTCAGTCTATTACAGCCTTGAATGTATTTAATAATGGAACATTCACAAGAGTCTGTGGAGAAGAATTCCAAAGATTCACAACCCTTTGTACGTAGACACTTGTCTCCATTTCCATCCTAAAGGGTTAGGCCTTTATCCTGAGCCTGTGCAGTGCACAAGCCCCCACACCCAGTATTTTAAGTTCTCCACCCAGTGGAGAGAATTGCTCAATCATAGAATCCCTACAGTGTTGAAACAGGCCCTTCAACCCAACAAGTCCACATCGACCCTCCAGTGATTAACCCACCCAGACCCATTCCCCCTAACCAATGCACCTAACCTACACACCGCTGAACACTATGGGCAATTTAGCATGGCCAATATACCCTCACCTGCACATCTTTGGACTGTAGGAGGAAGCTGGAGCACCCAGAGGAAACTCATGCAGACATGGGGAGAATGTGCAAACTCCACGCAGATAGTCACCTAGGCTAAATTGAACCCGGGTCACTGGCGCCGTGAGGCAGCAGTGCTAACCACTGGGCCACCACACTGCCAAACCTCTGCAGAATCTGTACATCTGAAAGAAATTGTCTGTCATCATCTAAAAGACTAAATTTACTCAGTCTCCCATCACAGGTCAAACTCCTTCATCCTTGAGCTGATTCAATAAGTCCTCAATGTACTACCTTCAATAAATCAATAGCCACCCTTGGTGCACAGACCCAAATCAATAGGCAATAGATAATAGGTGCAGGAGTAGGCCATTCTGCCCTTTGAGCCTGCACCACCATTTATTATGAACATGGCTGATCACCCTCAATCAGTATCCTGTTCCTGCCTTATCTCCATAACCCTTGATTCCACTATCCTTGAGAGCTCTATCCAACTCTTTCTTAAACGAATCCAGAGACTGGGCCTCCACTGCCCTCTGGGGCAGAGCATTCCACACACCCACCACTCTCTGGGTGAAAAAGTTTCTCCTTATCTCTGTTCTAAATGGCCTACCCCTTACTTTTTAAGCTGTGTCCTCTGGTTCGGGACTCACCCATCAGCGGAAACATGTTTCCTGCCTCCAGAGTGTCCAATCCTTTAATAATCTTATATGTCTCAATCAGATCCCCTCTCAGTCTTCTAAACTCAAGGGTATACAAGTCCAGTCGCTCCAATCTTTCAACATAAGAAAGTCCCGCCATTCCAGGAATTGACCTCATGAATCTACACTGCACTCCCTCAATAGCCAGAATGTCTTTCCTCAATTGTGGTTCTGCTCGCCGAGCTGGAAGTTTTTGCTGCAAACGTTTCGTTCCCTGGTTAGGGAACATCATCAGTGCTGTTGGAGCCTTGTGTGAAACGCTGCTTTGATGTTTCTTCCGGTATTTATAGTGGTTTGTTCTTGCTGCTTCCGGGTGTCAGTTTCAGCTGCAGTGATTTGTATGTGGGGTCCAGGTCGATGTGTCTGTTGATGGATGTTCTTGCCGCTTCCGGGTGTCAGTTTCAGCTGTAGTGGTTTGTATATGGTGTCCAGGTCAATGTGTCTGTTGATGGAGTTTGGGGATGAATGCCATGCTTCTAGGAATTCTCTGGCTGTTCTCTGTCTGGCTTGTCCGATGATAGTGGTGTTTTCCCAGTCAAATTCGTGTTGCTGGTTGTCTGAGTGTATGGCTACTAGAGATAGCTGGTCGTGTCGTTTTGTGGCTAGCTGATGTTCATGGATGCGGATTGTTAGCTGTCTTCCTGTTTGTCCTATATAGTGTTTTGTGCAGTCCTTGCATGGTATTTTGTAAACTACGTTAGTTTGGCTCATGCTGGGCATTGGGGCTCCAACAGCACTGATGATGTTCCCTAGCCAGGGAACGAAACGTTTGCAGCAAAAACTTCCAGCTCGGCGAGCAGAACCACAACAACGGATACCCGAGCTACAAATCTTCAATCAGATTTTAAAGTCTTTCCTCAAATTTGGAGACCAGAACTGTACACAATATTCCAGGTGCGGTCTCACTTGGGCCCTGTACAGCTGCAGAAGAACCTCTTTGCTTCTATACTCAAGTCCTCTTGTTATGAAGGCCAGCATGCTATTAGCTTTCATCACTACCTGCTGTACCTGCTGTACCTGCTGTACCTGCTGTACCTGCATGCTTAATATGCCTGATGGGGGTCTCAGCAAAACTCTGTACAACATTAGCAGCTCATCTTTATATCTGTACTCCAGTCTCTTTCACTGATACGCCCAAAACTGGGATGAAATGAAATTAGAAGGAGTGAATGAGAAACTCCCGAGATTTGATTTGATTTATTTATTGGCACATGTATTTTGTTACAAAACACAGTTATAGATATCATATAGGATTGCCACTTTCCAGCACTGTCTTAAAATACAGAAAAATCAGCCAAAGCAAAGAATCTAAAGGCCGAAGAATAAAGAGATAAATAAAACATGTTCAACTTTACAGTCGTTCGTGTTAGTTGTTCTGCCACTCAGGTCCGTGCTGCAGTCCGTGCTGCTGGGCCCCACTCCAGCCCGTGCTGCTGGGCCCACTCCAGTCCATGCTGCTGGGCCCCACTCCAGCCCGTGCTGCTGGGCCCACTCCAGTCTGTGCTGCTGGGCCTACTCCAGCCCATGCTGCTGGGCCCACTCCAGTCCGTGCTGCTGGGCCCACTCCAGTCCATGCTGCTGGGCCCCACTCCAGTCCATGCTGCTGGGCCCACTCCAGACCGTGCTGCTGGGCCCACTCCAGACCGTGCTGCTGGGCCCACTCCAGTCTGTGCTGCTGGGCCCACTCCAGTCCGTGCTGCTGGGCCCACTCCAGTCCGTGCTGCTGGGCCCACTCCAGTCCATGCTGCTGGGCCCACTCCAGTCCATGCTGCTGGCCCACTCTAGTCCGTGCTGCTGGGCCCACTCCAGTCCGTGCTGCTGGGCCCACTCCAGTCCATGCTGCTGGCCCACTGCAGTCCATGCTGCTGGGCCCCACTCCAGTCCATGCTGCTGGGCCCACTCCAGTCCGTGCTGCTGGGCCCACTCCAGTCTGTGCTGCTGGGCCTACTCCAGCCCATGCTGCTGGCCCACTCTAGTCCGTGCTGCTGGGCCCACTCCAGTCCATGCTGCTGGCCCACTGCAGTCCATGCTGCTGGCCCACTCTAGTCCGTGCTGCTGGGCCCACTGCAGTCCATGCTGCTGGCCCACTGCAGTCCATGCTGCTGGGCCTACTCCAGCCCGTGCTGCTGGCCCCACTCCAGACCGTGCTGCTGGGCCCACTCTCCATCACCAATAGCATTGACATTCCTTAGCTCTTCACCAAGGGACAAGTAAAGTAAAAATGTAGAGAAAATGGAGAGAAAAGAAGAAATGAATTGAAAAGATTCAGTGGAGGAGCCTCTGACCCAGAAGCTCTTGTCTACTGTGAGGAGCAGAACATGAATCTGATTAATACAAGAAGTATTAAAGATGCAGTGTATTAAGACAGCATTACTCCATCCAGGAGGGCTGCTGTGCCGTGGTAGTGTCTCTGCCTTTATGGCAAGGCAGCCCAGGTTCAAATCTCACCTACTCCTGAAGTGTGTTGCAAAGATGTGCGGGTCAGGTGAATTGGTCAAGTTAAATTGCCCGTAGTGTTGGGTAAGGGGTAAGTGTAGGGGTATGGGTGGGTTGCGCTTCGGCGGGTCGGTGTGGGCTTGTTGGGCCAAAGGGCCTGTTTCCACACTGTAAGTCTAGTCTAATATCTTCAATCAGGTTAGCGTGGAAAATGCCGAAGCCCAGGGAGGTGAAGTGAGGTAGACAATATGGATACTGAATTCAGGTGCCTGTAAGACCTAGTTTTGCGAGGTGATTATGTTCTGTATGTGGTCAGACTGCTCAAATGTGGTACTGTTTTCTCTCCTACCCTGAGCCACAGGCCCTTGTCGTGGTTTTCAGTGCTGCCTCATGTTTGGGGTTTGTGCACGCTCTGAACCTCCCTGCTTCGAGTTGGTTTATATACGCTCTATTTTGAGAGCCAGGAAAGGTGACGTTAGCTCGGCCGGGTGTTCCGAAACCAAATCACGTGCAAAAGCTCAGCTTGCTGTGAAAAAAACATGCAGATTGCAGTTGGGAGCATCTTCAAGAGACAAAAGCATTGCTTTTGCAATCTCACAGCTGTGCAGCCATCTCTGAAATGGGGTCATGGTTCCTGTTTCAGCAGCCAATCAGGACAAGAAAAAATCTTTCCATGGACATGGGGTGACATGGCGCCTCAGTGGTTAACACTGCTGCCTCATAGTGCCAGGGACCTGGGTTCAATTCCAGCTTTGGCTGACTGAGTGGCGTTTGCGTGTTCTCCCTGTGTATGTGTGGATTTCCTCCAGGTGCCCCAGTTTCCTCCTACAGTTCAAAGATACGCAGGCCGGGTGAATTGGCCATGCTCATTTTCCCACAGTGTGCAGGCTGGGTGGGTTTTTTTTTTAGATTACTTACAGTGTGGAAACAGGCCCTTCGGCCCAACAAGTCCACACCGACCCGCCGAAGCGCAACCCATACCCCTACATTTACCCCTTACTTAACACTACGGGCAATTTAGCATGGCCAATTCACCTGACCCGCACATCTTTGTGACTGTGGGAGGAAACCGGAGCACCTGGAGGAAACCCACGCAGACACGGGGAGAACGTGCAAACTCCACACAGTCAGTCACCTGAGGCGGGAATTGAACCCAGGTCCCTGGTGCTGTGAGGCAGCAGTGCTAACCACTGTGCCACCGTGCCGCCCACAATGGGTTAGCCATAGGGAAGGCAGAATTACAGGGTTAGGATGGGGAGTCTAGGTGGGATGCTCTTAGGAGGATTGACAAGGGCTGAACGGGCTATTTCCACACTGTCTGGATTTGAAGAACCATAGGGTAGTGCAGGTCCAATCACAGATGGACATAACTTCCATGCTTTTGAGGCTACATCTGACAAACTTAAGTAAGCCCTTTCTGTTCTCTTCATTCTGCGTTGGTAACCTGATTGCAGTAATAACATGTTTTGCTTTTCACTTTAACCGTGACATTTCCCTGCTTGCCTTTTGCAGGTTAGTTGCTTTGGTCCAGAGACTGACAGCCAATCACCATGTCCCATCAACTGAAAGCAGAAATACCGCAGAGATTGGAAATACCAACAGAAAGTACCAGGGAAAATCAAGGGAAACCTAGCAGGTCTGGCAGCAGAGCGCAACTGAGTGAATGTTTCGAGTCCCAGTGTGACTTCTCTTTGACAAATGTTACCTCAGCTGTTGCTCTCTCTGCTGTTGCAAACCTGCAGATGTTGGAATCCAAGGCAGGCTCTCCCAGCCTCCCTGCCTGTCTACTCGCTGCTGTTGCTGCCAGACTTGCCAAGTTCCTCCGGAACGTTCCGCTTTCAGATCAACCTCCATCCCTGCGAAAAGAAAATCCTGCCTTTGACAATGGGTTCTCGTGGATTTCAAATGCAGCCGTCTCTGGGATTCCAGACTGAGATCGCGATGAAGTCGGTTTTCTTTTGAACCTTGACCCCTGACCCCTCTCCCACCACCATCCTTGGAGCTCTCGCTCTGTTACCGAGACGGTTACCGAGTGTCTATTTTCTAAGATCCCTCTTCAAAGCAGTACTCATCTCAAATCAAGCCAACACTGGGCATCATGGAAGCCCTCCTATAACTTTCCCACCTCGATCCCTGGAGGAATCTTGAGGTCAAGTTGGTGGTGGAGAAGGCAGACTGAGCCTTGGAATTGTCAGTTTTCTTTCCCTTTATTTTATTTTTTACTTCTCTTTCTGCTTTTTTATTTTTCTACTTTTTCTTATTTTTGCTTTTTCTTATCCTTTTTCTTCCCTGTTTTCTCCTACTCTTTGTTTTTGTTTTTGTTTTGTTTTTTTTTTGGTTTTTTTTCCTACCCTCTCTCTTTTCTCTTTTCTTCTTTGTTTCCGTTTCTTTCCGATCTGGTGGAGGCCCCCGGCAGTGGGCAGTAACACCGGAGCGTGCCTGACATGGCTCCACCCCAGCCCAGGGGTCTCCCAGCAAGTGACATGCAGGTCTTGGGCTGACATTCTCCCAGGCCTGGATTGTCAGGCCAGGCCCAGGCTGTGAGTTTGCGGCAAGGCCCGAGCACCTGAAGGAGGAGAGGCGGCGGATCTCAGCATGGTGTGGAGGTCTCTACCCAGTCTGGAGCTCTACTTTAATGTCCAGCTATTCTAGCAGGTGGTCAAGTCCAGAAAGAGGTGGTCTTTGCCCAGATCGGCAGTTTTCCTTGACAAAGCCCAGTATTCCAGTGGTCTGGCCTGGAAATCTCCCAATGGGAGTCTCCTCCCTGCTGTGAATTCCAGGTATTCCATCACTTCTTAATTGGCTTTCCCCAAGTCCAGGAACCGCTAACTGAACCGTGATAAACTTTGTCTTACTCTTTTATTATGTCTGACTTCTGTCATCGATGGAGTTGGAGCAATTTAGAGTCATAGAGATGTACAGCATGGAAACAGACCCTTTGGTCCAACCAGATATCCAAACCCAATCTAGTCCCATTTGCCAGCACTTGGCCTATATCCCTCCAAGCCCTTCCTGTTCAAATACCCATCCAGATACCTTTTAAATGTTGTAATTGTACCAGCCTCCACCACATCCTCTGGCAGCTCATGCCATACATGCAACACCCTCTGTGTGAAAAAGTTGACTCTTAGGTCCCTTTTAACTCTTTCCCCTCTCACCCTAAACCTATGCCCTCTAGTTCTGAACTCCCCCACCCCAGGGAAAAGACCTTGTCTATTTACCCTCTCCATTTACCTCCATCCCTGCAAAAGGAAAATCTTGCCGTTGACAATAAATCCTCATGGATTTCACATGAGGCCTTCTCTGAGATCACAATGAACTCTGCTTTCCTTTGAACCTTGACGCCTGACCCCCCTCTCCCACCACCATCCTTGGAGCTCTAGCCCTGATTTTATGAACCTCGATAAGGTCACCCTTCAATGAACCTCGATAAGGTCACCCTCTTCCTGTCACTCAAATCCTCCAACCCTGGCAACACCCTTGTTGTCAAGGGTCGTAAAACTTTTCACTGTATTTTTCATGTAAAAATGGACGTGATGATAAAGGTCTGAATTCTCTTCCTTGTTTCTCGTGCATTCTTTGGTGAGGAAGATTCCCACACTGTCTTCAAACGAGTCTCTGGCGGAACTAGATGTATCAGCACTGTCATCCTCACATCCAGGGAATAACTTGGGAATAATTGTCATGGTAAAGCCGCTGTAGTCCTACAGGAATATAGGGCTGATGACTCCTTAGAGAGAGAGAGAGAGTGAGAGAGCATGAATGACTGGTGGTGGTTTAACTTGAGGGTCCACAGGGCTCAGGAGAGGGGAAAGGTTGAGATGGAGAATCCTTCATAGTAGTCTCAGTCGTTGTGGGATTTGCATACACATTGCTGCCCTTTATATTGCAAACCAGCCATCTAGAAAACCGATCCTTACCCGCACCCTGGGATAAATGGAAATGCAATAGAATAGTCTAAACTGTCAAGGCATGAAGGGTTGAACAGGCCTTTTTAAATTAATTATTCACAGGTTGTAGGCATTGCTCAATAGACCATTTATTGCCCATCCCTAATTGCCCCCGAGGGCAGTTAAGAATCAATCCCATTGCTGTGGGTCTGGAGTCACATGTTGGCCAGACCAGATAAGGGTGGCAGATTCCTTCCCTAAAGGGCAGTAGTGACTCAGAATGGTTTAAATGACAATCGATTGGAGTGTGTCAAGCTCCTGGGAGTGGTCATCCACAACCAGCTTTCTTGGGCTCTTCATGTGGATGCACTGGTTACAAAGGCCCAACAATGTCTCTTCCTCCTCAGGCAGCTAAGGAAATTTGGCATGACAGCGAGTACACTAGCCAACTTTTATAGGTGTGCCATCGAGAGCATGCTGTCTGGATGTATCACTACCTGGTATGGCAACTGTACCATTCAAGATCGGAGACAGATACAGAGAGTGGTGAACTCGGCCCGGACAATCACAAAGGCCAACCTCCCATCTATAGACTCCATCTACCAGGCCCGCTGTCAAGGAAAGGCCGCCAGCATTCTCAAAGATCCATCCCACCCTGGCAATGTTTTTCGACAACCTCTACCATCGGGGAGAAAGTACAGAAGCCTGAACACACACACCAGCCGGTTTCAAAACAGTTTCTCCCCAACTGTCGTTAGATACTGAATGGAATCACAAACTCTTAACATTCGCCTGTACCTGTGTTTTGTTTTTGCCACTGTTTACCTATTATTTAACTCTGTGATCTGCCTGTGGTGCTCACAAGACAAAGCTTTTCACTGTGACTCGGTACACGTGACAATAAATTCAATTCAATTCAATTCTTGGTCTTCATTAAGCACTTGCTTTCAGACTTTTAATTAAATGCAAATTCCACCATCTGCCATCAGTGGGATTTGAACCCACATCCCCAGACCATTACCTTGGTCTCTGGATTAATAATAATAATCCACCCATGAAATCACAAGGCCATCACCGGTCCAGGAGATGGAAGGCTGGGGCAGGTGACCATCACCGCAGTTTTTCAAGTGATCCTGCGGTCGATGAGGTTCAGCAGGGAGATCTGTCAACTCATCCTTGACGCCTAAATTAGGATCATAAACATAAAATGATCACCACAAAAATCGATGAAGTAAGCGAGTAAAGTGAGTGGCTGGATTGAGGAAGGAAACCTGAGGTAAATAGTCTCCGCAATAAAGTGGGTGAAAGCAAGGGATTGCTGGTGTGCGCAAGTGGGAGAAAACTGATGAGGAGCATGAAGGGCCAGAATGGATTGGAAGGCCTGAATGGCCTGTTTGTGGTATAATTAGTCTGGAGATATCTGATATGAAGCCTCTCTGGTACAAGAACAAACATGGAGAATCTGTTAGTCTTGAAAAACGGGTCAATGGGCCAAAGACTGGCAGATGGAGTTTAATTTGGATAAATGCAAGATATTGCTTTGTGGTAAAGCAAACAAGGGTAGGATTTATACAGTTACTGATAGGGCCCTGGGTAGTGTTGTAGAGCAGAGAGACTGAGGGGTTCGAGTATATAATTCTTTGAAGTTTGCATCACATGTAGACAAGGTGGTTAAGAAGGGTTTAGCACACTTGCCTTCACTGGTCAGACCTTTCAGTATAGGAGCTGGGACGTGATGGTGAGTTTGTACAGGGCCTTGGTGAGGCCTCTTCTGGAGAACTGTGTCCAGTTCTGGTCCCCCTGTTATAGGAAGGGTATTATTAAATTGGGGAGTTCAAAAAATATTTACTAGGATATTGCGAGGTTTGACTTAGAAGGTGAGGCTGATTTGGCTGGGAAGTCAAGAAAGACAACTGTATCAATGAAGCAGAAAACTCAGAAAGGGATCATGCTGTAAGGTTGAGTGAAATAGGGGTTGATGGGAAGGGTGAGGGCAATAACAAATTAAAAATATGATACATGAATGCTCGAAGCATTAGAAATAAGATGGAGGAGCTTGAGCCTCTTTTGGAAATTGGCAGATACGATAATGTGGGGATAACTGAGACATGGCTTCAAGTGGACAGGGCCTAGGAAATGAATATGCAAGGCTACATGTGCTATCGTAAGGACAGACTGACGGGCAGAGAGGGTGGGGTGGCATTGTTGGTAAGGAATGATATTCAGTCCCTTGCGCGGGGGGACCTAGAATCAGGGGATGTAGAATCAGTGTGGATAAAGCTGAGAAATACTAAGGGTAAAAAGACTCTCTTGGGAGTTATCTACAGGCCCCCAAACAGTAGTCTGGATGTCAGATGTAAGTTGAATCAGGAGCTGAAATTGGCCCGTCGCAAAGATGTTGCTACAGTTGTTATGGGGGATTTTAACATGCAGGTAGACTGGGAGAATCAGGATGGTATGGGACCTCAAGAAAGAGACTTTGTGGAGCGCCTCAGAGATGGATTCTTAGAACAGCTGGTGCTGGAGCCGACCAGGGAGAAGGCAATTCTGGATCTTGTATTGTGCAACGAACCAGAATTGGTCAGGGACCTCAAAGTGAAGGAGCCATTGGGAAGTAGTGACCATAATACAATAAGCTTCAATCTGCAATTTGAGAGGGAGAGGGTACAATCGGAAGTGACAATATTTCTGTTGAATAAAGGGAACTATGGAGCTATGAGGGAGGAGCTGGCCAAATGGTGCAATACCTTAGCAAGGATGACAGTGGAGGAACAATGGCAGATATTTCTGTGTATAATACAAAAGTTGCAGGATCAGTTATTTCCAAAAAGGAAGAAAGATCCTAGGAAGAGGCATGGGTGGCCGTGGCTGACAAGGGAAGTTAAGAAACATATAAAGTTAAAAGAGAAAAAGTATAACATAGCAAAGATAAGTGGGAAAACGGAGACTGGGAAGCTTTTAAAGAACAACAGAGGATTACCAAGAAGGAAATACACAGAGAAAAAATGAGGTTCGAAGGTAAACTGGCCAATAATATAAAGGAGGATAGTAAAAGCTTTTTTAGGTATATGAAAAGCAAAAAAATGGTTAAGACTAAACTTGGGCCCTTGAAGACAGAAACAGGGGAATATATTACAGGGAACAAAGAAATGGCAGAGGAATTGAATTGGTACTTCAGATCTGTGTTCACTGGGGAAGACACAAGCAATCTCTCTGAAGTAACAGTGGCTGAAGGACCTGAACTTAAGGGAATTTATATTTGCCAGGATTTGGTGTTGGAGAGACTGAAGGTCTGAAGGTTGATAAGTCCCCGGGGCCTGATGGTCTACATCCCAGGGTACTGAAGGAGGTGGCTCAAGAAATCGTGGATGCGTTGATGATTATTTTCTAGAGTTCGCTAGATTTGGGATCAGTTCCTGCGGATTGGAGGGTGGCTAATGTTGTACTACATTTTAAGAAAGGTGGGAGAGAGAAAGCAGGAAATTATAGACCAGTTAGTCTGACCTCAGTGGTGGGAAAGATGCTGGAGTCGATTATAAAGGATGAAATTACGACACATCTGGATAGTAGTAACAGGATAGGACAGAGTCAGCATGGATTTATGAAGAGGAAATCATGCTTGACTAATCTTCTGGAATTTTTTGAGGATGTAACTCTGAAGAAGGACGAGGGAGATCTAGTTGATGTAGTGTACCTGGACTTTCAGAAAGCTTTTGATAAAGTCCCACACAGGAGGTTAGTGAGCAAAATTAGGGCGCATGGTATTGGGGGCAAAGTACTAACTTGGATTGAAAGTTGGTTGGCTGATAGGAAACAAAGAGTAGTGATAAACGGCTCCAGGCAGTGACCAGTGGGATACCGCAGGGATCAGTGCTGGGACCACAGCTTTTTACAATATATGTTAATGATATGGAAGATGGTATCAGCAATAACATTAGCAAATTTGCTGATGATACTAAGCTGGGTGGCAGGGTGAAATGTGATGAGGATATTAGGAGATTACAGGGTGACCTGGACAAAGTTAGGTGAGTGGTCAGATGCATGGCAGATGCAGTTTAATGTGGATAAATGTATGGTTATCCACTTTGGTTGCAAGAACAGGAAGGCAGATTACTACCTCAATGGAATTAATTTAGGTAAAGGGGCAGTACAGAGAGATCTGGGTGTTCTTGCTCACCAGTCAATGAAGGCAAGCATGCAGGTACAGCAGGTAGTGAAGAAGGTTAATAGCATGCGGGCCTTCATAACAAGAGGGATTGAATATAGAAGCAAAGAGGTTCTTCTGCAGCTGTACAGGGTCCTGGTGAGGCCACACCTGCAGTATTGTGTGCAGTTCAGGTCTCCAAATTTGAGGAAAGACATTCTGGCTATTGAGGGAGTGCAGCGTAGATTCACGTGGTCAATTCCTGGAATGGCAGGATTACCTTACACTGAAAGACTGAAGCGACTGGGCTTGTATACCCTTGAATTTAGAAGACTGAGAGGGGATCTGATTGAGACGTATAAGATTATTAAAGGATTGGACACTCTGGCAACAGGAAACATGTTTCCGATGAGGGGCGAGTCCCGAACCAGTAGACACAGCTTAAAAAAACGGGGTAGACCATTTAGGACAGAGATGAGGAGAAACCTCTTCACCCAGAGAGTGGTGGGTGTGTGGAATGCTCTGCCCCAGAGGGCAGTGGAGGCCCAGTCTCTGGATCCATTTAAGAAAGAGTTGGACAGTGCTCTCAAGGATAGTGGAATCAAGGGTTATGGAGATAAGGCAGGGACAGGACACTGATTAAGGATGATCAGCCATGATCATATTGAATGGTGGTGCAGGCTCGAAGGGCAGAATGGCCTACTCCTGCACCTATTGTCTATTAGGAGAAAGTGAGGACTGCAGATGTTGGAGATCCGAGCTGAAAAATGTGTTGTTGGAAAAGCACAGCAGGTCAGGCAGCATCAAAGGAGCAGGAGAATTGATGTTTCGGGCTTAAGCCCTTCTTCAGGACAGGAATTGTCTATTGTCTATTGACCTTTTCACTGGAGTGCAGGAGGTTGAGGGGTGACCTGATTGAAGTTCACAAAACCATGAGGAGCATAGGTAAGGTGAACAGCAGGTGTCTTTTCCCTAGACTGTGGGGAATTTCAAAACTAGAAGGCATTTAAGGTGAGAGGAGAAAGTTTTAAACATGACATGAGGGGCTTTTTTTTAAACACAGGGAGTGGTTTGTGTGTGGAATGAACTTCCTGAGGAAGTGAAGGGTGCGGGTGCAGTTACAATGTTTAAAAGGCAGTTGGATTTGTTCATGAATCGCAAAAGTTTGGAGGGATATGGGCCAAGCACAGGCAGGTGGGGCGAGTTACGTTTGGGATAATGGACAGGTTGGATCGAAGGGTCTGTTTCTGTGCTGTTGGACTCTGTGACCTCGTCAAAACCAAGAATGTCAATCAGTCAGTGAGGTTGTGGAACGGGAACTGAATGAGTTCACACACTGTGGTTATGACAAAGTATCTTATAACTGTGTTCTCAGTAATACCCAATAAAGCTGCAGCATTATCTGGACAACTGACTGTTCTCTAATTATTCCACTTCCTCCTGACGGCTGACCCGGGCTGAACAATCAGGCCAGGTTTACGTGATTTTGAGATTTCTCCAAAATACAGGACAGGTGACTGGGCTGAAGGTCCTGTTTCAGCTCTGGCTCAGTGACGGTCAGTCTTGTCGTTGGTTCAAATCCCAGCCCAGGGGAGTCAAAGACAACATCAAGTTGGACAATTCCAGTCCAGCGCTGAGGGACTGCCGCTGGAGGTGCAGTCGACTCTCAGGCGCGCTATGTCAACTGGCATGGAAGATCATACGGAACGTTGTCAAAGAAAGGAAATAGAGGAATCCTTCCCTGCCCGTGGGCCAGTCAGCCTTTGCCAACACCTCCAAATGACTACATCGCACAACTGCGACCACCCTTCAAAAACACCTCAATTGCTTTAAATTGGTTTTGGTAGGGGGTGAGTCCAGAGGGTTGCAGAATACGCTATGTAAACGCACCTTTCCGTTGCATTCCAATGGCATGAACAGGGGAATGCATTAGAGGTTTGGACAAGACGACGATCAGTCCCAGAGTAACTGGACCTCTCCCGTCCCACCATAAGCTGCCCAGGTCATACGGGAGGCTCCATTCATGATGGGGAGAGTCTGTAGAGAAACACCATCCATCATTTAATTATAGTACTCCATGCAATTGCAGAGTAACTCTGAGCCACCACAAGCCTCTTCCCCACTAAGCTGTTTACCAACGAACCCAGTTGGAAGTTCCTCTTTCCTCAAACCTCTTTTCTTTGTCCCCTGCTTCCGATTCAGTACATTCCCCAGTCAGGTTTGAAGGTGACCACCTTCCATTCATCTGAAGCTGGTCGATAATGCCAATTTAGCAAGAGCAGGCTAGATTTGTTCCCACAAGTGGGTCTGGACCACAGTCAATGGTGGCCGCATGGTCACCGTTAAACTAGCCTTTTTATTCCAGATTTCTTCTGAAATTCAGCTTCTGCTTTGGTGGGATTCGAACCCGCATCTCCCCGATCTCATCCTGGGCCTCTGAGACTGCCAGTCCAGTGTCGGTGCACCATGTTCCTTCCTGAATGTCAGGGGTCAAGTCCCACTGGAGTGTGACATCACATGTTCACCTCAAACAATTGGAGGGTCTGAGCTATAGGGAGAGGCTGAACAGGCTGGGGCTGTTTTCCCTGGAGGCTGAGGGGTGAACTTATCGAGGTTTATAAAATCATGAGGGGCATGGGTGGGGTGAATAGCTGGGGTCTTTTCTCTGAGATGGGGGAGTCCAGAACTAGAGGGCATAGGTTTAGGGTGAAACGGGAAAGATATAAAACAGACCTAAGGGGCAACTTTTTTATGCAAAGGCTGGCACGTGTATGGAATGAGCTGCCAGAAGAAGTCAAAGAGTTCCTACAGTGTAGAAGGAGGCCCTTCAGCCCAAACCGACCCTCTAAAGAGTAATCTACCCAGACCAATTCCTCTCCCCTATATCTACCCCCGACTAATGCACCTAACCTACACATCCCTGAACACTATGGGGCAATTTAGCATGGCCAATTCATCTCACCTGCACAGCTTTGGACTGTGGGGGGAAACTGGAGCACCCGGAGGAAAGCCACACAGTCACGGGGCTTTCACACAGACAGTCGCCCAAGGCTGGAACTGAACCCGGGTCCCTGGCATTGTGAGGCAGCAGTGCTAACCACTGTGCCACCCAAATGGAGGGGGCTGGTACAATTACAACATTTAAAAGGCATCTGGATGGGTATACGAATAGGGAAGGTTTGGAGGGATGTGGGCCAAATGCTGGGACTAGATTAATTTAGGATACCTGGCTGGCATGGACGAGTTGGACCGAAGGGTCTGTTTCTGTGCTGAAACCTCAACATCCAAACTGACGAAGGAAGGAGAAGCCCGTACTGGAAATGAAGGGAACATTGGACAAGGTGAGGGTCCAACTCTGTCTGCAGAGCAACTGGAAATATCCAGTTTGCCAATGTCTGTGAAGATCACGGGGTGGGGGAAATCGTGGGGGGATGGGAGGAAGGTGGGAGAGCTTACGTGATTCAATGGGTTGAGGAACAGAACATGTTGCAATGGAGAACAAAGGATGTCAGGGTGACGTCACACGGGAACATCCTCATCTTGCAGTTGAGGGATGGTCAGAAGGAGAAGGAAAGAGGAAGCTTCACTCCCAATACTCGGCAGTGATACAAATGTCAAGCAGTTACGCTGAGAAGAGAGCATAATGTCTCTCTTCCCTCTGTGGCATTACCAAGAATAAGGCCAGCCCAGACTTCCTTCCTGCCCCTTTTCCTCAATTACACGGCTCTGTTGGCATGGCGAAGGGGCCTTTACCTCACCAAGGGAAGCCATTCAACTGAGGCAAGAGGGCCACACCCATCCTTTAGGAACTAATTTGAGAGGCAAGCGCTTGAGCACAACGTATTGCAGGCACGGTTAGGTAGTGAAGACAGGGTGAACTGGTGTAGGTGACCCTGGTAGACAAAAGGGATGAGTGAACCCAACCACCTCCAGATCAACCCAAGGCCAATATCTGCAGCCACCCCCTCACTGACATCGCTCCACAACGTCTTAACGTTGGATACAGGCCTTGTGAATTATCCACACACAAGCTGAACGTATTTCTCAAACACAAAATTCTAAACTTCTAATGTAGGATTCCCAGGGACATTCCATTCCTGGGGCAGCATGGTGGCTCAGTGGTTAGCATTGCAACCTCACAGCACCAGGGTTCAATCCCAGCCTCGGGCAGACTGTCTGTGTGGAGTTTGCACATTCTCCCTGTGTCTGCGTGGGTTTCCTCCGTGTGCTCTGCTTTCCTCCCACAGTCCAAAGCTGAGTAGGTCAAGTGGATTGGTCATGCTAAAGTGCCCGTAGTGTTCAGGGATGTGTAGGTTAGGTGCATTCGTCAGGAGAAATGTAGAGTAATATTGTAGGGGAATGGGTCTGGGTGGGATACTCTTCAGAGGGTCGGTGTGGACTTGTTGGGCCAAATGGCCTGTTTCCACACTATAGATTCTATGATTCAAAATACAGCATTGCAGCATTTGGAAGGAGAGTGCAGGAAAACACGTCTTTAATTGTTAAACGGTTCCTTGCCACTTTGTGAATTAGGGTCTCCAAGAGAGTAACAAAGGAATGCATTGATCATGCCCCCATTTACTTTTGTTTTCATTCATAGGGTGTGGGTGCTGCTGGTTGGGCCCAGTATTTATTACCCATCCCTAGGTGCCCCCTAGAGAAGGTGGGGGTGGGCTGCCTTCTTGAACTGCTGCAGTCCACCTGCTGTGGGTTGACCCACAATGCCCTTAGGGAGGGAGTTCCTGGATTTTAACCCAGAGACATTGAAGTAACGGCGATATATTTCCAAGTCAGGATGGTCAATGACTCAGAAGGGAATGTGCAGGGGGTGGTTTCCCCATATATCTGCTGTCCTTCAAAATGGTGGTGGTCATGTGTTTGGAAAAGTATTAAAGAACAAGCAGAAAGAAGTAGTTAAATGAAGGAAATCACATCTCATAAACGTTCTTGAGTTTTTTTGAGGAAGTAACTGAGAAGATTGATCGTGTGATAGACATCGTTTACTTGGGTTTTAGTAAAGCCTTTGACCAGGTTCTGCATGGTAGACTAATTAGTAAAGTTAAATCACAGGGAATTCAGGGTCAGCTTGTGAATTGTACACAATATTGGCTTAACGGCAGGAGACAGAGAGTAATGGTGGAGGGTTGTTTTTCAGAGGCCTGTGACCAGCGGTGTGCCGCAGGGATTGGTGCTGGGTCCATTTTTGCTTGTCATTTATGTAAATGATTTAGATGAAAATATAGAAGGCATGGGTAGTAAGTTTGTGGAGACACCAAAATTGATGGTATTGTGGACAGTGAAAAAGGTTATCTAAGATTACAAAGGGATCTTGATCAATTGGTTCAATGGGGCCTGAGGAATGGCAGGTGGATTTTAATTTGAATAAAAGTGAGGTATTGCATTTTAGTTAAACAAGCAAGGGCAGGGTTTATACGATTAAAAGTCAGGCCTTGGGTAATGTTGCAGAACAGAGAGACCTAGGGGCTCAAGTACTTAATTCTTTGAAGTTTGCACTATATATAGATAGGAGAAACTGAGGACTGCAGATGCTGGAGATGAGAGTCGAGAGTGTGTTGCTGGAAAAGCGCAGCAGGTCAGGCAGCATCCGAGGAGCAGGAGATTCGACGTTTCGGGCATAAGCTTGTCATCAGGAACGAGTGTTTGATAAGCCACTCAGGAGGTAACACTCAAAATGATCACGTGTAGGTAGGGTGGTTAAAGAAGGTATTTAGCACTTGTGCCTTCATTACTCAGACCTTTGAGTATAGAAATAAAAACCAAATGAACTGGGGAAGCTGTAAATCGAAATTTAAAACAGAACTTGCTGGAAAAGCTCTGGCAGCATCTGTGGAGAGAAATCATTGTTAATGTTTCGGGTCTGGTGGCCCTTCCTCAGACCATTCCCAAACCATTCTGATGAAGGGTCACTTGACCAGAAATGTTAACTCTGATTTCTCTCCACAGGTGCTGCTGGACCTGCCGAGCTTTTCCAGCTGTTTCTGTTTCTGCTTTGAGGACAAGAGTTGGGACGTCACATTGAAGTGTTCAGGATCTTGGGGAGGCCCCTCCTGCAGTACTGTGTCCAGTTCTGGTCCCCCTGTTATTAAGCTGGAGAGGGTTCAGAAAAGATTTACCAAGGATGTCACCAGGCATGGAAAGTTGGTGTAATAAGGAGAGGCTGGATAGGCTGGGACTTCTTTCGCTGGAGCGTAGGAGGTTGAGGGGTGACCTGATAGAGGTTTATAAAACCATGAGGGGTATAGGTACAGTGAATGGCAGGTGTCTTTTCCCTAGGGTGGGGGGATTTCAAGATTGGGGGCATATTTGTAAGGTGAAAGGAGAGAGATTTTAAGAAGACATGAGGGACAACGTTTTACAGAGAGGGTGGTTCGTGTGTGGAATGAACTTCCTGAGGAAGTGGTGGATGTGGTTTCAGCTTCAACGTTTCAAAGACATTTGGGTAAGTGCATGAATAAAAATGTTTGGGGGGTCATGGGTCAGGAGCAGGCTGGTGGGACTAGTTTAGTTTGGGAACATGGTCAGCACGGACTGGTTGGGCCGAAGGGTCTGTTTCAGTGCTGAATGACTGTCCAAAAACCCAACACAGAGCAAAGTTGTCTGGTGGTGAGAACATAGATCTCCACGGCACGGCACGGTGGCACAGTGGTTAGCACTGCTGCCTCACAGCGCCAGAGACCCAGGTTCATTTCCCGACTCAGGCGACTGGCTGTGTGGAGTTTGCACATTCTCCCTGTGTCTGCGTGGGTTTCCTCCGGGTGCTCCGGTTTCCTCCCACAGTCCAAGGATGTGCAGGTTAGGTGAATTGGCCATGCTAAATTGCCTGTAGTGTTAGGTGAAGGGGTAAATGTAGGGGAATGGGTGGGTTGCGCTTTGATGGGTCGGTGTAGACTTGTTGGGCCAAAGGGCCTCTTTCCACACTGTAAGTAATCTAATCTAATAAATCATTTAATTGTCATGACTACAGTTCGGTCTCTTCTGGTGAGCTGTTCCCAATTCTATGCAGCTTTGACTCATCGGCTGGGAATAAAGACAAGCCTTTGAAAAGAAAGACGTTTGAACGCAGGAACAGTTCCACTTCCATCTATTGCCAGTGACCCACGCCATTTGGAACTACGGCTGTTTGAGAGGTGCTGTGAAGGAAGTAAGGGTCCTGATTAGAGTGGTTCTGGAAAAGCACAACAGGTCAGGCAGCATCCGAGGAGCAGAAAAATCGATGTTTCGGGCAAAAGCCCTTCATCAGGAATGAAGGTAGGGAGCCTCCGAGGTGGAGAGGTAAATGGGATGGGGGTGGGGCTGGGATGAAGGTAGCAAAGAGTACAATGGGTGGATGGGGGTGGGGATGGAGGTGATAGGTCAGAGAGGAGGGTGGAGTGGATAGGTGGAAAAGGAGCTAGGCAGGTAGATCATGTCACGAGGATGGTGCTGAGCTGGAAGGTTGGAATTAGGGTAAGGTGGGGGGGGAGGAGAAATTAGGTAATTGGTGAAATCCACCAAGGCAGAGGAGATGACCTGGGGGTTGTAGTGAGAGAGAGAGAGAGACTCACTGAAGAAAGTAAGCCTGAGCTCAGAAACTAGGACAAGCCTGGGCCTAACTGAACTCAGGCACAATCGGGGTTTAGTGGGCACTGCAAGGGGAGAAACAGCTCAGTGTGAGGCTGGCTGTGCCCGTGTGGTACACACCAAGGGGAGTGGTTAGTATCCATTGGACATTGGGCTCACCCACTTTACATGGCATTGTTGGGCAAAATAAGACTTCAGGGAGAAATGGAGGCCTGCAGATGCTGGAAAGTCAGAGTCGAGAGTGTGGTGCTGGAAAAGCACAGCCAGTCAGGCAGCATCCGAGGAGCAGGAGAATTGACGTTTCGGGCATAAGCCCAAAAGTCCTAATGAAAGCCTTATGCCCAAAACATCGATTCTCCTGCAGAATAAGACTTCAGCCCATCCATATTTTAGAGAAAAATGTTAGAAGTTCGAAATTGTGCAGGTTGGGTGGATTGGCCATGCTAAATTGCCCTTAGTGTTCAGATGCATTAGTCAGGGGGAGATGTAGAGTAATAGGGTAGGGGAATGGGTCTGGACAGGACACTCTCGGAGGGTCAGTGTGTACTTGTTTGCATACTGTAAGGATTCTATGATTTTATGAAAATCCTCACCACGGGCAGTCCCTCACAGATAAGGGTAAGTCCACAGGTGGCCGTACAGACCAATGGAACGACCATGGGCTCTATTACCCTTGGGGCAGAAGGTGATGGTCACAGGAAGGGGTAGGTGGGGTATTAATGTGGCCCCGTGGCTCACACTGGTGCCTCACAGCGTCAGCCACAGACAGCTGCCTGTGTGGAGTTTGCAGGTTCTCCCCCTGTCTGTGTGGGTTTCCTCCGGGTGCTCCGGTTTCCTCCCACAGTCCAATGATGTACAGGTCAGGTGAGTTGGCCATAAATTGTCCATAGTGTTCAGGGATGTGTAGGTTAGGGTGCATTAGCCATGGGGAATGCAGAGTTATGGGAATAGGGCAGGGGCAGTGAGTGTGAGTAGGATGCTGTGTGGTCAGTCAGTGTGGACTTGTTGGGCCGAATGGCCTGTTTCTACATCGAAGGGATCCAATCCTGAAGGCGTGGAAGATGCCTGTGCAAGAATTCTTTTAACGTGGGGGGTAACTGTTGTGCACAGCTTACCAAACAGGCCGAGCAGGTCTTGGTCCAGTGGACAGCATAACAGGCCTACTGTTTGGCCTTGGATTGCCTGAAGTGGAGTGTGAACAAACAGTTATTTTGCAAACCCCTCTTCACTCCCCCCGTAATTTTACAAAACCCTCGCAGCCCACTTATCCTGAGTATTCCATGCAGACCCATTCCCCCGTCCTATTACTGTACATCTCCCCTGACTACTGAACCTAACCTAGATACCTCTGAATACTATGGGCGATTTAGCACTGCCAATTCACCTGGCCTGCAAACCTTTGGAGTGTGGGAGGAAACCGGAGCATCCAGAGGAAACTCACACAGACACGGGGAGAACGTGCAAACTCCACACAGTCAGTCACCCGTGGCTGGAATCGAACCCGGATCCTTAGCACTGTGAGGCAGCAGTGCTAATCACTGAGCCAGTGTGCCACCCTAGAGTGATACACTGGTAGAATTTGGAAGGAGGAGAACACTGGAGTGAGGGGATGGTTGAGATTGGAGGGTGGGGGTGAGGATTTGATGGAGATTGAAGGCAGGTTGAATTTTATTTGAGGGTGAAGGGACAGACAGAATTGGTTGGAAGTGAAGGATGCATTGAGGAAATGAGTGAGGGTGGAAGGGTGGGGGAGGAGATAGGTGAGGGTGGGATGAGGAGATGGTTGGGGCATCGGGCAGGCTGAGGAGATCATTGCTGGTGTAGGATGAAGAGAGGAGATGATTGAGGGGGGAGGGTGGGGTGAGGGGATGGTTGAGAGTGGAGGGTTAGGTGAGGGGATGGTTGAGGGTGGAGGGTGGGGTGAAAAGATGGTTGAGGATGGGGTGAGGGGATGATTGAGGATAGAGGGTGTGGTGAGGGGATGGTTGAGTGTGGAGGGTGGTGTGAGGGGATGGTTGAGGGTGGGATGAAGGGTGGTTGAGGGTGTGGTGAGGGGATGGGTGAGGGTGGAGGGTGGGTGAGGGAATGGTTGAGGGTGGGTTGAGGTGATGGTTGAGGGCCGGGTGAGGGGAAGATTGAGGGTGGAGGGTGGGGTGTGGGAATGGTTGAGGGTTGAGGGTGGGGTGAGCGGATGGTTGAGGGTGGGGTGAGGGGGTGGTTGAGGGTGGAGGGTGGGATGAGGGGATGATTGAGGATAGAGGGTGGGTTGAGGGGATGGTTGAGGATAGAGGGTGGGTTGAGGGGATGGTTGAGGGTGGGGTGAGGAGATGGTTGAGGGTGGGGTGAGGGGATGGTTCAGGGTGGGTTGAGGGGAAGATTGAGGGTGGAGGGTGGGGGGTGGGGATGGTTGAGGGTAGAGGGTGGGGTGAGGGGATGGTTGAGGGTGGGGTGAGGGGATGGTTGAGGGTGGAGGTGTGGTGAAGGGATGGTTGAGGGTGGAGGGTGGGGTAAGGAGATTGTTGAGGGTGGAGGATGGGGTGCAGAGATGGTTGAGGGTGGGGTGAGGGGATGGTTGAGGGTGGGTTGAGGGTGGAGGTTGTGGTGAGGGGATGGTTGAGAGTGGAGGGTGGGGGTGAGGAGATGGTTAAGGGTGTGGTGAGGGGATGATTGAGGGTGGAGGGTGGAGTGAGGGAATGATTGAGGGTGGGGTGAGGAGATGGTTGAGGGTGGAGGTTGTGGTGAGGGGATGGTTGAGGCAGGAGGGTGGGGTGAGGAGCTGGTTAAAGGTGGGGTGAAGGGATGATTGAGGGTGGGGGGTGGGGTGAGGGGGTGGTTGAGGGTGGGGTGAGGAGATGGTTAAGATTGGGGTGAGGGGATGGTTGAGGGTGGAGGGTGTGGTGAGGGGATGATTGAGGGTGGAGGGTGGAGTGAAGAGATGGTTGAGGGTGGAGGGTTGGGTGAGGAAATGTTTGTGGGTGGAGGGTGTGGTGAGGGGATGGTTGAGTGTGGAGGGTGGGGTGAGGAAATGTTTGTGGGTGGAGGGTGTGGTGAGGGGATGGTTGAGGGTGGAGGCTGAGGTGAGGAGATTGTTGAGGGTGGAGGGTGGGGTGCAGAGATGGTTGAGGGTGGGGTGAGGGGATGGTTGAGGGTGGAGGGTGGCGGTGAGGAGATGGTTGAAGGCGGGGTGAGGGGAAGATTGAGGGTGGAGAGTGGGGTGTGGGAATGGTTGAGGGTGGAAGGTGGGGTGAGGGGATGTTTGAGGGTGGGGTGAGGGGATGATTGAGGATAGAGGGTGGGGTGAGGAGATTGTTGAAGGCGGGGTGAGGGGAAGATTGAGGGTGGCGTTTGGGGCGTGGGGATGGTTGAGGGTTGAGGGTGGGTGAGGAGATGGTTGAAGGTGGGGTGAGGGGAAGATTGAGGGTGGAGGGTGGAGCGTGGGGATGGTTGAGGGTTGAGGGTGGAGGGTGGGGTGAGGAGATGGTTGAGGGTGGGGTGAGGGGATGGTTGAGGGTGGAGGGTGTGGTAAGGGGATGGTTGAGGGTGGAGGGTGGGGTGAGGGAATGGTTGAGGGTGAGGTCAGGTGATGGTTGAGGGCAGGGTGAGGGGAAGATTGAGGGTGGAGAGTGGGGTGTGGGGATGGTTGAGGGTGGGATGAGGAGATGGTTGAGGGTGGAGGTTGTGGTGAGGGGATGATTGAGGATAGAGGGTGGGGTGAGGGGATGGTTGAGGGTGGGGTGAGGAGATGTTTGAGGGTGGGGTGAGGAGATGGTTGAGGGCGGGGTGAGGGGATGATTGAGGGTAGAGGGTGGGGTGCAGAGATGATTGAGGGTGGGGTGAGGAGATGGTTCAGGGTGGAGGGTGTAGTGAGGGGATGGTTGAGGGTGGAGGGTGGGTGAGGGAATGGTTGAGGATGGAGGGTGGGGTGTGGGAATGGTTGAGGGTGGGGTGAGGGAATGATTGAGGGTGGGGTGAGGAGATGGTTGAGGATGGGGTGAGGGGATGATTGAGGATAGAGGGTAGGTTTGAGGGGATGGTTGAGGGCGGGGTGAGGGGAAGATTGAGGGTGGAGGGTGGGGTGTGGGGATGGTTGAGGGTAGAGGGTGGGGTGAGGGGATGGTTGAGGGTGGAGTAAGGAGATTGTTGAGGGTGGAGGATGGGGTGCAGAGATGGTTGAGGGTGGGGTGAGGGGATGGTTGAGGGTGGAGGGTGAGTTGAGGAGATGGTTGAGGGTGGGTTGAGGGTGGAGGGTGAGTTGAGGAGATGGTTGAGGGTGGGTTGAGGATGGAGGTTGTGGTGATGGGATGGTTGAGAGTGGAGGGTGGGGGTGAGGAGATGGTTAAGGGTGTGGTGAGGGGATGATTGAGGGTGAAGGATGGGGTGTGGGGATGGTTGAGGTTAGAGGGTGGGGTGAGGGGATGGTTGAGGGTGGGGTGAAGGGATGATTGAGGGTGGAGGGTGGGGTATGGGGATGGTTGAGGATGGAGGGTGGGGTGAGGGGATGGTTGAGGGTGGAGGGTGGGGTGAGGGGATGTTTGAGGGTGAAGGGTCTGGTGAAGAGATGGTTGAGGATGGAGGATGGGGTGAAAGAGATGGTTGAGGGTTGGGTGAGGGGATGGTTGAGGATGGAGGGTGAGGTGAGGGGAAGGTTGAGTGTGAAGGATGTGGTGAGGGGATGGCTGAGGGTGGGGTGAGGAGATGGTTGAGGGTGGAGGGTGTGGTGAGGGGATGATTGAGGGTGGGGTGAGGAGATGGTTGAGGCTGGAGGGTGGGGTGAGGGGATGGGGTGAGGAGATGCTTGAGGGTGTGTTGAGGGGATAGTTGCGGTTGAGGTGAGGGGATGATTGAGGGTGGAGGGTGTGGTGAGGGGATGATTGAGGGTGGAGGGTGTGGTGAGGGAATGGCTGAGGGTGGAGGGTGGGGTGAGGATATTGTTGAGGGGGTTGTGAGGGGATGGTTGTGGGTGGAGGGTGGGGTGAGGTGATAGTTGAGGTTGGAGGGTGTGGTGAGGAGATGGTTGAGGGTGGAGGGTGGGTGAGGAGGTGGTTGAGGGTGGAGGGTGGGTGAGGAGGTGGTTGAAGGCGGAGGGTATCGTGAGGGTATGGTTGAGAGTGAAGGGTGGGGTGAGGAGATGGTTGAGGGTGTGGTGTGGGGATTATTGTGGGTAGAGGGCGGGGTGTGGAGATGGTTGAGGGTGGAGGGTGTGGTGAGGGGATGGTTGAGAGTGGAGGGTGGGGTGAAGAGATGGTTGAGGGTGGAGGGTGGGGTGAGGGGTTGGTTGAGGGTGGAGGGTGGGGTGAGGAGATGGTTGAGGGTGTGGTGTGGGGATTATTGTGGGTGGAGGGCGGGGTGTGGAGATGGTTGAGGGTGGAGGGTGTGGTGAGGGGATGGTTGAGAGTGGAGGGTGGGGTGAAGAGATGGTTGAGGGTGGAGGGTGGGGTGAGGGGTTGGTTGAGGGTGAGGTGAGGGGATGGTTGAGGATGGAGGGTGGGGTGAGGGGATGGTTAAGGGTGTGTTGAGGAGATAGTTGAGGGTTGGGTGAGGAGATAATTGACGGTGGACGATGTGGCGAGGGGATGGTTGAGGGTGGGGTGAGGAAATGGTTGAGGGAGGGGTGAGGGGATGGTTGAGGGTGGAGGGTGTCGTGAGGGGATGTTTGAGGGTTGGGTGGCGGGATGGTTGAGGGTGGGGTGAGGGGATGTTTGAGGGTGGGGTGAGAGGATGGTTGAGGGTGAGGTGAGGAGATGTTTGAGGGTGGGGTGAGGGGATGTTTGAGGGTGGGGTGAGGGGATGTTTGAGGGTGGGGTGAGGGGATGGTTGAGGGTGGGGTGAGGGGATGTTTGAGGGTGGGTTGAGGGGATGGTTGAGGGTAAGGTGAGGAGATGTTTGAGGGTGGGGTGAGGGGATGTTTGAGGGTGGGGTGAGGGGATGGTTGAGGGTAAGGTGAGGAGATGTTTGAGGGTGGGGTGAGGAGATGTTTGAGGGTGGGGTGAGGGGATGTTTGAGGGTGGGGTGAGGGGATGTTTGAGGGTGGGGTGAGGGGATGGTTGAGGGTGGGGTGAGGGGATGTTTGAGGGTGGGTTGAGGGGATGGTTGAGGGTAAGGTGAGGAGATGTTTGAGGGTGGGGTGAGGAGATGTTTGAGGGTGGGGTGAGGGGATGTTTGAGGGTGGAGTGTGTCCACTCTGTCTGGCTGCATGTTCAGTTCCTATTCCATGGTCCCACTCCAGGTTGCTGCTTGGTATAACCTGACAAGCTGCTCTTGGGACGCAGCCCCATTTCCTGAACTCTGTCGTTTCGTCAATGTGATTTAGCTGTAACGCAACTGGTGAACCCGGGAATGAACTTTTTAAAACGTGAACTTCCCTTGGTTATTACACGATTCCATCCTTGGTTACCTGAAGTCCACTCTAGGTTTATATCCATAACCTCCTGTGGCTCTATACTCTCTCCCATTGTGAAACCACCTCCAGTCCCCACAACTGCTCCAGATCAGAACTCTGCTCTCTTTGTAATCTCCTCCACTCCCTTCCTGCCTGTGTCACATCCTTCACCCCCCTCCTCTCCGGCTTCCTGAAACTTTTTCCTGCTGTTGTAAACCTCCTTATTTCTGCACCATCCTCCTGTGGGTATCCCTACCTAATGCCTATCCTCCCTCTCTTGGTAACCTCTTCCGGTTCCTACTGCTCTCCTAAACTGTGAAACCTCTTCAAGCCCCTACAATCCTCCCGACTGCTGTAACCTCCTTCATCACCATGAGCCCCCACAATTACTGAAGCCTCATTATTTTTACGTGGCAGCTTTGTGAGATGCAGGAATTGGTTTCCAAGTGGGGAGCATGAACCCTTTATCCGTAGCCCTGAGCCATGCAATGGAGATTCACGGTTTCTGTTGTCCTCTATAGACTGTCACACAGAGGAATGTAAAACCAGGGAAGTTGGGTGCAGACTGGTACAATCTGTATTATAACTCAGCAAACTCAGAAAAACTTAATGTGTTAAATTTATTGTATTATTTCATTCAAATATACGATTTTAACATTTACTTCGACTGCGCTATCTTTTGAGTTGGGTTAACTGCTACTTGTATCAATTTTTAGTGATATTTTTCGTGGTTTGCCCCAATCCTGTTTTTTCCATGGACGCCATTATTTCTATTGCTCACTTTCCTACATCACCAGTGCACACGAGAACACAATCACTGTATTACAGTAGAACAGACTGCACTAGACAATGTGTAAACCTTGTCAGGTTTTCTACCAGGAGATAGAGGGTGGTGGTGGAGGATTGTTTTTCGGACCAGAGGTGTTCCACAGGGAATCAGTGCTGTGTCCGCTTCTGCTTGTCATTTATATGAATGGTTTGGATGTGAACACAGAAGGCAGAGTTGGTAAGTTTGCAGATGATACCATCTTGATTAATTGGGTCTACAGGCTGAACTTAATTTGGATAAACGTGAACTACTGCATTTTGGGAGAACGAACAGGGGCAGGACTTATACAGCTCATGGCAGGACAGTGGGTGGGCTAGAACAGACAGAGCTCAGAGTTCTGGTGCAGAATTCTTTGAAATTTGCGTCACAGATAGATGCGGTGGTTCAGAAGGTGTTTATCACACTTGCCTTCAGACCCTTGAGTGTGGGTGTTGAGATGTTATACTGTATACAGGATGTTGTTGAGGCCTCAGTTGGAGGACGGTGTCCAGTTCTGGTCGCTCTGTTATAGAAAAAACATTATTAAGCTGGAGAGGTTTCCGAAGGGATTTACCAGGATGTTGCCAGGCATAGAGGGTTTGAGTTATAAAAAAATAAACTGGACAGGCTGGAGCTTTTTTCACTGGAGCCTCGGGGAGTTTGAGGAGTGACCTTGTTGAGGTTTATAAAATCATGAGGTGAATGACAAGGGTCTTTTCCATAGGGTGGGAGAGTCCAAAACTAGAGGGCTTATTTTTCAGGTGAGGGGAGAAAGATTTGAACAGGACATGAGGGAAAATGTTTTTCCACAGTGTGTAGTTTGTGCGTGGAATTAACTGCCAGAGAAAGAGTTGGATGTGACACAGCTACAAGAGTTAACAGACATTTGGATAAGTTCACGACTAGGAAAGGTTTGGAGGGATATGGGCAAAGTGCAGGCAGGTGGGACTGGATTAGTTTGGGAACTTGGTCGGCAGGGACTGGTTGGATTGAGATATTTGTTTCCATGCTGTATAACTTTATGACTCTACAATATCCTTCCTGAAGAAGGGCTTGTACCAGAGACGTCGATTCTCCTGCTCCTTGGATGCTGCCTGACCTGCTGCGTTTTTCCAGCAACACATTTTCGACTCTCCAA
Source organism: Hemiscyllium ocellatum (assembly GCF_020745735.1). NCBI lineage: Eukaryota > Metazoa > Chordata > Chondrichthyes > Orectolobiformes > Hemiscylliidae > Hemiscyllium > Hemiscyllium ocellatum. The sequence continues at coordinate 18,029,623 of NC_083445.1, forward strand.
TTTTGCAAACTTCTCTCACTGTGAGTTCTGCAGAGCTTCAGATACATGTCTTTCCCTGCGTAATTCTGGCATTAGAACGTACTGAGGGCTGTCGAGTGGTGGGTGGGTGAATTGCTTTTTGTTTTGCTGAGCTGTTAACTCAGAGAGTATCCCCAGTCACGATACATTGCATACCATATGCCTACCACATGTAAACCTGACTAAACCAACACAGCAAAAATAAAATGGGCTTTTCCACCAGGTCTGGTAATTCTCAGTTCCAGCATTTTAACGTAATGATCGAAATTTCACACTAAAGCAAAAATAATAACAGACATGTGATGAATTCTGCAACTGATTTTGATGTTGCAAAGCTGTTTACATTACAGGGCTCTGCGGAATTGTAATATTGGGATGCAGGGTTTTTTATTACTCGTTTGTGTGATGGTGCTATTGCCAGCATCACCAGCATTTATTGCCTGTCCCTAGTTGCCCCCTTGAGAAGGTGGGGGTGAGCTGCCTTCTTGAACCGCTGCAGTCCATATGCTGTAGGTAGACCCACAATGTCCTTAGGGAGGGGAATTCCAGGATTTTGCTCCAGCGATAGTGAAGGAACAGTGACACATTTCCAAGTCAGGATGGTGGGTGGCTTGGAGGGGAACTTGTATAAATGTTCCTAGGTAGCTGCTGCCCTTGTCCTTTCAGATAGCAAATGATGAGCTAAGGGCAGGAATATGGGGCAGCACAGCGGTTAGCACTGCTGCCTCACAGCGCAAGGGACTTGGGTTTGATTCCAGCCTCAGGTGACCGTCTGTGTGGAGTTTGCATATTGCGCGCAAGTTTCCTCCGGGTGCTCTGGTTTCCTCCCACAGTCCAAAGATGTGCAGGTTAGGTGAATTGGCCGTGCTAAATTGCCCATAGTGTTTAGGGATGTGCAATAGTCAGGGGCAAATGCAGGGTAATAGGGTAGGGTCAGAATGGACTCATTGGGCCAAATGGCCTGTTTCCACACTGTAGGGATTCCATGATTAACAGTCCTGTGATAATATACTAGGCAATTACCATATCTCACCGTCCTACATAAGGCAAGTTCTTTTTTTTATCTCAGCAGTAACTTGAACAAAACTTCAGTGAATTTTCCCTCAAGCAATTATTTCTCTTTTTTTTCAAATAAGGCCATACATCTGTTACACCGTGCTGCAGATGTGGAGGGAATTCTCCAGTCACAGCATGAATGTGTGAAACTCAGTGCCACAGAGGGCTGTAGAGGCCAGGTCATTGAGTGTATTTAAGACAGAAATAGATAGGCTTTTGATTGGTAAGGGAATCAAGGGTGATGTGGGGGAGAAGGCAGGAGAATGGGGTTGAGAAACTCATCAGCCATGATTGAATGGTGGAACAGACTCAATGGGCTGAATGGGCTAATTCTGCTCCTATATCCTATGATCTTAGATGTGGTCTCACTAACATTGTGCGTAGGTGCAGTGAATCCTCCTTACTTTTATGTACCATTCCACTCATTGTGGTGCAGTGGTAGTGTTCCTGTCTCTGAACCAGGAGGTGCAGGTCCAAATCCTGAACTCAGTGGCTCAGTGGTTGGCACTGCTGCCTCACAGTGCCAGGGACCCGGGTTCGATTCCAGCCTCAGGTGTGGGGGTTTGCACATTCTCCCTGTATCTGCCTGGGTTTCTTCCCACAGTCCAAAGATATGCAGGTTAGGGTGGATTGGCCATGGGAAATTACCCAGCAGTGTAAAGGGATGTGGAAGCTGGTTGGGTTAGCCTTGGGAATGCAGGGTTACAGGAGTGGGGTAGGATGTTCTTCAGAGGGTTGGTGTGGACGTGATGGGCTGAATGGCCTGCTTCCATGCTGTAGGGCTTCTATGAAATCCCACCAGCACTAGAGGTGTGTCTGAGCAGGTTGTTTGGAAAGTTCCTCTTACCCACACAATAAGCAAGAACGCTTTAATTTGCTTTCCTAATCTCTTGCTTGAATCAGCAGCCTAGGTTTACATGATTCATGTGACAGGGCACACAGATCCTTCTGTAACATCTTGTTCTGCAATCTCTCTCTCATTCAAATAGTGTGCTGTTGTTGTGTTCTTCCTGCTAAAGTGGGCAAGTTCACATTCTCTCACATTATATTCCTGCCACTGACTTTTCAACTCACTTAACCTGTCGAAATCCGTTTGTAACATATATCCTCCTGACAATGCGGCATTGTGAAACTAGCTGCCAAATACTCAGTCCAAGTGACTTATGCCAGTTATAATTCATGGAGGTCCCAGCGCTGAACAACGTGGGGGTGGTGGGTGCTCAGACCCTGTACTGGAGGACGTACACGACAGGAGTTCTTCATCTCTCTCTCTCTCTGAGGTTAAAAGTGAAAGTTAGCCGTCACAGCTTGTACACAATGATTAAACCAGGTCACACAAACTGTGTGTTGTCGCCAGTGATTCGGGCCAGTAAATGATCAGAACAAAACCCACCAAGGTCAGCAGAAAACTGAGGGAAGGAAGCTTACCGAAAGTAAAATTGAATGGGATCAACTTGGAAGTGCGTTTATTAAGGAAAGGGTTGTTAATATTCCCATCCATTTCACAGGGAGAAAGTACGCCATCACTTCCACTCATCGCCCTCAAACACCCACACACTCACCCCCCCTCACCCTCAACACCCATACACTCACCCCCCTCACCCTCAACACCCACACACTCGCCCCCGTTACACTCAACACCCACACACTCGCCCCCCCTCACCCTCAACACCCACACACTCGCCCCCGTTACACTCAGCACCTACACACTCACCCCCCCTCACCCTCAACACCCACACACTCGCCCCCGTTACACTCAACACCCACACACTCGCCCCCTCACCCTCAACACCCACACACTCGCCCCCCCTCACCCTCAACACCCACACACTCGCCCCCGTTACACTCAACACCCACACACTCGCCCCCTCACCCTCAACACCCACACACTCGCCCCCCCTCACCCTCAACACCCACACACTCGCCCCCGTTACACTCAACACCCACACACTCGCCCCCTCACCCTCAACAACCACACACTCACCCACTGCACCCTCAACACCCACACACTCGCCCCCGTTACACTCAACACCCACACACTCGCCCCCTCACCCTCAACAACCACACACTCACCCACTGCACCCTCAATACCTACACACTCGCCCTCATTACCCTCAACACCTACACACTCACCCCCATTACCCTTAACACCTACACACTCACCCCCGTTACCCTCAGCACCTACACACTCACCCCCTCACCCTCAAACACATCCACACTCACCCCGGTCACCCTCAACACCTACACACTCGCCCCCTCACCCTCAACACCTATGCACTCTTCCCCTCGCCCTCAACACCTACACACTCGCCCCCTCATCCTCAACATCTACACACTCACCCCCCCACCCTCAATACCTACACACTCAACCCCTCACCCTCAACACCTACACACTTGCCCCCTCACCCTCAAAACCTACATACTCACCCCCGTTACCCTCAACACCTACACACTCACCCCGTTACCCTCAGCACCTACACACTCGCCCCCTCACCCTCAACACCTACACACTCACCCCCTCACCCTCAACACCTACACACTCACCCCCTCACCCTCAACACCCACACACTCACCCCCTCACCCTCAACACCTACACACTCACCTCCTCACCCTCAACACCTACACACTCCCCCCTCACCCTCAATACCTACACACTCACTCACCTCACCCTCAACAACTACACACTTACTCCCCTCACCCTGAACATCTACACACTCACCCCCTCACCCTCAACACCTACACACTCGCCCCCTCACCCTCAACACCTACACACTCACCCCCTCACCCTCAACACCTACACACTCGCCCCCTCAACCTCAACACCTACACACTTACTTCCTCACCCTCAACACCTACACACTCGCCCCCTCACCCTCAACATCTACACACTCACCCCCTCACCCTCAACACCTACACACTCGCCCCCTCACCCTCAACATCTACACACTCACCCCCTCACCCTCAACACCTACACACTCACCCCGATACCCTCAACACCTACACACTCACCACCCTCACCTGCAACATCTACACACACGCCCCCCTCACCCTCATCAACTCCACACTCACCCTCGTTACCCTCAACACCTACACACTCACCTCCTCACCCTCAACACCTACAAACTCGCCCCCTCACCCTCAACACCTCCACACTCGCCCCCTCACCCTCAACAACTACACACTTACTCCCCTCACCCTGAACATCTACACACTCAGCCCCTCACCCTCAACACCTACACACTCGCCCCCTCACCCTCAACAACTACATACTTACTCCCCTCATCCTCAACACCTACACACTTGCCCCCTCGCCCTCAACATCTACACATTCGCCCCCCTCACCCTTAACACCTACACACTCAACCCCTCACCCTCAACAACTACACACTTACTCCCCTCACCCTCAACATCTATACACTCACCCCCTCACCCTCCAACATCTACACACTCACCCCCTCACCCTCCAACATCTACACACTCACCCCCTCACCCTCAACACCTACACACTCACCCCCTCACCCTCCAACATCTACACACTCACCCCCTCACCCTCCAACATCTACACACTCACCCCCTCACCATAAACACCTACACACTCGCCCCCCCTCACCCTCAAAATCTACACACTCACCCCAATACCCTCACCTACACATTCGCCACCCTCACCCGCAACATCTACATACACGCTCCCCTCACCCTCAACACCTACACACTCACTCCCTCACCCTCAACACCTACACACTCACCACCTCACCATAAACACCTACAAACTCGCCCCCTCGAATCAACACCTACACACTCACCCCCTCACCCCCTCATCTTCAAAATCTACGTACTCACCCCCTCACCCTCAACACCTACAAACTCGCCCCCACACCCTCAACACCTACATACTCTCCCCTTCACCGTCAGACACCTCCGCACTCACCCCCTCACCCTCAAACACCTCCACATTCTCCCATTCACCTTCAGACACCTCCACACTCACCCCCTAACCCTCAAACACCTCCACACTCTCCCCTTCACCGTCAGACACCTCCACACTCACCCCCTCACCCTCAAACATCTCCACACTCTCCCTTCAACCTCAGACTTCTCCACATGCTCTCCTCACAGTCACCCACCTCCACATCTCCCCCTTGCCCTTAACTATCTCCTCACTCCAGTCAGAGGCTAGGAATAATGCAGCAAGTAACTTACTCCCGACTGCCCAAAGCCTGTCCCCCATCTACAAGACACAAGTCAGGACTGGAACAGAATGCTCCCCACTTGCCTGGATGGATGCAGCTCCAACAACCTGACACCATCCAGGACAAAACAGCCACTTGGTTGACACCATACGGTGGGCGGCACGGTGGCACAGTGGTTAGCACTGCTGCCTCACAGCGCTGGAGACCCGGGTTCAATTCCCGACTCAGGCGACTGACTGTGTGGAGTTTGCACGTTCTCCCCGTGTCAGCGTGGGTTTCCTCCGGGTGCTCCGGTTTCCTCCCACAGTCCAAAGATGTGCGGGTCAGGTGAATTGACCATGCTAAATTGCCCATAGTGTTAGGTAAGGGGTAAATGTAGGGGTATGGGTGGGTTTCGCTTCGGCGGGTCGGTGTGGACTTGTTGGGCGGAAGGGCCTGTTTCCACACTGTAAATCTAATCTAAAATATCCACAAGGATCCACTCCCTCCACCCCCGATGCTCAGTATCAGCAGTGTGTATTACCTACAAGATGCACTGCAGAAATTCACCAACAGCACCTTCCAAACCCATGGCCACTTCCACCTAGAAGGACAAGGGCAGCAGATACATGGGGACACCATCCCCTGCAAGTTCCCCTCCAAGCCACTCACCATCCCGGCTTGGAAATATATCGCCGTTCCTTCAGGGTTGCTGGGTCAAAATCCTGGAATTCCTTCCCTAATGGGTCAACCCACAGCACATGGACTGCAGCAGTTTAAGAAGGCAAACCACCCAACACCTTCTCAAGGGGCAATTAGCCATGGGAAATAAATGCTAGGCCCAGCCAGTGATACCCCATTGCTATCAGTGAATAAAACATAGACAACAGTCAGATGAGATTGTGTATGAGGAAGCAGGCAGATTGCAACATCCCGTTTCTCAGTCAGAGAAGCACTTAGAGAAGTATTTTGGGATTTGTTCAGTTTGCTTTCCCACAGTTGTTGAATCCAAGTCATAACAACTGCCAAAAAATTGGAACAATGTCAACAACATGGCACCCAAAGTTAAGGTCAGCCTGAGAGTGGTTCCCTCCAGAGCTCTCTGTCAGTATGATTCATTCTGATTCCCACAGGAAGAATGATCGACAATTTGCCCACAGATTGACTGAGCTCGAGTAGAAAGGGAGACAGTGACATCCCAGTGATGTCACTGGGTTCGTCATCCAGAGGTTCCGACTGAATGTTCACTCAAATGGCATCTCACGGAATTTCACTTCAGTTCACAATTCTGAATTTGCGGTTTAAAGCCAGTCCGATCGGGCTTTAAGGGTTTTTAAGGCTGAGGTAGATGGATTCTTGATGACCAAGGGGATGAAAGATTATTGGGAATGTAGAGTTGAGGTGAGAATCAGATTGGCCACGATCTTACTGAATGCTGGAGCAGGGCTTGAAGGGCTGAATGGCCTATCCTTGTTCCTTATTCGTGTGGTCTCTGTAATGTTAGCCATCAATTATTGTTTACAATTCGATATGGTTCATTAATGTCCTTTAGAGGGGGAAATCTGCCATCCTTCCTGGGTCTGGCCTACACATGACTCCAGACCCACAACCCATGTGGTTGACTCTAAACTGCGTTCATAAGATTAGATTAGATTACTTACAGTGTGGAAACAGGCCCTTCGGCCCAACAAGTCCACACCGTCCCGCCGAAGCGCAACCCACCCATACCCCTACATTTACCCCTTACCTAACACTACGGGCAATTTAGCATGGCCAATTCACCTGACCCGCACATCTTTGACCGGTGTGAGGATACCGGAGCAAACCCACGCAGACACGGGGTGAACGTGCAAACTCCACACAGTCAGTCGCCTGAGGCGGGAATTGAACCCGGGTCTCTGGCGCTGTGAGGCAGCAGTGCTAACCACTGTGCCACCGTGCCGCCCACGATAAATGACCGAGTAGCTCACCCAATTTGAGGGACAGGGAATAAATGGTTGTCTTCCCATCAACACTCACATCCTAAAGAGGATTAAAGTCAGAGAATGGGTTCCATCGAGGCCTGCATCAGACAATTGCCCCACGATGAGAACATTTCTGATGGACAGACAAAGGTAAGGGATTAGCTTGAGGTGAGTTGTTCTTGCAGAAAGCCAGCACAGACATGACAGGCTGAATGGCCTCGTTTTGTGCCATCATCATTCCATGATACAGTTTCATGATGCTGAGGTTCCCTCGTCTGCTTTGTCTTGCTTCGTGCTGGTCACCCCATGGTCTGACAGTGCCCACTGTAGCAATGCCAATGAGTTATGCTTTACCCGAGGAGTCACTGCTGCCTGGTGGTCCCTTTGTGGATCCCAGGAGAAAGTGAGGACTGCAGATGCTGGAAATCAGAGTCAAAACGTGTGGTGCTGGAAAAGCACAGCTGGTCAGGCAGCATCCGAGGAGCAGGAGAGTCGAGGTTTTGAGTATAAGCTCTTCATCAGGAATGTCCAAGGGCTAATGCTTGAAACGTGGACTCTCCTGCTCCTCAGATGCTGCCTGACCGGCTGTGCTTTTCCAGTGACAACCATTCTTGACCCTTCATGGATTCTGCAATCTCTTGGCTCTGCTAGCTGTTCGGCGTCCCCACCTGCCCTTTTACAGATTGCACTTCCTTATGAGGTTATGAGTATTCTCTGAGTCCCTCATACCTTCAGTTTGCTCTTATCCTAGAGTCAGGCCAAGAGGACACCTGCTGTCTGTAATGGCAACCACAAAATGATTATCGATTATTCTTTTCAAAATCATCTACCTCACTGATGTCCTTTAGGGAAGGAAACTGCCATCTTTCCCTGGTCTGGCCTACATGTGACTCCAGACCCACAGCAATGTAATTGACTCTCAACTGCCCACTGAAATGCCTCCAGCAAACCATTCCCTTCAAAATCTATCAGAGACGGGCAAGAAAGGGCTAACCTGGACATCCCATGGGAGAATGGAGAGAAACATAAACATTGAATGGGGACTCCCCCAGTTCAAGGGTTCAACTCTCCTTGGAGGTGTTGAGGCCCAAAGGCTGGAGGGGGAGAACAGAAAGCAGGCCACACAGGAGATTTCCTGAGGAACATCGAAATAAAACACTGCACCTTTAACAAACCAAGCAGCCTCAGAGTCTGACCCAATGAACGACAGACTCTCCTCCCCCTTTTCGGGTGGGTCTGTGACTACAATTGTTGAAGTGCTGCCAGATGGTCTCAGTGCTGGAGGAGAGAGTGCAGTTACCAGGCTGAGAGAGCGACTAGACCAACTGGGAAACCCTCCTTAAGGAACCATGACCACCCGGCACAGCATCCAGCTAATACTCGGTATGTACTGACTGATCAGTTGGGGACGATTATAGTGTCTTATCGAAGCTTCATACTGCTGGGTTCCCTCTGTTGTATTATTACTCTATTGTAATATTACTTCTCTCTCGCTCTCTGACACACATACAATCTCTCAACATGACAAAAGATTATTTCTCTCTCTTTTCTGAACAGTTTATTCTGAACATTTTCACTCTCTCCCTCTGACAAGATTCTCCCTGTGTCTGGATGCATTTGCTTTTTTTAAATTTCAAAATATGCTTTATTCTTAAAATTATTTTTGTATATTTACATCGTCACAAATACACTTTGGTTCAGTACACTCACAATTCAAGGAAACAGACAAAACACTGGAGTTTTGATCTATCCAAACAAACTAAAGGCATCTGTTACTTGAACAAGACTATGATGCTTATACAAGAACACATTATTACTGTAAAGTGTAATGTCTCACTTCATGCTTTCTCTCTCTCCTTTACCACTCTCCCTGAGGCATGGGGACCCTCAAATTAAACCAGCATCAGTCCTCCCCTCGCTAATGAGAGAGAGCTGCCCTATCACCCTGGTAGGATTATGGAGAATTTATCATTTCCCTTTCTGTTTTTGCTTCCCTGATTGCAGGTTATCTCCTTAATTTATGTACCGACCCGCTGTACATCCCATGACTGTGTTTCTCTCTTTTCACCCCTGTCACCTTCTTTCCTTCCTGCCTTCAGAACCACCACTTAACAACTCCCATACTTTCCTCTCTGTGTCTCTCTCCCTCTGGTCCCTGCCAGTCTGTCTCAGTTGTGAAAGTGTTTTCCAGTCAAACTGAAGCAGCCATGATGATTATAAATTATCTGTGGAGCTGACCCACGGGGAACAATGAATGTTGATCCCAAGTCAATATCTGGAAAGGGGAAGAGTGAGTGTTGTGTTAGCGTGAAGTTTTATGAAGGCTCGGATTGCAGGAGGTGTGGGTTTGTAACCGTCTGCATTGAGTCAGTTAAACCAGCCGTTAGAATGATGGTCCTCCGGTCTGAGTGAAACATGGCCAGAGGTGTTGGATTACAGCTTCTGTAGAAATCAGAAAACAATCATTCAAAACTCAGCAGACTTTTCATTGGAATGGTTCCTGAGCTGCATGTGTGAAGATTTGTGAGAGTATTCCACATGCTTTTCTGGGGAATGTGTCTCTGTGATGCTGCTTGTCCCAATAAGGATCAGGCTCCATCAGGGCTTTCATTACTCCTGACGGCAATTGAGGGGAGTGTGTCTCTCTGGCTGTGTCTCTCTGGCTGTGTCTGTGTGTGTGTCACTGTGTGTGTGTGGGTGTGTGAGAGCGCGAGCAGTCAAGTCTGTGTGTGTGTGTGTGTGTGTGTGTCTGTGTGTGTGTGTGTGTGTGTGTGTATATGTCACTGTCTGTGTGTATATGTGTATGAGAGAGGGAGCAGTCAAGTCACTGTGTGTGTGTGTATGTATCACTGTGTGTGTGTATGTGTCACTGTGTGTGTGTATATGTGTGTGAGAGAGCGAGCAGTCAAGTCATTTTGTGTGTGTGTGCAGAGTCAGTATTAAATTCATCCGATGTGTGTTTGTGTGATACACGCACATTCAGTGTTAGTCACACGTCTGTGTGTGTGTGTGTGTGTGTGTCTGTGTGTGTCTGTGTGTGTGTGTGTGTGTGTGTGGTGCAAGCAGTCAGGTCTGTGTGTGTATGTCTGTGGATGTGTCTCTCTGTATTTATGTGTGTGTCTATCTGTGTATGTGTGTGTAGTTGTGTAGGTGTGCATAAGTTTCTGTTCAATGATATGTTTGTATCTGTGGGTGTTTATCTGTGTGGATATGTGAGCATGTGCCTTTGTCTATCTGTATGTGTGTATTTGTGCATGTATATGTGTGACTATATGGGGCTGTCTAAATGGATATATACCTGTGTGTATAAATGTGTGTATATTTATGTCTGTGTCTGTGTGTGCATCTGTGCAGGTGTATTGTCTGTGTGTGCGTATCGGTGTGTGAGTGTGTATCTCTGTATGCGTATCTCTGTGTTATCTGTTTGCATGTGTGTGTATTTCTGCATTTGTTTGTGTGTGTGAGCATGTGTGTGTATCTCTGTGTATGTGTATGTCTGTGTGTGTACCTGTATGTGTGTGTATCTATTTGTGTGTTTCTGTGTGTCTGTGTATATGTGTGAGATTGTGTGTCTGTGTCTGTGTGTCTGTGTATGTGAGTGTGTGTTTCTGTGTGTCTGTGTATGTGTGTGCGTCTTTGTGTGTGAGATTGTGTGTCTGTGTCTGTGCATGTATGTGTGTGTGAGCATGTGTGTGTGTCTGTGTGTATGTATGTGTGTGTGTCTGTGTGTGTGTGTCTGTGTGAGCGTCTGTGCATGTGTATGTGTGTCTGTGTGTGTGTTTGTATATGTGTATGTGTGTGCGTATGTGTGTGTACATTTTCAGAATGTGAGAGCCCCTTACTTACTGTGGACCCCTCCAACATGGGAAGGCTGTTGCTGCTGTAACTAACACATTGGATTTGGCGGCACGAATCCGGGAACTCTCCCACGTTGAGCACTTTGCAGTCAATTTCTCTGTGAGAAATTTCAAATCGATAGTCAACTCACTGAGCGATGGCTGTTAAGTCCCAAAGTGGGACTTGAACTCGGGGGCGGGGGGGGGGGTCTGGTTCAGCAGTGGACCCCCAAGCAGAACGGACACTCTTAGGAGGGGGGTGGAGGGGAGTGAATCTGTGGAACTCAGAGGCCGGGGGAGACCAAGTCATTGAGTGTATTTAAGATGGAGATAGATCAGTTCTTGCCCATCAAGGGGATTGAGGGAGGGGAAGGCAGGAGAGTGGAGCTGAGGAACACAACCACCATGATCATACAACGGGGCAGAATCGATGGGCTGAATGGTCTAATTCTGCCCCTTTTTCTCAATTCACTCATGGGATGAGAGTGTGACTGGCCAGGCCAGCATTTATTGCCCGTCCCTAATTGCCCAGGGAGCAGCCACATTGCTGTGGGGCCTGGAGTCACATGTAGACCAGACCAGGTAAGGATGGCAGTTTCCATCCCTGAAGGACATCAGTGACCCAGCTGGGTTTGATCCAACAATCGACAATGGATTCACGGTCAGCATTAGACTCTTAATTCCAGATTTCCTGTTGAATTCAAATTCCATCATTCGCCATGGCGGGATTTGAACCCAGGTCCCCAGAACATTACCTGGGTCTCTGGATCAACATTAATATGTGGCCATATTTGAGGGTCACATCCTGGGATCTCCCAGCCTCAGTACCCCACACACTTCCCTCCGAATACAAGCCGAAAGCTGTGGCTGATGGACAAATAGTTGATGTAAAGGGACAATCTTTTACAGTAGGGGGCAACGGGCCGCCCAGTTCTGGTTTCTATATGTTGGGGTTGGCCTGTTGTTCAGGAGGGTGTGCTGTGCTGCCTAATCCAAGGGTTGATGTGTGGCACCCTCCCCCTCCCTTCAAGGTGCCCTCTCACCTCGCCCCCTCCCATCGAGGCACTGACTCCAGAACAACTCCAAATGTGAGCTCCCCTGAATCCCTTCCCTCATGGAACCAGAGCAAACGGTCTTGGCCAGTCCAATCCATCATGGGACCTGATGAGGAATGATCAGGGGGTCAACACTGATCTTAACCCCCTCCACTCGCCAACACATGGAAACCAGCTCAGACTCCCCCCACTGAGGTCAGCACACTCACAACAAGCAAACTCACTGGGGGATCTACAGCCCACCCACCAGAGAGATCTGCAGGGGGTCATCCCAATGTGGAACCTTCACACTGAAACACCAAGATGTGGCAAATTGCATAAAAATTCAAGAACAGGACACAGTCGGTGAACTAGGCCATGTCTCATGAACACTGTCCATTGACAGGACAGGGTTCACACACACAGGGCTGTCTCCCTCATTGAGTGGCACTGACTACATGTTATCTGTGTTACAGCATGGGGTTAGATACAGAGTAAAGCTCCCTCTACACTGTCCCCATCAAACACTCCCAGGACAGGGACAGCACAGGGTTAGATACAGAGTAAAGCTCTCTCTACACTGTCCCCTTCAAACACTCCCAGGACAGGGACAGCACAGGGTTAGATACAGAGTAAAGCTCTCTCTACACTGTCCCCATCAAACACTCCCAGGACAATGGCAACACAGGGTTAGATACAGAGTAAAGCCCTTCTGTACTGTTCGTATTAAACACCCCCAGGAAAGGGACAGCACAGGGTTAGAGAATAAGCTCCTCTACCCTGTCCACATCAAACACACCCAGGACAGGAACAGTACGGGGTTAGCAACAGAGGAAAGCTCTCTCTACACTGTCCACATCAAACACACCCAGGACAGGGACAGTATGGGGTTAGAGACAGAGGAAAGCTCCCTCTACACTATCCCTATTAAACACACCCGGGACAGGGGCAGTATGAGGTTAGAGACGGAGTAAATGTAAGTGTGATTGCTGTGTGGTGCAGGCTGTGGACATTGTGAACACGGGAAAGCATGTTGCTATGGGAGGTCATGTGACCCAGTGGGGAGTATCTCTGAGCCAGGAATCCATGGATGGGCTCCAGTGTCCAGGAAAGATGTCCTCACGATGTCATCAAACATGGCGAGAGTGGGAACCTGCAAATCCTCCCAGCGTCTGACAGTCAGGGCGGGAGAGATTTTCTGTCCTGCCGTAGTGATAGGGGAAATATTGGAGCCTTCACTGTCCCTCTCCAGCAGCAAGCACACTGTTTCCATGGCAACTCTGACTGAGTGAACTCTAACACACGTTCAGTCAACTGGGGCCTAGTCTCACGAGGCGGTGAGAGAGGAAGAGTACTGTCTGATTCTGAACTCTGACTTCCCAGGTCGAAGGTCAGTGTCCAGCCTCACTGAGTGTCCAGTCGTCTCAAACCCAGGGGCTATTTCAATTGTGACTGCAGTTCAAATTGCAATCTGACATTGTGTGCAGAAATCTCTTGTACACAGTGCCTTCCTGCCATACGCCAAAGTGTCTGCAATGTTTCATTCCTGGCCTTAGGTATATCCCAGCTCGCCATTATCATTTCCCCAATTAAACTCTGCCTCGGTAAAGATACACCCTTAAGAGGCAAAATCCTCCGAGCATCTCCTCTGCAAAGTCCTCACAGAATCCAACATATTTCATTAAGATGGGGAGATGGCGATGTAGGGCTAACATCACTGTGTTTCTAATCCAGAAACCAGGCTCTGGAAGAGTTTAAACTTGATTTGGAAATCTGGAATTACAGAAGGCGTCCCAGTAACATTGACCATGAAACTGTCATCGATCTCCGTACAAAACCCCGTCTGGTGCTCTCGTGTCCTTTAGTGAAGGAGACTGTTGACCTTTACCTGACCTGGCCTCCATGTGACTCCAGACCCACACAACAACATGGCTGACTCTTAACTGCCCCTCGGTGCGAGCAGGTTGCTCAGTTCCAGGGCAATTAGGGAGGGGCAATGCCCTATGAAATAAAACAGATCAGGAATGTCGGAAAAGGAAGAGGCCATTCAGCCCCTCAAGTCTGTCCCACCATTCAATGGGATCACGGCTGATCTGTGGCCTGACCCCATGGACCTGCCTATGGCCCATATCCCTGAATAACTTTGCTGGAAACTATTTATCTGCCTCAGATTTAAAATGAATAACCGATCCAGCATCCAACTCCACTTGTGGAAGAGAGTTCCAATCCTCTCCCCCACTTTGTGCAGAAATGCTTCCTAACATTTCTCCAGAATGGTCTGGCTCCAATATTTCCACAGTTTCTATACCACCTTCTATGCAGAGTAATAGGGAATGGGTTTGGGTGGGTTACTCTTCAGAGAGTTGGTGTGGACTTGTTGGGCCGAAGGGCCTGTTTCCACACTGTAGGGGTCTATGATTCCATGATAGCTCTTCAAAACACCAATGGATTTCAGCGCTTTCCCCATCAGACAAACAGGAATCAAATGAACAAACCTTCATTGACCACTGCAAGTATCCCCTTCATTGTTAGAGAGAGTTGGAAATGTTTGGAAGGACTAAACTTGCAATTATCCCAAACCCTCTGCCCCGAGGCCCTTTGGAGGATTAATTCACTGACTGGGTAGATTCTTGCCCTACCTACAGTTTCACTTTTATATATCAAGGGAGTTGAACTTCCTGCGCTCTACCTATCTGTTTGACCCGACTGAGTCTGGAGAACTTATGCCCCCTTCCTGGGGTTTGGCATCTTGGCACTGGCTCCAACCAACTTTCTCAAATCTCCACAACGTCTCCATTACCGGGAGAACCAGCAGCTTGGCCATTAATCAACAGGAGAAGCCTGATGATTGTTCTAGTGGACATCAAGCACTGGGCAGACACCAGAGTGGGCATCTGGGCATCATTAACATGCCAGGGGAGTGCACAAGGAATTCGCTGCCATGTTTGACTCTGTCCCAGGGACACTCTGATGGCCCATGGTTTCATTTCCCACTTGCCCGTCTCTCGTCTTCCAGCTGCATCGAGCGGCAAACCATTTTCTTGAAGAGGGGCTGGCAGCGTTTGAACAGAACCCGGGAACTGAGGGGTTAAA
Source organism: Hemiscyllium ocellatum (assembly GCF_020745735.1). NCBI lineage: Eukaryota > Metazoa > Chordata > Chondrichthyes > Orectolobiformes > Hemiscylliidae > Hemiscyllium > Hemiscyllium ocellatum. The sequence goes on from NC_083445.1 coordinate 18,044,793, forward strand.
CTGCTTCAGAGTAACTACCCCGTGATCTGTTGGACATGACAGATCATCGGAAATCTACAGTACCAACCTCCTGGGTTCTGTGAATTTCGTGATAATGATCACAAACGTACATGACAACATGAAATGTGTGAGGTCAGGCTTAACAGTCCTTGTGTCTATTTAAGGCTGAGATCGAGTGATTCTTGATCAACCGAGGAATCAAGGGTTACGGGGAAAGGGCAGGGGAATTGAGGAATCAGTCATTGAGGAGAAAGTGAGGACTGCAGATGCTGGAGATCAGAGTCGAGAGTGCGGTGCTGGAAAAGCACAGCAGGTCAGGCAGCATCCGAGGAGCAGGAGAGTCGACGCTTCAGGAATAAGCCCCTCATCAGTCATCGGGTCATCCAGCCCATGCTGAACATAATCCCAAACTAAACTAGCCCCTGAACTTACCTGTATTTGGCCCATATCCCTTCAAACCTTCCCTTTTCATGGACATATCCAACTGCCTTGTAAACACTGTAATTGTCCCCATGTCCATCACTTCCTCAGGAAGATTACTCCACGCACAAACCACTCTCTGTGTAAAAACATTGCCCCTCGTGTCTTTTTTCAATCTTTCTCCTCTCTCCTTAAAAATTTGCCCCTAATCTTGAATTCCCCCATCCTGGGGAAAACACACCTGCCTTTCACATTATCTATATCCTTCATGGTTTTATAAACTTCTCTCAGGTCGCCCCTCAAACACCTACGATCCAGTGAAATAATCCCAGTCTCTCCTTATAACTCAACCTCCCCCCATTCCCATCAACATCCTGGTCAATCTCTCTGTCCCCTCTCCAGCTTAATAATATCCTTCCTATAGCAGGGGGACCAGAACTGGACACAGTCCTCCAGAAGAGGCCTCACTAAGGCCCTGTAAAACCTCACCATCACGTCCCAACTCCTACACTCAAAGGCCTGACCATTGAAGCAAGCGTGCTAAACACCTTCCTAACCCCCCTGTCTACATGTGACACAAACTACACAGAATTATGTTCCTCACCCCTAGGTCTCTCTGTCCTACGTGACCTCATTGAATGGTGGGGCAGGATCACAGGGCGTATTCCTGTGCCTATTCCTTACGGTTGTTTTGCCCTTGATCCATGATCCTTATCACTGGGATATGTCCCAAATCCTGCAAACCCCTTCCTCAGGAGAGTTACAGGACCACGATAACGCAACGTGGTGGAGTGTGTGAGGAATCTCACAGTCACTCTCTATTCTCAGTTCTAGCCATTGCCCGGGTAACCCTGGCGACTGTTTTACAGTCAACGTTCAGCTCACCCTTTCTCTGGGAGGTAACAGAGTTGCAACCAGCCCCAGTTCACTGTTGCTTAATTAAATACCGTGATCTTGACACATTTGATGAGATCACCTCATGCAGACAGGATTGACCTGTCTCCTCTGGAGGTTAGCAGTGTCAGCGGTGGCAGAGTGGCTCAGTGGTTGGCACTGCTGCCTCCCAGTGCCAGGGATCTGAGTTCAATTCCACCCTCAGGTGACTGTCTGTGGGGAGCTTGTACATTCTCCCTGTGTCATGTTAAATGATAATCAATGTAGACCACTTGTCATTTCTAGTGAAGGCACAACAGTTTAGCGAATGTAATACCTTTATAATTAGTATCAATAATGCATCATAAATCTAAATTAAATAAATCAGAAAATCTCCAAAGTAGCACCAGAAAGGAATGATTAGAAAAGTTGGCATTTTCTGTCTGTGTGGAGTTTGCACATTCTCCCCGTGTCTGCGTGGGTTTCCTCCCACAGTTCAAAGATGTGCAGGTCAGCTGAATTGACTGTGCTAAATTGCCTATAGTATTCAGGGATGTGTAGGTTAGGTGCATTAATCAGGGGAAATATCGAATAATAGGGTAGGGGAATGAATCTGGGTGGGTTACTCTTCGGAGGGTCAGTATGGATTTGTTGGGCCAAATGGCCTGTTTCCACACTGTAGGGATTCTATGATTCGGTGACTTAATTTAAACAGATGAGACCCTGAGGGGACTTGTCCAGGTGCATGTGGAAAGGACGCTTCCTCTTGTGGAACTAGGGGTCATGGTTTAAAAATAAGGCAGTGCCAACATAACACGGAAATGTGGAACCATTTTCTCTCAGAGGGTAGTGAGTTTTTAGAATTCCCTTCCTCAAAAGACACTGGAGGCAGAGTCTTTCAATATTTTTAAGGCGGAGGGAGATGGATTCTTGATGACCAAGGGGAGGTAAGATTATCAGGGGATACATAGGAATATAGAGTGGAGGTTAAAATCAGAGCAGCCATGATCTTATAGAATGGGATAGCAGAATCGAAGGGCCAAGTGGCCTATTTTTGTGCATTGTTTGTATGTTCCTTTGTTGTTCCTATGTTTGTATGTTGTTTGCATATTGTTTTTTCACATTTGTATGTTTTTGCATGTTATTCATGCATTATTTCTCTGCAGTCCGTGTGTCTGAATGTGTTGGTATCTCATTCATGTTTTTTAATGTTGTTTTTTTCACATATTTATAATTTGTTATTTGCATGTTATTCGTATGTTCATGCATTTGCATGCTGTGCATGTTATTTATATGTTATTCATATCATGTATGCTGCTGCTCGGTATTTCATATGCGATTTCCGAGTTGTTAACGTGTTGTTTGCATGTTATTCATATGTTAGTTGTATGTTGTATGTGTGTATAATCATAGCAGAACAGCCTTACAAGGTGAAATGGGCTTGTCAATGTAGGAGCTGGAAATGTAAGGTACAGCCCTCAGTGATGGAGTGATTAATGCTGGGAAACCCAAGAGGCTATTTAAATGCAGCATGCTGGGCTTGATCTCAACAGTGTCCTGTGGGAACTCCGCAGTTGCAAGTTGCTGTTGAATGCCCCATCCTTCGGGCCTTGGACATGACTGTGCAGATTGCTGTAAGTATCAGAGCTGTGGCCTATTGCTCAGACTCTTGCTGGAAGGTGATGTGAGAGATTCAGCTTGGGACAGAGAATTGCACCATCTCTCTCTCTCCAAGCTGGGAACCAATGGGATAGGCTGCCCCCTGGTGGAGTGAGTGGGACAGCAGCTCCACCAGAGGGAGAGAGGCAGGAGGAGCAAAGCTGCAAGGAAGACCTTTCTCATTGAGATTCCGCCTCCTTTCCTGCTCAAAAAACAGGGGCTTCATTTAAACACAGAACATAGAACATTACAGCACAGTACAGGCCCTTCGGCCCTCGATGTTGTGTTGACCTGTGGAACCAATCAGAAGCCCATCTATCCTATACTATTCCATTCTCATCTATATGTCTATCCAGTGACCATTTCAATGCCCTTAAAGTTGGCGAGTCTATTCCTGTCGCAGACAGTGCATTCCACACCCCTACTACTCTCTGAGTAAAGAAACATCCTCTGACATCTGTCCTATATCTATCACCCCAAAATTTAAAGCTATGTCCCCTCATGTTAGCCATCACCATCCGAGGAAAAAGGCTCTCCCTGTCCACCCTATCTAACTCTCTGATTATCTTATATGTCTCAATTAAGTCACCCCTTAACCTTCTTCTCTCCAACGAAAATAGTCTCAAGTCCCTCAACCTTTCCTTATCAGACCTTCCCTCCATACCAGACAACATCCCCGTAAATCTCCTCTGAACCCTTTCCAAAGCTTCCACATCCTTCCTATAATGCGGTGACCAGAACTGTACACAATACTCCAAGTGCAGCCACACCAGAGTTTTGTACAGCTGCAGCATGACCTCGTGGCTCCCAAACTTAAACCTTCTCCCAATTAAAACTAACACACCTTATGCCTTCTTAACAACCCCTATCAACCCAGGTGGCAACTTTCAGGGAACTATGTACATGGACACTGAGATCTCTCTGCTTATCTACACTGCCAAGAATCTTACCATGAGCCCAACACTCTGCATTCCTGTTGCTACTTCCAAAGTGAATCACCTGACACTTTTCCCCATTAAACTCCATTTGCCACCTGAGTCCAGTTCTGCAGCTTATCTCTGTCCCTCTGTAACCTGCAACATTCGGCACTGTCCACAACTTCACTGACCTTAGTGTCAGCTGCAAATGTACTAACCCCTTTTGCAGATGACACCAACATTGGAGGTGCAGTGGACAGTGAAGAAGGTTACCTCAGATTACAACAGGATCTTGATCAGATCGGCCAATGGACTCGGGAATGGCAGATGGAGTTTTATTTAGATAAATGCGAGCTGTTGCATTTTGGAAAAGCAAATCTTAGAGGGACTTATCCACTTATTGGTAAGCTCCTGGGGAGTGTTGCTGAATAAAGAGACCTTGGAGTGCAGTATTATAGCTCCTTGAAAGTGGAGTCACAGGTAGATAGGATAGTGAAGGCAGCGTTTGGTATGCTTTCCTTTATTGGTCAGAGTATTGAGTACAGGAGTTGGGAGGTCATGTTGCAGCTGTACAGGACATTGGTTAGGGCACTTTTGGAATATTGCGTGCAATTCCAAAATATTTGGAGTATTGACAAAGATGGTGCCAGGGTTGGAGGATTTGAAGGGTTTGAATAGGCAAGGGCTGTTTTCCCTGGAGCGTTGGAGGCTGAGGGGTGACCTTATCGAGGTTTATAAAATCATGGGGGCATGGATAGGAGAAATAGACAAAGTCTTTTCCCTGGGGTGAGGGAGTCTAGAACTAGAGGGCATAACTTTCGGTTGAGAGAGTAAAGAGTTAAGAGACGTAACTGGCAACTTTTTCACGCAGAGGGTGGTGCGGGTATGGAATGAGGAAGTGGTGGAGGCTGGTACAATTACAGCATTTAAAAGGCATTTGGATGGGTCTATGCATAGAAAGGGTTTAGAGGAATATGGGCCAAGTGCTGGCAAATGGGACTTGATTAATTTAGGATATCTGGTTGGCATGGACGAGTTGGAGTGAAGGGTCTGTTGCTGTGCTGTCCATCTCTGTGACTCTCTGACTCTATGTGTTGCTTTGCCCTGGCTTCCTTTGCATCGTAGGTCTCTGACTCTCCCTCCTGGGACTCCACACGGTGTAGGGAGAGCTGTAACACTGACAGGGACTTGACTGCTTCCATCTCCAGTGCTGTGGGAATGTCATTATCATTGCACTCAAGTAGACTTCGCCCATCGACTAAATTAGTTGGGTTGGTTTTTGTCTTACAGTGATTTACTTCAACAATGTGGTGACACAACATGGAGGAGAGGCAATAAATTGTGGGAAAGGATTTTACCTTGGAACAAATAGAACTTGTGTCGGTGAGTCAGTGTCCAGAGCTTCACTTGATGGCGATATCTATTTCTTTCTTCGATGAATGGTCAGCCCAGTTACTCCAAACAATGCAGAGGAGTTAACTGAAGCCATTGAGCCAGACAAATTAGTTACCCCTTTAGGTCCCATTCAGGGGTGGCTCAGGGGCTAGGCATCATTGAATCCACATTTCAACTCCAACTCCAGAATCTTAATTCCTCTCAATGACTTGGCCTCCACAGCCCTCTGCAGCAATGGGCTCCACAGATTCCCCACCCTCTAGCTGAAGACATTCTTCCTTATCTCAGTTTGAAAGGATCGTCCCTTCACTGTCCCTTGGGTCCTGGTCTCTCCTACTCTTGGGAACATCTTTTCTACATCCACTCTATCAGGCCTCTCAGGATGCTGTACATTTCAATCAGATCCCCCCATTATCTTTTTAAACTCCATCGAGTACAGACCCAGAATCCTCAGGTACTCCTCATATGACAAGCCCTTCATCCCCAGGATCATTCCAGTAAACCTCCCCTGGATCCCCTCCAACACCAGCAGATCCTCACCAACACCTCCTCAGATATGGAGACCCAACCTGCTTACAATATTCTCAATGTGGTCTGCCCAGAGCCTTATCCAGCCTCAGCAGGACATCCCTGCTCTCGTATTCGTGCCCTCTCGAAATGAATGCCAACATTGCATTTGCCTTCCTCACCACCCCCTGAACCTACATGCTTTTAAAATTGTTTTTGAAAAAAGAAAGAAGTTTTTGGGGCTTTTTAAACAAAATTACAAAACTAATACACAATACTGTAACCACTTTACAATATAAAGCAACATCAATATAAATGAAGAAAAAAAACTCTTAATCTACTCTGTAGACTACCAAAACACAAAGTAAGATACAAGAAAAAAACTCTATAAAAAACTACAACACGGTACATAACTAACAAAAAAAGAGGAATTAAACCTTCAAAATAACATTATATCAAGTCATACACGACCCATATTTATATGGGATTCTTCCTCCCAGGGGCTCCCGAACCAGCAAACATCACCCTCACAGCTAAGCAAAGGCACGAGACAATATGCCGATACATCAGCCCTGGTGTAGTTCAAGAAGAGCTGCCAGTTCTATCGAACACTTCCATTTTATGGTGCACCATATTTGTAAGGAAGTCCAGGGGAATGTGTTCCAGATTCTCGTAAGTTAATTCAAAAGTCCTGGGAACTTTCTGATACCCAACTTGCTAAAATGCCTTTCCTCTCACAAAAGGGGAGGATATGAAACAGTTTCTTCCCGTGTGCATCGAGAGAAGGAAAATTTGGAAAGCCCAAAAGGAGAGACACACCGCGTCCGACCCAATCTCTGTTCCTAAAGTCTTTACCAAGGCATTCGCTACACTGTCCCAATATCTATGAATCGTATGACATGTCCACGAACAATGAGTGAGATTAACAACTTTTATTTTACATTTAGGGCACATTGAGAATGCTGCTGCCTTAGAGTTTGCAAGTCGCTGTGGTACTGTATGGGCCCTATGAAGTATCTGCAATTGAATAGCTTGAGTCCTATTACAGATAGAGATCTTCCTGGCATTTTCCCAGATGTCCTCCCACATCTCTAAGGAGATTTCCATCCCTAATGTTTGAGTCCAGGTTTTATATCGCCGTTCCATATTCTTTGATACCTTATTACCTCGCGAGTGATAGAGAGCACTGACCGAGGGTGCACCCATTGGCCGGAGCACTCTCCTTTCGATAACCAGTTTATAAGGATTAGTCATCAATGTGGTCTTTTTTGTAGGAAGTCTCATACTTGAAAATATCGAAAGAGATCCTTGCTCAGCAAACCGAACTTCTGACGTAATTGTTCAAAGGACATCAAAGAAATCTCCCAAACAGGAGATTCCTCTGGACTCACAGATTTTAAACCCAGCGTATGTCAGGCCTGGCTGGAATCCCAGCATTCCCACTATAGGAGTATAGGGGGAAATGTTTTTGTAAATTGCCCTCACCCTGTCGTATTATCCTCCAAGCTTTGATTGTATTTCGGACAATCGGGCTTTTACAATGATCTGTGACAATTCCCATCTTATCCACAAACAATAGATTGATGAGGGAAGCCTCGATATTGAGCCAAATTGATTGTGAATCGCAAGAGACCCAGTCAACCACATATGATTGCAGAGAGCTCAGTTGGTCCTTCCTAAAATCCGGGAAATCTAGACCCACCCTTTCTTGTGGGAACTGCAATTTATCTAATTTAATAAGGGGCCATCTATAATTCCAAACAAAGGAACAGAGCCAACCATAAAACTTACACAGCGCCTGTCTCAGCAACATCAATGGAAGCATTCTCATCGGGTATAATAGACGAGGGAGAATATTCATCTTAACCAAAGCTATTCTTCCTGCCGGATATCGGGAGATCTTCTCAATGTTGGAGGTCCTGCCTTATTTTCTCCAATACATATGTATAATTAACTTTATGTAGCTGACCAAGGAAATAAAAATACCGAAATAGAGAAATCCTCCCAGTGACCACCGAAAGGGGAAGTGGGATCCATCCGCAAAGTTGGATATGCTGGTAACACCCCCTACCGGCATGACCTCTAATTTCATGAAATTAGTTTTGCTCCCTGAAAACATACCAAATAACTTAACCACTTGAATTTAGCAGGGCAAAGATGTCAATGGATCATTTAAGAAAAGAGCATCATCCACATAAAGAGTCATTTTACGCTTGCCTGATCCTACCTCCGGGGCCGTTATACTGGGGTCCGTCTGCATAGGTTCAATCAGCGGTTCGATTACTAGGGTAAATAATCATGGCGAAAGAGGGCACCCTTGATAACAACCTCTGCCATCTCTAAAACAATCCGATCTTATGCCATTTGTAATCACTACTGCTGTCGGGTCATTATATAACACTGTGTGACTCATTTAGTTAAAAACCTTTCCAATACCAAACCGCTCCATGATATAAAAAAAGTACGGCCATTCCACCCAATCAAATGCTTTGGAGACAACTAATCCCAGTATCGCAGTTTTCTGGCAGACTTGTACCATATTTAACTCTCTTCTGATGTTAATAGTAGATCTGCAACCCTTCATCAACCCTGTCTGATCCTCTTTTATAATAAACGGCGAAGCCCTCTCCAGTCTTTACGCCAGCACTTTGGAGAGAATTTTAAAGTCCACATTTAATAAGGATATCGGCCTGTACAAGGTACAATCGTCTGGGACTTTCCCGTGCTTAAGGATGGGAGGGATATTTGCTTTACTCAGGGAGGGTGGGAGACAACCCTGACTAAATGAGTAGCTGTACATGTTTATAAGTGGTCCGGCCAATTCATCTGTAAACTCTTTATAAACTCAGTCTGAAATCCATCTGTCCCTGGCGTTTTGACGCTCTCGTGCTGCCTCACCGCCTCCTGCACCTCCTGAGTTGTCGGGGGGCATTCAAAAAAGACACCTGCTCCGAGGTTACGCCTGAGAGGCCCAGGTTCTTAAAAATGGGACTCCATCCTCCTCGCTCTGTCCTTACAGCCCTCCGACTGATACAGCCCAAAATAGAACTTTCTAAATGCTGCATTGATCTTCTTAGTCAAAGAACCAGAATTCTCTCTAATAGATGTTATGGACTGGGGAGCCTTTTTTCTTTCAGGGACGTTATGCTAGATACCTGCCCGGTTTATCACTATACTCAAATAGTCTCTGCTTCGCAAACAGCATCTCCCTCTTTGCTATTTGAGTAAGTAGCCCTGAGGGCTGTAATCCACTGTAACTTAATTATAGATGGCCTCTCGACAAACGCTGATTCAGCTGCCTTCAGCAGACGCTGTTGTTCTCCCTTGAGTCATTTCTGGGTCACAGAATATGAGGTCATCAAGCCTTGTGTGTAGGCCGTGGCAGTCTCCCACTTCGCAGATGCGTTGCTGGCCGTACCTAAATTAATACCCCAGAAAGCTTTAAATTTCTGTGAAAAGTATCCTATAAACTTTCTATCCTTCAGTAGGAAAGGTCCACACACACCAGTGGCAAGAGTCCGTCTTATCACTGTTAAACTTGACCTCCACATACACTGCGGCATGGTCGGGAACAGCTATATTCCCTATTTTACAGGACAGTATTGAATTCAGAAAGGTTGAGGGGACAAAAAACATATCGATTCTGTTATGGCACTTGTGTGGGTTAGAATAAAAAGTCAAATCTCTACCCTCAGGGTGAAGACACCTCCACACATCTACCAGTTCCCTATTCAGATCAGCCAACTGCCTAGATCGCAGAGATATGCCTGCAGAGCTCCTAGGTATCCTGTCCATCTCAGGATCAATAATCCAATTAAAACCTCCCCCTATAATTATGTGATGCATACCAAGGGCCATCAACCTGGAGAATGCATCTGTTACAAATTTAAAAGGATGTGCCGGGGGGCAGTATACATTCAAAATCCTGCACTCCTCTCCGTATATGAGAGCTGAAAATGTGTTGCTGTAAAAGAGCAGCAGGTCAGGCAGCATCCAAGGAACAGGAAATTCGACGTTTCAGCATAAACCCTTCATCAGGCTTATGCCCGAAACGTTGAATCTCCTGTTCCTTGGATGCTGCCTGACCTGCTGCGCTTTTCCAGCAACACATTTTCAGCTCTGATCTCCAGCATCTGCAGTCCACACTTTCTCCTCCGTATACGAGACCCTTATATAAACCGCCCAGACTCATCTTTTATCTGGCTTAACATTTGGAAGGGAAGATACTTCCAGAGAAGAATGGCCACTCCCCTACTTTTTGAGTTGGAAGGTGAGAAGAACACCTGGGCAAATCCTCCATGCTGCAGCTTCAAATGCTCCTTATCAGTTAGGTGTGTCTCCTGTAAAAGGGCAACATCGACCTCCTTTTTGTTTAAGACTTGATAGTATCTCTTTCCTTTTAATTGATGAGGGACTCCCTTTGACATTCCAGGTGCACCATTTAAACAAATGACTAGCCATGATCGTTCAGGAAAATCCTAGAACCCCCAGGAGGATGAACTCCACTCAAAAAGCATCGAGTACAGACCACAAACAATTCACACAAAGTTAAAAATGCAACCTTTGAAATTACTAAAACAAAACTACTAAAAACTACTAAGAAATAGCAATATAAAACATAACGAAAAGGAGATTTTTCCCTCTGTCCCTCTGTACTTCTATCATCCCATAATCCCACCATGATTCCCTCCATACCCTCGCCCCAGACATCGCAAAGTAAGATAAACAAACGCCATATCTTATAGCAAGGAAATTAAAAGTGGCATCCAACCTGTCCCTTCCATATTATTATCCTAGGCATTCTTGGCAAAGCAGTAACATGAAATAAGATATATAAAATTACAATTGTGACATATATTAGAGGAAAACTCAGAAATCAAAATCCACCCCCCTCCACCAACAACCAAATAATGTCCATATAATTCAGGTCAATCAGTCTATTTAAGAGCATCCAAAAATTATTTTGCTTTTTCCGGTGATCCAAGGTTACACACAGACCCTCTGTGACTGAAGTGCAGTGTTGCTAGGTATCTCATGGAATACTGAATATTTAAATCCCTCAAGACGCTTCTTTATCTCGTCAGACGCTTTGCTCTTACAAATCACAATTGGACAGAAGTCCTGGAACTGCATTATTTTGGATCCCTTGGATACCATAGCTTGGGGATCCTTCCCCAGAGCTCTGGAGGCCTCCAGCACCATTTGTTTGTCTCTGTAGTGCTGGACTGGCACTAGGACTGGGAGGGGATGCTGGTCCAACCTGGGCCTGCGCATAGTTATACGCTGGGCCCACCCAACTCGCGCCTGGCCTACCTCAGACTTCAGCCTCAGCAGTTGTGGGAGCCATTGCTCCAAAAATTCAACAAGCTGGCCTACTTTCTCCCGTTCGGGAAGGCCCAGCAACCGAATATTCTTCCGACGACCTTGAAAATCGCGGTCGTCAATCTGTTCTTCTCAGGCCTGGACACGATGTTCCAGAGCCCGGACCTCGCCCACGGCAGATTCAGCAGCGGTCTCAAAGGCCGCGGCTCATTGCAGCTCCCCTCCAACACACTGCCCGAGTTTCTCGATTCCCCCCGGACATCCTGCAGAAACACGACCGAGAGCGAATCCCACCTAGACCGGGTCTCCTTAATCGAAGAGACAATCTTCTCTCAGAGCTTGACAAACTCTGAGATCAGGCTCACCTCTGCCGGTCAGTCCTCTGGGGTGGCCGCAGACACATCTGTTGCTGTGGGGGGGTGGGGGTAGGGAGAGGGGTCCCTGCCTGTTGTGAACTCCATGCTCCTTTACCCTTGGTCATTTTAAAATATACCAAACTGCTAAGGTTTGGTGCAAAATGGCTATAGCAGCCTGGAAAAAGCTAGTTTTAGTAGTTTAAGAGGTGCACGGAGTGTAGATATGCCACTTTGTCTGGGTCCTGGGAAGAGCTCAGCGAACCTGGACCGACTGGGTCGCCACCATCTTGAATCCCCCCCTCGAACCTGCACGTTAACCTGAAGAGAATCCTGAACCCAGACTCACAAGTCCTTTCGTACTTCAGATTTCTGAATCCTTTCCCTGTTTCGAAAATAGTCTATGCCTGGATTGTTCTGAGCAAAGAGCATAACCTCACATGTTCCCACATTGTATTCCATCTGTCACTTGTTTGCCCAGTCTCCCAGCCTGTCCAAATCCTTCTGCAGCGTCCCTGCTTCCTCAACACTACCTGTCCCTCCATCTACCTTTGTGTCATCTGCAAACTTTGCAACAAGGCCCTCAGTTCCTTCGCCCAGATCATTAATGTATAATGTGAATAGATGTGGGCTCAGCACTGACCCCTAGGAAACTCCACTAGTCATCATTTGCCATCTGAAAAAGACCCAATTCTCCGCACTCTCTACCTTCTGCCAATCAGCCAACCCTCTATCCATGCCAGTACCTCACCACTAACACCATGGGTTCTTGTTGTTATTATTATTATTATTATTAGGGGAATGGGTCTGGGTGGGTTACTGCTCAGAGGGTCAGTGTGGATTTGTTGGGCCAAATGGCCTGTTTCCACACTGTAGGGATTCTATGATTCCATGAAACTTGGTTGGCATAGATGGGTTGGGCCGAAGGGTCTGTTTCTGTGCTATATAACTCTATGACTGCCTGTCTCTCTTAACCTTGACACAGACATTAACAAAATTGACAATATTATTGATCACATATGAGCACTCGGCTCCTCTGGGCTTGACAAGAGAACACCATGGCACTGTAGGATTCACACAGACTCAGAGAGAGGAAATCTGAGAAATAGGCCCATTCCTTCCCAGTGGACATGACTGGACCCTTCCGTTATGAACAGTTCACACGCACACACGCGCTCACACACTCTCATTCACACTCTCACAGACACAGACACAGACACACACACACACACACACAGACACACACACGCACACAGTGGATCTCAACGGTAGATTTTGTTTCAAGTCAGTCAAAGATCGGGTTCATCAGATTGATCACAAGGAAGAGTTATGTAAATTGAGTAAGGAATCTCTGGAGTTTTGAAGAATGAGGGGCCAATAGAAACATAAAGACACAGAATACAGGAGCAGGAGGAGGCCATTCAGCCCATCGAGCCCACTCCGCCATTCAATATGACAATGGCTGACCCTTGTTCCTGCTTTCTCCTGTCACTCATTGATCCCTAAGAACAATACATACCTCCTCACCTACATTCCTGACAGAGTAGAATCTAGGAGGATCCATCCTCCTGGTTGAGGAGCCCAAGGGTTGGGTGTCATTGTCATGGGATAAGGTCTATGCCATTTTGGACTAACATGAGGGAAAGGTCTTCACTTGGAAAGTGGTAAATCCTCAGTGTCCTCTGTGAAGTCTGAGCTGGTGGGTTTAGTCCTGGCTAACACCAAGGGATATATTGTAATTGGGAAGGCAGGTGGAGTGTTACAGAGTCATACAGCACAGAGACAGAAGGTGACCCATGATCCTTATAGATCATAGAGAACAGGTTCAAGGAACCTTAGTCCTACCAGCTCTCATCTTTGTGGAGAGAGTCTAATGACTTACTCAGCCTTACTGCTCTCATCTTGCACTCAGCGTCACTGCTGCTCCTTATTAATGTGCGATCGAAGATAATTAATACTGACTGGCTGTCACTACTCTTGTATTTTTTTGAGACATATTTCCATTCATTTCCAGATGACAATGAGTGTGGTGAAAATGAAGCTGAATCATCGGCCCTGTGTGGTACCAACACAGAGTGTCACAATACCATCGGGAGTTTCTACTGTACCTGTAAGAAAGGATACGCCAGTGAATCAGGAGAAACTAACTTTACCACCATGATACACTGCCGAGGTGAGAACCCTCTGATATATTGTTGCTTTACTTTGTGGCATGATGGGAGAGATCATTCATGTCAGTGCCCTTGGCACAACTCAAGGAGTAAGAGGTCATAGGCCCCAGGGAATATAACTCACCTTCCACAGAATTAATGTATTCAATAGACACATCTTCCTCATGTACAATGTTCCTTCATCTAATTACCTTTGGGATAGAATGAGCCAATTGCTGTTAAAGGAACATTACCTTTATCTGTAAATAGGAAAGTGTTTAGCAATCTTTAACCTCTGAGGAAGGGTCTGGTTGGAGAGACCTCATTGTCACCCATCTGTGGCATGACATGGTTTAATGATCTGGTAACATCACACTGTGATACTCACAGTGTCATAGAATCATTCAGCACAGAAACAGACCCTTCGGCCCAACCAGTCCAAGCCAACCACAATCCCAAACTAAACTAGTCCCACCTGCCTGCTCCTGGCCCATGTTAGCTCCCACAGTGTAACAATATGCTGGGAGCCATGGAACAATGAAGAATTCAATGCCCTGCTCGCTACATAATGTACACTGCATTTATGTAGCTGGGCCCAAGCTGAGCAATTCACATGCACCGTTCCCTCAGCATGTCATGCTGCCAGAGGTCAGAGCTCAGTACGATGGAGACTGAGCCTGTTATCCCATTAGGTCATGTGAAGTGATGACATCATGAGTGTGCCCCTTAAAGGTATATCACACATTGCCTGGAAAATGTCACACAATGTGCCTAGTGATACCTTAGGCTCTGCTTTTCCCCAGAGACACCATGAGACATCCATCAACGGATATTTTTGTTGAGGAGAGAGTAGCCCCTTTAAGAAAAAGTGAAACATAAATCTCTCAGAATCTGGGCACATGGAAATAATTCTCCTGGCCATTGTTGGACCCATCTCAAGTGGCCAGTCCTTATGGTTGACCCAAAGCAGTGAGTGTTACCATGTTTATTTAATCCTGGCCAATGGCACAACCACCAAATGTTCAATGACCAATCAGAAGAAGGATAAACCCCCTCCCTCCTCATACCCATCAATCTCCCCTCTCATGCCCGTATCATTGATGTTAACTGTTCGTTGCTGATGTCGCCCCCCCCCCCCCCCTCTCCTGGGTACATTCAGAGCTCTCCACCTTCCTTAGCCAGTGGCAGTGTAGGCAGCACAGTTGGCCAATCTCCGTGCTCCCCACTGGCATCCAGTGTCACCAACTGATAGATGGTTGGGAAACCATGATAGATTCATGAGGAAGAGACCATTCAGCATACCGAGACAGAAATTCACTTTGGGGGATAGCACAGGGTCCATCTCTGAAATGGCCCACCAATGCTCAGCCCTGTTTGTTCAGTAGCAACCAATAGAATCCCAACCCCTCATAGCGGTGTTGGAGTGATATAAATTGTCACACTTCTCTCTCGCTCTATCAGAAAGGAGCCTCTGAATCTTCACAGCACCGCTCCATTCAATCGATGATTCCTAAGTTCTCCATTTTAATAATCTGGATCATAGTCCCACTGTGTGGCGTGCAAGGTTAGGCCTTCCGATAGTCTATCGCCTGGAGAACTGTCCCTGCACCCTACTCCAGAATCTCAAATCTGATTGGGCAATCTTTGGTGAGGAGTTGGAGTGCGTTGGATCGAGTGTGTATCACTGAGAAATGATAAAGACATTCCACATCCACAGCCATCATCAAGGATTGAGTAACTTTTATAAGTTAAGCAAATGTTTGCTTCCTCTTTCTGCCTGCAATCTTCTCCATCCCCCCCCCCCGCCACCTTTGCTGGTGTTGGCTTCCAATGTAGAAATCTTTCCCACTAGTGTTTTCACACCAACGTACCTGGGAACATTTGGTGAAGTCTGTTTTAGTCCTACTCTTGGCACAATGGACTTGTCTTGGTGAGCTGCTTGGTAAGGGCTGGCATGTGGTGATGGAGATGGCTTGTGTTGTGGAATGGCTTGTGTTGCATGAAGGGCACTGGGGCTGAGCAACCTATTGGCAACGCGTTAACATACGTGACTCGGTGCAGTCGGTTCAGTTGGCATGGCATGGTGGGCAATGTTGGAATCCGAAAACCCTAAGATGTTGTGTGCTGGAGCTGGAACCCTGTGGCAGGGTTGGCACACAGTTAATTGAGATGCATGGCCGACAAAAGAATCACCCACTGACTGGGTGGGTGCAATAGTTTGTATTTGTAGGTGGCATGATGTCTCCTGCTGGAACACGTACTTGAGCATGATATTTACTGAATCTTGATTACTTCCACACGAGTCCTCTCGGGTATTTGGTATTGCTGTTGTGTTGAAAGCTCTGTTTGGAGCTCCCTGTGGTGGGAAAGATTTCTGTTAATGGGTTTGAACATAAAAGCCTACGTCTCACTATCTCTCGCAGTTGGATAGTTCTGACCCGAATCTCGCTGCGCAAGTTCTCAAAGATCTCCATTCTCCTTAATATTGGAATGTTCACCACAGCTTAACAAAGATTTTCGAGGAGACATCACACTGATAACAGTTTGTATTCAAGAGTAAACATTGGCCGTCTGGAGTAATCTTCCAAATGATAAAGTAAACATGACTCTTCTCCACTTTCACAACTCCATTTCCTCGTAGTTCCAATTAAGATATACAGAAATCACCTTCTTTTAATAGCCGAGAAACGTTCACCTGAATCTCACTTGGAATATTATTCCTATTCTTCATCTCTTGCCTCTAAAATGGTTAAAGCAACATCCATCCTCAGAATCCACTGGCCACTGTGTGTGCCATCACCCTGTTCCCCCTCCCACTGTCATGTGGTGAATTATGCAAAGAAATAAACAACAAAGGGGTGGCATGGTGGCACAGTGGTTAGCACTGCTGCCTCACAGCGCCAGAGACCTGGGTTCAATTCCTGCCTCAGGCAACTGTCTGTGTGGAGTTTGCACATTCTCCCTGTATCTGTGTAGGTTTCCTTCGGGTGCTCCGGTTTCCTCCCGCAGTCCAACATCGTGCAGGTTAAGTGAATTGGCCATGTTAAATTGCCCATGGTGTTAGGTGGAGGGGTAAATGTAGGGGAATGGGTCCTGGGTGGTTTGCTCTTCGGAGGGTCAGTGTGGACTTGTTGGGCTGAAAGGCCTGTTTCCACACTGTAGTAATCTAATCAAAAAAACAATACAGCACAGGAACAGGCCCTTCAGCCCACCAATACAATGCCTTTCGAAAACTAATTCCCTTTTGCCCCAATGTGATCCATATCTCTCTGTTCCTCCTTATTCATGCGTCTGTTAAGATGCCTCTTAAACATTGGTATTGTATCCACCTCCACCACCCCCTCTGGTAGCATATTCCAGGCCCTTACCACCCTCAATGTTTGAACCCTGCCTGTCACATCTCCTTTACCCCTTTCTACCTGAAACCTCCGTTCTCTAGTAATTGACATTTCTACCCTGGGAAAAAGACCATGGTTATCCATTCTCTCCATGCCTTCTATCAGATCATCCCCCTCCTCATCCTTCAATAAAAAACAAATCAAGTGTATGATCCCCCTTCATCACTAATAACTCTAACCCAGGCGACATCCTGGTAAACTGTTTCAGCACCCTCTCCAAAGCCTCCACTTCCTTCTGGGAATGTGCCAACCAGAACCAAATGTGGCTGAACTCAAGTTCACATCAGCTGCAATATGACTTGCCAATTTTTATACTCTATGCCCTGACCAATGATGGCAAGTGTGCCATCCACCTTCCTGACCACCTTATCCTCTTGTGTTGCAACTCTCAGGGAATTATAGACCTGTATGCCCAGATCCCTCTGTATGTTGATGATATTAAAGGTCCTGCCATTTGCTGCATACTTCACTTCTGCATTAGATCTTCCATAAACGTACCACCTCACATTTGTCCAGATTAAACTCCAACTGCCATTTCTCTGCTCAAATCTCTGGCCTGTCTATGTGGTCTGGCAATCCTCCTCCCTATCTGCAGCCCAGTCTTTGTATCGGGTAGAGTTTGTACAAAGTGAAGGGAAGGTGTGTGTAATTGTGAGAGATAAGCTGATGTGCACAATCTCAACTGATTGCAAGGAAATATTGGGTGTTTTAGTGGGAATGCAGTGTCTCCTCACAGGAACTGATGCCTACGTGATATCCAGATGCCTGGCGATATCAGAGACTTTATGTGCTTTGCTGTCTTGCAATCTGGACATTTCGATAATGATACTTTCTGGACCTTAGTAATTGATTAACGATATCCTCCATTTCTTGGTTGTCCTCAACCAATTAACACATGTTGACAAATCATTTCTTGCTCACTGTTTATCACAGTAATCATTCAGTGATATTTCCTAAAATGCCATTCTGATGTGATAGAGCTCACTTCTCAACTGCCTGTATAAGGACAATATAGAGAATAGACCACAGAAAGCAAGGTTGCTGGGTGCTCATTGTATGAACTGGTTTTATTTAGCTCTGAAATGCGGTCAGACTTATCATAGTGTTGGGTTTCCACCCCCAATAATACAGGACGCTCTTCAGAAACCCCTGTGTCAACAGTCCAACACATCACAACAACTAACCTGCCTCCCCTCTCTCCCAACTGGATATCTCCCTCACTGCTGCTGACATTGAGGTTATGCTGCTTTGTTTTAATGTATTGGTTAGTGGGACGTGGGCATCACTGGCTGGGCCCAGCATTTATTGTCCCATCCCGAGTTGCCCCTTGAGAAGGTGGGGGTGAGCTGCCTACTTGAACCACTGCAGTCCACATGGTGTAGGTTGTTAGGGAGGGAATTTCAGGATTTTGTCCCAGCGACACTGAAGGAACAGCGATATATTTCCAAATGAGGTTGGTGAGTGGATTGGAGGGGAACCCATAACGAGAGTTCAGTAATACCACAGATAGGCTCGTTACAGATTGATGCTGGGGTCTAGGGTACTCATCGGCCCATTCTTGATTGCCCTTCTTTACTCTCATTCCCTTCCATTTGTCTCTTTATATTTGTTCCCGTTCCATTCTTTCCTCAGCTCCTACCGTCTGGACTGTCTTTGTCAGGTTGATGGAGGCCACAAACGTCCTGATTGCTCCTGGGCCATCCCACCGCAGGTCTGGCCGTGTGGGGGTTTGGAAAGCCACTGGGCGGACTTGCCCATTTCCTCTCGATTGCCTTGTCTACAATTTAATGAGTGAGACTCAGCAAATTTCCTACAGTCCCTCTCTTACACTCCCAAGGTGTGGCAATTGGGCAGCATGATGGCTTAGTGGTTAACATTGCTGCCTCACAGTGTCAGGGACCCAGGTTCGATTCCTGCCTTGGGTGACTGGCTGTGTGGAGTTTGCACATTCTCCCTGTGTCGTCGTGGGTTTCCTCTGTGCTCCAGTTTCTTCCCACAATCCAAAGATGTACAGGCTTTGGCCATGCTAAGATTTTCCATTGTGTTAGGTGCATTAGTCAGCGGTAAATGTAGGGCAGGGGAATGGGTCTGGGGGGTTACTGTTCAGAGGATCGGTGTGGACTTGTTTGGCCAAATAGCCTGTTTCCACACTGTAGGGAACATAATCTAATCGGGTTGTTTAATATATCATTGCAACTCCGTGACACTGTAACCCTTTTGCTATAAATTCTGTGTCGTATGGTCATGTTTCACAACCACCTGATGAAGAGGCAGTGCCTCGAAAGCTAGTGCTTCCAAATAAACCTGTTAGACTCTAACCTGGTGTTGTGTGGTTTTTAACCGAGATCGACTGAGGAAGAATTGTTTGAGGTCATTCATTGCTACCATTTTACCTTTGTCCTGGGTCTATCTAGTGATTAGTGGGAGAGGATACATCACCGTGGAGTATCCACTGAATTGGCTGCTCTCAGACAATAAGGTCTATTGCTTGATTACTAAGTACAACTGCATTTGGTCAGGTTGCCTGGATTGGAGGGCTGGTCTTCGGAAGAGAGGTTGAGTGAGAAGGACGAGAGCTGACTTGATCGAGGTGTACAAGGTCATGAGAGGCATCGATAGAATGGATAGCCAGGGACTTTTCCCCAGGGCAGAAATGGCTGTCATGAGGGGTTATAATTTTAAGGTGATTGGAGGAAGGTCTGGGGGAGATGTCAGAGGTAGAGTTTTTACACAGAGAGCAGTGGGTGTATAGAATGGAATGGCAGCGGTGGTCGGAGAGTCAGAGACATTAGGGATGGTTAAGCGACTGCTGGACAAGTACATGGATGGCAGTAAATTAGGGGGTGTGTAGGTGAGGTTGATCTTAGATAAAGATAAGTGCTTGACACATCATCATGGGCCAAAGGGCCTGTACTGCGCTGTACTGTTCTATGGTCTATGTTAATTATTAGGGAGTTGATACAGATACTTCTGCCCGCTCCAAAAATGGAGTAGAATTCCTTGCCACTCCTACAGACCTCAGCAGAATGGGTGCAGCCAATGCAGCATGAACATTAACCCTGAAGACCCTTCCATATTTCAATCAGGTTGGACCTTGATCTTCTAAACTCCAGAATCTTCGGGTCTCTCCTGGTGTGCATGTTCAACCAAGTCTTCATGTGAAGCTAGTTCTCAGGAGAATATTGATGAGCATCAAAGGCTCCAGCAGTTGAGAAATGTTCTGTTGTATCAGTGTTGGCCGTTAGAGAAATATCAAACGTCTGAGTGATAAATTCCTTTTCAGATTGCTGCAAATTTCAAACCCCTCTCATTCCCCAATCTACATTCTAGCCACTGACCGGCTCTTAGACGTATGGATCGATCACAAGGCAGATTGTCCAATGGGACGAGACTCTGCAGAGAGTGAGAGAGGAGGGAGGAAGGGGACTGTAATTCAACGTCAATAATGGATGATATTCACATGTCTGTTTCATGTCTGTTACAGAACAAAATGAATGTTACCAAATGCCACCAGTATGTGGCCCCAATACAATATGTTATAACACATTGGGAAGTTTCTACTGTCTGTGCAAGAAAGGATTCATCACGTCTTCAGGACTAACTAACTTTACAGCTGGTTATGGAGGGTGTTTTGGTAAGAATGTTACTGGGCCCTTTGAAGATGTGACATTCTCATGTGAAATCTGAGGGGCATAAAGTCAATGGGTGCGTGTCAATTCTACTCAATATGGCGGGACCCTTCATAAAAGGGGGCAGGTTCAGAATTGTTTTTCCTGCTTTGGGCACCAGGAGCTAACTACCAGGCATAGACGCTAATAAAATGGTCTTGCCATTGGCATTTGTCAGTAAGAGGTCAATGACATGACCATCAATGAGGTGGAGGGTGATGCAAATTGTCCAAATCGTGTCAGCCAACATTGGTCTGATGTTGAGAGTGTGGTGCTGGAAAAGCACAGCAGGCCAGGTTGGAGAGGAGGATGGAGTGGATAGATGGGAAAGACAACAGACAGGCCAAGAGGGTGGTACTGAGTTGGAGGCTTGGGACTAGGGTAAAGTGGGAGGAGGGGAAATGAGGAAACTGGTGAAACCCAGGTCTGTTGTCAAAATATACGTTATCCCTGAAAACGAAGATCAAAAATATGAGCAAAAGGGCGTGGGAATAGAACAACAGCTGCAGAGATGAAAGCAAGTAGCACTACTTAAGATTTTATTTTCAGAATGCTGGCAAGATCAGTGCTTATTGCCCATCTCTAGTTGCCCCTTGAGAAGGTAAGGGTGAGCTGCCTTCTTGAACGGCTGCAGTCCATGTGTTGCAGGTTGACCCACGATGCCCTTGGGGTAGATTTCCAGGATTGACACATAGACAGTGAAGGAACAGCGATATATTTCCAAATCAGGATGGTAAGTAACTTGGAGGGGAACTTGCAGAGGGTGGTGTTCCCATGTATCTGCTGCCCTTGTCCTTCTAGGTGGTAGAGGTCATGGGGTTGGGAGGTGCAGCCTAAGGAGTCTTGGTGCATCGTGTAGATGGTACACACTCCTACCACGGAGTGTCAGTGTTGGAGAGTGTGAATTACTACAGTTGTGAACCAAGTGGGGTCCTTTCTGCTGGTCAGCTCCAAGTTCCTTGAATGTGGTGCCCCACCTGCTTAGTGGGTAAGCTGTAGTGTCGCTTACATGGCCATAAAAACATGGGGATATCGATATTCGTTACTGTCGCTCTCACCACCTCTCACTGGTTTGGTAATAAATCTGTGATTAAAAATAATTGATCAATTCTGCAGCTCTGCCTTTGCCTCTCCTCCATGACCCTTTGATATTCCTGTTGATTTTTAGCAGGTTTGTGACGAATGCCCTGAAAGAGAATAGTTCATCATCTTGACACATCGTTGCAATCTGAAACTATTCCTGGTTGTCAACAGGTTGTGAAGGAGAAAGGAATGGATGATTCATTCCATTTTCTTTGTGTTGGATGAAGCTGCCATTTGGCTAGTTTCCATGGTAACATGCCTAGTGTTCCATTGTTAGGCCTCATCAACTTTTGTTGTAGGTGCAAGAACAATTGGAGCACAAATCAATTTTCAGCTCGCAAACCAAGTGCCTTATCAACTGGACAAATGCAGAATCCAGCATCTTCAGTCCCCACTAACTCCCCACTAACTCCTCACTGAACAAATGCAAACTTACATTGACAGAGTGCACTCCAATTTGAGGATTTAACAGATGACAGCCCAGGGCTTGGATGTTAGTTTGCCAAAATGTACTTCTAATCTGTGCCGAAGTTGGCTATCATTCAGCAGGAAGCTGGAATGGTGGGAGCTCCTGAATGAGCTGCTGGGTCAGGTTGACTTGTGTCTGTGCTGAATGATTAGAGGGTGTTGTATCGGCTGCTTAACCGAAGATGAAGAGGCCTTCCGTTGAATTGAAGAAATAATATTTTTGTAGTTGTACGTGCTGTTTCAAGTTGGAACGATTCCAAGGGTGAGTGAGATAGATTTAGTCTGACTAGTGCTCCGGAACGTGTAATGTTGTAATCACAAATGTTGTTTATGGCCTGATAGACAGATGGTCATTGATTGTACCATAGTGTTCAAGAGTGGGAGACATTCCTTGATCAGCTCAAAGGCTTGGACCTCTCATTTTGTCAGAGAGTTTTCGACTGGGGATATTGCTTAAATTAAATACCTCGATATGTTGGACACCACCAACATATCAGCCATGATCCAATTGAATTGGAGGGTGGGGGTGGCCCTATCTCTAATGGTCTTTAATTGCCATTAACAGACCAATTTAGAAACCCCAGGGACAATGTAATGATAATATAAATAAAGGAGTGTAGGAGAAACAGAGGGAACTAAATTAAAATGAAGTTGAAGTGGGGAAATAATACCCTCCAGCTCCAAAGGTGCCGAACTCTCCCTAAAGGCATCATTGTGTTGGTATTCAACTCTCATCTACATTAGTCATGTTGTAGCTGAATGCTTAATCTCTGCAAGTATGTTAAGTTGGAGCAGGAGCATTTAAAAATGGGGAATGTGTTGCACTGATTTCTGTGAGGCTTCATTCTTTTAGTATTTCTGATGAACCGAAGCTTATGATCTACGTTCTCACTATTCATCAGTCTGATCATCTTTTGCTGGTATCCAATAATTCCACAGCCCTCATTCTCATCCCATTCCCCTTAGCAATATTATCCCCATGTTATTTTAAACTAATCCTGCCTTTCACCTTTTTTTTAGCAAGTTTCAAATTCATCTCTTTTCCTCTAAAGCTTTAGTTTCTCCATGCAATGTAGATTTGTGGAGAGATGTGAAATATATTTTCCATTTGCATTATTGCTTATTTGCTGTCACATGATTTAGTCAATTTTCCCATCTTCTGGCACCAGGCCATCCCTCATATGTACGGAATTGGATTTGTAATCATCGCTTTTCAATACAATATCATGTTCTGATCACTATTTCTTCAATGGAACATTATGTTGTGATCATTATTTCTGAAATGCAATATCATGTTATGATCACTATTTCTTAAATACAGAACAACAATGATTTTCTGAACATCAATTATCCGAATTTCGGATTATCTGAACAAGATCTCAAGGTCCCGTAAAAACGCCATCCGTTATCCGAACAATCCTTTATCTGAACATAATATCCCCAACCATCTCATTCGGACAATCAAGGTTACTCTGTACAATATCATGTTATGATCGGTGTTTCTGAGACTATCCCTGAGATGAAAAGCTAACTCAGTCAAAACAGGATCGAAATGATTCTCTTCCCTCGCTGATGGAATGATATAATGTTCTGAAACAGTCTCAAATCCGTGCCCTGAACCAGTTCCCTTGTGCTGTTCAGGAGAAAGTGGGGAACTGCTGCTATCTGTGTGGAAATTGAAAGTGTTGAAGACGGCTGCATTGTCTTTGGTGTTGGAGAGTTGTAGTGTTTTTTGAGATTCAGTGCTGGAGCTGGGCTGAGAGGAGCTCGGTAAGCTGATGTGCTCAGTGCAGATTCTCAGCATGTGTTTTTTAAAAAATTAGTTTCAGATATTAGAAGGCAATCCCACACAGGATGCACCAGCCTTCAGCTGCCCCTGTGGGAAGGTATTTTGCTCAAAGAATCTAAAACACAGTGTGGAACTAAAGACTGCAGGTGGAACATCTGAACATATTCCTGGTTCATTTTAACTTGATGTCCAAATTAGGCATAAAATATATTCACGTGAACATCACACCGAGATTAACAATCAGGTGTCAAATAATGTCTGCTGACCCTCCTACAGGTAGAATGGGATTTTTTTGTGACATTAGAGATGGTACAACTATTGTAATTTTTTGTATCTCCCCTTAGTACATTGCTGGCTCCCAAGAAGCTGTTTCTCTACAATGATACAAGGAATTCAATGTGACAGGAGTCTCCCTTTCGGCTATAAGATGGAACAGGGCTGGGAGACAACTAGATTTAACAGTGCGCAGGATGACAAAACCAATTCTTGTTCCAGATATCAACGAGTGTGAGACAGACCCGTGTGGTTCAAACGCAACTTGCACCAACAAGTTTGGAGAGTTTGAGTGTACCTGTAATGAAGGATTTATCACAACTAATGGAGAACGCAGCTTCACTGATAAAACAGTCACACAATGCCGAGGTAAAGATTATTCTACTTGCATGAAGCTGTCTTCCTGCAAAAATACCCATTGACACAGGGCACTCAGAAAGGAGAACTCTAAATCAAAACTGGGCTCTCAATTGTCAGAAAAACCCACAGGGATATCGGAGTGATGACATAGGACGAATGGGAATGATGGCCTGAATGACCTCCTTCAGTCCTTTAAGATGCTGTAATCGATGAACCTGGGGAGAAAAATGGCACTGGGACAAACTCTGGGAGATCCAGCCAATTGGATCCAAAGTTGGCTTGATAGTAGAAGACAGAAGGTGATGGTAGAGGACTGTTGTTCAGACTGGAGGCTATGGCCAGTGGTGTGCCGCAAGGACCACTATTGCTTCAGCTATTGTTGTTCCTCATTCATTCGAACGATTTAGATGAGAATATTGGACGCAAAATGAGTAAGTTTGCGGATGACACAAAAAGTGGTGGCATAGTGGACAGTGAGGAACATTATCTAAGACAACAATAGGACCTTGATCAACTGGGCCAGTGGCCGAGGAGTGGCAGATGGAGTTTAATTTGGATAAATATGAGATGTTGCATTTTAGTAAGGCAATCCAAGGAAGGACATATTTCGCTAACAGTAGGGCCTGGGAGTGTTGTCAAACAGAGACACCTCGGGTTTCAGGTACATATTTCCCCTGAAAGTGGTGTCACAGGTAGGCAGGGTGGTGAGGAAGGTGTTTGGTTCACTTACCTCCACCACTCTGAGCCCTGAGTACAGGAGTTGGGATGTCATGTTACAGATGTACAGGATGTTGGGAAGGCCACATTGGGTGCAACGTATCCCATTCTGATCTCTCTCTGCTGCAGGAAGGATGTTGTTCAACTGGAAAGAGTGTGAAAGAGATTTACAAGGATGTTACTGAGACGGGAAGTTTTTGAGTTAGGAAAAGAGGCAGGACAGGCTTGAACATTTTTGCCTGGAGTGTCGGAGGCTGAGGGGCGACCTGATAGAGGTTTATAAAATCTTGAGAGGCATGGATAGGGTGAAGAACTGAAAGCTTTTCCCCAGGGTAGAGGAGTCCAAAATGAGAGGTTTAAGGTGAGAGGGAAAGATTTCAAAAAGTGGTAACTTTTTCACACAGAGGGTGGTGCATGTGTGGAACAAGCTGCCAGAGGAAGTGGTCAAGGCTTGTACAAAAGACATTTGAAGAAGAACATGGATAGGAAAGATTTAGAGAAAGATGCACCAAATGCTGGCAAATGGGATGAGTTTTGTTTTACATGTACTCATCTGACTCTTTCCCCCCCCCAAACTCCACCCATTCTCACTGACTGCCTTTACCAGGGAGACAGGACACTGCGATGAGAGACTGTTCCCAATGACATCACTCGTGGCAAGATTTAATGGCATAATCAAAGAAACTCCAATTTGTCTCTGACTGACCGACTGACTGCTACCCAGAGTAATAGGTACCTTCAGTAATAGTTAACAAATAATCTGTTTAGGGCCATACACTGACCTTTAACAAGAACAGAAAAAAAACCCAGGATTTCTAATTCATATAACTGCAGCTTTATTCTGTTTAAAAATTCATAATCACCCCATCAAACACAGACATACTCATAAATATACACACAGACACACGTGCGCTCACACACAAACACACAGACACACACACAGACACTCACACACTTTGTCTCTCTCACATGCGCGCGCGCACACACACACGCACACTCTCTCACACATACTCACCTCATTCTCTCTCACTGTCTCTCACTAACACAGACACACACACGCGCACACATTCTCTCATTCTCTCTCTTACACAAGCATACACACAAACTCGCATATACAGAGAGACACACAAATACACAGAGACCCAGACCCACAGGTAAATACACACATGCTCACATTCTTTGCCACACATATGTACACATATGTATCTACAGTTAGATACATGCGCACACACACTCACACCTGCAATCACCATCACACGCGCACATACCCATTCACACTCACAATCACATGCACACACAAGCTTTCCCACAATCGTACAATCACAATCACAATCACATGCACACACACATACAGTGGCGGTGAATACTCATCAGAACAGCACAATTCTCTCTACGTGCATGTGTTTCTCAATCTGTTTGATTCTTTGCAGATGCCTCAATGTTATCCACGCAGCGATGATCACACTGTCACTGATTGGTTGCTTGGTTGGACCCACAGGCCTTTTGGTTTTATGGTTATTTCTTCCACCGTATCTGGGTGTAGATTTTTTTGGGTGTATTGACAGAGTACCAGAGACAGCAACTTTACTGAAAAAGGGGAGAGAAACAGGTTTTCCTGCAGCCAACTGCTGGAAATCTCCTTCCCTCACATTTCCCCCACAGTCACTACAATCTGACCAACTGGAGAGTTGTTACCATGCTGTTCCATCCTAATCCAACAGGCAATGCTGTCAGAATGTCTGGAATCAGTGTGCCCAATAAATAAATGCCTTAGTTAACATTGCTGGGTTTTTCAAGCAGTTACCAACACTTTGTACATCTTCCTTTTCAGACAGGGAGAAATGTGACTCAAAAAGGAAGTTAATTCCCTTGGTATTTATTGGTGTCTCCTTGTTGCCTTGTGCAATGCTCAAATTTCCTGACTGCGACCTCTCCAGGAGTTGAGCCATGACCCAGTGAGGTAGAGGTGTCCGGGACCTTTTTATAGTCAGAAACATGGACTGGGAGGTGACCAGTGCGTGAGGGTGGTCAGGGAGAGTCATGGTTATTTTGTATTCCAGATATCGATGAATGTGAGACAGACCCGTGTGGTTCAAATGCAACATGCACCAACAGCGTTGGTGATTTTGAGTGCACCTGTAATGAAGGATTTGTCTCAACCACTGGAGAACGCACCTTTACTGATAAAACAATCACGCAGTGCCAAGGTAAAGACTATGCTGCTTGGGAACCAACCTCTAAAACCTTTGTCTGTTTTCTGCAAATACTCAGTGACATTAAGCACCCAGAAAGGAGAATTCCTTATCAAGATTGGGTTCTGAATTGATGGGAAGATCTGTAGGGCTATTGGAGCAATGATCTGGGGAAATTGGATCACTCTGTCAGCAACCTGAATGATGGTCTGAATGGCCTCCTTCAGTACTTTGAGATTTTTTTTATTTCAAAAATATACTTTATTCATAAAATATTTTGATGGCTTGTACAGTTGGTCATGCCATACATGCAGAAACATTCCACTTCATTGCATACAGAGATCAGAAATTATCATTATTATATACAGCTCTGTACGTTTATCACTCATACGCCCATATGTTTAGCTGAGGTGCCAGCAGAGCCCAAATGACTGCATGGGCCCCCTTTTCTTCTTTAGGCAGGCAGATGTTACACGGTGGTCTTTCCCCACCGCGCCTTGGCGGCAGCTGCCCCAAGCTTCAGCGCGTCCCTCAACACGTAGTCCTGGACCTTGGAATGTGCCAGTCTGCAACACTCAGTCGGGGTCAACTCCTTCAGCTGGAAGATCGACAGGTTTCGGGTTGAGAGTCCAGGCGTGCATAAATGATCTCACAGGCAGAGTCCTTCTCACCACCAGCCAAGCCATGTCTTGGTGCTTGTTGGAAAGTTCTGGCGATGAGGCATTCTGCCAAATGGGTTTAACAGTCTGCTCAGGGAACCACTCGATAGGATCCACCCTCTCCTTTTCCCAAAGGGTCTCAAGGACATTATGTGCTGACCACTTCCTGATGGACTTGTGCTTAAAGGTGTTTTTCTTCATAAACTTCTCCATGAAGGACAGGTGATATGGAACGGTCCAACTACTCAGAGCGTTCCGGGGCAGCGGGGCCAGGCAGTACACTCCCGCTATTTTTTTTTCAAAATATACTTTATTCATAGAAATAAATCTTTGGTACCTGTACAATTTGTCATGTCGTTCATAGATATATACATTGCATGTCTTAACATTACAAAGAACAGATTGAATTAATTGAATTTACAGTTATCCTATTTACAGTTCCCTTTATTAACCATCCAGTCTCTTATTATTTAGCTGTGGCTTCAGTGGAACCCACCTACTGAGTGGGTGCCCTGTTATACAATAGCAAAGGAACCTTCTTTAATCCCCAGTTTATGGGGTTACCATTGTCCATTTGACTGTCCTGTCTCTGGGGTAGCTGTCTGCATCCCCATGGTGAGCACGAACTGCTGGACCTTCGCTGGGCTGAGGTAGCTATCCAGCTCCTCACTGGGGTCATTTACCCGCTCTGGTGTCATTGAGCCAAGGCAAGGCTCCGCACCGTCCAGTTCTGTGTCTGACAATGGGACTGTCAGAGGATCACAGCTTTCAGTTACCTGTAGTTGTGGGGCAGTGGGTATCCCCTGGTTCTCACTGGGTGGAGGGTGGACTTCGCGGGGTCCGTTGTTTCCTGGTTGGGAGGAAATGCCATCCTCTTTATCTACGGCGCTCTGTCTCTTCTTCTGGTGGTGATGACCTTCTTAGCGCCCATCTTCCCCATCCGAAGCACTGGCCGTCTCTCCCTCGTGCAGCTGTCCTTTCCCCCTTTGCTGGGAGGCTTTGGGGGCCTAGCAGGATTTTCTCTTCCTGTTTTTAACAGGTATCCGCTCCTCTGCCTTCTCGATTACCTCCTCCTCCATTGCTTCCATCTGCCCAGCTAGAGCTAGGATCAGCTGCTGTGTCTCTCCGCTGGCTGCTGCCTCCTCCACTCCAGCCTGTTCTTCTTTCTGGGTGCCACCAGTCTCCGTTTCCCTGCTGTCTGGGTGGGCCTTGCTGTTCTTTGGGGATTCACGGCTCACATTGCCAACTCCAGCCATCTGTGCGTAAGTGCCCCCCCCCCCCACATCTTCATTCAGTTAATACTGGTGGTTTCTCCAAGCTGTTACCAACTCATTGCACATTGTCCCTTTCAGACAGGGAGAGACAAGGGTCAATAAGGAAGTTAATTCCCTTGGTATTTATTGGTGTCCCCTCGTGCCCTGTGCAATGCTCAAATTCCCTGACTGCGACCTCTCCAAGAGTTGAGCCATGACCCAGTGAGGTAGCGCTGTCCGGGACCTTTTTATAGTCAGAAACACGGACTGGGAGATGACCAGTGCATGAGGGTGGTCAGGGAGATTGATGGTTATTTTGTATTCCAGATATTGATGAGTGTGAGACAGACCTGTGTGGTTCAAATGCAACATGCACCAACATGATTGGAAGTTTCAGTTGCACGTGTAGTGAAGGATTTGTCTCAATCCCTGGAGGAGGTCCCTTTGGGAATAAAAATGTCAAACAGCTCTGCATTGCAGGTAAAGATCTATTTCTTGATAATATTCTTTCAAAGATCACTCACAAAGATTGAATGGAAGAATGAACCTTTCCAGTAATATGTTGTGATACCAATGGGTAGGTCAGATACTGTGGGTTCAGTTACTGAACACATTCACATGAGGCTGTCAATATTCTTTATAAGGTAAGCACAAATTTATCATGCAAATAAAATGCTCCATGCAAGATAAGGTCAGAAGTGGGATGTTCATCGATAATTGCACAATGTTCAGCACCATTTACGACTCCTCAGATACTGAACCAATCCGCATCTAAATATAACAAGGTCTGGATAATATCGAACTTAGGCTGACAAGTGGCAAGTAATAATTATACCACACAAATGCCAGGCAATGCCCATCTCCAACAACAGAATCTAACTAGCTGGAGTAGGGTTGGGTTTTGTTGATTTTGATTATTTGTGACCCAGCAGGAATCTCAAATGTTTGTTCCAGACTTCTGAAACTTGAAGTGGGGCTGTCCTGTAAAGCCCCTGGAGCGGGTTAGCTTCAGAGAACTGTGCTCCTGAGAAGACAATCAGAGATATGGTGAATGAGATTCCCTTGGGTTGTGGAGTTAGTGTGAACCCCAGACTAGGTGTGTCAGGTTCCATAGGGGCATAGAAAATAGGTGCAGGAACAGGCCATTCGGCCCATTGAGCCTGCACCACCATTCAGTACCATCATGGCTGACCATGCAATCTCAGTATCCCATTCCTGCTTTCTCTCCAGCAAGGACCACATCCAGCTCCCTCTTGGATATATCTAAGGAACTGGCCCCAACAGCTTCCTGTGGGAGAGAATTCCACAGATTCGCAACCCTCCAAGTGAAGAAAGTCTTCCCTAGCTCAGTCCTGAATGGCTTACCCCTTATTCTTAGATCCTAGTTCTGCACTTCCCCAACATCGAGAACATTCCTCCCACATCCAGCCCGTCCAGTCCCATCAGGATTTTATACGTTTCTGAGACCCCCCCCTCATTCTTCGAAATTCCAGTGAGTACAAGCCCAGGCGGTCCAGACTTCCTTTGGATGTCAGTCCTGCCATCCCGGGAATCAATCTGAAGAACCTTCACTGGACTCCCTCAGCAGCGAGAATGTCCTTCCTCAGACTAGGAGACCAAAACTGCCCACACAATCTAACCCCAGTTCCTAAAAGCTGAGGACATTGAAGCTCAGCTGTGTGGTTAGCTCCAGGAAGTAGCTATCACAGATCCAGTCTGAAAGGTGACATTTCCAGTGACTTCAACCCAGCAAGGTATTTGATACAGGGACTCTAGTATCAGGATTACACCAGTGTTTGGGAACTGTAGTGGGGTATGAAATGGATACTTTATAGAAGCTGATGTATTTGTTTTAAACTTATAAAGGAGTGTTTTAGGTGCAATGCAATTATACCTTGATTATATGTTTTGAATTTGTGTTATAAGTAGACAGAATACCGTGAAATATTCTATATTATGACTGTTTCCTTTTTAATAACTTCCTGGTCTGGCATTGAAATAAATACTACCTTTCATGTTTATGTTTCAGTGATAGACCACTTCTTAATATCTAAACAAATGGACATATGGCCTATCGATTAGATAGATTAAATTAGATTATTTACAGTGTGGAAACAGGCCCTTCGGCCCAACAAGTCCACACCGACCCGCCAAAGCGCAACCCACCCAGACTCATTCCCCTACATTTACCCCTTCACCTAACTAACACTAGGGGCAATTTAGCATGGCCAATTCACCTAACCTGCACATTTTTCGACTGTGGGAGGAAACCGGAGCACCCGGAGGAAACCCACGCAAACACGGAAAGAATGTGCAAACTGCACGCAGACAGTTGCCAGAGTCCTGACTGGAAACGGACTTGTCTGGTAATACTATCAACTGAGATGATGATGCTGACTCTTTCTGTCACATGGTGGTGCTAACAAGCTGGGGTGAAGGTGAGAAATGGTCAGCGGGTAAGTCTCAGGGGATGGCTAATGTTTATCATGAGGAATCCAGGGAAGCAGCAGTTCTAGATGTGAGCTAACTCAAGCACAGTTCCTGAAGCTATGACTTCCCTTGGGTCTCTGTACAAGGTGTCCCAGTTGCCTGTTCCAATGAATAGAGAAAGAAATCACTCAACTACTGGTTAAAATGAGCTAAATCATATGTTTCTTCTGTACAGATATGTGTAAGGATGCAGTGGGTACATGTGGCCCCAATGCTGACTGTTCAATGACAATGGAACAGGCCATTTGTAGCTGCAGAACAGGCTTTACGTCAACCACAGGGGAATCTACCTTTACCGATAAAGCAAAAACACAGTGTAAAGGTAAAGACTTTACTGTTCCTCAGCACAAGACCCGGAATGGAGGCATTACGATTTTTCTCTTGATCCTCCCAAAGCCCAGACCTTGTGGGGTGTCCCAGTAGGGCATGAACCCACAACGGCCTGACTACGAGGTGACAGGGCTACCCTCGAAGCCAAGGCAGGAAGGCTGTCGGCTCTTTAGGGACGTCCCGAGAAAGTGCCTTAACACTGGTCCTTCTTTAATTTCTCTCTCTGTGCTCTGTGTGTGTGTGTCTTGAACCTGTGTGTGTTTGTCTGACATCCATTGCAGCCGATCTGTGTCTGTCTCGTATCTGTGGAGCCAATACTGTGTGTCGTCATAAAGCTGGCCGCTTCTCCTGTGAGTGTCTGGAAGGATTTTCCTCACCCACTGGCCGCACTAGAGTGACTTTGAGGGCACCCTGCATTGGTAAGATTTCGGCAGGGAGCAGTAAAGAATGCGCTGGACCATGATGCTATGGATCACGCTCTTAAACAACACCATCGCTGCTGATGGCCCACAACACTTTACGCTTTAGAACTGCTCCACCTCTTCTGAACGTGTCCCACTCAGCGCAGCACTAGGGCCACCACCACCCCAGGGACAATATTCTCAATGTGAAGCATTGAACACTGGCCACTGTCACTGTTGAAGAGGACAGAGCAAGTTTAACGGGGAGTAATTGTGTGTCCCCGATCAGAAGGTGACACAGGAGATTGTTTTGGAGTAATTTTCAAACCGGTACTTTTTATTTCTGAGCCCTCAGTGGGAACGTGTTCTTGGCCGAGAGTTCATGGGGCTTGATTCCTATAATGGATGACATTAGATCATTAATAGTCTGTTTCATTATAAGAGAAGCAGCAGTCAGCCATTTGACCCATCGAGCCTGGTCCTCCATTCAGTAAGATCAGGCTGATCCCAGCATTGTCTCAGCTCCACCATTCATTAAGATCAGGGTTAATCTATCCATCATCTCAGCTCCATCATTCATCAAGATCAGGGCTGATCCATCCATTGTCTCAGCTCCACCATTCATTAGGATCAGGGCTGATCTATCCATTGTCTCAGCTCCATCATTCATTAAGATCAGGGCTGATCTATCCATCGTCTCAGCTCCACCATTCATCAGGATCAGGGCTGATCTCAGCATTGTCTCAGTTCCACCATTCATTAGGATCAGGGGTGATCTATCCATTGTCTCAGCTCCTCCTCCCTGCATTATCCCCATGATCCTTAATTCCCTGACTGTGCAAAAACCCATCCAACTCTGTCCTGAATATATTTAATGAAGCTGCCTCTTCTACTTGGGCAGGGAATTCCATAGATTCACTACTCTCTGGGAAAACGCAGTTCATTCACATCTCTGTCCTAAGGGACAACCTGTAGGTTGCTGGGAAAAAAAAGAATAAGCAGTCAGAAGATTTTGACTTGCACTCATCAGGCCCAATAGCAAGAATGCCTAATTCCAGAGGGAGCAGCAACTGGCATTGTATGCTGAGAAGGTTGGCATGACAACCATGACTGGTCAAGATTAGTCAGCCATGACTGCCAGGAGAAATGCATCAGGGAATTATTGCCCTTTCATTTAATCCCCTCGAGAAAGGGGCACAATGTCCGCTCCCCTTTCCTGAAAAAGGCAGGCATCAGCATGCCCTTATCACGGAATCTTATCCAACTGAGTATCGGAGTTGGGAGGTCATGTTGCATCTGTACAGGATATTGGTGCAGGTACTTTTGGAATTCTGCATAAAGTTGTGGTCTCGTTGCTGTAGGAAGGATGTTGTGAAATTTGAAAGGGCTAAGAAACAATTCACAAGTACACTGTCAGGGTTGGAGGGTTTGAGCTATAGGGAGAGGCTGAACGGGCTGGGGCTGTTTTCCCTGGAGCATCGGAGGCTGAGGGGTGACCTTATAGAGGTTAATAAAATCAGGAGAGGCATGGATAGGGTGCGTAGGCAAGGCCTTTTCCCTGGGGTGGGAGAGTCCAGAATGGAAGGCACAGGTTTAGGGTGAGAGGGGAAAGATTTAAACGATGGCTAAGGAGCCACTTTTTCACGCAGACTGTGGTGCGTGTATGGAATAAGATGCCAGAGGAAGTGTTGGAGGCTGGTACAATTACAGCATTTGAAAGGTATCTGGATGGGTATATGAATAGGAAGGGTTTAGAGGGATATGGGCCAAGTGCTGGCAAATGAGACAAGGACAGATTGGGATATCTGGTCGGCATGTACTGTATGATTGTATGACTGTAACATCAGAGCTTTAGGATCAGAGTTTTGCAAGCATGCGTTAGCTGAGTCCACTCAGTACTCTGTGTCTTGTGATGGGATGTGCTGTTTTTATCATCAGGAAGGGTCTCTCGTCCCAAAACATTAACTCTGATTTCTCTCCATAGATGCTGCCAGACCTGCTGAGATTTTCCAGCCATTTCCGTTTTTGTTCTGCTTTGATGCCTTCGTGTTGGGTGAACATGTTTGTGTTGGTATTCCGAGGAAACTTATTTCTAATTCCAGGGTACAGTTGGGAATGTTCACCACTTTCGCCCCTTGTTTATAAAAATGTCACTTTATCGTCAATTTGTGCGTTCATTCAGAAAACCTCAGTGAAAGACTGTCCTGTTCTGGATAGAAATTTGGTGATTGAATCAAAGTATTTACACGAATATTGTGACTTGTGGAGCTGTGGGGCCTGATTAATAGCATAGTTATCCCATCCCAGCCAAAACACTGCATGTTTCTACATTTCCCAGTGACTGATGATAAAAACAGCACATCCCATCACAAGACACGGAGTACTGAGTGGACTCAGCTAACGCATGCTTGCAAAACTCTGATCCTAAAGCTCTGATGTTACAGTCATACAATCATACAGTACATGGGAACCAGATATCCCAATCTGACCTTGTCCCATTTGGTGGGGTTTTCCCTGCAATTTCTGTTTCTGTTTCAGATTTCCAGCATCTATCGTCCTCTTTTTTTTCTCGCAAAGCATTTATCAATATGCGAAGTTGAAAAAGCATAGCAAAACGAAAAGCCCTTATCTGAAAAATATAGGTACATATTTTGTGAATGAGAGCAGCCTATTGGGTTTCTTGTTGATGAAATCGAAAAGACTGCTGGAAGATCATCCGAGTAAGCTTTGGTTCAGAGGAAGATCAGGCTGTTTCCAAGACTTTGCAAAGTGATCACACTTCAGCTCCTCAGGATTTGTGAGCTCATCCAAACTGTGCCATATGTATCAAATGGAAACTTGAACCAAGACAGACTCTATTTTTAACCACAAGGTTGAGCGGCTTCTTCCTTCTGACCCACCGGGTTTTCTGAACAGGAACAAAGGCTAAAAAAAGTCTCACTGATGATGAGCACAAATATCCATCCGTAGAGTTCGTCGTAGCTTCTCACGAGTGTATATCAGCGACATTGCAAACCTCTCTGATCATATCACTCAATTCACAACTGCTTCACACGAAGCAGTTGTGCTCAAATGTTGAGCCACCTTTCACCTCCAGGGTAATTTGAGGTGGACTTGGGACATTTTCAGAACAGCCTTGGGTCGATCAGTGAGTGAGCACAATGATGTCGTGGTCATGTCACTGCATCAGTAATCCTACACCTTCAGTTAATGGTCTGGGGACATGAGCTGGAATCTCCCCATGTCAGTTGGTGGAGTTTAAATTGAGTCAATGAATCTAGAATCTAAAGTTGGTCTCAGTAATGGTGAACTGGTGACTATCAATAATTGTTGTAAAAAATTGCATCTGATTCACTTGGAAGGAATCATAGAATCCCTACAGTGTGGAAACTGGCCCCTCGGCCCAACATTCCATACCAACCCTCCGAAGACTAACCCCACCCAGATGCATTCCTCTGCCCTATTATTCTACATTTACCCCTGATTAATGCACCTAACTTACACATCCCTGGACATCAAGGGACAATTTAGCATGGCCAATCCACCTAACCTGCACATATTTGGATTAACAACATTCATGAGACAAAGGAGGTGAAGATGTTCTCTGAATGGTGAAACTGGAAGACATTGCACTCAAGTAGATGGGTTGGCAAAACCAGCTTAGACTGTCCTTTGAACCGATAGGCTTGCTAAGGCCTTTTCAGAGGACAGTAAAGGAGTTAACACATTGATATGAGTCTGGAGTTACATGTACACCAGATCATGGTGGCTCAGTGGTTAGCACTGCTGTTTCATAGAACCAGGGACCCGGGTTCAATTCCACCCTCGGGTGACTGTGTGGAATTTGCACATTCTTCCCGTGTCTGTGTGGGTTTCCTCCAGGTTTGGGAGTCAGTTCCCATGAGCCTTTGTGTGTTTGTTGAATTCATTCATGGGATGAGGGTATTGCTGGCTAGGCCCGTATTTATTGCCCATCCCCAATTACCCAGAGGGCAGTTATGAGTAAACCATTGTGAGTCGAAAATAAACAGGTGAGGATGACAGTTTACCTCCCGAAAGGGCATTAGTGAACCAGGTGAGGATTTCAAATGATCAGATCATGGTCACCATCAGAGTCTTCATTCCAGATTTGTAATGGGACCATCCACCATGGCAGGATTCCAAGCCGGGACCCCAGAATATTCCCTGAGTCTCAGGATTAGCACTCCAGTGATAATAGCCTCGCTCTGTGAAACAGGCTGTTGCTGTGAGGGACCTGATAGACCTAGACCAGCCTTGGGAGATGTGGGAGTTACCCTGGTGAGTCGCTTTAGCCACTGCCCCTCGATGCTAATTCCCTCCACACCGCTTGGCAAAAGACCCTTTCACTCCCCTTACCCAGGAGCAACCTTATCTTTTGAAAGATAAACACTCCCGTCGTTCCCCTCCAATGTGTTAAGCCGTGTTCATGTTCCTTACAGATAAAGATGAATGCCAGGACACAGTGGCGGCTTGTGGGCATAACGCCAGCTGTAACAACACAATGGGAGGTTTCAATTGTACCTGTGATGAAGGCTTTGCCTCATCCATTGAAGGATCTAACCGAGCGATTAACTGTCAAGGTAAAGGCTCAGTGCTCCCTCACCTTCACTTCCCTTCTCCTTTCTCGAGTATGTTTGCCCATCACTTTCTGTGCATGTGGTACTGAGCCTGATGGCTGTAGATGCCTTGCTGTGTTTCTGAACTGCCAGATGTTGTCAGCAAAATAATCGTACATGACGTATATTCCTGCCGCGAAATTCAGGGGAACACCAAATGCAGGAGGTCACCGTGGGTCAGGCAGCAGCCATGGAGAGAGAGTAAGCTAACGTTTCGAGTGGAGATGGCTCTGTCTCCATGGAAACTGCCTGACCCACTGTGATCTCCTGTATTTGTTGTTTCCAGTAGCGATTCCAGCATCTACTGACAGGGGATTTTAGAAGTCTTCACCCTTCCCATTATTGAGAGTCATAGAGATGTACAGCACAGAAACAGAACCCTTCGGTCCATCTTGTCCATGCCAACCAGACGTTCTACCTTAATCTAGTCCTATTTGCCAGCACTTGGCCAATATCCCTCTAACCCTCCTTAGACACATACCCATCCAGATGCCTTTTAAATGCAGTAATTGTACCAGCCTCCACCACTTCCTCTGGCAGCTCATTCCATACACGCACCACCCTCTGCGTGAAAAAGTTGCCCCTTTTAAATCTTTCCCCTCTCACCCTAAACCAATACCCTCTAGTTTTGGACTCTCCTATTCTGGGGAAAAGACCTTGACTCTCCACCTGATCCATGCCCCTCATTACTTTATAAACTTCTACAAGATAGGCACTCAACCTGCAACGCCCCAAGGAAACCAGCCCCAGTCGATGCAGTCTCTGCCTGTAGCTCAAACCCTCCGACCCTGGCAACAGCCTTGTCAATCCTTTCTGAACCCTTTCACGTTTCACAACATCTTTCCTGTGTCTAAAACTTTGCTGGATCTTATACATCGATTGGCTGTTAAATTTCTAAAGGGACTCAGTGAAATAAGAGCAAACTGCTGCAGATTGTGGAGAGCTGAAGGTCACTGAAAGAGAAGCAGCGTTCCCATTGAAACCTTGCATCTTGCAGTCATCAGGACCAACATGAGGATGGCAAACAGATCGCATACTTACACTGATTAGAAAATGCAGATATTCATCTGCTGAGATTAATCATGTCCAGAATAAAAATGACATGTATGAAGGATTTGTAATGTTTATAATGAAATGGGAGGGACATAAGAACATAAGACCCAGGAGCAGGAGTTGGCCATCTGGTCCCATCGAGCCCACTCTGACATTCAATAAGCTCATGGCTGGACTCAGCTCCGCTTACCCGCCCTGTCACCCTCACCCTTAATTCCGTTACAGTTCGAAATCTACCTTCACCGTAAAAACATCCAACGAGGCAGCCTCAAACTGCTTCACTGGGCAGGGACTTCCACAGATTCACAACGCTCTAGGTGAAGAAGTTCCTCCTCAACTCCATCCTAAACCTGCTCCCATTTATTTGGAGGTGATGTCCCCTTGTTCTAGTTTCACCCACCAGTGGAAACAACCTCCCTGCTTCCATCTTATCTATTCCCGTCATAAGTTTATATTTTTCTGTCAGATTCCCCCAATTCTTCTTAATCCCAATGAGTGTAGTCCCAGTCCATTCAATCTCCCCTCATAAACCAACCCTCTCAACTCCAGAATCAACCTATTGAACCCCCTCTGCACCCCCTCCCAGTGCCAGTACATCCTTTCTTAAAGCAGATGGGAGGAATATTTCTCTGATACATTCTCTCTAGAAATGTCTTGACTGATTAGCCAAATGATAAGCACTTTTTTCTCTCATGCACTATCTAAACTGTTTTTCCCTTTTGGGATTTGGCATTCTTGTGTTTCTGTCCTGATCTTTGCAAGATGAATAAAGCTTCAGCATGTCTTTTTATTTCTGCAATACTCAAGTTCCCAAATACCAAGTGACTGTCTTTAGTCTCTCCCAACCCAATGTCTTCTGCCCTTGATTTCTCATTCTGTACCTGATTTGACTCCACTTTCCCATTCTGTCCTTCTCCTGTTCCTTTCCCAAGTGTAGATTCTCACTAGTTTAGGAGGTGACCTCTCATTCCCTGAGGTCCCAGATACACCGTTACCCTCTCCTAGCCGATATCTAGAACATAGAACATTACAGCACAGTACTGGCCCTTCGGCCCTCGATGTTGCACTGACCCGTGAAACCAATCTCAAGCCCATCTAACCAACACTATCCCATTATCATCTGCATGTTTATCCAATAACGATTTAAATGCCCTTAATGTTGGCGAGTGCACTCCTGCCACAGGCAGGCCGGTCCACGTCCATACTCCTCTCTGAGTAAAGAACCTACCTCTGACATCTGACATTTACTGACACTTTGAGTGATAATGCAAAAAAAATGTTTGAAATGAGGGGAGGTCAGCTATCTCATAAATTTGTAAACATTGCCACCTTCTCCACTCCACTAAAACCTCACTCCATGGGGAGAAGTCTGGAAGAATCTCTCAGTTGTAAAGAATAAACACAACCTGAACTTCACACCAACGACCAACAGAGCAAACATCAGATACAAACTACCCTGCAAGGACTGCAGCAAACATTCCATTGGACAGACGGCCAGGAAAGTAGCCCCCAGGATACATGAGCACCCAACTAGCCACCAACAGACATGACCAACTCTCACTGGTATCCATACACACAGACGAAGAGGGACATCAGTACGACTGGGACAATACATCCATCCTGGGACAGGCTCAACAAAGACACGCACGGGAATTCCTAGAGGCCTGGTATTCAAACCGGGACTCCATTAACAAATGGGCGGCACGGTGGCACAGTGGTTAGCACTGCTGCCTCACAGCGCCAGAGACCTGGGTTCAATTTCCGACTCAGGCGACTGACTGTGTGGAGTTTGCACATTCTCCCTGTGTCTGCGTGGGTTTCCTCCGGGTGCTCCGGTTTCCTCCCACAGTCCAAGGATGTGCAGGTTAGGTGAATTGGCCATGTTAAGTTGCCTGTAGTGTTAGGTAAAGGGGTAAATGTAGGGGAATGGGTGGGTGGTGGGTCGGTGTGGACTTGTTGGGCCGAAGGGCCTGTTTCCACACTGTAAGTAATCTAAAAAATCTAATCTAATATCGATTTGGATCCCATTTACCAACCACTCAGAAACAGAACAGGAATTGATATCACCCACCACAACAGACCAAGACACATAAATAGCAAGTGGGACAGAACACCAGCCCTTCACCGGGGGCTCACTGATGATGTCACTGAGCTGGTGACAAAATGTCTGAGAACAAAACTACTGCCTCAGTGAGCAAACTTACAACCTGATCCCCAACCTGAGCTACTAATCATCTCCAAAATCTCAAGGATTGCAACCCTTGTTTCTTTCTCTTTCTCTATAACTTTACAATTCCTTCACCTTAAACCATCTGTGACATTTGGTAATGTCTTTCAACAAACCCTTTAAGCCAATACTACGAATGTTAATCACTCCAAATCCCACCTCCATAGCAATGGGGTGTTTAGACAGAGCAAGATATACAAGGTTACACCTGCATAGGAGGTGTGTAAAGCAAGGCCAACATTATGGTCACCTCAAACTTAAAATAACATTGATTGTGCTAATGTTGATCTTGCTTTGTGCACCCTCCTGTACAGCTGTAACCCTGCGTGCCTCACTCTGTCCCAGCACTCTATGATCAGTAGGTGCTTGTTTTCTATGATCTGCCTGTACTGCTTGCAAACCCAAGCTTTTCACTGTACGTAGGTACAAATCGAATCAAACCAAATATAAATCACATGGACCTTATATCCAGGTAAAACATCTAATAAACTATAGGCACCCTAGACAAGTCAATTTTGAAGTTAAAAAGGCAATTTAAAGCCTGACCCTTTACAAACCATGACCTTCATAACAATTCTTTGTGACCTAGAGACTAACAATATATCCAACTTTAGCAGATCTTCCCCAATCATTGTTTACTATTTAGAATATTTTGTATCTTCTTCCAAATAAGACAGCGTGGGAGTTTTTCACAAAATAAACTTGTCAAGCACAATTCATAACAGATAATATGAACTCTACCCCATTCCTCTATTCTACTGGAAATGGAAGAGACCATCACAAAACATGACAGTCCTACAGACTTGGTATTTGTATCAACAGGCGTTTGGTCGATGATTCCGTGTTAAAACCATCTCCTTTGGGAATGCAGTAATCCTTCAGCGCTCCCCTGGGAGTATCAGCATTTTGGAATTTATTCCCTGTTGAGTTGTGAGTTTGATTCCAAATTGATCACCTCATTTTCTTTTTGCAGACCTGATGTTGCTTCGGCCGAGATCTTCATCTCTCCAGGTAAGTGATCAAAGAACAAAGAACAAAGAAAATTACAGCACAGGGACAGGCCCTTTGTGTCCTCCAAGCCTCCACTGATCCAGATCCTCGAACTAAACCTGCTGCCTATTTTCTAAGGATCTGTACCCCTTTGCTCCCTGCCCATTCATGTATCTGTCTAGATACATCTCAAATGGTGCTATCGTTCCAGCCTCTACCACCTC
This sequence comes from Hemiscyllium ocellatum, assembly GCF_020745735.1. Classification (NCBI taxonomy): domain Eukaryota; kingdom Metazoa; phylum Chordata; class Chondrichthyes; order Orectolobiformes; family Hemiscylliidae; genus Hemiscyllium; species Hemiscyllium ocellatum. The sequence goes on from NC_083445.1 coordinate 18,086,601, forward strand.
TACTGGCATCGTGTTCCAGACCCCCACCTCTCTCTATGTAAAGAACTTCCCACACCTATCCCCCCTTAACCTTTCCCCTCTCACTTTGAGCTCATGACCCCTAGTAACTGAGTTCCGCACTCTGGGAAAAAGCTTCTTGCTATCCTCTCTGTCTATACCGCTCATGATTTTGTTGACCTCAACCAGATCCCGCTCCCCCCCCCCCAACCTCCATCTTTCTAATGAAAATAATCCTAATCTGTTCAACCTCTCTTCATAGCTAGCGCCCTCCATACTAGGTAACATCCTGGTGAGCATCCTCTGCACCCTATCTAAAGCATCCACACCCTTTTGGTAACGTGGTGACCAGAACTATACGCAGTATTCCAAATGTGGCCAAACCAAAGTTCTATATCGGTGTAACATGACCTGCCAACTCTTGTATTCAATACCCCATTCAATGTAGGAAAGCATGCCATCTGTCTTCTTGACCACGTCACTTATATTTATCAAGACTATCAAGAATATACATTCAATAGACCATTATTTCCCAGTCCATTGTTGACTTGGTTTGTCAATGCATTCATTGTGACAGGATTTGATCCAATTCTCTCTCTGTTTTTCCAACATCCCCCTGTAGTACCCCAAGCCCCTGCAAATAACATTTCCATGAGTGGAGTTACTCGGCAATGGGTCCCATAATTTCTTGCTGTGTCACTAAAAGGATTATGGGTGCTCAAGCAGGAAAACACACAAAACAGAAATTGCTGGAAAAACTCTGGAGAGTCTGACAGCATCTGTGAAGATAGAACGCTGTTAACATTTCGAGTCCAGTGACTATTCTTCAGAACACAAAGCTGACCTATGTCCTGACTCAAAGGCCACAACACATAATGAACTGATTGGGTGGTGTCATAAATTGAAAATTGCAGTGGACATTTTGTTCACTTGCAGCTTCCATATCCACATGTACCAGCAGAGGGAGTCTGCCTGGAGATAAGTAAGGATCTAATAACTTTAGAAAACCCCTTTAATCTAAAACTTTAGTGGTGGGCTGTGACTCTTAATCACTTCAGAGCCATTCTCCATAGCAACATGAACCTCATGGTCCTTGTATCCAGGTAAAATTCTGTGGTTCTAATTCTAAATGTCCCAAACTGAATGTCCCTAACTGCCCCCGCCCCCTGAATTTCATTCATAACTATGAAAAATATAAACCTTGACTTTCTCTAATGAGAGGGCTGAAATCCATGAGCCCTGCATCTCATCCAAACTTGTCTCTCCCCATCACCCCATGGATACCGGCATGGTGGCACAGTGGTTAGCACTGCTGCCTCACAGCGCCAGAGACCCGGGTTCAATTCCCGACTCAGGCGACTGACTGTGTGGAGCTTGCACGTTCTCCCTGTGTCTGCGTGGGTTTCCTCCGGGTGCTCCGGTTTCCTCCCACAGTCCAAAGATGTGTGGGTCAGGTGAATTGGCCATGCTAAATTGTCCGTAGTGTTAGGTAAGAGGTAAATGTAGGGGTATGGGTGGGTTGCGCTTCGGCGAGTCGGTGTGGACTTGTTGGGCCGAAGGGCCTGTTTCCACACTGTAAGTAATCTAATCTAATCTAAACCTGAGCTAAGATCAGAACATTCTCCCGAAATTGATAAAACCGTAGAGGTTTGTAACAGGGGAGACCTTTCTGCCCATTATGTTTGACTCCCTGCTTGCACAATCCAAAACTATTCACGTTCCCCACCCCCTCCCTCACCCACCAATATCTGCCGCTTCCCCAGTTCAAATGACAAATCTTTGGCTTCAATATAAAACTCTCCTTCCTTCACAAACTCATTGAGCGAATCTCATTGTGTTGACATGACGTGAGATCAGGGCAGGTCCCTCTCTACAATGTGTAGCATCTTCCTCAATTGGTGTTTTCCCCCTCCTGTTCCCACAGGATATCGATGTGTTTACCAATCAGTATTTCTCAAGCCTTTCGAAGATCGAGGACAGACATTCAGAAATGTTCCGCAAACTGGTTTCCAACTTCCTCGAGCAGATGGAGAAACACACCCTGGCACTTGCCAACACTTTAGGTCACGAAGAGATGAAGAACCTCTCAACTAATGGGTTCGGTAATGTCATCGTCTGGTCTCCTTCCCGTCGGAAGGATGTTGTGAAACTTGAAAGGGTTCAGAAAAGATTTACAAGGGTATTGCCAGGGTTAGAGGCTTGGAGCTACAGGGAAAGGCTGAATGGGCTGGGGTTGTTTTCCCTGGCACATTGGAGGCTGAGGGGTGACCTTATTCAGGTTTATAAAATCATGAGGGGCATGGAGAGGGTAAATAGATAAGGGCTTTTCCCAGGGATAGGGAGATCAGAAGTAGAGGGCATGGGTTTAGAATGAAAGGGGAAAGATATGAAAGGGACCTAAGGGGCAACTTTTTCACACAGAGGGTAGGGCGTGTATGGAATGAGCTGCCAGAGAAAGTGATGGAGGCTGGTACAATTGCCACAATTAAAAGGCATCTGGATGGGTATATGAATAGGAAGGGGTTAGAGGGATACAGGCCAAGATTTGGAACAATGGGAGGAGGTTAGGTTAGGATATCTGGTCGGCATGGACAGGTTGGACCGAAAGGTCTGTTTCTGTGCTGTGTACCTCTATGACTCTGACAGTGTACCAATTCATTTCCATTTTAGCTGTTAATTCCCATCTACCTTATCATCAATATATCATTTAGAATATAATGATACCCTTGGACAGCATGTAGAGAACTCTTGTTTCCTGAGAATGTTCTTTTGCCAGGCTAACACCCCCCCAGAGCCATCTATCTGCACGCATTGGTGATACTTGTGGGATTTTGTTGTGTGAAAATTGAATGCAGCATTGACCTACAGCTCTAGGTTTTGTTATGCACTGGATGTGGGCATTGTCGGCTGGGTCAGCACATATTGTCCATCAGTCTGTAAGTTAGCTCGCTGAGACTCATCAGTGGGAGTCTCCGGTGAAGCACTGGTCACACTGATGCTGTTACCTAGTCACGGTGACGAAATGTCTGAAAAACCTTCCAGCTCAGCGAGCTGACTTACATATTTACCATCAACCTGAGCTTCAAATCTCCTCAAAAATCGCGAACATATTGTCCATCCCTAATGGGGCTGGAACTCAATGGTTTTCCTGGACCATTTCAGGGGGCAGTTCAGAGTCACTCTCATAGCTGTGGTTCTGGAGTCACATGTAGGCCAGACCAGGTAAGGACGGCAGATTTCCTTCCCTAAAGGTCAGTCATGTTTATAATAATCGAGATTGGTTACATGGCCATAACTATGCGAGCTTTAATTCCCGATCTTTGAAAAGACAGACCTGCCATGGTAGGATTTGAACCCACATGTCCAGGACATTAGCTCAGGGCTCAGGGTTATGAGTCTCGGGACAAGACGTTTTGGTAACCACATCCGAGCTGCTCCAGAAAGGGGTTCTGTCACAAATTAAAGTTGACCCTCTCTTACCCGAATCTATCTCAGCCTTAACTACACACAAGGAGTCTACCCCCACACAGCTCTCTGAGGCAAAAGGACATCCCAAAGACCCATAACCCCCTGTGAGAAGAAATTCCTCCTCATCTCAATCTGAAATTAATACTTTGTTTGTCTTGGGAGCCACTTGATGAAAATGAGAAGTATTTGTGGGGAGGGGCAAAGGTCACTGGGATTAGCGGTCTCACACCTGAAAACAGATTTAGCGAGTGGGTGGTGGGGTTGGGGGGGCTGGTGTTGTCAGTAATGGGAGAAAGTCAGGACTGCAGATGACGGAGATCAGAGCCGAGAGTGTGGTGCTGGAAAAGCACAGCAGGTCAGGCAGCATCTGAGGAGCAGGAGGGTCGATGTTTCCGTTGATGTTTTGATTCTGACCTTTCTGTATCTGCCATCTTTTGCAGATGTCAACATGCAAGCTATCCGGAACAGCACAATCCCGAAGGGCGGAAGGACAAAGTTATCCACTTCCAGGAACAGCATGGATATTAGCTGGAACAATGTGGCAGGGAACGAGAAGTTTGGTGAGTCTTAGTGCGTAATCATAGAATCCCGACAGTGTGGAAACAGGCCATTTGGCCCAACAAGTGCACACCCACCCTCTGAAGACTATCTCACTCCCCCCTCTATCCTACACACCTACATTTCCCATGACCAATGCCGTAACGTACTCATCCCTGGACATTGAGCATGGCCAATTCACCTAAACTGCACATCTTTGGACTGTGGGAGGAAACCAGAGCACCCAGATGAAACCCAAGCAGACACGGCAAGAACATACAAATTCCACACAGAAAGTTGCCTGAAAATGGACTCAAACCCAGATCCCTAGCGCTATGAGCCACTGTGCTCCAGTCTAGATCTTCGCCCCAGTTCCCCCTGGAATTACTTCCCAACATGCTGGCAGCAGAATTAGCCTTTGTTGTGAGTAAATCATCACAAGACAGCTTTAATACAAGCAATTATTCAGGAATCTCACAGACAATCAAGTCCTGAAAAAAGGAGTTAAACTTTATAGGATGTAGCAACCAAACTCAGACCCCCCCCCCAAGTGTACAGGGGCAACCTCACAACCCAACTTGGCTACTCCCTGATGATGAGGAGGAGGTGCCAGTGTTGGACTGGAATGGACAAGGTCAGGGGTCACACGCCACCAGGTTATAGTCCGACAGGTTTATTTGTCAGATGATGAAGGAGCAGCGCTCGAAAGCTTGGGATTTCAAATAAACCTGTCAACCTAAAAACCTGGTGTGGCTCCAACTCAAACCAATAACATCTGTCTCTGATGTCCAGGGTTCAGTCCTTGAGCAGTATTCTCCTTCAAAGTTCTGCTGTTCATTGTTCTGCTGCTGGATTCCAACCCAGTGTTTTCCATCCTTCAGGTATATGGAGTGACATAACTGACAATCTTTGAGATTCATCCATCTGGAACATTGATTACTCTCCCGGAACCACCGATCAGTAATTTGCTTTCTTATCAGAAGTAGCTTCTCCGTTCCTTGTTCCATTTGGTGCTGACTGTTTGAAGATTATTAACACCTTAAATTCTTCTGCAGGACAATCATGTATCTGTATGACAGAAAGCAGGCAGTTGTTAAGCAGATGTTAAAACAGTTTTGTTCATGTCCGTGGAACTCCTTCTTTTCCCAGCCATGGCTGATTGCTTCCAACTCCTGGATAAGATTTTCTTTGTTCTTTAAAAGCTTATTCCAGACACAGTTAATGCTGCTTCTCTCTGTGTGTAATGGTTCATCTTTAAAGCCATGAGCAGCTATTAAAGTTGCAACGTTTATACTATCACGCCTTGAATTCTTGAAGGTTTCAGGGTGAATCCAGGAAGGCTGAGAACACTAATCCAAGCAGAGTGCTCACAGCTTGACTCCCACTCAAAGAATCATGTGTTGCTGGTGGGTGTCACCTTCATTTACCGTTTGTCGTCTCCTCCCACCCAGATGTTGCTGCCGCTGCCCTTATTTCATACAAAGAGCTGGACTCCCTGATGAAAGACAACCAGCTGGACAGTGGCGAGAAGCTCGAGCTGATCTCTGAAGTTGTCACTGCGGCAGTAACCAATAAGGTCAAGGAGAACCCCTATGATCCAGTCATCCTGACCTTTGAAAACAAGAAGGTTTGTTCGGTTTTAGTCCCAGAGTTTCCACATTGTTTACCAGAGCGCTCCGAAGTGAGGAGCCTTCAGGAAGGAACTGAGATCTCTCAGAGGGGATACGAACTGAGATGTATAACATTATGTGGGTCATCACAAGGGGAGACAGGAAGGAACTTTTCCCCTTGGTGGGGGATCGGTGACTGGAGACAGAGATGAAGGAGGTTGAGAGGGGGATGTGAGCCGGTTATTGAGTTTGACCACAGTGGGAATGCCAAGGGATGGAGGGAAGCATCAATATTTCTCTGTAACTGCTCTTCCACCATTGATGGGAGGGTTGTGGGGGGCGGTGATGGTGAGGGATGTCTATCAGGAGGTGGGACCTGGCTAACTGACAGGCGAACGTGCAGATTTTCCCGAGGCGACTGATCTGACATCCCCCTGAATGTTTTGCTCCTTCCACAGCACTCTAACAAGAAGGTGAAGTGCGTCTACTGGGACAGCTCAGTGGCTGCCTGGTCCATCCAGGGCTGCAGTTTGAGGGATTCCAACGTCACAGTCACCGTCTGCAGCTGTACACATCTGTCGAGCTTTGCTGTGCTCATGGCCCTGCACGATATTGGGGTATGTCCTCACGGGAAGGGAATGGACGTCACTGGGTGGAGCGGGGGTTGGGGGGTGGGTAGGGGTGACCAGCTCTGAGTTACTACAGGCTGCGTTCCCCTTCTGAAATGGACCAATCCTCAAAGAGCCTGTCTTCGGAACAAAAGGCCAAATCCCGTTGCAGAGTTTTGAAGTGCAGGAGATTAATTTCTTCTCTCGTGTGGGATTTGGGTCCCTGTCCCACATTGCCCTTGCTTGCTCAGCCATTTTAGATTCCCTTCAGGCCAGAAAGAGGCCATTCAGCCCATCAAGTCAGCACCAACCCTCTAAAGAGCATCCCACCCAGTCTGAGTCCCCTATCCCATCCCTGTAAGGTCTGCATTTCCCATGGCTATCCCATCTAGCCTGCACATGCCTGGACATTAGGGGCAATTTCGCATGGCCAGTCCAGCTAACCTGCTCATCTTTGGACTGTGGGATAAAACCAGAGCACCCAGAGAAAACCCACCCAGACAGGGGAGAACGTGCAAACTCCACGTGGGCAGACATCCGAGTGTGAGATCGACCCCGTGTCCCTGGTACAGTGAGGCAACGGTGCTAACCACTGAGTCACCGCGCCATGGTGAAGGCCAGACCAATGTCAACCACCTCACATATCGGCCAGACCGAGTAATGACCACAGATCTCCCGCTGTAAATGAGAGTTTGACAATAATCATAGTTCCTGAGAGTAGCGTCAATGCTGGATTTAATGTCCCCCCCACTCCCTCCCCACCAGCTATGGAGGGATTTAATTCCATGTCCCCAGGAGATTAGACTGAGTTTTGTGTCGCTAACTTAGTGATAGTGCTGGACACCAGCATGCAGTTCACCATTGGCTCCAATAACTCCCAGCTCTGTAACAAAAACAGAATGGTGCAAATCTGAAAGGAGCAGAGAAGGTGCGAGAAACTCAGCAAGTCTGGCAATGTCTGTGCAAAGGGGAACAGAGTTAACATATCGAGCTGGGTCTTGGTCAGAACCCCACCGGGCACAGTTCCGTTCAGTACCCCACTGGGCACAGTACAGTACAGATCCCCACTGGGCACAGTTCAGTACAGATCCCCACTGGGCACAGTTCAGTTCAGATCCCCACTGGGCACAGTTCAGTTCAGAACTCCTGTCCTGAAGTAGAATCGAATCAGACTCGAAACATTTCACTCTTCTTTCTCTCTCCACAGAGAACATTCTCTCTCTACAACATTCCCTTCAAAAGACCTTGTCTATCCATCCTATCCATGCCCCTCCTGGATTTTACAAGGTCACCACTCAGCCTCTGATGATGCTCCAGGGGAAATAGCCATCTTCAGGTTGACATGTCAAGCCATTTCATAATCTGTCCTTTTACATTTTCCCTTCTTCAGGAGATTCACAGTTTCAATCTATACGTGATCACCACAGTCGGCATCATTTTGTCACTCGTGTGCCTCTTCATTTCGATCCTCACATTCATCTTGTGTCGTTCCATCAAGAGTGTGAGGACCACTATTCACACCCACCTCTGTGTGAGCCTGTTCCTGGCTGAGTTCCTGTTCCTCGTTGGGATATCTCGGACTGAAAACAAGGTCAGAGAACGTGAATGTTCATCATCTCTCATTGTCTGAAGGACAGTAAGGAACAGGCCATTCAGCCCGACCTCTCCAAACCAGCTTATCAGTGACTTATTCATTAATGATTGAGATTAGTAACTAAATGTAACATCTCCGAGTCTGCAGCTGACCCAGAGCTGGGTAGGTGGGTGATCTGAGAGGAGCCGTGCACAGGTACTTCAGTGCGATGTGGACAAATTGAGGACTGGGTAAATATATGGCAGTTTGAGTATAATGTGAATAAATGTGAGATTATCCACATAAACAGGAAGGTAGGTTGTTATCTGGGGTGTGGAGGGGCTGGTGTTGGACCGGGGCAGACAAAGTCAGAAGTCACACAGTTCCAGTCCAACAGGTTTATTTAAAATCACAGGCTTTTGGAACGCTGCTCTTTCCTCAGGTGAAGTGGAGAACCTGACAAGGGAGCAGCGAGCCAACAGCTTGTAATTATGATCTGAATAGCAATAGATTGGGAAAGAGGGAGGGGCAGTGAGAGCTGGGTGTCCTTGTACACCAGTCACTGAAAGGGAGCATTGCAGGGGCAGCAGGAGGTGAGGAAGGGAAATGGGATGTTGGTCGTCACAGTGAGAGGGTTCGAGTACAGGAGCAGGGATGTCTTGCTGCAATTGTACAGGGTCTTGGTGAGACCACACCTGGAGCACTGTGGGCAGGTCTGGTCCCTGTATCTGAGGAAGGGTGTTCTGGCGACAGAGGGAGGGTAACAAAGGTTTACCAAACTGATCCCTGGGATGGCAGGACTGACGTATGAGGAGAGATTGGATTGGTGAGGATTATATTCACTGGGGTTTAGAGGAATGAGGGGAAATCTCATAGAAACCTATAACATTCAAACAGGACTAGACAGGGTAAACACAGGAAGGATGTTCCTCATACCTGAGGAATCCAGAACCAGGGGTCACCGTTTAAGGAAATGGGGTCGGACATTTCAGACTGAGATGGGGAGAAATGTCTTCACCCAGAGAGTGGGGAGTCTGGGGTATTCACTGCCACAAAAAGCAATTGAGGCCAAAATATTGAATGTTTTCAACAAGGAGTCAGATATAGTTCTTCAGGCTAAAGGGAGCAAAGGGGAAAAGTGGGAACAGGGGAATGAGTTGGATGATTGGCCATGATCATATTGAATGGCAGCGAAGGCTTGAAGGGCTGAATGGTCTCCTCCTGCTCCTATGTTCTATGTTTCTAACATTGATTCTCCATGAACCCACAGTACATTTAATAAGAATGAGAAAAGTAGATTTTATTGCATGGCTAACCCACCTACACTGCACAGCTTTGGACTGTGGGAGGAAACCGGAGCACCCGGAGGAAACACACACAGACACAGGGAGAATGTGCAAACTCCACACAGTCAGTCGCCTGAGGTTGGAGTTGTATCCAGGTCCCTGGTGCTGTGAGGCAGTAGTACTAACCACTGAGCCACTCTGGAAGAGGGATAGCTTTGGTTTCCTTTCCTGAGAAGGGCATAGTTGCCCTGGAATGAGTATAACAGAAGTTCCCTAGACTTGTTCCTGTCACAAAGACTGAGAAGACTACAGCTGTATTGCCTGGAGTGCAGCAGAACAAGAGTTAATCTCATTGAAACACATAAAACTCTTAATGGACCTGATGGTGTCGATGTGAAGGAAAGTATCTCCCCTGGCTGAGGAAGTTCGATTCAAGAGTCACTCTCTCAGAGTAAAGGGTCCCCCATTTTGAGTTGAGATGAGGAGAAATTTCTTCCTTCAGAGTTATAAACCCTTGGAATCCCGAACCTCAGAGAAATGCTCGACTTCTGAATATGTTCAAGAGATAGTACAATGTATTTATGGATGTGAAAGTAATGCAGGGGCTCAGGGGCAGTGTGGGAAGGTGTGTATGACGATAGAATTATTGGCCATATTGAATAATCAAGTAGTTGAAGGATAAGGCATTGTCCTCTGGAGCCAGGCATTGTGGGTTCATGTCCCACCTGGGGTGCTGTTGGTTACTGTGGGGAATGGAGTGTCAGCTGCTTGCTGCCTCCTTATAAAAAAAAAGTGGGCGGCACGGTGGCACAGTGGTTAGCACTGCTGCCTCACAGCGCCAGAGACCCGGGTTCAATTCCCGACTCAGGCGACTGACTGTGTGGAGTTTGCACATTCTCCCCGTGTCAGCGTGGGTTTCCTCCGGGTGCTCCGGTTTCCTCCCACAGTCCAAAGATGTGCGGGTTAGGTGAATTGACCATGCTAAATTGCCCATAGTGTTAGGTAAGGGGTAAATGTAGGGGTATGGGTGGGTTTCGCTTCGGCGGGTCGGTGTGGACTTGTTGGGCCGAAGGGCCTGTTTCCACACTGTAAATCTAATCTAATCTAAAAAGTCTGGTCCATTCCGAATCCCATTTCTGACCTTTGACCCTGATCTCATCACTAACTTTTCTTGTATTCTGCTGCCCAATCTAATCCGTTTGGCCTTAACCATGCCCTCATATATCCAGGGCAGGCTGGTGTGATCAGGAGCCCTGTTTGGTTTATCCTTTATCCAGGGAATAGGAGCAGAAACCCTGACCAAGGCATTCCTGCACCCAGCGTCCGTACACATGAGGAACTTCTTTACACACTCGCTCGGTTCTCTTCCTACAGAGTCATAGAGTTATCCAGCACGGAAACAGACCCTTCGATACAACCCTACCTCAGAAAGTTCATTCCACACACGACCCACCCTCTGTGTAAAACATTTCCCTCTCTTGCCTTTTTTAAATCTCTCTTCTCTCACCTTAAACATGTGGTCCCTCTGCTCGAACACCCTCCCCATCTTAGGGAAAAGACAATTCCCATCAACTCTGGCTGTCTCCCTCATTATTTTATAAACTTCAATCACCTCTCACCCTCCTACACTTCACTGAGAAAAGGTCCCAGCCAATCCAGCCTTTCTTTATAACTGAAACCTTCCATACCCAGCAACTTCCTGGTAAATCTCTTCGGAACCCTCGCCAACCCTTCCTGTAACAGAGAGAACAGAACTGGACACAATACTGCAGCAGAGACCTCACTAACGTCCTCAACATAACGTCTCAACTCCTATCGTCCCGAATAAGAGCTTACGCTCAAAACATCGATCCTCCTGTTCCTCGGATGCTGCCTGACCGGCTGTGCTTTTCCAGCGCCACACTCTTCAACTCTGACTCTCCAGCCTCTGCAATCCTCACTTTCTCCCAATAGTCAAAGGACTGACCAAGGAAGGCAAATATGTCAAATGCCTTTTTAACCAGCTTGTCTACACGTGACACAAACTTCAAAGAGTTATGTACCTGCACCCCTAGGCCCGCCTGGTCTCCAACACTACCTAAGGCCTGACCATTAATGATGTAAGTCGTATCTCTAATTGTTGGACCAAAATGCAATACCTGGCGTTTATCTGGACTGACCTCCATCTGCCATTCTAGTTGGCTTCAGTTCACTTTGTCCCTTGAACCCTCCAACACAAACCATGCCACTCCCACCCCCCCTTGCTCCCAACGTATTCACAAAGTGAATGAGCCCTGTGTGTCTCTTTCAGACCAGTTGTGCTATCATCGCTGGACTCCTGCATTACCTGTTCCTGGCCTGTTTCTCTTGGATGCTCCTGGAAGGTATCCAGCTCTACCTCATGGTGGTGAAAGTGTTCAATGCAAACAGCATGCGCCTGAGGTACATGTGCCTGTTTGGCTACGGCTTTCCCCTGCTGGTGGTCACCATCTCAGCCGCTGTGTACTCTGAAGGATACGGGACAGACAGATAGTAAGTATGGACTTTACATTGACTGAACAACACTTTGAATTCTCACTGTCGGAACTCTTACAGTTGAGTTTGCTCTTGAGATGGGATTAGCCTTTACTGATTTCCACCTTTACCTCATCACTGATGACGAACATGCGAACTGGAATAGGCCATTCGGCCCCTTGAGCCTTTTGTTATGTAAAATGTCCACAATACATGTTATCCTAACCTTCCTGATGAACGGACAGGGAGAGGGGAGACTGACTCCAAACCACTCCTGCATTTCCAACCCCGAGAGGCCCGAGACAAAATATCAGGCTCCTGTTCCTGATGGGTCCCCACGTCGAGGGCAGGATTGAGCTGGGCAGTCAATGATACACCCCATGGGAGAATATGAGGAGGGACGGCCATTTGAGTAGAGTAACTGGGGAATGGGCTAACATCTATAGACTGGGGGAGAGATCACCGTACATGCTTGGTAATGGAGAGTGGGAATGTAAGTAACAAAAACCTTCACAATTTTCTCTTCCAGTTGCTGGTTGAGCCTGAAGTCAGGTTTCCTGTGGGCTTTCATTGCTCCGGTCTGTGTCATTATTCTGGTAAGTCTTCCGTTAAAATAAACACACAAGAATCAAAAGCTTCCATCTGGATTCATGGTTCTTCTCGACACCTCTATCCCAAACCCTGCCACCTCTATCACCTCGAAGGGCAAGCCAACATCGCACATCTCCCTCCAAGATAGTCACCATCTGACCGGGGATCTATATCAGTTGTTCCCTCACTGTTCCCCACCTCACTACCACGCAAGATCAAAATCCCTTCCCTGTGGCACCGTGGGAGCTCCAATGGTCAACACGATGACCTCCAGATTATCCTGGGAGCAGACCCGACTGTGTTGGCAAACATCCGGCACCTTAAACAAATTTCAAATGGATCCCGAGGGAGAAAGATAGTTCACAGAGCCACACTAAGATGTTCTCCTCAACCAATAAGGACAGCAGGGAGTATCCTCAGAGTAAGGTTCCTCCTCCAAGTCTATGACCAACGCCCCGATCTGATGCTTTCACTTCCACCCAAGTTGAGACAAACTAACAACAAAAAATGCTGGAGGTCACAGCAGGTCAGGCAGCAGCCAATGGGAGAGATAGAGAGAGAGGAGAGAGAGAGAGAGCAAGCTAACGTTTTGAGTCTCAATGGATCTTCATGAGAGCTGGAGGGAAGTGTGGAGAGGGCAGCGTTTCTGCGATAGGGGTGGAGTGCTGGGAGAGAAAGGGAGCTGAGAGTGCAGGAGAAAGTGAGGTCTGCAGATGCTGGAGAGTCAGAGTCGCAGAGTGTGGTGGTGGAAAAACACAGCCAGTCAGGCAGCATCCGAGGAGCAGGAGAGACGACGTTTCGAGCATAAAGCCTTCATCAGGAGTGAGCCTCATTCCTCATGAAGGGCTTATGCCCGAAATGTCAATTCTCCTGCTCCTTGGATGCTGCCTGACCGGCTGCACTTTTCCAGCACCACATTCTGCGACTGCCGAGAGTGCAGGTTTAGTGACCGGAATGTGAGAATTGTCATGTCTCTTCAAACAATGCCCTCCCTGAAGACCCACAATACCCTGTAGGAGGGAATTCCAGAATTTTGACCCAGAGACACTGATGCAACAACGATATCTTTCCAAATTGGGAGGAGGAGTGGCTTGGAGGGGAACTTGCAGGGGGTGGTGTTCCCATGTATCTGCTGCCCTTGTCCTTCTAGATGGAAGTGGTTGTGGGTTTGGAAGGTGCTGTCTGAGGATCTTTGGTAAATTTCTGCAGTGCATCTTGTAGATAGTGCACTCTGCTGCTACTGAGTATCAGTGATGGAGGGAGTGAGCATTTGTGATGTGTTTTCAATCAAACAGACTGCTTTGTCCTGGATGGTATTGAGCTCCTTGATACGGACCAGGCCAGACCCCCTCAACATATTTCAAGATAGTAAACCAGATCTCAACTTTGCTCATTGTTCTGAGCAGGTCTGATGGGGATATCCCAGGAGGGATGCAGCTGGTCAAACCACTTAGTTTTAAACAAAACAGGATTTATTTATAGGATTACCGAATGAAACACAAATAAAAGAGAAAAGAATATAGAATATAAACCTATCCACAAACCCAACAGATTATCCCAATGTAATGATTCTGTTCCAAATTCCTGCAACAATCCCCATAAACACCCTTCGGCAAAAACAGGTAAAATTAAAGCCAGGGTCTTCCAGGGGAGAGTGAGATGGCAGAGCGATTCAGCCAGGAACATATTCTTCCATGGAGCTGTGATTTGGTCCAGCAGCCTCAAAACTGACTGCTTGTTAAAACCAAACCAAACCAGAGATAAGCTGAGCTGGGAGAACTGGCCACTCCACTTTCATTGCACAAGTAGGTTTTTATTAAACTTGAAAGCCTCTTTCCTGAGGCAGTATCTGTTAGCTATAATCAAATTGGCCCTAAAACCCACCTGAGCCAGACATCGCGGTAACTCTGCTTTTATGGCCCCTGTGAAAAAAACACAAGGACAAGATAACCTTGTTAAAGGAGCAGCATCATCCCAAGTGATGTTGGAGCTGCACCCATCCAAGCAAGTGGGGAGCTTTCCATTTCTCAATCAGTCAGGGGGATCAAGGATTAAGGGAAAAGGGCAGGAAAGTGGATGTGAGGAATGTTGGATCAGCCATGATCCTATTGAATGGTGGAGCAGGCTTGATGGGCCGAATGGCTTGCTCCTGTTCCTATTTCTTATCGAGGAGAAGTTTGTTTCAGGAGGTGAGTTACTCGATACAGGATTCCCAGCCTCTGACCTGCTCCTGTATCCACCGTGTTTACCTTGATCTAAGTGTTCTCCCTTTCCCATGCAGGTTAACGCAGGATTCTTCATCCTTACTGTATGGCGGCTCGTCAATAAGTTTTCCAGCCTTAATCCCGATATGAGCGAGTTGAAGAAAGTCAGGTGAGGAGATTGCTGCTGCCTTCCTTGTTTAATGAATGGAAAATGGATCCAGTCTTTTGTCTTCATATTCATTGTCTTCACCTGGAGCTCAGCAGGCTTCAAGTTTAAATCTCATGAGATGATCAGTCCATGAATTTGTCACATATACTTACCATTATGGATCTTGCTGTTATTACAGAATCATATGGTACAGAGGCCCTTCGGCCCATCAAGTCTGTGATGCCAAAACTATGCTACTACCTTCACCAGTCTGCCGTCCCCACACTAGGCCCGTAGCCTTGAATGATACGACACTTCAAGTGCTCATCCAAGAACTTTTTAATGTTCCCAGCTCCCAGAGAGTGCATTCCAGATTCACACCCACCATCTGGGTGGAAAAGATTCTCCTCAAACCCCCTCTATATCTCCAGTCCTAGAGTGATACAGCATGGAAACAGGCCCCTTGTTCAACCAGTCTATACTGACCAGGTTTGGGAAACTGAACCAGTCCCAATTTGACAACATTTAGTCCGTATCCCTCTAAACCCTTCCTTTCATGTACCATCCAGATGCCTTTTCAATGTAATTTTACCAGCCTCTGGAAGCTCATTCCATACACACACCACCCTCTGTGTGAAAAAGGTCCCTTTTAAATCTTTCCCCCTCTCAACTTAAACCTATGCTCTCTTGTTTTGGATTCCACAATCCTGGGGAAAAGACCTTGTCTATTTACCCTATCCATGACCCTCGTGATTTTATGAACCTCTATGAGGTCTCCCCTCGGTCTCCGATACTCTGAGGAAAAGAATCCCAGTCTGGCCAGGCTTATAACTCAAACCCTCCAGTCTTGGTAACATCTTTGTAAATCTTTTACTGCACACTTTACTGATCCTTCCACTCAGGGGAACAGCTGCTAACTCTGCCCCTCCGCCCCACTGTCCATGCCCCTCCATTATCTTACACACCCCCATCAGGTCCCCCCTCAACCTTCTCTGTTCCAAAGAAAACAACCCGAGCTTATCCAGCCTCTCTCCATCACTGAAATGTTCCATCCCAGGGAACGTCCTGGTGGATCCCCTCTGCACCCCCTCCAGGGCAATCATATCTTTTCTCCGAAAGACTGTAATCATTTCAAAGTTTTTCCCGAATAAACCCAAACTAGAATCATTGAATTTTGCAGGACAGAAAGAGACCATTCGACTCATCATGTCGATACTGGCTAGTCCCATTCTCCAGCCCTATCTCCGTAACCCTCTAAATTAATCCCATTCAAATACTGATCCTACACTCTTTGGAAAGCTCCTGTGGAATCCCCTTCCTCCACTTGGGAGGCAGCGCATCCCAAATCCTAACAACTCTCTGAGTAAAGAGGTTTCTCCTCATCTCACTCCTAGCTCCCTTGCAGATAGTCCTGAAACTGTGGGCCCTAGTTACTGACACACCAACTCATGGAAACAGAATATCCTTCTTTACCCTGTCGCGATTGTTCAGAGCATCGAACACCTCAATACAGTCACCTCTTCATCTTCTTCACTCCAAGGACAATAAACGCAATTTATCCAATCTTTCCTTGTGTCTAAAATCCCTCATTCCTGCTATCCTTCTGGGAAATCTTCTGTGGATTCTCACCAGGGCTTCAAAATTCTTCCCTAAATAAGATGTTCATTCATAACTGAACACAAATCTCCAAATATGGCCTAACCAACGATTTGTAGAGGTGTAGCATTACTTCCACGCTGAGAATAATGTTGATTATGAAGGTAGGAAATGAGCCTGTGGCTTGGGGCTATGAGGCCTAACTACTAGGCCTCAGAGATTGGGTAACCCACTGTCCATACCTTGTCAGAGAGAGGTTCACATTTCAACAAATAATAGCAGGTTAAGCATTAACAATATGACTTGGTCCATCGTTATGAATGTGTCAATGATAATAGTTGTGTTATAGCCAACATTTTGCAGTTTGTAGATGATACAAAGCTGGGTAGAGGGACAGGTAGTACTGAGGAGTGGGGGGGAGGCTGCAGGAGGATTTGGACAGGTCAGCAGAGTGGGAAAAGAAGTGGCAGATGGAGGGCATTGTGGGAAAATGGGAGGTCATGCAGGAAGAGTAGAGGCATAAGGAGTCTCGGCGTATACTTGATGGAGTTTAGAAGGATGAAGGAGGATGTATTTGAAACATACAGAAACTCAAGGGTTTAGAGGGATATGGGCCCTGAAAAATGGGACAAGATTAGGTTTGGAGATCTGGTTGACATGGATGAGTTAGATCAAAGTGTCTGTTTCCGTGCCGTACCTCTGTATGACTCTATGACTGCTGCTGCCCTTTGATTGTGAATGGATGCACAGTGCTGTATGAGAGGGAGCTCCAGGTTTATGACCCACAGACAGTGAAGGAACAATGACATACCTGCCTTCCCCACCAATACTTACTGTTAGAGGTAGTGATGGGTCTCCGTCTTTAAGTACTGGAGGCTGTTTGTCAGCTGTGCTCCTATGACTGCAACAGGAGCAGTTATGGAAGAGCATTAACTATTCAGTGATGGGCTGTTGTAATGAGCAGTGACATGAGTTCAAATCCTGCCATTGCCTCAGGATTTTAAACTCAGATCAGGAAGTAATGCCAACACATTTTTTTGAAGAATAAAAGGAGGTTTATGAGGAACATAACTGTCGGTTTGAAATAAAAGACAGGCTTGTTCATCGTTATCCATTAGGGAAGGATACCTGCTGTCTGTACACGGTCTGGCCTACAAGTGACTCCAGTCTCAGCCTTGAGTGGATCATTTGTAACAACCCTCTGAACCGGCCTACCGAGTGTTTGGGTTTTCTAGAGGGTGGCTCACTCTCCTCATAGGGCAGTTAGGGATGGTCAATCAATGTGGGATTTCTCAGCAACACGCCCGTCCCATCGTTACATTTTTGATTTGATTTGATTTATTGTTGCCACATGTCCCGAGGTACAGTGAAAAGTTTTGTTTTGCGTGCAGTAACAGGCAGATCGTACCAAATAAAGTGTGTTCGGGTAATAGAACAGAGAGAGGAATACAAGGTTACAGCTGCAGGGAAGGTGCCCAGACAGCGAGATCAACATTAACTTGGGACAGAGTTCCAGGATTTTGATTCCCAGCAGGAGTGTTCCCAAAGTGCTCCCGACACATGGGTGAGAGACAATATCCGTGACCTACTCATTCCATATTCCCCTGTTTCTCCTCAGGGCCTTCACGTTCACGGCCATCGCTCAGCTCTGCCTCCTGGGATGTACCTGGATATTCGGAATGCTGCATTTCCAGGAGAACACCATTGTCATGGCCTACGTCTTCACCGTCATCAACAGCCTGCAAGGAGCATTCATCTTCATCCTGCACTGTCTCTTCAACAAGCAGGTACGAGGCCGAACCCACTGGAGGGACACCTTACCCCCACTCGGACTGTGATCTTCCCCCCGTGTGGAATTAACCCTTCACCTCCAAACGACTGAACACAAAATCGTGCCGGCCCCTTTTCTATAACCTGCCGGAGTCCGCGCTGAATTCTGTGAAGAGGATACAGAGGAGACACACACTGTCTCTTCCTCTCCCAGACATGCCCTGGACCATCCTGGGATAGTCACTGGGCTGTTGTAGGATGGCCTTGGATAGAGTGCTCCCTCCCTCCATTGTACTTGCTCTCTCCACTGCACTCTCTCTCTCTCTGCTCTCTCCATCTCCGGTACAATCTCCATGTTCCTATTGTCTTGCAGGTGAGGGATGAATACAGCAAGGCCTTCATCAGAGTTTGCCAAATGAAGAAAGCATCGAAATACTCTGAATTTTCGACCTTTTCCACCCAGGTAGGTATATGTTTGATACCAGACCAGACAGGTCAGAGAGGAGGGACCCACATCTTCTGATACGCTGTCCACCAGACAGCACGTCTCTGCATACTGACCGGGCCGTACTCCTGCCCATAATCTTGTCCATGTGGATACGTTTTCTTAGCTCACACGGCTTGAAGGGACACTCTCGGTGCAGTGTTGATCGAGTGCTGCACTGTTGGAGATACTGAATGTGTGAATTTTCCACTCTGTCCTCAACCAGCATGAGGTTAAAAAGTCTTGCTGGGCTATTAAAGAGTCACCCACATTGCTATAGGTCTAACTCCACAAAATGGACTGCAGCGGTTCAAGAACGAAGCTCACCACCACCTTCTCAAGGGGCTACTAGGGACGGGTAATAAACGCAGGGCCTAGCCAGCGACACCACATCCTCTGGGTGAACGGAAGGAAGTTGGCATGGTCACCATTACTGAAAGTAGTAGTTTTCAATTCCCGATATTTTTAATTGTTTATAAATCGCAAGGGACTAGAACCTCTGACCCTGGAGCATTAGCCAGGGATTCCTCGCCCTGTGACATTATCATCGTGTCACCATTTCCCTTCTGCTTTCAGGCAAGTGGATTCAAAAATGGCTCAGCAGTTTGAAGTAACTGCCTTCCTTCTCTTCCAGGGCTTGAAAAGCACAAACGAAACAGGAATGTGAAGGGGAGAACACGTGGTCACACACTGAGCTAGCAGGAGAGCTGCTTATTTTGGTGCAATCGAGAGACAGTGAGAGAGCCATTGCACTGACTGACTCTGCCTGGAACTGAGAGGGTCTGACTTGTCCCGCTCCTGCTGCCCAGTTTTCCCACAGCCTCTCTGTTTCAACGTGGTACGAACTTTCAATGGAAGAGAGTTCAATGGAGTTTGGGTGGGGGGGGTGTGGGTGCCATTCCTAAATTCCGAAATGTTCTCACCCACTGGGGTGCATTTGCTTCCATGGGCATCTTTCGCAATGGGCTTGTACAACTCTGAGGATTTGGCCTCACTGCACAATAACGATGCTGCGGTGGATTATACACCATCTTCTCCCCTTAAATGGATCTTCCAGGTCATGAAAGGGCTCTTGCTCCCTGGGCTGCTGTGTTAAAGGTGAAATGTGGCTGGTGGGGGTATTTTCAATCTCGTTCACACTCCAATTGCCCCCACGATAATTGTCCCAATGATCCGTCAGTCCATGGATTTCTAAAGCATCCGTTGGGTGAAGGAGGTTTTGCCAAACGCAGAGCTCTGTCTGATCCTGGGCACGATTGTGGTGCAGTCTGTGAAATCAGACAGGGCCCCACACCGAGAGGAAAAAAATATATACCCTGGTTTTGACTCAAGCCAAGTCTCTTCAGTTTTCCAATTTCGTTGCAGTGCACCTTTGGAATTGAGCCTGGAATCAGTTGGGGAATCTTGGAATCAGCGCCAACCCAGCTCACTGGAAGCTTGGCAAATCCTGTACCAGCTGAGTCTGGTGCCAAGGGGCAGGCAGGGTATCGCCTGAGGTTTTCAAACCCAGTCAAACCCTTTCATTTGCATCATGTGCTTTTCGATATTAGCTGAGGAAGTGCCTTCAGCTTTATTTGTTTTCCATGAAGCTCTTTGTTTTGTTCGGCTTTCGGACTTGCTCTGTCCCATGTGCATTCTGAACATTTAACATGTAAGTCAGGTGGACGGACACCAACCTAGAGTTCACCATCTACAGTCATTGGCACCATTGGATGGTGTCACAAGGTGGTTAGCACAGGGCTTGGCCCCTCTGTACCGCCTGTTCAGACCTGGGCACAGGTACCTTCAGTCACGCATTGGCAGGTTGAGAACCCAAGCTGGGGGTTAGCAAAGTGACACTTGAACCACGTGGCATGGGGTGGGGTGGGGAGGGAATGGAGTCAGCACCATCCCTTGGCCAGGATACCCATCTATCCTGGCATTACCACTCGTGGAGAAAGTGAGGACTGCAGATGCTGGAGATCAGAGCTGAAAATGTGTTGCTGGAAAAGCGCAGCAGGACCACTCCTGGCCCTGTTACAATAAAGTGAATGTGAGTGAGTCTGAGAGTGTGTGTGTGTGTGTGTGTGTGTGTGTGTGTGTGTGCGCGCGCTTGTCTGAGTGCGTGTGTGTGTGAGTCTGAGTGTGCATGTGTGTGTGTGTGTGTGTGAGTCTGAGTGTGCGTGTGTGTGTGTGTGTGTGTGTGTGCGTGTGTGTGTGTGCGTGTGTGTGTCTGAGTGTGCAAATGTGTAATAATCTCACCATTCCAACCGTGTATCTCCCCAGAGTGCCCGTAGGCTCCTCTCGGTCAGAGAGAGACAGCTGGTGGGGTGTGTTCACACTGAGGGCCATCAGCTCTCAGGGAAGGTTCTGGAAGCAGACTCTTCATGGTGACCTCAGCCATTACGGGAATTCAACACGAGCTATTGGCATCCCTCAGTATTCCCACATAGAAACATGGAAAACCAGGGGGAGGAGGAGGCCACTCAGCCCTTCCAGCCTGCTTCACCACTCCATATGATCATGGAACTTCCCCTCTTCCCACTTTCTCCTCCCATTCCCTCTGATCCCTTTAGCCCAATTAATTGTATCTAAGTCCTTCTTGAAAACATTCCGTGCTTTGGTCTCCATTGCATGCTGTGGTCGTGAATTCCACAGGCTCCCCACTCTCCGTGAAGATATTTCTCCTCATCTCAGTCCAAAATGGCCCACCGCTATCCTTCGAGCCCCCTGGTTCTGGACTCCCTGCTCATGGGGAACATCCTTCCTGCATCTACCCTGTCTAGTCCTGTCAGAATGTTCTAGGTTTCGATGAGAATCCCCTCATTCCTCTGAACTTCACAGGCCAGCCGATGGAATGGACTAATGGTTTAACAGCTCAGCTATCTACAGCGAGATTGTGTTCAATAATCTCTGTGTTGTTACAGTACAAGTCATTAAAGATTATCAGAGGGTCAGCACTGAGGGAGTGTCTCACTGTCGGAGGGTCAGCACTGAGGGAGTGCCGCACTGTTGGAGGGCGAGTGCTGAGGGGTTCTGCACTATCAAAGGGTCTGTGCTGAAGGGGTGTCTCACTGTCGGAGAGCAAGTGCTGAGGGAGTGGTGCACTGTTAGAGGGTCAGTACTGAGGGAGTGCTGCACTGTCAGAGGGTCAGCACTGAGGGAGTGCCGCACTGTCAGAGGGTCAGCACTGAGGGAGTGCTGCACTGTCAGAGGGTCAGCACTGAGGGAGTGCTGCACTGTCAGAGGGTCAGCACTGAGGGAGTGCCGCACTGTCGGAGGATGAGTGCTGAGGGGGTTCTGCACTGTCAAAGGGTCTGTGCTGAGGGAGTGTCTCACTGTCGGAGGGACAGTGCTGAGGGAGTGCTGCACTTCAGGAGGTCAGTACTGAGGGAGTGCTGCACTATCAGAGGGCCAGTGCTGAGGGAGTGCCGCACTGTCAGAGGGTCAGTACTGAGGGAGTGCCCCAATGTCAGAGTGTCAGTACTGAGGGAGTGCTGCACTGTCAGAGGGTCAATGCTGAGGGAGTACCACACCGTTATACAGTAATACAGGAAGAGTCCCACACTGACACTCAGTCTGGGATCGCTCTACATGCGGATGAAGAGACTAGAGACAATCCATGGTCAGTGTTGGTCGAGTGACGCTGTGGGAATCTCGAACATGTGATTTTGCAGTAGGAGTGATATGGAGGTGTTGGGGTGTGGAGTCGATTGTAGAACTGTTGAGGGTAGGTCGTTTCAGTGGGTGTTATGTGGAAAGGATCACTAATGTTTGAAATAAGGTGGGGTACGTGCAGAATGGAGTTTGAGACAGAGCTGGGACTGCTGAGGGGAGTTTGTTGGTCGATGTATGACGTGGACGTGGAGATCAACTGGAGGTTGTTGAGGTGCAGTGGGAGCACCCCACTGCTAGGCCCAAAGATCTGGGTTCAAGTCCCATGACAGGAGTTGTTAGCTGTGGGACGTGAGTGTGTATTGTGGCCAAAGAGGTTGAACTCCAGCCTTTAACTCTTTCTAAGGGCCTGCTAGTCAGCATTGAGAGCGGGAGGGTCACCTGGTCATCAATCCTGCAGAGGGCGATAGCAGGTCATTTCACCCATAATTATGGACCAATCCAATCGACGTCCATAACCCAACCCTTGTAAAAAGAATGGCCTACTCCAATAGACGTTCTCCTTCACTCTGGAGTGTGGTGACCGTAATTCCTTTCAGGAGCGTCAATGAACCAGAGTGGGCAGGCGGGGCTACAGTTAGGCCTTGGATCCTTCCCTGCATTGTTTGGAGACAGAGAGAGAGCCAAATGGCAAAAGACCACTCCTTGTCCTAGTCCATCATTATTGTAGACGTTACAGAGCCAGTGCGACTGGCAATGTTACCCCGACCACAGCACATTCAGATTGGTCCGGGCACCATGGGAGGGGCATTCTCCTTATTTTAATAATTTGGCTCCATTGGTCAATACCATTCTCCATTCTCAGCAGGTCACTGGCAATGCCAGGACTTATCCCAGTGCCTGGCAATGGGATCAGACGGACAGAGGAACCTCGATTATCCGAACATCGATTATCTGAATTTCAGATTATCCAAACAAGATCTCAAGGTCCCGATGCTTGAGTAAACTGTATTATCCGAACATTCGATTATCTGAACAAAATCCTCCCCACCCGTGTCATTCGGACAGTCGAGGTTCCTCTGGAGAAAAGATTCTTATGAAGTCAGGATTCGAGGTTCCAATCCGATAAGCCATGATCTTCTCGAGCAGCGGGTTAGACTCGAGGGGCTGAATGGTCTATTCCTGCTGGTTGTTCAGTTTGGACGGAGCTTCAGTGATTGAAAAGTGGCTGCTGTGTGAGACTGAGTGCTGGAGTTAAAACCAAGGCAAGAGGTTCAGAGGGGGAAGAGCTGGGTGCTGATTTAATGGTGGGATTGCTCAGGGAGTTTGCGGCAGAGATGGAGGGAAAATTATGAATATTTTTAGAAATGACAATGCTATTTATGAAGACAAACCCAAACACTGTTCTGTTACTGATTGAAATTTATATTCTGAAGTTTCTAAATGTTTCGAAATGTTCACCACCCTGAGCTTTGCCACATGGAGTGGGTCAGTTAAACTTCATCGCCCAGAACCAGGCAGGAACAGGGAATGTTTCACAGCGTTTCACTTCCTGCAGGTTAGAGATGAGCTATCCCATGGAGAATAAAAAGAGTAACTGCTTCTGAAGTGGAGAGGAGGAACGCGGATTGGCCATTCAAGGCGTTTGGTGCACTGCTGATCATGAGGGAAAGGGGGCGACACTCATTGTACCAATTGGCATTGGGTGAGAGTCATCCAATCGAGGATGGTTGTCCACTGAGCCAATCCTGGGCATGCCACCCTGAGTGGACTGGACCAGCTCAACATGGGCCCCATCTCATTCCCCAGCCCCCTCCCTCCAGCCGTCACCACTCCTGAGAAGTGAACATTCCTTCGGTGAGCTGTAGCTTCATTTCCTTGGTGTTGTTTCAAATGGTTACTTTTCAGGAAGACTTTGCTTCCAAAAGGCTGGCCGTATTTTTGACTTGTGCACATGACCCCCGCCCCACCCCCAGAGTCGAGTGATGAGCGAGGGATTAACTGTGTACCAAGGAGCGTTTTAGCAATCTTTTCCCGGTGACAGGTGTATTTTGTTTCAACTGCTGCATTTTGCACTCGGTCGTAACTCTTTTCACGTTGTGGTTTCATCATACTGCCAGGTTTCTTTGTAAATAAAAGAAATAAATGAAGAGGACTTTGGCCTGAAATGTTCTTTATTATAGCATGGCCACTGCTTCTCAGTTTTCCATTTGTCCTGAACAAATCAGGTCAGGGAGCAATTTGAAGCTGAGGTGATGATATTGTGGAAGAGAAACTGACCGGGCTGACTCTCTGCACAGATGGCCAGAATTGCCTTCCCAGAACAGAAGGTACAGACATGCTTTATAGGGGGACAACACAACAGTGATCGTTGGAAAGCACTGAAACTACAATGGTGACAATTGGAAAGGGATTAAAACAAGAATCAACTGAATGGAAGTTGATCAAGTGTCCGCCAGTAACAACTCCTTTGTAATTAGAGTCATAGAGATGTACAGTCTGGAAACTGACCATTCGGTCCAACCCATCCATGCTGACCAGATATCCTAAACCAATCTCGTCACACCTGCAAACACCATATCCCTCCAAATCCTTCCTATTCATATACCCATCAAGATGCCTTTTAAACACTGCAATTGTACCAGCCTCCACCACTTCCTCTGGCAGCTCATTCCATACACGTACCACTCTCTGAGTGAAAACGTTGCTCCTTAAGTCTCTTTTATACCTTTCCCCTCTCACCCTAAACCTATGCCCTCTAGTTCTGGACTCCCCGACCCCAGGGAAAAGACTTTTTCTACTTACCCTATCCATGCCCCTCATGATTATATAAACCTCTATAAGGTCACCCCTCAGCCTCCGATGCTCCAGGGAAAACAGCCCAGCCTGTTCAGACTCTTCCCTATAACTCAAATCCTCCAAACCTGGCAACGTCCTTGTAAATCTTTTCTGAACCCTTTCAAGTTTCACAACATCTTTCCGATAGGAAGGAAACCAGAATTGCATACGATATTCCAACTGTGGCCTAACCAATGTCCTGTACAGGCGCAACATGACCTCCCAATGCCTTCTTCACTTTCCACCCACTACTACCTGCAACTATCTACCTGAGGCTCCACTTTCAAGGAGCTATGAACCTGCATTCAAAGGTCTCTTTGTTCAGCAACACTCCCCAGGTCCTTACCATTAAGTCCTGCTAAGATTTGCTTTCCCAAAATGCAGCCAGCACCTCGCGTTTATCTAAATTAAACTCCCTCTGCCACTCCTCAGCTCATTGGCCCATCTGATCAAGATCCTGTTGTAATCTGAGGTAACCCTCTTCGCTGTCCACTACACCTCCAATTTTGGCGTCATCTGCAAACTTACTAATAATACCTCCTATGCTCACATCCAAATCATCTCCATAGATGACGAAAAGTAGAGGGCCCAGCACCGATCCTTGTGGCACTCCACTGGTCACAGGCCTCCAGTCTGAAAAACAACCCTCCACCACCACCCTCTGTCTTCTACCTTTGAGCCAGTTCTGTATCCAAATGATACAGGAGATTCCAAGCGTCTCCGTGAGTGTGTGAGAGTGTCTTCTGGAGGATTCTTCACTGGATTTCCCCTCCGTGTGTTTTTTTTTGTGTGGCCAGGCTGTGGGGGAAAGGGAAGCAGATCTTTTTCCCACACAATCAAACAGAAGGTAATTGCATAAAGTTACGATAAAACAGATCAAATTGCTTGCATGTAACTTATGTTTAAACAATTTACAGCCCAGGAACAAGCCCTTCGGCCCTCCAAGCTTGTGCTGATCCAAATCCACTGTCTAAACCTATAGCCCAATTCCTAAGGATCTGTATCCCTCTGCTCCCCACCTACTCCTGCATCTGTCCAGACACACCTTAAATGAATCTACCATGCTTGCCCCTCCCACCTCTGCTAGCACCGCGTCCCAGGCACCTACCACCCTCTGTGTAAAGTACTTGCCGCGTGTATCCCCCTTAAACTTTTCACCTCTCACCATGAACACATGACCTCTCGTTATTGAATCCCTCACCCTGGGAAGAAGCTTATCTCTATCTACCCTGTCTATACCCTTCAAGATTTTGTAGACCTCAATCAGGTCCCCCTCAATCTCCTTTTTTCTAACGAAAACTTACTCAACCTCTCTTCATAGCTAGATCCTTCCATACCAGGCAACATCCTCGTAAACCTTCTCTGCACCCTCTCCAAAGCATCTGCGTTTGTTTTGGTAATGTGGTGACCAGAACTGTACACAGTATTCTAAATGCAGCTGAACCAATGTCTTGTACGATTTTAACATGGCCCGTTCGATGAAGGCAAGCATACCATATACCTTCTTGACTACTCTATCCACCTGTGCAGCCACCTTCAGGGTACAATGGACCTGCACTCCCAGATCTCTCTGCTCATCAACTTTTCCCAAGGCTCTTCCATTTACAATATAGTTGACAATAGAATTTGACCTTCCAAAATCCATCACCTCACATTTACCCAGATTGAATTCCATCTGCCACTTCTCCGTCCAACTCTCCAGTCTATCTATATTCTCCTGTATTCACTGACACTCCCCTATGTCTTCTGCCACTCCACCAATCTTCGTGTCATCTACATATTACTGATCATACCAACAGTGCCCTCTTCTAGATGGCACTAGCACTGACCCCGGTGGAACACCACTGGTCACCTTTCTCCATTTTGAGAAACTCCCTTCAACTACTACTCTCCGTCTCCTGTTGCTCTACCAGTCCTTTATCCACCGAGCTAGAACACCCTGCACACCATGTGACTTCACTTTCTCCATTAGTTTACCATGGGGAACCTTATCAAACACCTTACTAAAGTCCATGTATATGACATCTACAGCCCTTCCTTCATCTATCAACTTGGTCACTTCCTCAAAGAACTCTATTAAGTTGGTAAGGTACGATCTCCCCCGCACTAAACCATGTTGCCTATCACTGATTAGCCCATTCCTTTCCAAATATAAATAGATCCTATCCCTCAGTACCTTCTCTAGCAACTTTCCCACCACTGACGTCAGGATCACCTGTAGTTACCCGGAATATCTCTACTACCCTTCTTGTACAGGGGGACAACATGAGCAACCCCCCAGTCCTCCGGCACCTCACCTGTGTTTAAGGATGCCACAGAGATATCTGTCACGGTCCCAGCTATGTCCTCTCTCGCCTCCTTCAGCAACCTGGGATAGATCCCATCCAGTCCTGGGGGTCTGTCCACCTTAATATCCTGCAGTTGACCCTTCACATCCTCCATCCTTATGTCAACATGATCCAGAGTTAACAAAGTTCTATTTCTAATCTCAACATTCATCATCTCCCTCTCCTCAGTGAACATTGAAGCAAAGTAGTCATTGAGAATCTTACCCATTTTCTCAGGATAGCCACACAACCTTCCTTCATTATCCTTGGTGGAACTTCCCTTTCTTTAGTCACCCTCTTGCCTCTTGTATATGAATAAACGGCCTTGGGATTCTTCTTAATTCTGCTCGCTAAAGTTATTTCATGTCCCGTTTTAGCCCACTTGATTCCTCGTTGAAGATTCATCCTACTCTCCTGATATTCCTCCAAGACCCGTTCTGTTCTTAGCTGCCTGGACCTTATATATGCTTCGCTTTTCCTCTCGGCTAGTCGCACAATTACTCCTGTCATCCACGGTTCACGAATCTTGCCTTTCCTATTTCTTGCTTTCAAAGGGACATGTCTATCCTGCACTATCTTCAACCTATCTTTGAAAGCCTCCCACACCTTAAATGTGGACTTCCCTTCAAATAGCTGCCCCCAATCCACATTCCTCAGATCCTGCCGAATTTTGACATAATTGACCTTGGCCCAGTTTAGTACTCTTCCCGAAGGAGCGCTCTCATCTATGTCAATGACTATTCTAAAACTTACAGAGTTGTGGTCACTATTCCCAAAGAAATCCCCCACTGCAACTTCTACCACTGGCCTGGCTCATTCCCCAACACCAGGTCCAATATGGCCCCTTCCCTTGTCGGAGTATTGACATATTACTCAAGAAATCTTTCCTCAATGATCCTTACAAATTCTGCCCCATCCAGACCTCTGGCATTGTGTATCCCAGTCAATTTTGGGAAAATTAAAATCTTCCATTGCCACCACCCTGTTGTCTCCACATCTTTCCAAAATCTGTTTACTATTTGTTCTACCTATTAACCCCAAAAAGCACCCCATTGTACCAAGGAGAATTCCTTTTCTATCACCCTTACAGGGCTTAATTTAACTAAGTCCCAGCCTTAAGAATCTGATAGCTCCTGCTTGGAATCTTTATACAACTGAGCTTGAACTTTCTCAGCTTCAAATATATTCTTCAGGGATTTTAAAGGAACACTTCTGGTCTGAAATTTTATTGAACTCCTCACACTAATTCACCTTTACAATTCTAAACCATCTTCTCCCTATCTCAGGAATAATTGCTTTACACTTTTAACTTCAGATAAGAACCCTGTGCCAAAATGAAACAAGGTCACTCCCAAAAACATTCCAGAATCTTGTGTTTGAAAGTTCTGCTCGCCTGTTAAACTCTCCCTATATATAAAATCTCATTCTTCTTCAGGAAGTCTGTGTTTTAAAAGAAATCATGGCGACAGAAACACTTACAAGTTAATCATTAAAACTCCTTCAGACTCACAGAAAACCCATTAGTTCCAATCTCAAAACGCAAGCTCAAAAGCAAATGATATTAAGATACAGATCGTTCTTTTGCAATGCAAGTGTTCTAGAAAAATCACGCTTTAGAAACAGTGTTTATAGTGGTGGTGATGTAATCGCGTTACAGCCAACACACATTTTAAACGTTCACACTTTCGAAACCATGTCCCCAATTTGTCAATGACATTATAGTGAATTCACACCTAATGAAACATGCGTTATAGCAGAATAACCTGTAGGTTTAAATCATACATCCTACATCATATTGAACAGAATCGGTTGGTGTGCTGAGGGATTCAGTGTTCACAAGGCAATAATTGTATCAACGCAGAGTCAATAGACTGACTGCATCCTTAAACTAATCCCACTTGCAGAGGTAAAGGATGATCTGAAGCAACAAAATCATATACAATGCCTCATTCTACATAAAACAAATCTTGTGCAACTTCATGACACGATGTCATCATGTATCCATGAGGCACTCAACAGCCAGTGCCCACTTTTTTGTAGTTTCGCCCTTGATCCCTTTCACTGATTAAAAATCTCTCTGTCTCAGCCTCGAATATACTTAATGACCCAACTTCAACAGCCCCCCCCCCCCCCCCCCCCCCGCGGTCAAGAATTCCACAGATTCACAACCCACTGAGAGAAGAAATTCCTCCTCATCTTCGTCTGATATGATTTGGAGACTTAGACCACTCTACACTCATGCACACACACATACACTCTCCCTCACAGACACTCACAACCCCCCCCACCCCAGACATGCACACACACTCCCACACGCACAGACTTAAGACACTCTACACTCACTACGCACACATATACATTGTCTCTCACACTCACAACCCCCAACCCAGACACACACACACACGCACACATATAATGTGTGGGGTGAATTTGTAGTTGCAGGGTTATATTGTACTTTGCTCAAAAACTGCATGAATTCATATAAAACTCTGTTATCTCACTTTTTAGATTAGAATCAATCTAAACATCATGGCATAGACAGAGAACACAGGGGGCTAACACCTTCAACATATTGTCAAGCTAACACCAATTGTTACAGCTAACCTGAGAATGCAACTTTTTAAAAAAAGGTTTTGAGATTTACACATGAAAGAAGTGAAACTGTCATGGTACTCGAACAGATGAAAGACTCAACAATCAAGGTATTTTTCAATGTATAATTTCAGTTACATCACACTGTCAGGTTTTGCTATAAGTTCTGTGCCTTAGAATGGTGTCCTCCACAACCACCTGATGAAGGAGCGTCACTCCGAAAGTTAGTGCTTCCAATTAAACCTGTTGGACTATAAGCTGGTGTGTGATTTTTAACTCTGTCTGATATGGGTGCCTTCTTATTCTGAGGCTGTTCTAGACTCTCCCACAAGGGGGAGACATTCCACATCTAACCTGTCAAAGTCCCCGATGGTCATCTCTCATTCTTCGATATTCCAATGAGTAACAGCCCAATATCCTCAACCTCTCCTCATAAGACATTCCCTCCATCCCTGTATGAGCAGAGTGAACCTTCTCTGCACTGCCTCCAATGTCAGAATATATTTCCTTCCATAAGGGACTCAGACCTTCACATTGTATTCCATCTGGGCTCTGACTCGTGCCTGGGAGAGTTTTCACAAAAGCTCCCCATTTTTCAATTCCAATCCCTTTGAAATAAAGACCAACATTCCATGTTCCTTCCCTAACCAAGTCATATCCGGTTTCTGGGATTAAAGGACCTCTGTTGTTGATTTAAAAACCATAGATTGTTGCAAAGAATGGTGTAAACAAAACAAAAACAGGAACAAATCTAGAACCCTTAAACCTGAGATAAACACGATGGAAATCAGCAAATTATCAGCTTTTAATTTAAGATACTCAATTTTAAAGCAAACAAGAATATTATGAATCACAATTAAGCCACACATTGCTGTAACATTGAATTGCCTCAAACTCAATTGTAAATAAAGTAACATAATCTAAATGTCTATAATCACACAGTAATTATAAAAATTAAAGCAAACAAATTAATGATGAAATTATTGAAGCAAAAAATAAAGCTACCACAGTCTTTAAAAGGTTGTCTCTCATTAGAGAGAGACTGTTCCGGAACTTTTCCGATCCCCTGTATCATGGTAACCCTCAAGTCAGACCATCGCCAATCTGTCTCTCTTTGAAGAATAAGTGAGTGTAATGAGAAACAACTTGGGGGGGGGGTTTAATCCTCAGGGTCACCAGGTCACACCTGAGGGGAATGGTGCAGAAAGAGAGTCCTTCAAGTCGATGTGGGAATTGAACCCATGATGTTGGCATCATTGTACATCACCATCCAGTCTTGAAGGGCACTTAACCTGGATTGAAAAGGGAAGGTTACAAACACAGCTTCACCCTGAAAACTGTCTTATTCACTCACAACACCTTCTCATCAATAACTGTCAGATATCTCACTTTCCGATGTTGCAACGGGATCGTTCGAAGTTGGTCTGCTGCCTGCTCCGAATTGATTTTGACACGTTGCTACATCCTTCTGTTCCAGAGGGGTTTATGGGAACCTGGTCATTTCCCAAAGGGAGGGAGACCAGATAACCACCAATCAGTCTGTGCCTGGAATGTGGAACTCACTAGCACTGTGGGTGCTTGAGACAAATGACCAGGAATCCAGACGGTCAAAAGGAATAGGTTGATGGGCTGGGAATGAAAACAATGGAGATGTGGCCATCCTCATGCTCCATTGGGCTGAATGGCCTGTTTCTGTGCATTGCAATTATACATTAACAAGGTGCCCCTCTTCCTGTTAACTTCCTGATTGTCACCAATGTCTCAAGGGGCAACTAGGGATGGGCAATGAATGCTGGTCCAGCCAATGGGACCCAAGTCCCACTAGTGAATTGAAAGAATGACCATTGACAAACCATGATTATATTGGTGCAGTCAATTGAAGTAAATGCAATTATTAAGGAGAGGTAGGAAGTAACAGAAGGAAGCTATTCAGATCCTTCAAGTCTGCTTCATAATTCATTCAAGTCATGACTAATCTTCATCTTGTTTCCATTCTAATTGATGCTCTTTGGGAAATTATTGTCACTACCCAGAGTGTCCTTGAGGTAGAGCAGAGGATAACCTGACCTTGTTCAAAATGGGATGTCTGCAAAGTGTGGACTTGTTCATTGGGAAGGGTGTGAGGACTCCTTAAGCTCTCCATAGGGATATGATTGCCTGTAGTGTTGGAGAGGCCATTTAGCCCATCATACCCGCACCAACCCAGACCCCCCCCAGCCCGACATTGGCTTTTACCATTTGACTGACCCACCCAGCCTGCACATCCCTAAACACCACAGGGAATTTCCCATGGCCAATCTACTTAACCTGCATATCTTTGGTTTGTGGGAGGAAACCGGAGCACCCAGAGGAAACTCACGCAGATACGGGGAGAATGTGCAAACTCCACACAGACTGTCGCCTGAGGGTGGGATTGAACCCGGTTCCCAGGCGCCGTGAGGCAGCAGTGCTAACCACTGAGCCACTGTGTTGCCTGTAATAGCTGATCATTAGACTGATTATTTTCCCCAATCCTAACCGTAACCCTGATTAAACTCCATTTCATGCCTCCTCTCCCTTCACTTCATATCCCTTGTGGCTGTATTCACTGATTACAATGAAAATCCAATCACTCCCCTGAGCCCAGAGGGTTTTGAGAGTGAGAGCTCGACTTATGAGGACAGTTGGACTTGGTCACGTGGGGTTTAGAAGAATGGGAGGAGGGTTAGTTGACTGAAGGGGATTAAGGGGTAACATTTTCATGTGGAGGATGGTGCCTGTATGGAATGAGCTGCCAGAGGAAGTTATAGGGTCATAGGGTCTTGCAGAATGGAAACGGACCCTTTGGTCCAACCAGTCCATGCTGAAAATAATCCCAAACTGGACTAGTCCCACCTGCCTGCTCCCGGCCCATATCCCTCCAAATCTTTCCTGTACATGAACTTATCCAGGTGTCTTTTAAACATTGTAACTGTACCTGCATCCACCACTTCCTCTGGTAGTTCGTTCCACATGTGAACCACCCCCTCCATGTAAAAAAGATTGCCCCTCATGTCTTTTACAGCATTTCAATGTCATCTGGATGGGTATATGAATAGGAAGGGTTTAGAGGGATATGGGACATGTGCTGGCAAACGGGACTAGATTGGGTTAGGATACCTGGTCAGCATGGACGAGTTGGACCGGAGGGAATGTTTCCGTGTTGCACATCTCTATGACTCGAGCCGTTCTTACCCTGCCTGGCCTACATGTGGTTGAGACGCCTCCATCCATGTCGTTTATTCTGACGGAGCTACCCTTTGATGTGCCATGGAAACCGTTTGGCTGTACTCACACCCCAAAGGCAATGAGCAATGTGCAACTAATGTCAGCCTTACCCTGAGAATGAATAGAGGAGAGTAAACAGGCCATCCTACCGAAGGGAAGATTCAAGGGTTTCCCAATCACGAACGGGTTTTTTACACTGGAATTGTAATTAGAGTGGGACTGACCCATTAGCTCCACTGAAGAACATCACAGCCATATATCGGGCCATGTGCTGTATTGGCCTGTGATTCCATGTTCTGACCAGCTGCCATTACCTGTCTGTAAAATAGGGCCGTAGTCGCAGTGGACCATAGTCCTGTACTCCCATGAGAGAGAGTGAGGGACGCTGCTGGTGGGTTAACCCCAGGGTGACCATACCCCAGGCAAGGGGAGAGGGTGAGAAGGGGCATCCTTCACGGTAAACTCAGCTGGTGCAGGAATTGAACCCCCAATATTGACATCCCTCTGGATCGGACATTTGCATACGTGAAACATTCCCCAGGAATGTGGGCGGATCATGGAATTCAGATTAGGACGTGTATTGCAGTGCTGCCCGGACTGTGTATGGGGCCTTCCCCCAGCAAAAGCCAAAAGAACCCACCAAAACCAGGGAAGGGATGGGATCGGCCATTTTGAAACCCCAATGTTGGGGTGCAGAAAACATGGCAGGCGATAGGATTGGGTATTCCGTGCGGCAGGTTTGGCCAATTCCTGGCAAAGCAGGAAACATGATCTGGACAGGTTCCCTCCTTGTTGAAGGAGAATCCGGTGAATTGAACAAGACCTAGGTTTGGAAGTTAACACATTCCCTGGCCAACATCAAGGCTGTCAGGCCCATTTGGAGTTCTTGATGTTTGAGGCCGGGCTGTTTTGGTCAGTCACTTACAAAAAGGCAGCAATTTTAATCCTGACTTTACTTCCTTGTTTCCGGGTTAGTCATTACTGTTCATCATCCGAGTGGAAATTGGCTGAACCCTGCTCTTCAATCACGCTATGTCAAGATCAGAACTCTCGGAATGATTCACCTTCCCATTTGAAGTTGGTTTGTAGCCTTGTATGTTTGAGGTGAGAGGGGAAAGATTTCAAAGGGATCTGAGGGGTATCTTTTTCACGCAGTTAGCTGCAGTTGTCAAGTTATCAGAGTGTCTATTAATGGCTAAAGCACACAGACCAAGCCTGTGTTAGACTCCAGGCTGTGTGCAGGCTCGGTCTTCTGCAGATCGGACAAGACATTCTTTATTGGCAAGATGGTTCCTGGTGAGCTGATGACTTCACTTTTTATGATTCCTCGATTGTGCGTTATATTAGATATCTTCATGCAATTGTACAGGGCCTCACTGAGACCACACCCGGAGCAGTGTGTGCAGTTTTGGTCCCTGTATCTGAGGAAGGGTGCTCTGGTTACAGAGGGAGGGGAACAAAGGACTCCCAGAAGTTCCCTGGGATGGCAGGATTGACGTAGGAAGAGAGACTGGATCGGTTAGGACTATATTCTCTGGAGTTTATAAGAATGAAGAGGAATCTCATAGAAACGTATAACATTCTAACAGGACGAGACAGTGTAAACACAGGAAGGATGTTCCTGATGACGGGGAAGTCCAGAACCAGGGGGTGACAGCCTAAGGATAAGGGGTGGGCCGTTTAGAGTCATAGTCATAGAGGTGTACAGCACAGAAACAGGGCCTTTGGTCCTAATCACCCATGGCGACCAGATATCTGAACCTAATCTAGTCCCATTTGCCAGCACTTGGCCCATATCCCTCCACACCCTTCATGTTCATATACTCATCCAGATGCCTTCGAAATGTTGCAATTGTACCAGCCTCCACCACTTCCTCTGGCAGCTCATTCCATACATGTACCACGCTCTGTGTGAAAATGTTGTCCCTCAGGTCCCTTTTATACCTTTCCCCTCCCACCCTCAACCAATGCCCTCTAGTTCTGGACTCCCCCACCCCAGGGAAATGACTTTGCTTATTTACCCTATCCATGCCCCTCATGATTTTATGAACCTCTATAAAGTCACCCCTCAGCCCCGACGCTCCAGGGAAAACAGCCCCAGCCAATTCAACCTCTCCCTATAGCTCAAATCCTCCAACCCTGGCAACATCCTTGTAAATCTTTTCTTAACCCTTTCAAGTTCACGACATCTTTCCGATAGGAAGGAGACCAGAATTGCATGCAATATTCCAACAGTGGCCTAACCAATGTCCTGTACGGCTGCAACATGACCTCCCAACTCCTGCACTCAATACTCTGACCAATAAATGAAAGCATACCAAACGCCTTCTTCACTATCCTATCTACCTGTGACTCCACTTTCAAGGAGCTATGAATCTGTACTCCGAGGTCTCTTTGTTCAGGTGAGGGCCATACTCCACTTGGTAATGGGTTACCTCAGCCTGTGCAGGAAGACCCTGACTGGAGAAGGTCAGGTGGCATTTTGTGAGATTCCCCGCTGCTTTCACCAGCTCCGCATCGAGGTGTTGAGCTGAGGCTCTGTGAAGAGCTCTCTCTGTTTATGAAGACTACCCCCCCCAATACCTTTCCAGACCTGAGAGAGCACAACTCTCCCCCTCATTGACTGTTTTTGTCATCCCTTTGGAACTGGCACAGGAGATTCCAGCCATCTCCGTGAGTGGGTGAGAATGTCTTCCAGAAGATTCTTCGCTGGATTTCCCGTCTACGTGAATATGTGTAAATGTCCCTTCTCCTGGCTTTCAGGTGTGTCCATTATGTTCCTCCTGGGAGCGAAGTTTTCCGGGGTGTCTCAATCTGCCTCTTTGTTTACGCGCTATGGTTTCAGTGGGAAAGGAGCCTGCCCGAAGGGTACTGGGACCGTGGTGCTAAGCTGGGCTGGGAGCTCACTGTGAAGGCTGTTGGGAAGTGTATTCTCTGGTCTGGGAGTAGCTTGGCCATGTCTGGCTTCTATGTTAGCCTGTTTGGCCAAGACTGGTGCATTGTGGGTGTGTTCTGTGCATGTTGTCCGGCTTGTTTTGTTTTTAATGTGGTTATGTTGTGGGTGGGTCAGGTGACAGATCTTTCTCCCGCACTCAGATACAGTTCACTGGAAATATCAGCAAGGCCTCTGGTTCCTGTGGCTGTGAAGCAACATCTACACAACCTCCACCCGACAGAGTGATAGGATCAGCATCAGAATTTGCACATTCTTGCTCACAAGGAGTCTCAAGAAATAATCTGTTTGGGGAGGGCTGCCTGTGCAGCCTGTCAGAGTAGGCCGCATTTGTCTAACCTGCAGCAGGCTACATGTACCGCAGCCTGTTTCCAGGCCTCAAGCGTCTCAGCCACCCCATGCCTCATGTGTCCAGTCTGTTTGATCAGGGTCTGCAGGTGTAATCTGTTCATCAGGCTGCACGGTTACTGTGTGACTAGGAGGCTGTTTAAGCTGCCAGCTCACACAGCCATACTGTGAAGGAATAAACAGCACAACTTGTCAATGGTACCAGCTGATCTGACTTGTACCTCAGAACTATGGCCCAGTGAGACCTGTCTGTTCACACCCAGTATTACTGTTTTGTTCAGTGTGGTTAACCTAATGGGTTGTCAAATGCACACACACCTTGGCTCATGCAGAATATAGAAATACACTCCATTTCTTTACTGCATTGCTCTCACCTCTGTCACACAGTGTCTCTCCATCTCTCTTCATGACTCTCATGCAGTCTCTCTCACTCTCTGTGACTCACACATAGTCTCTATCTCTGATTCTCATACAGTCTCTTTTTTTTCTCTGTCTCTGACTCTCACACTGTCTCTCTCTATCTCTCTCTCTCTGAATCTCACACACTCTATCTCTCTCTGACTCACACATACTGTCTTTCTCTCTCTCTCTGACTTACACACATTCACTTTCTCTGTCTCTGACACTCATACTGTCTCTCTCTGACTCTCACTGTCGCTCTCTCTCTCTGTCTGACTCTCATACATTCTCTCTCTCTTTCTCTCTCGTTCTGACTCTCACATAGCCTTTCTCTCTTTCTCTCTGACTTTCAGATCATCTCTGTCCCTGAGTCTCACATCATCTCTGTCTCTCTCTCTCTCTCACACACACACATTCTCTTTCCCTCTCACACACATTCTCACTCTCTCTCTCTTTCTCAAGGAGTCTTTCTCTCTCACTTCTTCCCTTGAACTAACATGAGGAATGTTATCCCAAAAGGGAAAACCAGCAAAACTGGTGAAAAAGGCAATATTGGTCCATCCTGTCTGACGTACATCAACACGGAGGTCTGGGAAAACCAGTATGTTCATTTCTCACTCGTACTGGTCCATCCCTCTTTGTGTGAACCAGAATAGAATACTGCATTCAATTCTGGTCTCCTTGCTATTGGAAAGATGTTGTGAAACTTAAAAGGGTGCAGAAAAGATTTACAAGGATGTTCCAAAGGCCCATCATCCCCTTCCCCAGAGTGATTCGGGATCCAGAACAAGAACTGGCATCACCAGCAATACCCACACATTCAGAGAAAGAGAGAATGTGTGAGAGTCAGAGAGAGGGAGGGAGAGAGAGAGAGAGAAGGGAGGGAGACTGTGAGAGTCAAAGAGAGGGAGAAAGAGAGTGAGAGAGACAGATGGTGTGAGAGTCAGAGACAGAGAGAGAGAGAGAGACTGTGAAAGTCAGAGCAAGAGAGAAATAGAGAGATGAATGAGAGTCAGAGAGAGAGAAAGAGAAAGAGAGAGATGTGTGAGAGTCAGAGAGAGAGAGAGTCAGGCCGAGTGAAGTCCTTCTGTTCTGAGTAATGGCAACCACAAAATGATTATCGATTATTCTTTACAAAATCACCTTCCTCACTCATGGTCTTGTAGAGAAGGAAACCTGCCATCCTTACCTGGTCTGGCCTACATGTGACGCCAGACCCACAGCAATGCTGTCAACTCTTAACTGCCCTCTGGCCAATCAGGGATGGGCAGTAAATGCTGACCTACCCAGAAATGCCTGCACCCCATGAGTGAGATTAATTTACAAAAAACGGTCAGTTATTAGAATCATCCCCTCTTCGAATTCTCTTCCAGAACTGGCTTCCTCAGGATTGAATTCAGCAGTTTATTCATCACCAGGTCTCGGAAGAGGTGGAAAAGGTTCCTGACTACGGTCCGATTTCCCTCCCATGAGCATTGTCTGACATGTCATTGCAGTGGTGAATCTCAGGGGGCTCTACAGTTTCTTATTCACTCAGAGAATGAGAACATCACTGACTAGACCAGCATTTATTACCCCATCCCTAATTGCCCAGAGGGCAGCTAAGTGTCAACCACATTAAAATGGGTCTGGAGTCACATGTGGGCCAGACCAGGTAAGACAGCAGATTTCCCTCCCTAAAAGACATGATTGAACCAGATGGGCTTTTCCAACAATTGGAAATGGGCTCATGGTCATCATTAGACTCTTAATTCCAGATTTTTGTTGAAATCAAATTCCACTATTTGCTGTGGCAGAATTTGAACCCAGGTCCCCAGAACATCAACAGGGGTCTCTTGATGAACAGTCTAAGGTTAACACCATTAGGCCATCACCTCCCCCATCTGGGTCACTCATGTCCTTTAGGGAAGGAAACTGCCATCTTTCCCTGGTCTGGCCTACATGTGACTCCAGACCCACAGCAATGTGATTGACTCTCAACTGCCCACTGAAATGTCTCCAGCAAACCATTCCCTTCAAAATCGATCAGAGACGGGCAAGAAAGGCTAACCTGGACATCCCATGGGAGAATGGAGAGAAACATAAACATTGAACGGGGACTCCCTCAGTTCAAGGGTTCGACTCTCCTTGGAGGTGTTGAGGCCTAAAGGCTGGAGGGGGAGAACAGAAAGCAGGCCACACAGGAGATTTCCTGAGGAACATCAAAATAAAACACTGCACCTTTAACAAACCAAGCAGCCTCAGAGTCTGACCCAATGAACGACAGACTCTCCTCCCCCTTTTCGGGTGGGTCTGTGACTACAATTGTTGAAGTGCTGCCAGATGGTCTCAGTGCTGGAGGAGAGAGTGCAGTTACCAGGCTGAGAGAGTGACTAGACCAACTGGGAAACCCTCCTTAAGGAACCATGACCACCCGGCCCAGCATCCAGCTACTACTCGGTATGTACTGACTGATCAGTACGGGGAAGATTATAGTGTCTTATCGAAGCTTCATACTGCTGGGTTCCCTCTGTTGTATTATTACTCTATTGTAATATTACTTCTCTCACTCTCTGACACACACACAATCTCTCAACACGACAAAAGATTATTTCTCACTCTTTTCTGAACAGTTTATCCAACATTTTCACTCTCTCCTTCTGACAAGATTCTCCCTGTGTCTGGATGCATTTGCTCTTACTTAATTTCAAAAATATGCTTTATTCTTAAAAATATTTTTGTATATTTACATCGTCACAAATACACTTTGATTCAGTACAGTCACAATTCAAGGAAACAGACAAAACACTGGAGTTTTGACTCTATCCAAACAAACTAAAGGCATCTGTTACTTGAACAAGACTATGATGCTTATACAAGAACACATTATTACAGTAAAGTGTAATGTCTCACTTCATGCTTTCTCTCTCTCCTTTCCCACTCTCCCTGAGGCATGGGGACCCTCAAATTAAGCCAGCATCAGTCCTCCCCTCGCTAATGAATTTGAATCCATGGTGGGATTCAAATCCAGGTCCCCAGGATGTTACCTGGGTCTCTGGATTAACGTTCCAGCGATAATACCAATAGGCCACAATATGTGGCCATATTTGAGGGTCACATCCTGGGATCTCTCAGCCTCAGTACCCCACACACTTCCCTCTGAATACAAGTCGAAAGCAGTGGCTGATGGACAAATAGTTGATGTAAAGCGACAATCTCTTACAATAGGGGCCAACGGGCCGCCCAGTTCTGGTTTCTATATGTTGGGGTTGGCCTGTTGTTCAGGAGGGTGTGCTGTGCTGCCTAATCCAAGGGTTGACATGTGGCACCCTCCCTCTCCCTTCAAGGTGCCCCCTCACCTCGCCCCCTCCCATCGAGGCACTGACTCCAGAACAACTCCAAATGTGAGCTCCCCTGAATACCTTCCCTTATGGAACATGGAACAGGGCGTATTCCTGTGCCTATTCCTTACGGTTGTTTTGCCCTTGAACCATGACCCTTATCACTGGGATATGTCCCAAATCCTGCAAACCCCTTCCTCAGCAGAGTTACAGGACCACGATAACGCAAAGTCGTGGAGCTATTCATTGGAGTGTGTGAGGAATCTCACAGTCACTCTCTATTCTCGGTTTTAGCCATTGCCCGGGTAACCCTGGCGACTGTTTTACAGTCAACGTTCAGCTCACCCTTTCTCTGGGAGGTAACAGAGTTGCAACCAGCCCCAGTTCACTGTTGCTTAATTAAATACCGTGATCCTGACACATTTGATGAGATCACCTCATGCAGACAGGTTTGACCTGTCTCCTCTGGAGGTTAGCAGTGTCAGAGGTGGCAGAATGGCTCAGTGGTTGACACTGCTGACTCCCAGTGCCAGGGACCTGGGTTCGATTCCAGCCTCGGGAGACTGCCTGTCTCAATATTGTCCTGCATCGTGTGGGAGCTCCGCAGTTGCAAGTTGCTGTTGAATGCCCCATCCTTCGGGCCTTAGACATGACTGTGCAGATGGCAGTAAGTAGCAGAGCTGTGGCCCATTGCTCAGACTCTTGCTGGAAGGTGATGTGAGAGATTCAGCTTGGGACAGAGAATTGCACCATCTCTTTCTCTCCAAGCTGGGAACCAATGGGATAGGCTGCCCCCTGCTGGAGTGAGTGGGACAGCAGGTCCACCAGAGGGAGAGAGGCAGGAGGAGCAAAGCTGCAAGGAAGACCTTTCACATTGAGTTTCCACCTCCTTTTCTGCTCAAAAAACAGGGGCTTCATTTAAACACAAAACGTAGAACATTCCAGCACAGTACAGGCCCTTCGGCCCTCGATGTTGTGTTGATCTGTAGAACCAATCTGAAGCCCATCTCACCTACACTATTCCATTCTCATCCATATGTCCATCCAGTGACCATTTCAATGCCCTTAAAGTTGGCGAGTCTACACCTGTTGCAGACAGTGCGTTCCACACCCCTACTACTCTCTGAGTAAAGAAACATCCTCTGACATCTGTCCTATATCTATCACCCCTCAATTTAAAGCTATGTCCGCTCGTGTTAGCCATCACCATCCGAGGAAAAAGTATCTCCCTGTCCACCCTATCTAACTCTCTGATTGTCTTATATGTCTCAATTAAGTCACTTCTTAACCTTCTTCTCGCCAATGAAAACAGCCTCAAGTCCCTCAGCCTTTCCTCATCAGACCTTCCCTCCATACCAGGCAACATCCTCGTAAATCTCCTCTGAACCCTTTCCAAAGTTTCTACATCCTTCCTATAATGCGGTGACCAGAACTGTACGCAATACTCCAAGTGCAGCCACACCAGAGTTTTGTACAGCTGCAGCATGACCTCGTGGCTCCCAAACTCAATCCCTTTACCAATAAAAGCTAACACACCGTATACCTTCTTAACAAACCCGATCAACCCGGGTGGCAACTTTCAGGGAACGATGTACATGGACACTGAGATCTCTCTGCTCATCTACACTGCCAAGAATCTCACCAATGATGTTTATGGACACCAAGATCTCTCTGCTCATCTACACTCACCAATAGCCCAACACTCTGCATTCCTGTTACTCCTTCCAAAGTGAATCACCTGACACTTTTCCACATTAAACACCATTTGCCACCTGAGTTCAGTCCTGCAGCTTATCTCTGTCCCTCTGTAACCTGCAACATTCCGCACTGTCCACAACTTCACTGACCTTCGTGTCCGCTGCAAATGTACTAACCCCTTTGCAGATGACACCAACATTGGAGGTGCAGTGGACAGGGAAGAAGGTTACCTCAGATTACAACAGGATCTTGATCAGATCGGCCAATGGACTGAGGAGTAGCAGATGGAGTTTCATTTAGATAAATGCAAGGTGCTGCACTTTGGGAAGGCATATCTTCGCAGGACTTATACACATAATGGTAACAGTCTCAGGAGTATTGCTGAATAAAGAGACCTTGGAGTTCATGTTGATAGTTCCTTAAAGGTGGAGTCACAGGTAGATAGGATCGTGAAGGCAGCGTTTGGTATGCTATTCTTTATTGGTCAGAGTATTGAGTACAGGAATTGGGAGGTCATGTTGCAACTGTACAGGACATTTGTGAGGCCAATTTTAATATTCATGCAATTCTGGTCTCCTTTCTATCAGAAGGATGTCGTGAAACTTAAAAGGGTTCAGAAAAGATTTATAAGAATGTTGCCAGGGTTGGAGGGTTTGAGCTATAGGGAGAGGCTGAACAGGCTGGGGCTGTTTTCCCTGGAGCGTTGGAGGCTGAGAGGTGACCTTAAAAAGGTTTATAAAATCATGAGGGGCATGAATTGGGTAAATAGACAAAGTCTTACCCCTGGAGTGGAGGAGTGCAGGACTAGAGGGCATAGGTTCAGGGTTAGTGGGGGAAAGAGATGTAAGGGGCAACCTTTTCACGCAGAGGGTGGTGCGTGTGTGGAATGAGCTGCCAGAGGAAGTGGTGGAGACTGGTACAATTGCAACATTTAAAAGGCATTTGGATGGGTATATGAATAGGAAGGGTTTGGAGGGATATGGGCTGGGTGTTGGCAGGTGGGACTAGATTGCGTTGGGATACCTGTGCGGCTTGATGAGTTTGACCAAAGGCCTGTTTCTGCCCTATACATCTCTATGACTCTGTGATTATTGTACACCCTCATCCAGGATGTTTATAAAAATGACAAACAGTAGTGGGCAAGATCTTTGTTTCCTCCGTGGGAGGAACACGCCACTAAACACACCGCTAGTACCTG
This sequence comes from Hemiscyllium ocellatum, assembly GCF_020745735.1. Taxonomy (NCBI): domain Eukaryota; kingdom Metazoa; phylum Chordata; class Chondrichthyes; order Orectolobiformes; family Hemiscylliidae; genus Hemiscyllium; species Hemiscyllium ocellatum. Next base: position 18,129,479 of record NC_083445.1, read on the forward strand.
AACTCCAGGATGAACATTTCCCATCAACCACCACCCTCTGCCTTCTTTCAGCACGCCAATTTCTGATCCAAATCGTTAAATCACCCTCAATCCCATGCCTCAGTATTTTGTGTAATAGCTTTCCGTGGGGAACATTATCAAATGCCTCACTGAGACCCATATACACCATATCAGCTGCTTTACCCCCATCCACCTGTTTGGTCACCATCTTAAAGAACTCAGGAAGGTTTGTGAGACATGACCTAACCTTCACAAAATGGTGTTGACTATCCCCAATCAACATATTCCTTCCAAGACTACCCATCCAGACACTATCCCCACTACTCTGCATGGCTAACCCACTGAGCCTGTACTTCCCTGGACACCACAGGGTAATTTAGCATGGCCAATCCACCCTGACTTTCTTATCTTTGGAATGTGGGAGGAAACCCAAGCACCAGGAGGAAACTCACGCAGACACGGGGTGAATGTGCAAACTCCACACAGACAGTCACCCGAGGTTGGAATCAAACCCGGGTCCCTGGCGCTGTGAGGCAGCGATGTCATCCACTGAGTCACTGTGTCACCCCACTGTGCTGACTTGGAAATATATCGCTATTCCTTCTGTGTCCCGAGGTCAAAATGTTACAATGCTCTCGTGAGCAGCTGAATGTACCTACTTCTGAGGACTGTAGCTGCCCATCATCACCTTCCCCAGGGTAATTAGGGTTCAAGAACAAACTCTGGCATCACCATCGATACCCACACACCATGAATAAATCAACAATAAGATCGAGGTTTGAGCTGGGAAAGGGACAGTCATTCACAGGATTGGTTTATAGTTTGCCACAATACTTCACTCAGCATTATCTCCACCACAATCACACACCATTGTCCTTCAGCTCTGGATGAACTATTCAGTTGTATTTTTACGTCCACACGCGCACACACGCACACACACACACACACACACACCCACACCCACACACACACACACACACACACATACCCACACCCACACACACCCACACTCAACCACACCCACACACACACACACACACACCCACACCCACACACACCCACACACACACCCATACACACCCACACCCACACCCACACACACCAACCCACACCCACACCAACACCCACACCCACACACACCCAAACACAGATATACACACACACCCACACGCACAGACACACAGACACCCCCACCCACACACACCCACCCACACCCACCCACACACAAACACCCTCACACACACACCTACACAAACACACACACACACCCACACACACACACACCCACGCACACACACCCATACACACACCCACTGCGATATAAATGATTTGGATGTGAACACAGGAGGTATGGTTAGTAAGTTTGCAGATGACACCAACATTGGAGATGTAGCGGACAGTGAAGGTTACCTCAGATTACAACAGGATCTGGACCAGATGGGCCAATCGGTTGAGGAGTGGCAGACGGAGTTTAATTCAGGTAAATGTGAGGTACTGCATTTTGGGAAAATCAGGGCAGGACTTATACACTTAACGGTAAGGTCCTGGGGAGTGTTGCTGAACAAAGAGACCTTGAAGTGCAGGTTCATAGTTCCTTGAAAATAGAATTGTAGGTAGATAGGATAGTGAAGAAGGGGTTTGGTATGCTTTCCTTTATTGGTCAGAGTGTTGAGTACAGGAGTTGGGAGGTCATACTGAGGCTGTACAGGTCATTAGTGAGGCCATGTTTGGAATAGATTAGATTAGATTACTTACAGTGTGGAAACAGGCCCTTCAGCCCAACAAGTCCACACCGACCCGCCGAAGCGCAACCCTCCCATACCCCTACATTTACCCCTTACCTAACACTACGGGCAATTTAGCATGGCCAATTCACATGACCCGCACATCTTTGTGACTGTGGGAGGAAACCGGAGCACCCGGAGGAAACCCACGCAGACATGGGGAGAATGTGCAAACTCCACACAGTCAGTCGCCTGAGTCAGGAATTGAACCCGGGTCTCAGGCGCTGTGAGGCAGCAGTGCTAACCACTGTGCCACCGTGCCTCCCACCAATATTGAATATTGAATACAATACTGGTCTCCCTGCTAAAGGAAGTATGTTGTGAAATTTGAAAGGGTGCAGGAACATTTACAAGGATGTTGCCAAGGTTGGCGGGTTGGAGCTACAGGGTGGGGCTGAATAGGCTGGGGCTGTTTTCTTGGGAGCGTCAGAGGCTGAACAGTGGTTTATGAAATTATGAGGAGCATGGATAGAGTGAATAGTCCAGGTCTTTCCCCCTGGGGAGGGGAGGCCAAAGCTAGAGGGCATAGGTTTCAGGTGAGAGTGGAAAGATTCAAAAGGTACCTGAGGGACAATGTTTTCACTCAGAGGGTGGTGTGTGTATGGGATGAGCTGCTGGAGGAAGTGGTGGAAGTTGGGACAATTACAGCATTGACAGGCATCTGGATGGGAACATAAATAGGAAGGGTTTAGAGGGATAGGGGCCAAATGCTGGCAAATGGGAGGAGATTAGTTTAGGATACATGGTCGGCATGGGCGAGTTGGGCCAAAGGATTTGTTTCCGTGTTGTATGTCCCTATGACTCTAAGTGTTCGCAATGATAGGAGAATGAGGTCGGGTACCACCGAGGGCATGGTCCCTGTGGAACGCTGACATTGGACGGGAAGGGGATATGTGCCTGGTAGTGACATCTTGTGGGAGATGACGGAGGAAGAGTACAACATTGTGTCTTTCATTCGTCATCAGAAGCAGGGCTCAGAGGGGACAGAAGGAGAAACAGATGGCCTTGGAGGGGTTCTAAAGGGTTGTGGTGTGACAGGCTAGCAGACAGGGACACACACACACAGCACAACCTATGACTCAGACTGCCACTGACATTGTGGATTTGTAAATGATTAAACCCCACCCCCCTCCTGAGGGATTCTCCTGCACTGCACGCTGACACAGTCATCAGCTTTCAGTTACTGTATGACTTGAACTTTCTGTCGAGTCTGGTTTGGGATTTCTCCTGTCGTTTGCTGGGGCCTCAGTGACTGTCTCCAGTGAGCAGACAGCGCTGCCTAGTGGTAAATCACCGACTGGCTCCTGTGCGTTGCATCAGCCACAGTGATTCTCACTTCAACAACTTGTGCAGCATTTTCTGTGTTTATCAGAATAATAGTGGGTCCCGATTAAAACCTGTTCCTCCGTTGGAAAATGTCGCGACTGCCCCAGCTTTGAACCCATGCTAGGGTTTGAACTCAAATTCTACCTCATCAGCGTGTGGCAGGAGTCGGTCACAGTTGGAGGAGACTGGGAGTTGGGGTCAGTGGTTCCTGGCTGTAGAGTGATCTCGGTGGGCAGGCAGTAGGATTGAAGCCCACTCCTTGCTTTGAGACTCAGCAGTCTGGAAGGGTTGCTTCAGTTCTCTGTGATCAGCTTGAAGCCTCATCAAATGTTGGTCACCCATTACATCAGAACCACTGCCCAATGCGGCAGCATTGCTCATGTGGACTGAAATAAATGTACACATTGTAGGCGGAAGGACGTGGGCTCGAGGGAATTGGCTAAGTTTCTATTTCAAGCGATCAGTGTCAGAAATCAGTCCGAGTAAACAGACATCCAACTGAACTGGTTTATTCCAAAGTTTGAAATCCAGACAGCCCTCCTCCCACTCAACTCACACCATCCCAGTGTATGCATAACTCCTCCTGCCCTTCCTATCACCATTTTGTAACACACTCTGATTCCAGTATACACTTCCTGTTACACCAATTATGTCCACTGCCTTTCTGCAGTTACATGTTCACACCCCCCTCTCTCTCTCTCTGTAAAGAACACCCTCCTGAATTCTGATAGTGACTATCTTACATTTCAGGTTTAGGGCACCTAGCAATTGCGGGAGGCCGTTCAGCCCATCATGTCTGCACCAGCTCTCCCAAAGGAACAATGTTATTCTCCTGCCTTTACCCTGTACACTATTCCCCTGCAAAAACAGTCAGGTTCCAACCTGAAAACTTTCATCCAAACTGCAACCAGACAATCTAGATCGTCACTGCACATCATTTCCACTTCTTTCTCAATCACGTTAAATCTGTGTCTTCTCGTTCCCCGTCCTTTTACGAGCCAGAGAAAATCCTTCTTATCAACTGCATCCAAACCCCTCACACTGTTGAAGATCTCCACCAGATCTCCCCATAACCCACGAGGAAGGCAGTCCCACCTTTTCCGATCTATCTTCATCACTGAAGTTCCTACCCTTAGAACCATTCTTGTGGTCTCTCTCCGAGCCCTCCCCAATGTACTCACATCCTTTCCAAAGTACAATTGCCATGAAATCCTTTTCATTATGGGTCTAACCTACAGCACACAGACTGCACTGGCTCAAGGAGGCAGCTCACCACCACCTTCTCAAGGGGCAACTAGGAACAGGGAATAAATAAATGCTAGGCCCAGCCAACTACTGTGAATGAATAAACCAAAATAATGACAAGATTTGGTTATCTACCCAGCCCCATGAGGAGCTATAGTTAGTTTCATAATGCTCAGGTGAAACACTTAAAGTATTCGGGAAGGCACTATATAAATGCAGGTTGTTGCTGTGAAATGTGACACCGCTGACAATGCGGCAGTCCCTCAGTGCTGCACTGTGAGTGTCAGCTAAGGGAAAGCATGTACTAGAAATCTGAGGACTCAGACCCGTGAATTCCTCACTCATTGGACATTGAAGCAGAACATGTGGGAACTGCTCGACAGCTCAGTCTTATCGTAGGTTTGGTTGGAAAGATTTGACCTCCAGCGCATCCCTGACCTTCATCTGTACGCCCCTAATTGATATTGCTGGGTAATTTCCACTCTGTTATCTTAAACAGTCACCCGCTCCAAACTCCATTCTCCAGAGAAAAGAGTCCAAATCTGTTCCGTTCATCCTGACAGCTTACCAACTTCGGAATTCTGCTCACATCCTGTTAAATCCTCAACCCTAACCCTAACCATAACTCAAAACCATCCTGACAGCTTACTGACTTCGGAATTCTGCTCACATCCTGTTAAATCCTCAACCCGAACCCTAACCCTAACCCTTAACCTAACCCAAACCCTAACCCTAATTCAAATCCTGACAGCTTACCGACTTCGGAATTCTGCTCACATCCTGTTAAATCCTCCACCCTAACCCTAACCCTAACCCTAACTCAAAACCATCTTGACAGCTTGCTAGTTTCTGCATTCTGTTCACAACTTGTTAAATCCCTAACCCCAACCCCAACCCATCCTGACAGCTTACTGGCTTCTGAGTTCTGCTCACATCCTGTTAAATCCCTAACCCTAATCCTGGCCATAATCCTAACCCTAACCATGACCGTAACACTAACTTGAACCCATGCTGACAGCTTACTGGCTTCTGAGTTCTGCTCACATCCTGTTAAATCCCTAACCCTAACCCTAAACCTAACCCTAACCCTAACCTTAACCCTTTCTGGTTGGCATGGATAAGTTGGACTGAAGGGTCTGGTTCTGTGCTGTACATCTCTATGACTCTAATCAATAGGCATTGGCTCTGTAACCTTGCATGCCCTGAGATTCTGACTACCCAATGCGATTTATCCACATTAGGCCCTTAGCCTGTCACTGAGGAGGGAACTCAGCTTTTTGAGCTGACTGTCTGGCTCTATGTCCGTATCAATCAATTCTCGCGCTTTCCTTTCAATGCAGTAACTTGGTTTCCCAGCAGCACGTGCCTCTAAGATGGCAGCAGTAAGGTATTCGATGCCAAATAGAGCCCACTTGCTGAGGTGATTGATTACAGCAAGGGAAGGAGGTTGCAACTTGGTGGACAATCCCGAGTGTGCTGAGAATTACACAAACAACTGATTTAAATTTGAAATGAATCACACTTAAACTTGCTGGAAGTTACACACCTTTATATCCAGGGGTCTGTCCCCTGTGAGCAAAAGGATTGTGTTCAGGTATCAAAAGCCTGGGGTAATAGCTCCTTGACCCTGATCTCCTTGGCCATACCAGAATGAATCAGAGTTGACTTGTTCTCCAATCTCTGCATCTGTTCCTCATTGCTGTATAAATCAATACTGTCTTTGAAATTTGGCATTCTCACATCTCTCCTGATGAATGCAAGATGGGAAATTCTGACAGTACCCGGCTTAGTTCAGCAACACACAAGGAACTGTTGCTCACACACCCCTGGGCAGTATTGTAGAACAGAGGGACTGAAGGGTTCAGGTCCGTAATTCTTTGAAGTTTGCATCACAGGTAGACGGGGGGTGGGGGTGGGGTGGGGTGGGGTTGTAAGAAGGCATTTGCATGTTTGCTTTCATTGCTCAGATCTTTGAGCACAGGAGTTGACACATGCTGTTGAGGAGAAAGTGAGGTCTGCAGATGCTGGAGATCAGAGCTGAAAATGTGTTGCTGGGAAAGCGCAGCATGTCAGGCAGCACCCAAGGAGCAGAAGAATCGACGTTTCGGGCATGAGCCCTTCTTTCAGGCTCATGCCCGAAACGTCGACTCTCCTGCTTCTTGGATGCTGCCTGATCTGCTGCGCTTTTCCAACAACACATTTTCACATCCTGTTGAGGTTGTATCAGATGTTGGTGAATCCTTTTCTGGAGGACTGTGTCCAGTTCTGGTTCCCCTGTTATAGGAAGGATATTATTAAACTGGAGAAGGTACAGAAGAGATTGACCAGGATGTCGCCGGGAATGGAAGCCTTGAGATATCGAAATAGACTGGAAAGGCTGGGACTTCTCCCATTGGAGTGTAGGAGGTTGAGGGGTTACTTTAGAGAGGTTCATAAAACCATGAGGGGTGTAGATAAGGTGAGTGACAAGGCGCTTCTCCCTAGGATGTTGGATTTCAAGACTATAGGGCATATTTTTAAGGTGAGGGGAAAAAGATTTAGAAAGAACTTAGAGGGCTGAAGGGCCTGTGCCAGTGCTATCATGTTTTTTGTTGTTAGGGGCAACTTCTCTGCACAGGGAGTGGTTCATGTGTGGAATGAACTGCCAGAGAAGGTGATGGATGCAGATATGGTTACAATGGTTAAAAGACAGTGGGATAAGGACATGAACAGGAAAGGTTTGGAGGGATATGGTCCAATCACAGGTAGAAAGTGAGGACTGCAGATGCTGGAGATCAGAGCTGAAAAATGTGCTGCTCGAAAAGCGCAGCAGGTCAGGCAGCATCCAAGGAGCAGGAGAATCGATATTTCGGGCATAAGCCCTTCTTCAGGCATCGATTCTCCTGCTCCTTGGATGCTGCCTGACCTGCTGCGCTTTTCCAGCAACACATTTTTCAGCTATGGTCCAATCACAGGCAAGTGGGTCTAGTTTAGTTTAGGACCATGGGCACCATGGACTGTTTCACTGAATCCCTAGTGTGGAAATAGGCCCTTCGACCCAACAAGCCCACACTGACCCTCTGAAGAAAAACCCACCCTGGCCCATTCCTCTATATTTACTAATGCGTCTAACTGACACATCTCTGAACATGATGGGGCAATTTAGCATGGCCAATCCACCTAACCCGCACGTCGTTGGATTGTGGGAGGAAGCCCACGCTGACACGGGGAGAATGTGCAAACTCCACACAGACAGTCGCCCGAGGCTGGAATTGAACCTGGGTCCCTGACACTAACCGCTGAGCCACCGTGAACCACTTGGTACTGCATGACTCTGTGACCCCTGAAAAATGAAGGATACAAAAAAAAATGGCTGTCTATAGCTGCCTCCTCTTGGACCCGGCAAATCATAGAATGCTTTGGATAGGGTGAGGTCATTTGGCCCATTTATCTGTGCTAGCTTTTTGAAAGAGCTGTTCAGTCAACCTCATTACTTTTGTTCTTCTTCCCAGAGTCTTGCAAATGTTTCCTTCACAAATGCACACCTAACTCTAATGATATGCCATTGAATTATCTGCCATCGCTCTCTCAAGCAGTACAACTTGGATCATATCTCATTTTGCAAGAAAGAAAAAAAATTCTCCTCGCATTCTTCTGCGGAAATATCTTCCTTTTGATCAACAGCCAGCCTGCTGTGGAACCCGGTTCTGCATATTTGGAACAAAGATCTGCAGAAGTTTGAACATCTTAAAAGAAAAAAAATGGATTTAATCCACAAATTGGCAGGATGGGATTTGAACTCCCATTCCATGAATTATTAGCCTCCATTTACTTAAGTGCAATCCGTCGACATAGCGACATCCTTCCTTGTGGGAAATGTCCAGGGATTGGCCATTCCCAGTCATAAATCCTGCTCAGCACACACTCTCCCAGAACATGAGTCTCTACAGGACAGGAGTGGGCCCTTCGGCCCACAATGCTGTGTTAAACATGACACCAAGTTAAACTAATCACTTCTGCCTGCCCTTTGTCCATATCTTTCTATTCCTTACTTATTCATGTGCATATCTAAAAGCCCCTTAAATATCCCCATCTTATCTGACTGTACCAACACCCTTGGCGTCATATTCCAGACTCTGTGTATAATACTTGCCCCTCATATCTCTATTGAACTTGCCCCTGCTCACCTTAAACGCATGTCCTCCCCCCCCAGTATTAGACTTGGCAATGGCAGATGAGAAAAGAAATGAGTCTCGTAAATTCTTTTTGCCCAGAAAATGAGGCAGAGGGACTATTTTAAAGACAGAGCCCATGAGGGAGTCAGAGGGACATTGCGGCTAAATCACCACTAGATGCCTTTAATTGGCTGCTCATTAAGAATCCATCTCCCAGGCCCGCTGTAAAGGAAAGGCCGCCAGCATTCTCAAAGATCCATCCCACCCTGGGAATGTTTTCCCACAACCTCTACCATCGGGGAGAAAGTACAGAAGCACCAGCGGGTTTCGTAACAGTTTCTACCCTTCTGTTGTTCGAATACTGAATGAACTCACAAACTCTGAACATTCACCTGTCCCTGTGTTTTTACTTTTGTTGCTGTTTACCTGTTAGTTACTTATCTACGCTACTGAACTCTGTGATCTGCCTGAATTGCTCGCAAGACAAAGCTTTTCACTGTGACTCGGTCCACGTGACAATAAATTCAGTTCAATCCAATTCAATTCAAGAAATCTCACAGACAGTCAAGGACTGAAACAATGATTTAAGTTCTATTGCATGTAGCAACCGAAGTAAGATCCTTCAAGCAAGCTGGTTAACAACCCAACCTGGTTATTAAGTGATTAATGGTGGAACTTAGCAACTCCAGAGCTAGGGGGCACAGTCTGAGAATAAGGGGTAAGCCATTCAGGACTGAGATGAGGAAGAATTTCTTCACTTGGAGGGTTGTGAATCTGTGGAATTCTCTCCCACAGGAAGCTGTTGGGGCCAGTTCCTTAGATATATCCAAGAGGGAGCTGGACGTGGTCCTTGTGGCTAAAGGGGCTGGAGAGAAAGCAGGAATGGGAGACTGAGATTGCATGGTCATATTGAATGGCGGAGCTGGCTTGAAGGGCCGAATGACCTACTCTAGCTCCTATCTTCGATGTTTCGATGATTCCACCCATCAGTGTGTGTCTCTGATGGCGAGGGTTTGATCCTCGTGCACTGCTGTTCTTTGAGGCCTTGCTGCTAACTTGTTCTGCTGCTGAATTCCTTTTGCAGATTTTTGTTCTTCGGGCCTCAGATCTGATATTACGGATGATTCTTTAAATTCTTTGATCCAAATTATTACAAGCCTTCAGCTTGCCCTCTTATCGGAAGTAATGTCTCTGTCCCTTGTTTTATTTGGCATTGACTGTCTGTTTGAAGACACAGCTTTCCTGTGACTAACTCCTTCAATTCCTCTGCAGGGCAATCAGTTCTGGTCTCTGAAGGCCCGTGCCAGTCTCTTGGCCTGGTCTCTTGGCACATCATGGCCGTCTCTCAGCTTGGCATGGCAGTCTCTCGGACTGGTCTCTCGGCCCGGTTTCTCAGCACGGGGTGGCGGTCTCTCAGCCCGGTTTCTCAGTCTGGCCGTGGTGGCCCCTTGGCCTGGTCTCTCGAGCTGGTGTGGCGGCATCTTGGCATGCATGTGGGTCCTGTCTGGTCATGTCCAGGAGGAGATGAGGGGAACAGCAGCAGTGATGACCACGTGGTCAAATGCGAGACGACGGCGTGTTGAGGGAGCACCCACAGCATCTGTGGCTGAATCGAGGGCAGGCAGCTGGACTCTCCCAGAGAGCAAGGTCAGCAGAGCACTCACCAAAAACTGGTGACCTTTCAACTTAGCAAAACCCTAAGGCATTCTACACTTACGTGAGGAACAAGAGAATGGCCAGAGTGAGGGTAGGAATGATCAGGGATAGTGGATGGAGTCGGAGGAAATAGGGGAGGTCCTCAACGAATACTTTGCTTCAGTACTTGCTGCTGAGAGGGACCTTGATGTCTCTGAGAGAAGTGTGAAACAGACTGATGTGCTCGAACGGGTTGATGGTAGGAAGGACGATGTGCTGAAAATTTTGAAAAACATAAGGATAGATAAATCTCCTGGGTCAGACAGAATATACCTTCGGTTGCTACAGGAAATGAGGGAAGAGATTGCTGATCTTTGCGTCTTCCCTGTCTACTGGAGTAGTGCCAGATGATTGGAGAGTGGCAAATTCTCAACAAAGGGAATTGGGATAATCTTGGGAGTTACAGACCAGTCAGTCTTATGTCAGTGGTGGGTAAAGAGAGGATTCTGAGAGACAGGATTTATGATTACTTGGAAAACCATAGCTTGATTGGAGATAGTCAGCATGGCTTTGTGAGGGGTAGGTCATGCCTCACCAGCCTTATTGAATTCTTTGAGGAAAGCAGAGCAGTGGTTGGGTTTTAGCAAGGTGTTTGCTAAGGTTCCCCATGGTAGGCTCATCCAGAAAGTAAGGAGGCACGGGATACAGGGAAATCTGACCGTTTGGATACAGGATTGGCTGGTCCATAGAAGACAGATGGTGGAGGTATTGAACAACCTCGATTTCCGAATGAGGTGGGTGGGGAGTATTTTGTTCGGATAACTGATCTGATCATAAACAAAGGAAGCATTCTCAAGTGTAACTGCAACCCGATGACACAAAGCCTCAGCAGAAGCACCACTCGCGTGTTACACCCGTCGACCTCATCAAATCAAATCAAAAGGCACTCTGGGATGGAGCTGGGCCATCTTACATAGGTGCTCAAATATCTGCCTGGGTGTCTGTCAGTGCCTTAGCTCAGAGCCACACTGCTTTACTCATTCAGGTCATAGAACGAGGTACCCGAGTCTAAAACTGATTGTTTAAAATAGCCAAATCCGAACTTTACATTGTAGTTAAGGTACAATGGAAATAAAACTGTTTGTATGTCTGTAAATATAACTCCTGAAAGAACAGCTGTCAGAAACTTCCTTCTGTGTATGACAAAGAGAGAGAATAAGAGAGAAAGAAGGAGACAGAGAGAAAGGGGGGCAGATGCAACGTGAGAGAGATAGAATGAGGCAGAAGGGCAGGAAAGAAAGAAAGAAAGAAGGAAGAAAAGAAGGAAGGAAAGAAAGTTTGGTTTCTGATCTCAACTTCGGGACCTTGAAATTTTGCTCGGATAATCTGAAATTCAGATAACTGATTTTTGGATAACAGAGGTTGTTTGGTGGATGTAAAGTATTCAGCCTGGAGCTCAGTGACCGGTGGTGTTCTGCAGGGATCTGTTTGGGGACGTCTGCTCTTGTCATTTTTATAAATCACTGGGATGAGGAAGTGGAAGGCTGGGTTAGTAAGTTTGCCAATGACCAAGGTTGGTGGAGTGGTGGATTGTGTGGAGGGCTGTTGTTGGTGGAGTGGTGGATTGTGTGGAGGGCTGTTGTAGGTGGAGTGGTGGATTGTGTGGAGGGCTGTTGTAGGTGGAGTGGTGGATTGTGTGGAGGGCTGTTGTAGGTGGAGTGGTGGATTGTGTGGAGGGCTGTTGTTGGTGGAGTGGTGGATTGTGTGGAGGGCTGTTGTAGGTGGAGTGGTGGATTGTGTGGAGGGCTGTTGTAGGTGGAGTGGTGGATTGTGTGGAGGGCTATTGTAGGTGGAGTGGTGGATTGTGTGGAGGACTGTTGTAGGTTGGAGTGGTGGATTGTGTGGAGAGCTGTTGTAGGTTGGAACAGGACATTAACAGAATGCAGAGCTGGGCTGAGAAGTGGCTGATGGAGCTCAACCTGGCAATGCATGAAGGCATTCACCTTGGAAGGCTGAATTTGAATGCAGAATACGGGGTGAAAGGCAGGATTCTTGGCAATGTGGAGGAACACAGGGACCTTGCAGTCCATGTCCATAGATCCCTCAATGTTGCCGCCCAAGTTGATAGGGTTATTCAGAAGGCACATGGTGTGTTGGCTTTCATTAGCAGGAGGGATTGAGTTTAAGATCCGTGAGACTTTGCTGTATAAAGCCCTGGTTAGACCACACTTGGAATATTGTGTTCAGTTCTGGAAAGATGTGGAAGTTTTAGAGAGGATGAGGCGGAAATTGACCAGGATGCTGCTTGGACTGGAGGACATGTCTTATGAAGAAAGGTTGAGAGAGCCAGGGCTTTTCTAATTGGAACGAAGAAGGATGAGAGGTGACTTGATCGAGGTGTACAAGACGATGAGAAGCATAGATAGAGTGGATAGTCAGAGACGTTTTTCCAGGGCGGAAATGGCTACACGAGGGGGCATAATTTTAAGGTGATTGGAGGAAGGTTTAGGGGAGATGGCAGAGGTAGGTTCTTTACCCAGAGAGTGGTTAGTGCATGGAATACACTGTGAGCAGTGGTAGTAGATTCAGACACATTAGGGACATTTAAGCGACTCTTGGATAGGCAGATGGATGATAGTACAATGAAGGGTATGTCTGATCTTAGAGTGGGATAAAAAGTCAGCACAACATCGAGGGCCATAGGGCCTGTACTGTGCTGTACTGTTCTATGGTCTATGTTCATTCCTTTATTTTTCTAGTTTACATTAAGAAGGACTTTTACATTAATTGTTACCTTATTTCTCTATTTTCTGACTTATTTAATGAAGATAACACTTAACGTTTTAAACATTGTTTCTTTTACTACTTTATCCCTAAGGTTTTGTCCCTGGGTAGCTTTATACCGAAGGTGACACCACACATGACGACATTGTACACACGTATTTCATTGTAGTCCTATACCTGAGCACACATGACACTAAAAATAATCTAAATCAGTTGTCCTTATGATATAAAGCAGCCAGTTTATCAAGCAGATGTCAAAGCAGTTCTATTCTTGTCTCTTCAGCCCCCTCTTTTCCCAGGCACTTTCAGTTCCTGTGTACGTTTGTCCTTGCCCATTTACAGTTTATTCCAGACAGAATTATTGCTGCTTCCATCCATCTATTTTTTGTTGATTCCTTCAGTCCATGAAAGTTCTATAGCATCATGAAGATAATAGTGGGGGAAGTGGGGGGCACATAGGCAGCAACGTGATTGACAGTAGATCAGACCCCTATCCTATCAAACAGTAGAGAAGGGCCAATCCCTGTTTCTGCTCCCTAGCTGCATGGGTTCACTGCTGTCTAAGGAACAGGAAATTCGACGTTTCGGGCCAGAGCCCTTCATTAGGAATCTTTCCTGATGAAGGGCTCTGGCCCGAAATGTCGAATCTCCTGTTCCTTGGATGCTGCCTGGCCTGCTGTGCTTTAACCAGCAACACATTTTCGACTCTGATCTCCAGCATCTGCAGACCTCACTTTTTACTTCACTGCTGTCTAGCCCAGAATAAGGGCTGGTTGCAAGGCAATGTCAACGCTTCCTCTTTATTAGTTTCTATTAACATCTGTACCCTTAAAACCTCTGGTGGGGGCCACACTTGACCCTTGGGGGTGGGCTGTAGAAGTTTCACCTCAGTCTGATCCTCCGTAAGTGCTTCAGTAACACGTGAAAGGCACCCGAAGAATCGGAGCCCTTCTCGAATGTCAGGCGTGAATAATTGACAGACGACCAACCAGTTATTTACCATCCAAAGGACAGCGGCTGCTTTGGGGATGCCGGGCCTTGAGAATCCCTCGAGACGTGGGTCGGAAGCTGTCAACTGGGCGCCACATGAATCTTCGCACTCACGTCGCACGATCTCTTTCTCAATGAGGTTGAAACATAAACGAACATAGCCCTCCTCTCACCCTCTGTCTGTACAGGGGGAGGTTCCGGGTTCCCATCTCTGAGGCTTGAAGAGACAATCTGGACTGAGACTGCCAGTAGAATGATGAGGGAGGGGGCTGTCTATCGCTGAGGAGGGAAACCCTCCAAAGATACCCTCCACTCTTTACAAGAACATCAGGGTACGGAGGGAGTGGGGACGATTGATAGAGTTGAGTCTCTAGTCACCACTTCTCTCAATAAAATAAAAGTATTATTACCACCTTGTATATGTGGGATCATGCTGTGCAATCTCATCTATTCCTGCTCTTAGGTTCCTAAGAGGGATGCAGCCAAGGCGGTGCAATGAGGTTGAGGTACAGATAGTCTAGTACAATGGCAGAGCAGGCTTGAGGGGCTGAAAGACCATAAGACCATAAGAGACTAGAAGACATTGGAGTGGAAGTAAGGCCATTCAATCATGGCCGATGGGCATTTCAACTCCACTTACCAGCATTCTCCCCCTAGCCCTTTATTCCTTGTGACATCAAGAATTTATCAATCTCTGCCTTGAAGAATTTAGCGTCCCGGCCTCCACTGCACTCTGTGGCAATGAATTCCACAGGCGCACCACTCTCTGGCTGAAGAAATGTCTCCGCATTTCTGTTCTGAATTGACCCCCTCTAATTCTAAGGCTGTGTCCACGGGTCCTAGTCTTCTCGCCTAACGGAAACAATTTCCTACCATCCACCCTTTCCAAGCCATGTATTATCTTGTACGTTTCTATTAAATTTCCCCTTAATCTTCTAAACTCCAATGAATACAATCCCAGGATCCTCAGCCATTCCTCATATGTTAGACCTACCACATGCTGTAGTTTTCCATCCGAGTTCTCACCGTTCTCTGTAGGCCCAGATATTCCGAGCACTGGTAACCATATTCAGAGATTTCTGTTCTCCTTCGGCTGGTACAGAGCAGCGCATTTCTCGTCAGGAGTTCTGATCCCGTTATCAAGGTATTCAGGAGAGTCTCTGAATTCCAAACCGACCTCCTCGAGAATGGGAAACTCTAAAAGCATGCACCACCCTTGGCAGCCACATGCTGTAAACCCCCTGAAAGGTGAGTATGTACCGGGGCTGTGGGTTTAGTGTGGGGTTAGTGTGGGGTTAGTGTGGAGTTAGTGTGGGGTTAGTGTGGGATCAGTGTGGCATCAGTGTGGGGTTCGTGTGGGGTTAGTGCGGGGTTAGTGTGGAGTGGGTGCGGGGTTCATGTGGGGTTAGTTTGGGGTTAGTGTGGGGTTAATGCGGGGTTAGTGTGGGGTTTGTGTGGGGTTTGTGTGGGGTCAGTGTGGGATCAGTGTGGGATTAGTGCGGGGTTAGTGTGGGGTTCACGTGGGGTTAGTATGGGGTCAGAGTGGGGTCAGAGTGGGGTCAGTGTGGGGTTAGTGTGGGGTTCGTGTGGGGTCAGTGTGGGGTCAGTGTGGGGTTAGAGTGGGGTTAAAGTGGGGCTAGTGTGGGGTTCGTGTGGGGTTAATGTGGGGTTAATGCAGGATTAGTGTGGGGTTAGTGCGGGAATAGCACGGGGTTAGTGTGGGGTTAGTGTGGGGTTAGTGTGGGGTTATTGTGGGGTTAGTGCGGAGTTAATGTGGGGTTAGTGTGGGATTAGTGCGGGGTTAGCTTGCGGTTAGTGTGGGGTTAGTGCGGGGTTAGGTTGGGGTCAGTGTGGAGTTAGTGTGGGGTTAGTGCGGGGTTAGTATGGGGTAATGTGGGGTTAGCGTGGGGTTAGTGTGGGGTTAATGTGGGGTTACTGTGGGGTTCGTGTGGGGTTAGAGTGGGGTTAGAGTGGGATTAGTGTGGGGTTATTGTGGGGTTATTATGGTGTTGGTATGAGTTATTGTGGGGTTAGTGTAGGGATTGTGTGGTGTTATTGTGGGGTTAGAGTGGGGTTAGTGTGGGTTTAGTGTGGGGTTACAGCAGGGTTAGTGTGGGTTAGAGTGGGGTCAGAGTGGGGTTAGTGTGAGATTAGGGTGAGGTTCGTGTGGGATTAGAGTGTAGTTAGTGTCGGGTTAATGTGGGGTTAGAATGGGATTAGAGTGGGTTTAGAGTAGGGTTAGTGTGGGGTAAGTGTGGGGCTATTGTAGGGTTAGTGTGGTGTTAGAGTGGGATTAGACTGTGGTTAGTGTGAGGTTAGAGTGGGGTTAGTGTGGGGTTATTATGGGGTGAGTATGGGGTTATTGTGAGGTTAGTGTAGGGTTCGTGTGGTGTTATTGTGGGGTTAGTTTGGGGTTAGAGTTTGGTTCGGATGGGGTTAGAATGAGATTAGTGTGGGGTCAGAGTGGTGTTAGTGTGGGGTTAGTGTGGGGTTATTGTGTACTTAGTATAGGGTTACTGTGAGATTATTGTTGGGTTAATGTAAGGATAGTGTGGGTTATGGTGGGGTTATTGTGTGGTTAGTGTAGGGTTAGTGTGGGATTATTGGTAAGGAAGATCATTCCTTACCAACTTAATAGAGTTCTTTGAGGAAGTCACCAAGTTGATAGATGAAGGAAGGGCTGTTGATATCATATACATGGACTTTAGTAAGGTGTTTGATAAGGTTCCCCATGGTAAACTAATGGAGAAAGTGAAGCCACATGGTGTGCAGGGTGTTCTAGCTCGGTGGATAAAGAACTGGTTGAGCAACAGGAGACAGAGAGTAGTAGTTGAAGGGAGTTTCTCGAAATGGAGAAAGGTGACCAATGGTGTTCCACAGGGGTCAGTGCTGGGACCAATGTTGTTTGTAATATACATAAATGATCTGGAAGGGGCCACTATTGGTTTAGTGTGGGATTAATGTGGGATAGGGTGGGGTTATTGTGGGGTTAGAGTGGGGTTATTGTGGGGTTAGTGTGGGGTTAGTGTGGGGTTAGTGTGGGGTTAGTATGGGGTTAGTGTGGGGGTAGGCTGGGGTTATCGTGGGGTTATCACGGGGTTAGAGTGGGGTTAGTGTGAGGTTAGTGTGGGGTTAGTGTGGGGTTAATATGGGGTTATTGTGGGGTTAGTATGGGGTTAGAGTGGGGTTAGTGTGGGATTAGTGTGAGTCTAGATTAGAGTGGTGCTGGAAAAGCACAGCAGGTCAGGCAGCATCCGAGGAGAGGTTACTGTGGGGTTACTGTGGGGTTAGAGTGGGGTTAGTGTGGGTTTAGTTTGGAGTTAGTGTGGTGTTAGTGCGAGGTTAATGTGGGGTTAGAATGGAGTCAGTGTGGGGTTAATGTGGGATTAGTGTGGGGTTCGTGTGGGGGTATTGTGGGGTTAGTGTGGGGTTAGAGGGGTTAGAATGGGGCTAGTGTGGGGTTAGAGTGGGGTTAGTGTGAGGTTATTGTGGGGTTATTGTGGGGTTAGTATGGGGTTACTGTAGGGTTCGTGTGGGTTATTGTGGGGTTAGTTTGGGGTTAGATTGGGGTTAGAGTGGGGTCAGTGTCGGGTTAGAGTGGGGTTTGTGTGGGGTTAATGTGGGGTTAGAGTGGGGTCAGAGTCAGATTAGTGTGGGGTTTGTGCGGGGTTAATGTGGGGTTAGTGTGGGGTTAGAGTGTGGTTAGTGTGGGGTCAGAGTGGGGTTAGTGAGGTTGGTGTGGGTTAGTGTGGGGTTAGTGTTGTGTTAGAGTGAGGTTAGTGTGGGGTTAGAGTAGGGTTAGTGTGGGGTTAGTGTTGTGTTAGAGTGGGGTTAGTGTGGGGTCAGAGTGGGGTTAATGTTTGGTTAGTGTAGGGTTTTTGTGGGATTATTGTGGCGAGGTGTAAAGTTAGTGTGGGGTTAGTGTGGGGTAATTGTAGGGTTATTGTGGGGTTAGATTGCTTTTAGTATGGGTTGAGTGTGGGGTTAGAATGTGGTTAGTGTGGGGTTAGTGTGTGGTTAGTGTGGGGTTATTGTAGGGTTAGTGTGGGGTTAGAATGCAGTTAGTGTGGGGTTAGTGTGGGGTTAGAAGAAGGAGGGAAGATGTGTTGGGTAGGCGATAGGATATTAAGGTGGACAAATCCCCAGGACTGGATGGGATCTATCCCAGGTTGCTGAAGGAAGCAAGACAGGACATAGCTAGGGCCCTGACAGATATCTTGTGGCATCCTTAAACACAGGTGAGGTGCCGGAGGACTGGAGGGTTGCTCATGTTGTCCGCCTGTACAAGAAGGGTAGTAGAGATATTCCGGGTAACTACGGACCGGTGAGCCTGACATCAGAGGTGGGGAAGTTGCTTGGAAAGGTATTGAGGGATAGGATCCATTTATATTTGGAAAAGGAGGGGCTTATCAGTGATAGGCAACATGGATTAGTGCGGGGGAGATCGTATCTTACCAACTTAATAGAGTTCTTTGAGGAAGTCACCAAGTTGATAGACGAAGGAAGGGCTGTAGATGTCATATACATGGACTTTAGTAAGGTGTTTGATAAGGTTCCCCATGGCAAACTAATAGTGAAAGTGAAGTCACATGGTGTGCAGGGTGTTCTAGCTAGGTGGATAAAGAACTGGTTGAACAACATGAGATAGAGAGTAGTAGTTGAAGGGAGTTTCTCGAAATGAAGAAAGGTGACCAATGGTGTTCCACAGGGGTCAGTGCTGGGACCAATGTTGTTTGTAATCTACATAAATGATCTGGAAGAGGGCACTGTTGGTTTAGTGTGGGATTAGTGTGGATAGGGTGGGGTTATTGTGGGGTTAGTGTGGGGTTAGTGTGTGGTTAGTATGGGGTTAGTGTGGTGGTAGGCTGGGGTTATCGTGGGGTTAGTGTGGGGTGAGAGTGGGGTCAGAGTGTGGTTAGAGTGGGGTTAGTGTGGAGTTAGCGTGGGGTTAGTGTGGGGTTATTGTGGGGTTAGAGTGTGGTTTGTATGGGGTTAGTGTGGGGGTAGGCTGGGATTATCGTGCGGTTATCATGGGGTTAGAGTGGGGTTAGTGTGGGGTTAATATGGGTTTATTGTGGGGTTAGTATGGGGTTAGAGTGGGGTTAGTGTGGGGTTAGAGTGGGTTTAGTGTGGGTTTAGAATGGGGTTAGTGTGGGATGAATGAGTCTAGATTAGAGTGGTGCTGGAAAAGCACTGCAGGTCAGGCAGCATCCGAGGAGAGGTTACTGTGGGGTTAATGTGGGGTTAGAGTGGGGTTAGTGGTGGGTTAGTTTAGGGTTAGTGTGAGGTTAGAGTGGGGTTGAAGTGAGATTATTGTGCGGCAATTGTGGGGTTAGAATGGGGTTAGAATGGAGAAAGAGGGAGATTATCATGGTGTTATTGTGGGGTTAGAGTGGATCTAGTGTGGGGTTGTGTGGGATTATTGTGGGGTTAGAGTGGGGTAAAAGGGAGATTAACATGGGGTTATTGTGGGGTTAGAGTGGGTTAGTGTGGGTTTCGAGTGGGGTTAGTGTGGGGTTAGTGTGGGGTTGTGTGGGATTATTGTAGGGTTAGAGTGGGGTTAATGTGAGGTTAGTGTGTGGTTAGACTGTGGTTAGAGTGGGGTTACTGTGGGGTTAAAGTGGGGTTATTGTGCAGTAATTGTGGGGTTAGAATGGGTTTAGAGTGGTATTCATGTGGGTTTATAGAGTCAGAGAGTCACAGAGCAGTGGAGGGATAGTGTGGGGTTAGTTTGGGGTGAATGTGGGGTTAGAGTGGGTAAAAACAAGGACTGCAGATGCTGGAAACCTCGGATGCTGCCTGAACTGCTGTGCTCTTCCAGCACCACTAATCCAGAATGGGGTTAGAGTGGGGTTAGTGCTAGTTTAGAGTGAGGTTAGTTAGGGGTTAGTGTAGGGCTAGAGTGGGGAAAGAGGGAGGTTAGAGTGGGGTTAGACTGTGGTTAGACAGGGGTTACAGTGGGTTATTGTGGGGTTCAAGTGGGATTATTGTGCAGTAATTGAGGGGTTAGAATGGGGTAAAAGGGAGGTTAGCATGGGGCTATTGTGGGGTTATTGTGGGGTTAGAGTGGGCTTAGTGTGGGTTTAGAGTGGGGTTAGTGTGGGGTTAGAATGGGGTTAGACCATGGTTAGAGTGGGATCAGTGTGGGGTTATTGTGGGGTTAGTATGAGGTTAGTGTGGGGTTAGAGTGGGGTGAGATTGTGGTTAGAGTGGGGTCAATGTGTGGTTAGTGTGGGGTTAGAGTGAGGTTAGTGTGGGGTTTGTGTGGGATTATTGTGGGGTTATTGCGGTGTTAGAGTGGGGTTATTGTGTGGTTAAAGTGGGGTTATTGTGTGGTAATTGTGGGATTAGAGTATGGTTAGAGTGGGGTTAGTGTGAGGTTAGTGTGGGGTTCATGGGGGATTATTGTGAGGTTATTGTGGATTTAATGTGGGGTTAGTGTGGGATAAAAGGGAGGTTAGAGTGGGGTTAGACTGTGGTTAGAATGGGGTTAGCATGGGGTTAAGGTGGGGTTAGAATGGGCTTAGTGTGGGGTTAGTAGAATGTTTAGAGTGAGGTTAGTGTGAGGTTGGCGTGGGGTTCGTGTGGGATTATTGTGGGGTTAGTGCGGTGTTAATGTGAGGTTAGAATGGGGTTAGTATGAGGTTAGTGTGGCTTTAGTGTGGGGTTAGAGTGCGGTTAGTGTTGGGTTATTTTGGGGTTAATGTGGGGTCAGTGTAAGGTTAGTGTGTGATTAGCATGGGGTTAGAGTGGGGTTAGTTTGGGGTCAGAGTGGTGTAAGAGTGTGGTTAGAGTGGGGTTAGAGTGTGATTACTGTGGGGTTAGACTGGGATTGTTGTGAGGTTAGAGTGGGGTTATTGTGAGGTTAGTTTGGGATTCATGTGGGATTATTGTGGGGTTAGAGTGAGGTTAGAGTGGGGTTAGAATGCGGTAAGAGGGAGGTTATTATGGGGTTATAGTGGGGTTAGACTTGGGTTAGAGTAGGGTTAGTGTGGGGTTAGAGTGGGGCTATTGTGGGGTTAGTGTTGCGTTAGTGTGAGGTTAGTGGAGGGATGGTGTGAGGTTAGTGTGGGTTTAGAGTGGGGTTAGTGTGGGTTTAGAGTGGGGTTAGTGTGGGGTCAGAGTGGGGTTAGTATGGGTTTAGAGCGGGGTTAGTGTTGGGTTAGAATGGGGTTAGTGTAGGGTTAGTGTGGGGTTATTGTGGGTTTAATGTGGGGTTAGTGTGGGATTATTGTGGGTTTAATGTGGGGTTAGTGTGGGGTAAGAGGGAGGTTAGAGTGGGGTTAGTGTGGGGTTAGTGTGGGTTTAATGTGGGTTTAGTGTAGGGTTATTGTGGGTTTAATATGGGGTTAGTGTGGGGTTATTTTGGGGTTAGTGTGGGGTTAGTGTGGGGTTAGAGTAGGGTTAGAGTGGGGTTAGTGTGGAGTTAGTGTGGGGTTAGAGTGGGGAGAGAGTGGGGTAAGAGGAATGTTAGAGTGGGGTTAAACTGTGGTTTGAATGGGGTTAGAGTAGGGTTAAAGAGGGGTTTTGTGTTGTAATTGTGGGGTTAGAATGGGGTAACAGGGAGGTTAGCGTGGGGTTATTGTGGGGTTAGAGTGGGGTTAGTGTGGGGTTAGAGTGGGTTTAGAATGGGGTTAGTGTGGGATTATTGTGGGATTAGAGTGGTGTTGTACTGTGGGGTTATTGTGGGGTTAGAATGGTGTTAGCGTGGGGTTAGAAGTGAGTTAGTGAGTGGTTAGTTGGTGGTTATGTGGGGGTTAGTGTGAGCTTAGTATGGAGTTAGAATGGGGATAGTATGGAGTTAGTGTGGGGATAGTGTGGGGTAAGTGTGCGGTAAGTGTGGGTTTAGTGTGGGGTTAGTGGGGGGTTAGAGTGGGGTTAGAGTGGGGTTACTATGGGGTTAGACTGGGATTGTTGTGAGGTTAGAGTGGGGTTATTGTGAGATTAGTGTGGGATTATTGTGGGGTTAGAGTGGGGTTAGAATGCGGTAAGAGGGAGGTTATTATGAGGTTATAGTGGGGTTAGACCTGGGTTAGAGTGGGATTAGTGTGGGGTTAGAGTGGGGTTATTGTGGGGTTAGTGTTGCATTAGTGTGGGGTTAGTGGAGGGATGGTGTGAGGTTAGTGTGGGTTTAGAGTGGGGTTAGTGTGGGGTCAGAGTGTGGTTAGTATGGGGTTAGTGTGGGTTTAGAATGGGGTTATTGTGGGTTTAATGTGGGTTAGTGTGGGGTAAGAGGGAGGTTAGAGTGGGGTTATTGTGGGTTTAATGTGGGGTTTGTGTGTGTTATTGTGGGGTTAGTGTGGAGTTAGAGTGGGTTAGAGTGGGGTTAGAATGGGGTTAGAGTGGGGTTAGTGAGGGGTTAGTGTGGGGTTAGAGTTGGGTTAGAGTGGGGTTAGTGTAGTTAGAATGGGGTTAGTGTGGGGTTAGCGTGGGGTTAGAGTGGGGTTAGTGTCGGGTTAGAATGGGGTTAGATTGGGGTAAGAGGGAGATTAGCATGGCATTATTGTGGGGTTAGTGTGGTGTTAGAGTGGGGTTAGATTGTGGTTAGAGTGGGGTGATTGTGGGGTTAGTGTGGGGTTACAATGGGGTAAGAGGGGGGTTGGCGTGGGGTTATTGTGGGGTTAGACTTGGGTTTGAGTGGGGTTAGTGTAGGGTTAATGTGGATTTAGAATGGGGTTAGTGTGGGATTATTGTGGGATTAGAACAGGGTTATAGTATGGGGTTATTGTGGGGTTAGAATGGTGTTAGTGTGGGGTTAGAAGTGAGTTAGTGAGGGGTTAGTTGGTGGTTATGTGGGGGTTAGTGTGAGCTTAGTATGGGGTTAGAATGGGGATAGTATGGAGAAGCGTGGGGATAGTGTGGGGATAGTGTGGGGTTAGTGTGAGGTTAGTGGGGGGTTAGAGTGGGGTTATTATGGGGTTAGACTGGGATTGTTGTGAGGTTAGAATGGTGTTAGTTTGGGGTAAGAAGTGAGTTAGTGAGAGGTTAGTTGGTGGATATGAGGGGGTTTGTGTGAGCTTTGTATGGGGTTAGAATGGGGATAGTATGGAGTTAGCATGGGGATAGTGTGGGGTAAGTGTGGGGTTAGTGTGGGGTTAGTGGGGGGTTAGAGTGGGGTTAGTGTAGGGTTAATGAGGGGTTAGTGGGGGGTTAGAGTGGGGTTAGTGGGGAGTTAGTGTGGCATTAGTGGGGGGCTAGAGTGGGGTTAGTATGGGGTTAGTGTAGGGTTAGTGAGGAGTTAGAATGGGGTTAGTGTGGGCTTAATGTTGGGTTAGTATGGGGTTAGTGTAGGGTTAGTGGGGGTTTAATGTGGGTTTAGTGTGTGGTTAGTGTAGGGTCAGTGGGGGGTTAGAATGGGGTTAGTGTGGGGTTAGCATGCGGTTTGTGTGGCATTAGTGTGTGGTCAGTGTGGTATTAATGTGGGTTTAATGGGGAGTTAGTGTGGGGTTTGTGTGGGTTAGAGTGGGGTCAGTGTGGTATTAATGTGGGGCTAGAGTGGGGTGAGATTGGTGTTAGTGTGGGGGTTAGAGTGGTATTCGTGTGGGGTTTATGTTGGGTTTGAGTGGAGTTAGAATTAAGTTAGAGTGGTAGAGTGGGCTGGTATGTGTTTAGTGAGGTGTTACAGTGAGGTTAGAGTTAGATTAGACTGGTAGAGTGTTAGAGGGGGTTTGTGCAGCATTAGTGTGAGGTTACAGTGGCTTTAGTGTGAGGTTATAGTGTGTTAGTGCAGGGTTAGTGTGGGGTCAGAGTGGGGTTAGAGTGGAGTTAGCATCGTGTTAGTGTGGGTTTAGTGTTGGTTTGGTGTGGGGTTAGAGTGGGGTTAGTGTGGGGTTAGAGTGGGGTTAGTGCAGGGTTAGTGTGGAGTTAAATGGGGTTAAAGTGGACTTAGTGTGGGGATTAGTGTGGCATTATTGCGGGTTTAGTGTGGGGTTAGTGTGGGGTCATTGTGGGTTTATTGTAGGGTTAGTGTAGGGTTTGTGTGGGGTTAGAGTGGTGTTAGTTTGAGGTTAGAATGGGGTTAATGTGAGGTTAGTTTGTGGTTAGAGTGGTGTTAGTGTGGGGATCGTGTGGGGTTATTGTGGCGTTAGTGTGGTTTTAACATAGGGTTAGTGTGGGGTTCGTGTTGGTTTAGTGTGGGGTGAGAGTTGGATTACTGTGGGGTTAGAGTGGGCTTCACGTGGGTTTAGTCAGGAGTTAGTGAAGGGTTAGTAATGGGTAGGGTAGGGTTTGGGTGGGTTTGGTGTCTGGTTAGTGTGGAAGTATGTTGGATTAGTTTAGGGTTGGAGTTGGGTTAGTGTGGGTTTAGTGTTGTTTTAGTGTGAAGTTAGAGTGGGGTTAGAGTGGAATTAATGTGGGGTTAGTGTGGGGTTAGAGTGGAATTAGTATGGGGTTAGTGTGGGGTTAGTCTGGGGTTAATGTGGGGTTAGAGGGGATGTTAGAGTGGGGTTAGGGTGGAATTAGTGTTGGGTTAGTGTGGGGTTAGAGTGACATTAGTGTGGATTTACCGTGGGGTTAGAGTGAGGTTAGTTTGGGGTTAGAGTGGGGTAGGTGTGGGGTTAGAGTGAGGTTAGTGTGGGGTTAGTGTGTGATTAGAGTGGGGTTACTGTGGGGTTAGTGTGGGATTAATGTTTTGTTAGACTGGGGTTATTGTAGGTTCAGATTGTGGTTAGTGTGGTGTGAGAGTGGGGTTACAGTGGGGTTAGTGTGGGTGTAATGTGGGGTTAGAATGGGGGTCGTGTTGGGTTAATGTGAAGTTAATATGGGGTGAGAGTCGGGTTCGTGTTTGTTTAGTGAGGAGTTAGTGAGGGGTTAGTGAGAGGTTTGGACCAAGTTCAGGTGTGATTAGCACAAGTACGAGAGATGCGACCATGGATAGTGAGGTGCTTGAGAGATTTGCCAACTAGGATGAGAATTTGTTTTAAAACTCTAAGGCATTACCGGAGAAGGGAGCCATGAGGATGGACTCTGGTGAACAGTCATCAGGAAATTAATGCTATTTTAGAGCTCTGTTTTGAGAAAAGTTAGATTACACGTGGGTTTTCCTCTGGGCTGAGATGGAGTCACTGAATCACACGGGATCCACTAAGGTCAATTTTTCC
The DNA here is from genome assembly GCF_020745735.1 of Hemiscyllium ocellatum. NCBI lineage: Eukaryota > Metazoa > Chordata > Chondrichthyes > Orectolobiformes > Hemiscylliidae > Hemiscyllium > Hemiscyllium ocellatum. The sequence continues at coordinate 18,154,496 of NC_083445.1, forward strand.
GGTGTCCGCAACTTGCCGTGAGGGTAGGGTTTGAGCATCACCTCCCAGGTGACTTGTCCAGTGTTCCGAAATTGCGCACCTCCATACTCCAACAAGCAGAGGCTGGACTGCGACCGTGAGTGAGGAACTGCCACCTCCCACATCTCCGAGTGCACAGCACAGGCTCCTGTGTCTTCTGTTCCTCACCAGCATTGGACAGGAAACCCATTCTCTCACTAGGTGGAGCTCTTGCCTCATTCAGTGCTCGACTCCATTGAAGAGTGGTCATCAGATACTCTTCCAGAAACTGGGACTTGAACGTGCCTGTTTGGGTGCGTCTCCGGGCTACAGGGGGGTGAAGGCCTCATGTTTGGGCTTGTCTCCACTTAACACCCCCCCTCACACAACAGGGTGAGGTGAATAAATAAGACTGTTGTTTCCCAACACGAGTTATTACTGAGATGAGTTTTCAATTCCAGTGTTTTCAATCACGTGGAACTGAACATACCGGAGCTACACGGTGAAGGATAGTCTGACCTGTATGATTCCATTGGCCAGTTTTACTGGCTTTTCCTCCCTGGAGGGGATTTGGCATTTTGTCAGAGCCATATTTTCTGCAATAAAGGGAATCCATTCGACTTGCGTTCTGCCGACATTTCAAGAATTCAAAGAATCCCTGTCCCGGAAGTTGACCAGGACCGACATAAAGGCAGTGATCACTCTGGTCATTCCACATGGCTCTCTCAAACATGTTCTCCACTGTTCCAACACATGTCTCATTAGACCATAGGAAACAAGAGCAGGAGTAGGCCATTCAGCCATTCTTTGGGATCAAGGCTGGTCTGATATTCCTCCTGTCCACTTTGGTGCCACCTTTGCTGGTTCTACACTCTCCTGGATCCCAGGCCTGTGCTCTGGTCCTCCTACACAAGGAGAACTCCCCAGACTCCAACCTAATTCATGCGCATCCAGCAAATGCTGTTCCCCATATCCCTTTGCTCCCTGACTGACTATCTTAGCCTTAGATATGCACAAGGACTCTGCCTCCACAGGCAAAGAGTTCCAAAGACCCACAAGCCTCTGAGAGAAGAAATCCCTCCTCTGCTCAGTCTTAAATTGGCTCCCCTTTTGTTCTGAGACTGTGCCTTCTGTTCCCAGACTCTCCCATGAGGGGAAACACTCTCTCAGCATTGACCCTGTCGAGCCCCTTAATAATCTTTTATGTTTCAATTGGATCACCTGTCATTCTTCTAAGCTCCAGTGAGTAGAGTTCAGAGCAGCGTAAGACAAACCACCGTAATGGGGATCATACTAGGTGGCCTCTGGCTTTGAAGTGGTCTCTGCATGTAGCAGTGACGTGATTGAGGGTTATTGTGTCTCCGTAAGTGTGTGCTGAGTGAAGGATGAGCGATAGGGAGAGGCTGAACAGGCTGGGGCTGTTTTCCCTGGAGCATCGGAGGCTGAGGGGTGACCTTATAGAGGTTTATAAAATCATGAGGGACATGGATAGGGTAAGTTGACAAAGTCTCTTCCCTGGGGTAGGGGAGTCCAGTACTAAAGGACATAGATTTAGGGTGAGAAGGGAAAGATATACAAGAGACTTAAGGGGCAACTTTTTCACACAGAGGGTGGTACGTGTATGGAATGAGCTGCCAGAGGAAGTGGTGTAGGCTGGTACAATTGCAATATTTAAGAGGCATTTGGATGGGTTCATGAATGGGAGGGGTTTGGAAGGATATGGGTCAGGTGCTGGCAGGTGGGACTAGATTGGGTTGGGATATCTGGTCAGCATGGACGGGTTGGTCTGAAGGGTCCGTTTCTGAGCTGTACATCTCTATGACTCTATGACTCAATGGTGGCTGACTGTAAGATGTGGTGCCAACGTTGGAAATGTGAAGAATGGCATTGCCCCAAGGTGCAACAATCACCCACCTGCTGTCTTTCCCATTCATGGGATCGTGCTGTGTGGCAGTCACTGTACTTCATAGGAATGATGACCTCAATGAATGGAGTAGCAGATGGGATGGGCTGAATGGCCTGTATCTTAAGGTCTTTGGGTTTTCCATTGGCCATGAAGCATATTTCGGCCTCAGGTCATAAAAGATGCAAACTTAGAAATATAGAGATGCCCAGCACAGAAACAGACACTTTGCTCTCACTCGTCCATGCTGACCAGACATCCTAAACTAATCTCATCCCATTTGCCAACATTTGGCCCAAATCCCTCCAAATCAATCCTGGCAACATCCTTGTAAATCATTTCTGCACCTTTCCAAGTTTCACAACATCTTTCCTATAGCAGGGAGAGCAGAATTGAACGCAATATTCTAAAAGTGGTCTAACCAACATCCTGTACAACCGCAACATGACCTCCCAACTCCTACACTCAGTGCACCAAACAATAAGCACAAGCATGCTAAATGCCTTCTTAATTATCCTGTCTACCTGTGACTCCACTTGCAAGGAATTATGGACCTGCGCTCCAAGGTCTCTTTGTTCAACAACACTCCCCAGGACCTTACCTTTAAATATATAACTCCTGCCCTGATTTACCCTTCCAAAATATTCTTTTTTATTAAGGAGCTACTCCGAGTCCCAGAGTGCTCTCTCCCATCTCCCCTGACTCTCTTGTGGCTCAGTTCCTCACTCCCATGTGAGCTGGTAGCGAGAGCTGAGCTCAGTGGCTAGCACTGCTGTCTCACAGCGCCAGAGACTCGGGTTCGATTCCATCCTCGGGGCGAGTGTCTGTGTGGAGTTTGTACATTCTCCCTGTGTCTGCGTGGGGTTTCCTCCAGGTGCTCTAGGTTCCTTCCACAGTCCAAAGATGTGCAGGTTAGGGTGAATTGGCCATGCTAAATTGCTCATAGTGTTGAGGGATGTGTGGGTTAGGTGCATTAGTCAAGGGAAATGTAGAGTAATAGGGGAGGGGAATGGGTCTGAGTGGGATACTCTTCAGAGGGTCAGTGTGGATTTGTTGGGCCAAATGGCCTGTTCCCACACTGTCGGGATTCTATGGTTCCCCTATGATAATGTGTCATGAATTTGGCCCATTACCCAGTTGGGAAACGCCAGCTGCCAGAACATTACCTCGAAGGCACAGTATTGATCACGGCCGCAGTGAATTGGTTCGGGGCAAGACGACTCCTCGCAACACAACCTATTTCAGGTCCTTGTCCTTCCATTTGTATCATTTTGAGAAAAAGGTTTAGACTCTGAGAGGCCTCTTCATTTTTCTTTCCTGACGTCAGGGCCTCCCCACAGAGGCTGAGGGGCAAAGAGCGTTCACTCCAGTTCATCCTTTGGCCTATTGAGCTGCTTACAGATAGGTGCTAATTGTGTCTTTTACATTTCCCCTCATGTATGCTTCCTTTCATAGGCCACAGAACCTTCAATGTCCAGTCAGCAAGGATGTTCCTCGCCTCACTGACCATTCCCCAGTTACTCGGAGTCAAAAGGCTCATTGATCGCAGCTTAATTAAATAAAACCTTCTTGCATCTGCCAGGATTGATCTAATTTGAATTTGAAAAAGACAATTCGTTGCATAAATATATTCTTCGTGGCATCGTCTTTTAACAGCCAGGAGTACCGTTTAACATAAAATGCTGTATAAATTCCAAACTACACCAAGACTATAAATCTCCCTCACTGCTCTCATGGTTGAACACAGAAGAACTGCTCAGAGAACTCTTGTAGAAATCCTGCCTCGATCCCCACCACCACCATCACCACATTCTCCCCTCCTCACACCCTTAATATCCAAAAAAAGCTCCATTTGCAAAACTTGTCACATGAAAGAGGAGGTGATGGCTCCGTGGTATTATCACCAGATTATTAACCTGGGGAAACTCAGCTAATGTCCTGGGGACCAGGGTTTGAGTCCTGCATCAGCACATTGTGGGATTTGGATTCAATGAAGACCTATTTTGAGGAAAGAGATGTTCAAAAGAAACGTGGGGCAATTTTTTTTACGTAGTGTGTGGAATGAACTTCCAGAGGAAGTGGTGGATGTGGGTACAATTACAAGATTTAAAAGACGTTTGGATAACGTCTTGTGGGCGGCACGGTGGCACAGTGGTTAGCACTGCTGCCTCACAGCGCCTGAGACGCGGGTTCAATTCCCGAGTCAGGCGACTGACTGTGTGGAGTTTGCACGTTCTCCCCGTGTCTGCGTGGGTTTCCTCCAGATGCTCTGGTTTCCTCCCACAGTCCAAAGATGTGCGGGTCAGGTGAATTGGCCATGCTCAATTGCCCGTAGTGTAAGGTAGGGGGTAAATGTAGGGGTATGGGTGGGTTGTGCTTCGGCGGGTCGGTGTGGACTTGTTGGGCCGAAGGGCCTGTTTCCACACTGTAAGTAATCTAATCTAATCTAATGTCTAAGTCTGTCATCCTCACCTGGTCTGGCCTACATGTGACTCCAAACCCACAACAATGGGGTTGACTCTCAACTGCCCTCTGAAATGGCCCATTCAGTACAAGAGCAGATGGGGATGGGCTAATAAATGCTGGTCAGCCGGTGATGCCCGGGCAGGATCCCATTGTGCCCAACGTTGGGTCCGGGCACTGCTGTTGGATGACAATGGCAATGGGATCCCATGGCATAAGGAGATGCAATGTTAGCATGGGCGGGTCAGCCTACAGGTGTTTGGATTTACCATTTGAACCATGACCTCTAGAGGGTTGACTGGTAAATGGGTACCGCCCACAATAAGCCCCTTCTCCAAAACCAGGTGTACCGCCAGCTCAGACCGGAGGAAAGACAGCACATTCCTGTGCATCCTGAAAGACACGCCAATGGCCAGGCCAACAACACTAAAGCTATTGCCTTCAAACAGACCTGCATTGCTGTGGCGGGCTGAGGACAATCCCCAGGCCCTTGGTCAGGGGCTTGGATGATGACAGAGCCATGGAAGGGGGCTGAGCCAGCAGCAGCAAACCAGCCCGACATATGAACATCTCAGCCCCACCATAGGTGACCATGGTGTCAGGGTCACTATTAAGACAGCTGCCACTCCCTTTCAGTACAAGACAGCTGGCCCAGGCAGCAGCATGGACATTGCCGCGGGAGCAGTAGAGAGCAACCGCTGCACCATCATCACAGGACCTCCTGTCAACACTTTCTCCTCACTTCAGGCACTGCTCTCCAGGATGCATGGCTCTCCAAGTCCAGTCTGAACCAGTCCAGTGTGGTTGAGTCTGAACTGGTCCAGTCCAGTGCAGTCCAGTCCAGTCCTGCCCAGTCCAGTCCAGTCGAATCCAGTCCTTGTCTTCCTCCCAACCCTCTTCCTCTTCCTCTGGGTGTGGCTGACTTCCTCCCACATCTTCTCACTTTCCATCCAAATGAAGGGATACTACCACTGCGTCACAAGAGGGCCCCTCCCACAGGGCATGCTTTACAAAGGGCTCAGGTGATGAGTTCCTGCTGGACAGGACAAGGAACTTGTACTCACTGAGCTCCATGAGATTAGTTCGTGATTCCCCATGGGCCTTAGAGGGGTTATTACAGGAGCAAACAACAAGTGTGCAATGACATATCTAAAGTCTCGAGCACTCTTCAACATTGGCACTTTGCCACGCTCTCAGCTACCATCACTGCCAATGTGTGATCCTCCAGCCCTGTGCCAAGTTGAAACACAGTAAGATGTTTCTTCAGTAAGATTTTCCTGCCCTCACCAGACTCTAACATTCTTCAGCAGCACCACGAGAACAACAATATTACAAAAACGGCAATCAATAGATTTGGAAAGGTCACACAGAATCCAATAGATTTATTTTCAAATAAAGACCATAACATTTAAAGGATGAGGCACAATCTCTTTCAACATCCAGTCAAAAGCAATGAATGAAAAGCAGAAAGCAAAAATATTTAACAAGTGGCATTTTATGAAAGCCCAAACGATAATTTCAATTTATATAAAGGTTCTGACAGGAGCAATTTTATTCACATCTGGAATGAGCAAATAAATATTGATAGGTCATTTAATCACAAATCTGACTTCACATCTATGCAACTTAAAAACGAAACATTTTTAATATCATTTTTTAAAAACCATACCGTCATAGAATATAAACATTTCTGTTTTGTCGTCCACCTTGTGAAGGTGGTGGTCAGCTGCATTATGAAACTGCTGCATTTTAATATCGATGATTTGGGGGAATTAGCAGTGTTGTTAGGGCAGAAGATCTACAATTTTGACCCAGTGACAGTGCTAAGACAGTGTTAAAGCTCCAATCTGGACAGTGTAAAACTTGAAGAAGAGTCTACAAATGCTGGTGTTCCCATGCATCTGCTGCCCTTGTCCTTCTAACTGGTCGAGGTCACAGGTTTGGAAGGTCGGCGTTGAAGAGCTTTGGCCAATTGCCCCAGTCCATCATGCCATCGGCATTCACTGTGGTCTCTGAGTCTCAGTGATGGAATGTTGCCGAGGGTGGATGTGGTGTCAATAACACAGCGGCTTTGTCCTAGATTGTGTTTACTTCCTTGAATTTTGGAGCTGCACACATCCAGGCAAGTGGGGAGTACTCCATCACACTCAGAGAGTCATAGAGTTGTACAGCATGGAGACAGACCCCTCAGTCCAACCAGTCTATGCTGACCATAACTCCAGACTAAACTAGCCCCACCTTGACCCATATCCCTCCAAACCTTTCTGATTTATGAACTTATCCAAATGTCTTTTAAACATTGTAATTGTATCCACATCCACCACTTCCTCTGGAAGGTCTTTCCACACACAAACCACTCTCTGGATGACAAAATTGCCCCTCATGTCCTTTTTTTAAGTCATCAAATCCCTATAGTATGGAAACAGGCCATTCAGCCCAATAAGTCCACACCGATCCTCTGAAGGGTATCCCTGTGGGCTAGGTGCATTAGTCAGAGGAAATGTAGAGTAATAGGGTAGGGGAATGGGTTTCTCACTCCTGACTTGTAGATGGTAGAATGGCTTTGGGAAGTCAGAAAGTGAGTTACTTGCTGCAGGATTCCCAACCTCTGACCTGCTCTTAAAGTCACTATTCATATAGCTGATCCATTGTTGGTTTCTGGTCAGTAATAATCTCTAGGATGTGAATGTTTAAATAACCATAGCGATAAACTTCATTTTAGCGAGTTATATTAATATGATTGACATTTTTGGAGAGATTTAGATGTTAGGCCATATTCCTTGGTGATTGTAAAGTATTCTTACCATAGGTTTGCATGACATTTTCATATTGGGTGGTACTTAGTATTAACCCTTTCAGAGCCACATCCGACTGGTCTTCACCTAGTGTCAGACATCGACGAGCAGCCCTGTTCACATTGAATTCAAATGGAATAATGAAATGCAAAATGCCAGGGGTGTCATGGTGTCTACTGTCCTAGATTATAGAATCCCTATAGCGTGGAAACAGGCCATTCAGCCCATCAAGTTCACACTGACCATCCAATGTGCATCCCACCCACAATGTAACCCCATATTTCCTATGGTTAATCCTCCTAGCCTGCACATCCCTGAACACTATAGGTAACTTCCCATGGCCAATTCACTTAACCTGCATGTCTTTGGGCTATGGGGGGAAACAGAGCACCCAGAGGGAAGTCACGCCAACATGGGCAGAAAGTGCGAACTCCACACAGAAAGTCACATGAGGGGTGGAATCAAACCCGAGTCCCTGGTGCTGTGAGGCAGCTGTGCTAACCACTGAGCCATCATTGCCACCCCATTCAAGTCATTGCAGTGTCACACTTTATTCCCACCTGAGGCAGCTCTGCCCCCTCCTTCTGCATATGTAACAGATTCACCTCCAGCCCGATGGAGAGAGGCTTATTGCAAATTCAGGCAGCTAATCGCAAGCGACATAATTTATACAGGAGCAGGGAGGGGGGAGATCAGATGTGTTTCAGCTCATTATTTATTGATCAATGATTCACTCACACAATAAATAGCTATAACTCTCCATAAGTGGTTTGCTATGCGCATACATTTATGTCAGGCCGGCTGTGGGCTCCTTGCCCCTCAGTTTTATATTAGTTATCGATTTTTGCTTGTGTTCTCTGCTGTTATTTATTGCTGCTAAGGACACGCTCTCAAGCACAGGAACAGCAAGGCACAGTTATTGTTTTGCAATGCAATGCAGGCAACTCTCCAGAACCCTCCTCTGAAGGGGGCCAGTTCACTGTGGCTCCTGAAAAATGCCCTTTGATGTGGACAGATTGGCAGAGGGCTCAGTTCAGACGTCTTTAGTTTTGCATTCCTGTGTGGGCGAGGCGAGATCCTGTGGCTCACCTCCCTTAGCCACCCTCAGACCGAGTGCCCTATTTGGATTCTTCTGAGGACATTTAAGAATCAACTCACTTGGCTGTGGGTATGGAATCACGGAGGGATGATTTCATCGTGAATTAGGAGATGCCAGACCTGCTGAGTTTAGCAAGCAATTTCTGATTTTGTGCCTTCCATACCAACATCTACTGCCATCCAGGTGGACAGGGGCAGCTGATACATGGGAACACCACCCCCTGCAATTTCCCCTCCAAACCCTTTACCATCCTGACTTAGAATATAGAACATTACAATGTAGAATAGGCCCTTCGGCCCTTGATGTTGTGCTGACCTGTGAAACCAATCTGAAGCCCAGCTAACCAACTCTCTCCATCACCGACACTCAGTAGCAGCAGTATGTACTAGCTACAAGTTGCATTTCAGAAATTCAAGATGCATAGCACCTTCCAAACCCAGGACCACTTCTACTTAGAAGGACAAGGGCAGCAGATACATGGGAACACCACCCCCTGCAATTTCCCCTCCAAGCATCACCCCATCCTGAATTGGAAATATGTTCCTTCACTGTCAAAATCCTGGAATTCCCTCCTGAAGGGCATTGTGGGTCAACTCACAGCAGGTGGAGGCCCAGAGAGAGCATTCAGATTTGAAGGTGGCATCATCTGGGCAACACAGCTGTTGGGCAGAAGTTGTTTGACCCAGAATTTACCTGGAGCATCAATTCCCAGACCTCAAATGTAAAACCTGAGCTGCAGCAAGAATTTGGTAAGCAGTTCAGTGGGTGGCACAGCGGCTCAGTGGTTAGCACTGCCGCCTCACAGCACCAGGGACCCAGGTTCGATACCAGCCTCAGGCTACCGTCTGTGTGGAGTTTGCACGTTCTCCCCGTGCCTGTGTGGGTTTCCTCCCACAGTCCAATAACATGCAGGTTGGGTGGATTGGCCATGCTAAGTTGCCCATAGTGTGTGGGTAAGGTGGATTAGCCATGGGAAATCCAGGGTTTGGGTGAATTCAATGGAGGCAAAAGCCATTGTAGGGATTCTATGTTCCTTTCCATTGACTGGAATTCTCAGAACCCCTTTTGATGCGCCTAAACCCATTCCCATTCCCTTCTCCTTTTCAGGCTCCATTCTTCCTGAAAGAATTGCTATGAATAGGAAACAAAAATAGACATTGCTGCAAAAGCTCAGCTGCTCGGGCAACACCTGTGGAGCGAAAACAGAGTTGACGTTTCGGGTCCGGTGACCCTTCCCATTCCTTCTGATCTCCCTCAAGTTCCGGAGAACTCTCCGCTCGTTTGGAAAGCCAGTTCCAAGGCTGCAGCCTTTCCCGCTCTGCCCTATTTTCCTGGGACTGCGACGGACAACAGGCTCCCTGTCCACATAAGGAAATAACTCACTCAGAGCAATTAAATCCCAATTTTTGGTGCAAGCATAAATCATACTTAGTTTTTTTTGATCTCAACCACTAAATATAATCATCAGAGCTGTCAGACTCCCCTGTGAGAAGATATCCCATTGTTAGAAACCTAATTATTTTGGTGCAAAAAAGATGTTCTTTCTTTGTTCGATTTGTTTGTTGAAATCGATTTGCTGAGCAGCTAATGAAATGGGGTGTGAGAAAGAGATTTGCAAATTGGTTCTATTTATCTAAAGTTTATAGAAATCTTTAACGAGATGTAATGAGATGGAAATGTCTTTTCTTTTGATTTTCTATTTTGGAAATGATAAAGTTTGCACAGTATTAACCTGAGACTTTCTGCCTTAGAGCTGCTTGACGATGCGTCCGTCTCCATCAACATTCTTAGAGAATATAAAGCAGTACTTTTTTTTTGTTCACTCATGCGCCATAGATGTCGCTGACTGGGCCCATCATTTGTTGGCCTGTCCCTAGTTGCCCCCTTGAGAAGGTGGGGGTGAGCTGCCTTCTTGAACCGCTGCAGTCCACCTGCTGTGAGTTGACCCACAATGCCCTTCAGGAGGGAATTCCAGGATTTTGACAGTGAAGGAACATATTTCCAATTCAGGATGGGGAGATGCTTGGAGGGGAAATTGCAGGGGGTGGTGTTCCCATGTATCTCTGCCCTTGTCCTTCTAAGTGGAAGTGGTCCTGGGTTTGGAAGGTGCTATGCGTCTTGAATTTCTGCAATGCATCTTGTAGATAGTACATACTGCTGCTACTGAGTGTCGGTGATGGAGAGAGTTGGTTAGCTGAGCTTCAGATTGGTTTCACAGGTCAGCACAACATCAAGGGCCGAAGGGCCTATTCTGCATTGTAATGTTCTATATTCTAAGTCAGGATGGTAAAGGGTTTGGAGGGGAAATTGCAGGGGTGGTGTTCCCAAGTATCAGCTGCCCCTGTCCACCTGGATGGCGGTAAATGTTGGTATGGAAGGCACAAAATCAGAAATTGCTTGCTAAACTCAGCAGGTCTGGCAGCATCTGCAGAAAGGGGGCGGAGGTAACTTTTCATGTACAGGGTCTCTTCACCAGAATCTGTGGGTTGTTGTTGGCTGGGAAGGTGCTGTCTACAGATTTTGGTTGAATTTCTGCACTGTGCCTTTAGATGGTACACGCTGCTGCTACTGGGCATCGCTGGTAGGAGGAGTGGATGCTTGTGAATGTGGTGCCAGTCAAGCGGGTAATTGGATATTGTCAAGCCTGTTGTAGAGTCACCCAGCACGGAAACAGATCCTTTGGTCCAACCAGTCCATGCCAACCATAATCCCAAACTAAACTACTCCCAGCTGCCTGCGCTTTACCCATATCCATCTAAACATGTCCTATTCATGAACTGATTCAAATGCCTTTTAAACTATTCTAACTGTACCTGCATCCACTTCCTTTAGAAGTTCATTCCACACACGAACAGCTCATATTGCCCCTCATGTTTTCTCCTCTCACCATAAAAATATGCCCCGTGGTCTTGAAATCCCCCATCCTGGGGAAAACACGCCTGCCGTTCACCTTATCTATACCCCTCATGGTTTTAAAAACCACTATAAGGTCATCCCTAAAATCTCCTACGCTCCAGTGAAAATAGTCCCAGCCTCTCCTTATAACTCAAACCTTCCATACCTGACAACATCCTGGTAAATAGTTTTTGAACTCTCTCCAGCTTAATAATATCTTTCCTATAACAGTGCAACCAGTACTGGACACAGTCCTTCAGAAGAGGCCTCACCAACGTCTTATACAACCTCAATATAAGGCTCCAACTCCTGTATTCAAAGATCTGAGCAATGAAGAGTTGCATCCATCCAGGTAAATGGGGAACAAATTCATTACTTTTTGCAGTTGATCAATGTAATTAAATATAATTACATTGTGTACAAACAAAGTCTTTTTTATTTCTCTGTCAGATCTAAAACCCTTTAGTCAATATGCAGATTTTCATCAGTCTCGTTATATTCTGAACAAGGATCACTGGACTTGAAATGTTAACTCTGTTTCTCTCTCCACGGATGCTGCGGAGTTTCTCCAGCACTTTCTTTGTGTTCAGTGTTTCAGAATATTTACATTCTCTTGAGGCATAAGAGTCAGCATAATCAAGTCAACTCTGCTGATCTATTAAGAAAACAGGGACGAAAAGCTTGCATTTCCATAGCGCCTTTCACTAGGAGCAAGCTCAGCATGGCAGAGAACTTCAGAAACACTGTCGAACTTCTAAATTTATGTCTTTATTTTTCTACTTCATGCCAAGAGCAACAGTAATGTTCAACTTTTAACTTAGTTTAGTTATTCTGTCTCTAAGGTGGTGCCGGGAATGGTGACATTACTCTGTATTCCTGTGCTTGAGAACATGTGACAGTAAAAACTGTTTCTAATTTTAACATCCCTTAGGGAAAGAAACAGCCATCCTTACCCTGGTCTGGCCTACACGTGACTCCAGACTCACAGCAATGTGGTTGACTCTGAACTGCCCTCTGAGTTGGCTTTGACTGTACCGCCCCATCCCATGAATGTATTAAAGGAAAATCCCTAGATGCCTTCAAGTGGTTAATAACTAATGGAGTTGTTTGTGAAGTGTAACCGATTTTCACACAGCAAGCTCCCAGAAGTGACAAGATAATCTTTCCCGACAATGAGGGATTGGTTTTGGATGAGAACACAAGTTGGGAACCCTTTTTGTCTTTTGTTAAACAGTTAGGAGATCTTTTACATCCAATGGGCTGACAGGAATTCAGACTGGTGAACGTTTAAGTTAATTCCTTTATTTTTTAGTTTAAATTAAGAAAGACTTTATGTTAACTATGACCTTACTTAGAGTCTTAGAGTCATAGAGATGTGTACAGCACAGAAACAAAACCTTCAGTCCAACTTGTCCATGCTGACCAGATAACTTAAATTAATCTCGTCTCATTTGCCAGCACTTGGCCCATATCCTCTAAACCCTTCCTATTCATATACCCATCCAGATGCCTTTTAAATGCTGTCATTGTACCAGCCTCCACCATTTCCTCTGGGAGTTCATTCCACACACGCACCACACTCTGCGTGAACAAGTTGTCCCTCAGGTCCCTTTTAAATCTTTCCCTTCTCACCCGAAACCCATGCCCTCTCGTTCTGGATTCCCCTAACTCAGGGAAGATTTTCTTCCTATTCTATGAAGGTAATGCTTAACTTTTTAACTCTGTTTCTCTTCCTTTTTGTAAGTAAGATTTTTTGTACCTAGGTCTCTTTGTTCCTCATGTTAGGTTAGATAAGATTGCCTACAGTGTGGAAACAAGCCCTTCAGCCCAACAAGTCCACACCGACCCTCCGAACAGTAAACCACACTTTCACTGTACTGATACAGTCATAGTGTCATAGAATCATAGTGTCATAGAGTCAGTGTCATAGAGTCATAGTGTCATAGTGTCATAGAGTCAGTGTCATAGTGTTCTAGTGACATGGAGTCAGTGTCATAGGGTCATACAGTCATAGTGTCATAGTGTCATAGAGCCAGTGTCATAGTGTCATCATATCATAGAGTCATAGTGTCATAGTGTCAGTGTCATAGTGTCATACAGTCATAGTGTCATAGAGCCAGTGTCATAGTGTCATCATGTCATAGAGTCATAGTGTCATAGTGTCAGTGTCATAGTGTCATACAGTCATAGTGTCATAGAGTCAGTATCATAGTGTCATAGTGTCAGTGTCACAGTGTCACAGTGTCACAGTGTCACAGTGTCACAGTGTCACAGTGTCATAGAGTTATAGAGTCATAGTGTCATAGTGTCATAGTGTCATACAGTCATAGTGTCATAGAGTCAGTATCATAGTGTCATAGTGTCAGTGTCATAGTGTCACAGTGTCACAGTGTCACAGTGTCACAGTGTCACAGTGTCATCATGTCATAGAGTCACAGTGTCACAGAGTCAGAGTCAGTGTCATAGTGTCATAGAGTCATAGATTCATAGTGTCATAGATTCATAGTGTCATAGTGTCATAGTGTCAGTGTCATACTGTCATAGAGTCAGTGTCATAGAGTCATAGTGTCATAGTGTCATAGAGCCAGTGTCATAGTGTCATCATGTCATAGAGTCATAGTGTCATAGTGTCAGTGTCATAGTGCCATACAGTCATAGTGTCATACAGTCAGTATCATAGTGTCATAGTGTCAGTGTCACAGTGTCACAGTGTCACAGTGTCACAGTGTCACAGTGTCATAGTGTCATAGTGTCAGAGTCAGTGTCATAGTGTCACAGAGTTATAGAGTCATAGTGTCATAGTGTCATACAGTCATACAGTCATAGTGTCATAGAGTCAGTATCATAGTGTCATAGTGTCAGTGTCAGTGTCATAGTGTCACAGTGTCACAGAGTCAGAGTCAGTGTCATTGTGTCATAGAGTCATAGATTCATAGTGTCATAGTGTCATAGTGTCATAGTGTCAGTGTCATACTGTCATAGAGTCAGTGTCATAGAGTCATAGTGTCATAGTGTCATAGTGTCATACAGTCATAGTGTCATAGTGTTATAGAGTCAGTGTCATACTGTCATAGTTTCATAGAGTCAGTGTCACAGTGTCACAGTGTCACAGTGTCACAGTGTCAGAGTCAGTGTCATAGTGTCATAGAGTCATAGTGTCATACAGTCATACAGTCATACAGTCATAGTGTCATAGAGTCAGTATCATAGTGCCATAGAGTCAGTATCATAGTGTCATAGTGTCAGTGTCAGTGTCATAGTGTCACAGTGTCACAGTGTCACAGAGTCAGAGTCAGTGTCATAGTGTCATAGTGTCATAGAGTCAGTGTCATAGTGTCATAGTGTCACAGTGTCACAGTGTCACAGTGTCAGTGTCATAGAGTGAGTGCCATAGAGTCAAAGTGTCATAGGGTCATAGGGTCATAGGGTCAGTGTCATAGTGTCATAGAGTCATAGTGTCACAGTGTCACAGTGTCATAGAGTGAGTGTCATAGAGTCAAAGTGTCATAGAGTCATAGAGTCAGTGTCATAGAGTCATAGAGTCATAGAGTCATAGTGTCATAGTGTCATAGAGTCAGTGTCATAGTGTCATAGGCTCATAGTGTCATAGTGTCAGTGTCATAGTGTCATAGAGTCATAGTGTCACAGTGTCACAGTGTCATAGAGTGAGTGTCATAGAGTCAAAGTGTCATAGAGTCATAGAGTCAGCGTCATAGAGTCATAGAGTCATAGAGTCATAGTGTCATAGTGTCATAGTGTCATAGAGTCATAGAGTCAGTGTCATAGTGTCATAGGCTCATAGTGTCATAGTGTCAGTGTCATAGTGTCATACAGTCATAGTGTCATAGTGTCATAGAGCCAGTGTCATAGTGTCATCATGTCATAGAGTCATAGTGTCATAGTGTCAGTGTCATAGTGTCATACAGTCATAGTGTCATAGAGTCAGTATCATAGTGTCATAGTGTCAGTGTCACAGTGTCACAGTGTCACAGTGTCATAGTGTCATAGTGTCATAGAGTTATAGAGTCATAGTGTCATAGTGTCATAGTGTCATAGTGTCATACAGTCATAGTGTCATAGAGTCAGTATCATAGTGTCATAGAGTCAGTATCATAGTGTCATAGTGTCAGTGTCATAGTGTCACAGTGTCACAGTGTCATCATGTCATAGAGTCACAGTGTCACAGAGTCAGAGTCAGTGTCATAGTGTCATAGAGTCATAGATTCATAGTGTCATAGATTCATAGTGTCATAGTGTCAGTGTCATACTGTCATAGAGTCTGTGTCATAGAGTCATAGTGTCATAGTGTCATAGTGTCATAGAGCCAGTGTCATAGTGTCATCATGTCATAGAGTCATAGTGTCATAGTGTCAGTGTCATAGTGCCATACAGTCATAGTGTCATACAGTCAGTATCATAGTGTCAGTGTCATAGTGTCACAGTGTCACAGTGTCACAGTGTCATAGTGTCATAGTGTCAGAGTCAGTGTCATAGTGTCACAGAGTTATAGAGTCATAGTGTCATAGTGTCATACAGTCATACAGTCATAGTGTCATAGAGTCAGTATCATAGTGTCATAGTGTCAGTGTCAGTGTCATAGTGTCATAGTGTCACAGTGTCACAGTGTCACAGAGTCAGAGTCAGTGTCATAGTGTCATAGAGTCATAGATTCATAGTGTCATAGTGTCATAGTGTCAGTGTCATACTGTCATAGAGTCAGTGTCATAGAGTCATAGTGTCATAGTGTCATATAGTCATAGTGTTATAGAGTCAGTGTCATACTGTCATAGTGTCACAGTGTCACAGTGTCAGAGTCAGTGTCATAGTGTCATAGAGTCATAGTGTCATACAGTCATACAGTCATAGTGTCATAGAGTCAGTATCATAGTGTCATAGAGTCAGTATCATAGTGTCATAGTGTCAGTGTCATTGTCATAGTGTCACAGTGTCACAGAGTTAGAGTCAGTGTCATAGTGTCACAGAGTTATAGAGTCATAGTGTCATAGTGTCATAGTGTCATACAGTCATACAGTCATAGTGTCATAGAGTCAGTATCATAGTGTCATAGAGTCAGCGTCACAGTGTCACAGTGTCACAGTGTCACAGTGTCACAGTGTCACAGTGTCAGTGTCATAGAGTGAGTGCCATAGAGTCAAAGTGTCATAGGGTCATAGGGTCATAGGGTCAGTGTCATAGTGTCATAGAGTCATAGTGTCATAGTGTCACAGTGTCATAGTGTCATAGTTTTACAGTGTCACAGTGTCAGTGTCATAGAGTGAGTGCCATAGAGTCAAAGTGTCATAGTGTCATAGAGTCAGTGTCATAGGGTCATAGGGTCATAGTGTCATAAAGTCATAGTGTCATAGAGATAGTGTCATAGTGTCATAGAGTCAGTGTCATAGTGTCATAGTGTCATAGTGTCATAGAGTCATAGAGTCATAGAGTCACAGTGTCACAGTGTCACAGTGTCACAGTGTCATAGAGTCATAGAATCAGTGTCATAGTGTCAGTGTCATAGAGTCACAGAGTTGTAGAGTCATAGAGTCAGTGTCATAGAGTCATAGTGCCATTGAGTCAGTGTCATAGTGTCATAGTGCCATTGAGTCAGTGTCATAGTGTAATACTGTCATAGTGTCATAGAGTCATAGTGTCATAGAGTCATAGTGTCATAGTGTCATAGAGTCAGTGTCATAGAGTCATGGTGTCATTGAGTCATAGTATCATAGTGTCATAGAGTCATAGTGTCATAGTGTCATAGAGTCAGTGTCATAGTGTCATAATGTCATAGAGTCATAGAGTCATAGAGTCATAGAGTCATAGAGTCATAGGGTCATAGGGTCATAGAGTCATAAAGTCATGGTGTCAAAGAGTCAGTGTCATAGAGTCATAGTGTCATAGAGTCATAGTGTCATAGAGATAGTGTCATAGTGTCATAGAGTCAGTGTCATAGAGTCATAGTGTCATTGAGTCATAGTATCATAGTGTCATAGAGTCATAGAGTCAGTGTCATAGAGTCATAGTGTCATAGTGTCATAGAGGCAGTGTCATAGAGTCAGTGTCATAGTGTCATAATGACATAGAGTCATAGAGTTATAGGGTCATAGGGTCATAGGGTCATAAAGTCATGGTGTCAAAGAGTCAGTGTCATAGTGTCATAGAGTCATAGAGTCATAGAGTCATAGAGTCAGTGTCATAGTGTCATAGAGTCATAGTGTCATAGAGATAGTGTCATAGTGTCATAGAGTCAGTGTCATAGTGTCATAGAGTCATTGAGTCATAGTATCATAGTGTCATAGAGTCATAGTGTCAGAGTCATAGTGTCAAGTGTCATAGAGTCAGTGTCATAGTCATAGAGCACAGAAACAGACACTTCGTTCCAACTTGTCCATGCTGAACAGATATCCCAACCCAATCTAGTCCCACCTGCCTGCTCCTGGCCTATATCCATCCAAACATTTCCCATTCATGCTTATCCACATGTCTTTTAAATGTTGTAACTGTACCTACATCCACCACTTCCTCTGGAAGTTAATCACACATGCACATCACCCTCGGTGCAAATAATTTGCCTCTCATGTGTTTTTTAACTCTCTCTCCTCTCACCTTAGAAATGTGCCCCTTTGTCTTGAAATCTCCCACCCTAGGGAAAAGACAATGACCATTAACTCTACCTATACCTCTCGTTATTTTAGAACCTTCTATTAGGTCCCCGCTCAACCTCCTACACTCCAGTGAAAAAACGTCCCAGCCTATCCAGCCTTTCTTTGTAACTCAGACCCTCCATTCCTGGCAACATCCTGGTAAATCTCTCCTGAACCCTCTCCAGCTTAATAATATCCTTTCTTTAATTGGACGGCCAAAACTGGATGCAGTATTGTTCTTGAAGACAAGTAACAAGAAAATCTAAGTCTAAATCCATTCTAGTAATGATATCTCAACCAGACAAAAAACAAAACAGCATCTTTGGCAGCATAGCATTCACTCAGTTGCACATTGCTTTATGTCATAGAGTTATAGAGTCATAGAGATGTACAGCATGGAAACAGGTCATTTGGTCCAACCCGTCCATGCTAACCAGATATCCCAACCCAATCTAGTCCCACCTACCAGCACCCGGCCCATATCCCTCCAAACCCTTCCTATTCATATATCCATCTAAATGCCTCTTAAACGTTGCAATTGTACCAGCCTCCACCACATCCTCTGGCAGCTCATTCCATACACGTACCACCTTCTGCGTGAAAATATTGCACCTTAGGTCTCTTTTATATCTTTCCCCTCTCACTTTAAACCTATGCCCTCTAGTTCTGGACTCCCTGATCCTAGGGAAAAGACTTTGTCTATTTATCTTATCCATGCCCCTCATTATTTTGTAAACCTCGATAAGGTCACCCCTCAGCCTCCGACACTCCAGGGAAAACAGCCCCAGCCTGTTCAGCCTCTCCCTATAGCTCAAATCCTCCAACCCTGGCAACATCCTTGTAAATCTTTTCTGAACCCTTTCAAGTTTCACAACATCTTTCCGATAGGAACGAGACCAGAATTGCATGCAATATTCCAACAGTGGCCTAACCAATATCCTGTACAGCCGCAACATGACCTCCCAACTCCTGCACTCAATACCCTGACCAATAAAGGAAAGCATACCAAACGCCTTCTTCACTATCCTATCTATCTGCGGCTCCACTTTCATGTAGCTATGAACCTGCACTCCAAGGTCTCTTTGTTCACCAACACTCCCTAGGACCTTACCATTAAGTGTATAAGTCCTGCTAAGATTTGCTTTCCCAAAATGCAGCACCTCGCATTTATCTGAATTAAACTCCATCTGCCACTTCTCAGCCAATTGGACTATTTGGTCCAGATTCTGTTGTAATCTGAGATAACCCTCTTCGCTGTCCACTACACCTCCAACTTTGGTGTCATCTGCAAACTTACTAACTGTATCTCTTATGCTCACATCCAAATCATTTATGTAAATGACAAAAGGTAGAGGGCCCAGCACCGATCCTTGCGGCACTCCACTGGTCATAGGCCTCCAGTCTGAAAAACAACCCTCCACCACCACCCTCTGTCTTCTACCATTGAGCCAGTTCTGTATCCAAATGGCTAGTTCTCCCTGTATTCCATGAGATGTAACCTTGCTAATCAGTCTCTCATAGGGAACCTTGATGAACGCTTTACTGAAGTCCATGTAGATCACATGCTCTCATCAATCTTAGCTGTTGATGTCGTTCTCTATGTCCCCAAGGCTTTCAGGCCCTGGTGAGGATGGAGGCAAGATGCAATTCTGGGATGTAGCAAGGACCACCTTGTCCTCTTGCTGATTACTCCCAGTGATGAAGCACATTAGCTCTCGGCACAGCAACCTAGATTTCCCCGGATGTGCTGAAATGTCCCGAAAGGCTCGACAGGGGCGTTGTAAAGTGAGGAACGACAACAAGCCATTCAAGCAGACAAAATCCAAAATAACTGCAGATGCTGGAAAAACAGAAATTGCTGGAAAAGCTCAGCAGGTCTGGCAGCTTCCGTGGAGAGAGGTCAGAGGTAACATTTCGGATCCGGTGACCCTTCCTCAGGATAGATCTCTTAAGGAGATATTAGGCCAGGCAACTAAATCAGTGTGATCAGAGTTTAAGGAGTAATTTCAAGGAGGAGAGAGGGAAAGATCTCGGAAAAATATTCCAGAACTTGGGATGCACTGAAAACATGCACACTCAAAGGGATTACAATACCATAGGCAAGATGTTGTGAAATTTGAAATGGTGCAGAAAGATTTACAAGGATGTTGCCACGGTTGGAGAATTTGTGTGATAGGGAGAGGTTGAATAGGCCGGGGCTGTTTTCCCTGGAGCGTCGGAGGCCGAGGGGTGATCTTATAGAGGTTTATAAAATCATGAGGGGCATAGTTAGAATAAATAGACAAAGCCTTTTCCCTGGGTGGGGAAGTCCAGGACTAGAGTACATTGGTTTCGGGTGAGAGGGGAAAGATTTAAAAGGGCAACTTTTTCACGCAGAGGGTGGTACGTGTATGGAATGAGCTGCCAGAGGAGGTGGTGGAGGCTGGTACAATTACAACTGGATCTGGATGGGTATATGAATAGGAAAAGTTTAGAGGAATATGGGCCAAATGCTGGCAAATGGGACTAGATTAATTTAGGATATCTATTCGGCATGGGTCAAAGAGTTTGTTTCCGTGCTGTACATCTCCATGACTAACTTGAATAAATAGGAGGCAAGACTTCAGGGAGCACAGAGTTATCTATTGACATGTTGATTCTGAAGGACATTTTCAACTTAATGCTCAGGTCTGAAATGCAGAGCAATGGTGAGGGAGCTTTAATCTGATTGGGAGAGCTCATTGAGAGTTGGCTATAGGGACAGGCTTGTTTCACTAGCATTCTGGGCACCATTCCAATCTCCACACCCATCGATAACTCGAATCAATAATCTAATCACAAGACTGTCAGGAACAATTTCATTCAATTGAAATGCTCTATTATGTGGATTTCTGCCACTTACACCCTTTGTGTTTCTGCACAAGCCACCTCAAGCAGTAATGTACCTGAAACACGTACCCCTCTCCCCCCCCACCCCAGTCCCAGGACGTGTGGCTGTTCCTGCAGTTGCTCATGCCAAGAGCCTGCACCTGCAGCTATGTACCACTAGGGAGGCTGTTGAGCTGCAGTAACCAGACTCAGGTCTGGCTGACCAGAAAACTCTCCTGTACTACCTACCCACGACAGGCTGGTCAACCTGTTTACCACATCGCAGGACCATCCAGGTGAGACTCAAACCCTGAGTGTTTGGCACACTGCCAGGGAAGGTAATCACCATAAACACCAAAGTATAGCTAACAGGAACAGGAGGCGGCCATTCAGCCCTTCAAGCCTGCTCCGCCATTCAGTACATTCGTGGCTGATCATCCAACTGCTTTCTCCCCCATCCTCTTTTCCTTTGTCCCCAAAAAACTCGTCCAACTCCTTCTTGAAAACATTCAATGTTTTGGCCTCAGCTGCTTTCGTGATCATTCGGGGAGTCAAGGATTCCCGGAAAAGGCAAAAAAACGGATGTTGGATCAGCCATGATCCTGTTGAATGGCAGAGGAGGTTCGAGAGGCTGAACGGCCTGCTCCTGTTCCTATTTCTGATGGTTTCATGGGCTGTTGTAGTGAATTCCATAGGCTCACTACTCTCTGGGTGAAGAAATTTCTTCCCATCTCAGCCCCATGACCATGAAATCCTTACGGCACTGTTCCCCATTCTCACAGATTGTGGCTGGTATGCAGCATTAACTCACCTTTACTTCATAACTTACTAACCTTTACTTCATAAACTTTAACAAAAGGTGAAAAAAAATGTACCAATCTCAGATTTAAATTGAGTAACTTACGGAGCACCACGAGGAGATCGGAACTAGGAGCAGGAGTAGGCCATTCGGCCCCTCGAGCCTGCTTTGCCATTTAATACTATCAGGGTCGATCTCATCTTGGGCCACAACTCCATTTTCCTGTCTGCACTCCATAACCCTTTAACTCATTACTGATTAAAAACCTGTCCATCTCTAGGTTTACTGAATGTCCCACTCATCCAACACACTCTAAATTCCATAGATTCATGGCCCTTTCAGAGAAATAATTTCTCCTCATCTCTCTGCTACCCTTAATCTTCAAACTATGACCTCTTGTTCTAGATTATCCCACAAGGGAAAATATCCCTGTTGTGTCCACTTTGTCTGCCCCCTTTATCGTCTTGCAGATCTCTGTGAGATCTCCTCACATTCCCCTGAACTCCAGAATATTGGCCTAAACTGTTCAATCTCTCCTCATAAGACAAAGCCCCTCACCTCTGGAATCAATCTAGTGACCTTCCTCTGAACTGCCACCAATATAACTATATCCGTCCTCAAATAATGGGACCAAAACTCTACACAATTCACCAGGTGCGGACCTACTCATGACTTGTATACTTGCAGCTATACTTCCCTATCTTTATACTGTGTTAGAACATGGCACAGGAACAGGCCCTTCGGCCCACCATGTCTGTGCCACCCATGAAGCCATTCTAAACAAATCCCACCTGCCTCTACCAGGCCCATATCGTTCTAGTCCCTACCTGTTCATGTCTCTGTCTAAATTCTTCTTAAACATTGTTGGGCCGAAGGGCCTGTTTCCACACTGTAGGGAATCTAAATCTAAATCTGCTTCTCCCACGTCCCCTAGAAGCATAATGCAGGCACCTAATACCCTCTGTGTAAAAAAAACTTCCCTCCCACACCTTCTTTATTTATCCCCCCTCTCACTTTAATCCTATGCCCCCTAGTATTTGACATTTTCACCCTCAGAAGAAGACTCTGACCTTATCCATTCCTTCTCATAATTTCATACACGTCTATCAGCTCATCCTTCAGCCTGTGACGCTCTGGTGAAAACAATCCAAGTTTGTCTAACCCCTCCCTATGCACTCCAATCCAGGCAACATCCTTGTAAAGCTCCACATCCTTCCTACAGTGTGGTGACCAGAACTGCATATAATACTCCACATGCGGCCTCATTAAAGTTTCATACAGCTACAACATGACTTGCCAACTTTAATACTCAATGGATGTAGACTTGCTCACTGAGCTGGAAGGTTCATTTTCAGACATTTCATCACGATACTAGGTAACATCTTCAGTGCTCCTCTGAATAAAGCACTGGTGGGGTAGCTTGCTTTCTATTTATATGTTTGAGTTTCCTAGGGCTGGTAATGTCATTTCCTTTGGTGATGTCATTTCCTGTTTTTTTCATGGGATTGTAAATGGGATCCAAGTCAATGTGTTCGTTGATACAGTTCCAGTTGGAATGCCATGCTCCTAGGAATGCTCATGTGTGTCTCTGCCTGTTTGTCCAGTGTAGTGTTTATACTCAATGTCCTAACCAATGAGGCAAGCACGCTGTATGCCTTCTTTACCATTTTACCCACTTGTGTCGCCACTTTCAGGGAGCTATGGACTTACACTCCAAGATCCCTGTGTACGTCAGTGTTCCTCAGGGTCCTGTCACTTACTGTACACTTCCCTCTTGCATTTGACCTCCCACAATGCATCAGTTCGCATATTCCTTTTGCAAAAAGAAATGGCAACATTTATTTTACCTTCAATTGTGATCAGTGGACTTGAATTTGAATGTCACATTTTGCAAGAAACTGCACCTCTTTATCATAACCATTGCCTTCCACTTTTACTTAGACATGTGAAGGTACTTGCTTTATTGAAAGTTGCTTTGTCCCATATAAACACCTAGTGTACACCTATTGGACACATAGTTGCCAATTCCCATTGGACGTATTCCAGGAGGTCTCGTGCACATGATTATCCTCCAACTGCTCCATCTCCAGAACTCTACTACCCATCCTTCTACTATTCACCCACCCTCACCACCCCTGTAACCCGTCATCTTCCCATGGTTAACCCTTTGCTTACTTTATTTGATTTTGCCTGATTTTTGTCTCTCAACTCAGCAACCTCCTGTCTCCATGTTAACAGCAAGTTAAAAATAAGCACCATTTTGGTTTGGGAAATCCAAAACAGTTCCCATTCTCTATGTTATAGAAAACAGCCTGTTTCCTTGTCGGAGGGCATTGGACCGATGAATCTAACTTAATTACCAGCCCAGGTCCGAAATCTTTATACTCTGTTGGTCCATGGGTCTGATTGACAAGCCATTCCTGATGAAGGGCTCCTGCCCAAAATGTCGCTTTTCCTGCTCCTCGGATGCTGCCTGACCTGCTGTGCTTTTCCAGCACCACGCTAATCCAGCATCCACAGGGCTCACTTTCGTCTGATTGACAAGTTAGCCAACCTTCCCGGGATCCAACCTGTGAAATACGTCTGACCTTCAGCCCTCTCCCCAATATGTCCTCAATGCCTCTCCTACTATTGACTCCCTCGATAACTGTGTATTGATTTCATTTCACCACCTCCTGCTATGCCTCTAGCCTTACAAGCCTGTGGAGGCAATCCTCCCCTTTCACTGGACCCTTCCATAAAGCCCTTTTTGCTTTGCTCCCTGAGATCTTTCTTTAAATCATGGAGTTCAAGCCCACTTTGACCTCTGTCCACCTAGCTTACATCTCCTATAGTGTGTTTTTTTAATCATATGTCCTGATCGTGGGCTGTTGTTGTTTCCAGTCAAGATCATGGGGGTGCATTCTGAGAAGATTCGACTGTTGAGTTGGCGTTTTGCCAAACGAGCAGTATTGGAGGCTCAAGTTTCTGCCTGGCTGCCAATCCGTGAGCTTCTTAAAACACTTTCTGCCTGTGTTTGTGGCTCTTTCACTGCGTGATGACAGTCTGCTCTGTGAATCAGTTTGAGTCATCTTTCTCATTAGTGGAGCACATTTACGTTGCTCGAGCTGATGGATAATGGGGTTTAACTGCAGAGGAACGACTCCTGGTTGCTTCTGTGTAATCCAGCAGACTAGCAAATGAGCACAACCCTTGTGCCATGTCTTTGATGACCTCTCTGGCTTTCATGGCCAGCAGAAGTAGACTCAATCCTTGTCGCAATGCTGCACCACTTTTGAGAGGCTATGAGTGCTGCCTGCAGACACTTCCTGCCCTTCTCATTATGTTAATAGGCTTTCTTATTACTGCTTAATCAGCCCAAAAGCTACAGAACAGAGAAAAACAGCATCTAAAAGAATGGGAGAGGCAGGAACCTTCAACTTATTTAAGAATTATTTAGATTGGCATTTGCACTTTACATGACACAGGAACTCTTGTGAATAATGTCCCTATCTTTGGACTGGGGGCATGGGTTCAAGCCTCACCTACTGCAGACGTGTGTAATAACATCTCTGAACAGGGTGATTAGAATAAAATCGATTAAATAAATATAACTTTTAATGTTACAAGGTGACGTACATTACTATTGTGCTGCAGTGGTAGTGTCGCTACCTCTGGACTAGCAAGTCCTACTTGCTTCAGAAGTCATCTCTGAGCAGGCTGGTTAGAAAATTTTGACAAAATCATTGGGGAGGCAGGGGTGCTCTTGTGGTGCAGTGGTCGTGTCCCTACCTCTGAGCCAGGAGACCCAGGTACAAGTCCTACCCATTCCAGAAGTGTGCAATGACATCTTCCAACACGTTGATTAGGCAATATCAACATAGCTACAGGCCAAGTGTTGGAAATTGGGGTTTGAACCAATGATTGTTCGTCACCAGGATGGGTCGAAGGGCCACTTTCCATTCTTTAAATCTGACTCTGACACCTATCACTACCACAGAATGTTTCAAAATCTCAACAAAGTACCTGGAAAACATAGACTGTTTTTTAGATTACCCACAGTGTGGAAACAGGCCCTTTGGCCCCACAAGTCCACACCCATCCCCCTCTGACTAATGCACTGAACACTACGGGCAAATTAGCATGCCAATCCACCTGACTTGCACATCTTTTGGACTGTGGGAGGAAACTCACACAGACATGAGGAGAATGTGCAAACTCCACACAGACAGTCACCCGAGGCTGGAATCGAACCCAGGACGCTGGTGCTCTGAGGTAGCAGTGCTAACCACTGAGCCACTGTGCTGCCCCTGTTGCAATGTAGAAACTAGAGCAGTCAGTCTTGTGCACAGGAAGATCCCAGAAACAGCTAGGTTGCAACTGTCTGTGTGGAGTTTGCACATCCTCTCCGTGTCTGCGTGGGTTTCCTCCAGGTGCTCCGGTTTCCTCCCACTGTCCAAATATGTGCAGGTCAGGTGGATTGGCCATGGGAAATTGCCCATTGTGTTCAGTGATGTGTAGGTTAGGTGCATTGGTTAGGGGAAATGTGGAGTAATAGGATGAGGAATGGGTCTGGGTGAATTATTCTTCAGAGGGTCGGTGTGGACTCATCGGGCCAAATGGCTTGTTTCCTTATTGTAGGGATTCTATGAATGCTAAAAGTGCAGCGTGCAATGCAGTGCTCGTCTATAGACCACTTAGCAGTGAGGTGAGAGTGATAGACCTTGATATCAAGGCTATTTCGGACAATTGTGCCATCATGGATCCTGAAGAAAACCAGAATCAATGGGCATCGCAGAAATCTGTTTGGTGGTTGGAGTCATAACTAACACATAGGAAGGTAGTCGAGGTTGTTGGAGGTCAGTCATCTCAGCTCCAGGATATCTCTGCAGGAGTTCCTCAGGATAATGTCCTAAGCCCAACCACCTTCAACTACTTCATCAATGACCTCCCTTCCAACAGAGGGTCAGAAGTGGGGATGTTCACCGATGATTAGCACAATGTACAGCACCATCCGCGACTCCTCAGGTAATGAAGCAGTCCGTGTTCAAATGCTACAAGATCTGGACAATGTCCAGGCCTGGGCTGACAAGTGGCAAGTAACATTTGCGTCACACAACTGCCAGGTTATGACCGTCATCAAACAAAAGACAATCTAACCTCAGAGCTGAAAATGTGTTGCTTGAAAAGCGCAGCAGGTCAGGCAGCATCCAAGGAGTAGGAGGGTCGATGTTTCGGGCTGCACTTTTCCAGCAACACATTTTTAGCTCTGATCTCCAGCATCTGCAGTCCTCACTTTCTCCTAGAAGAATCTAACCTCAGCCCCTTGATATTCAATGGTTTTATTATCACTGAATCCCCTACTATGAGCATCCAGGGAGTTATCATTGATTAGAAACTTAACTGGACTCAACACATAAATACAGTAGCGACAAGAGCAGGTCAAAAGCTAGGAATATGTTGGTAAGTAACACACCTCCCGCTCACCAAAGCCTATCCACTATCTACGAGGCACACGTCAGGGGTGTGATGGAATACTCCCCACTTGCCTGGTTGGGTACGGCTCCAACAAAACTCTAGAAACTGGACACCATCCAGGACAAAGCAGCCCCTGCTTGATTGGCACTACATCCACAAACATCCACTCGCTCCATCACCGACGCTCAGTAGCAGCAGTGTGTACCATTTCCAAGATGCACTGCAGAAATTCACCAAAGATCCTCAGACAGCACCACAACCACTCCCATCTCAAAGGACAAGAGCAGCAGATACATGGGAACACCACCACCTTCAAGTTCCCCTCCAAGCTACTTCCCAACCTGACTTGGAAATATATCACCATTCCTTCACTCTGATTGGGTTAAAATCTGGAATTCCCTCCCTCATGGCATTATGGGTCACCGACAGCAGGTGGACTGCAGTGGTTCAAGAAGGCAGCTCACCCCCACCTCCTCAAAGGGCAACTGGAGACAGGGCAATAGATGCTGACCAGCCAGAGATACCCACATCTCACCAATGAACTTTAAAAATTAGAATGATTGCAGTTTCCCCTCTTAGTGACTAATTCATTTTTCTGTCAGACTTTAGCAGGGAGGTACACTTGACAAGCATGTTTCACATCAGGTATTTCATTGGATGTCATTGCCTTATAGAAATATTTTTAAAAAAGTTTTAAGTTGCGCTCTCCATTGTTTTGGCTAAACCATAGAGTCAGAGCCCACTCTATCAATGCCCTTCCTTATTAAATGCCCCTCAGCAAGTCTCCACAACACAGGTTCATCTTGTTCCGTTGTTTTCACAGTCTAGGCCATGGGTTTGTTCTGGTGAGGAGTATACTGACCTGGAAATACTAACTCTCCATAGATGATGCTAGACCTGCTGAGTTCTTCCATCAGTTTCTGTGTGTCTTTTCTCTTGTGTGCTGCTACAGCAGTTTAGACAAGATTCAACTGTTGTGCTGTCATATCTCTGGAGAAGAAATCTTTGAATCTTACATTTACCAGAATCTCCAAGGGCTGCTTCACGTCTGATGTATGTCTCCTCTCAAACTAACGTTGTTGCGATTTCACGAAATGTACATATTTGAGTTCAGGTCGGAATCAGGAATTACTCAGCAGCAACTATTCCTGGCTCTGCAAGACTTGCTGGGGGAAAAAAAACTGTTCAGGCTTTTAATTTTGGCTATTCATTCGTAAATCTGTACACTGACAGGCTGCATGACAAAACTGGATTAACACAGGAACAGGAGAGTGCCATTCATCACCAGAGAGTCATAGAGCTTTTACTGCACAGAAGGAGGCTCTTTGGCCCATCATATCAATGCTGGTCAGTGTTCACACTCCAATGTCTGTCTGCCTGCGTTCTTTGGTCCCACCTATATTTCTAGGTTATTTTTTTCCCATTCAAAATTTCCCAAGACCTTGTTGTGCATTTGTGTATTTATACAGTGATAGAGTCATAGAGATGTACAGCACAGAAACAGACCTTTCGGTCCAACTTATCCATGCCAACTAGATATCCAGAATTAATCTAGTCCCATTTGCCAGCATTTGGTCCATATCCCTCTAAATCCTTCCTGTTCATAAACCCATCCAGATGCCTTTTAAATGCAGCAATTGTACCAGCCTCCACCACTTCCTCTGGCAGCTCATTCCATACACACACTACCCTCTGCGTGAAAAGGTTGCCCCTTAAGTCCCTTTAATTTGGAGTAAATCTATACATTCAAACGTTGGATTTTGTAATGTTTCTGCATTATTGCCATTGACTAAATTTGTTCCCATCTCATGGTGGTGGTGCTGAAGTTGTATAGAATAGTTTTGTCATCAGATTTGATGTTCGGATCCATTCCATTTTGGCTTGGAAATTATTCAGTATCGTTTTTTTCCCAAAACATACAGTGCCAGTCATCAAACATCCAAATGTCTGAATCCCATTTTCTAGAACTTGGCTGTTGCCTTGGACACTAAGTGTTGCGAATATTCGTCACAGCAATTTTTAAGACTCAATGCTTCCTCCCTCTACCACCCTTTTAGTTAGTGAGTTCCAGGCTCCCACCACCCTCTGGGTGAAAAGGCCTCAATTCCTCTCTGAACTGCCTGCTCCTTAGCTTAGAACTGTGCCTCCTGGTCATTAACCCCTCTATTCAGGGAACAGGTTTCTCCCTCGTTGTCCTCTCTATGCCCCTCAGTTCAAACAGGTCACCCTTCAGCCTCCTCTCCTCTGAGGAATACAAGCCCCTTCTATCTAGTCTCTCTACATGGCTGAATCACTCCAGCAACATACTGGTGAATGTCATACAGTAAGGAAGCAGTCATTTAGCCCTTTGAGTCCATACAGACCCTCTGAAGATCATCCCACCCAGACCGCCTGATGGCTAATCCATTCAGCCTGCACAATATGAGACAATTTAGCATGGCCAATCCACCTAACCTGTATATCTTTGGACTGTGGGGGAATCCAGAGCACCCAGAGGAAATCCATGCAGACACAGGAGAATATGCAAATCCGACACAGAGAGTTGCTCGAGGCTGAAATCAAACCCGGTACCCTGGCACTGTAAGGCAGCAGTTCTGGATGTAGGTTTGCTCACTGAGCTGGAAGGTAACATCTTCAGTGGGCCTCCAGGGGAAGCACTGCTGCTGATTCCTCCTTCCTATTTATATGTTTGGGTTTCTTTGTGCTGGTCTTGTCATTTCCTATGGTGATGTCATTTCCTGTTCTTTTTCTCAGGGGGTGGTAGATGGGGTCTAACTCGATGTGTTTGTTGATAGAGTTCCAGTTGGAATGCCATGCTTCTAGGAATTCTCGTGCATGTCTCTGTTTGGCTTGACCTAAGATGGATGTGTTGTCCCAGTCGAAGTGGTGTCCTTCCTTATCTGTATGTGGAGATACTAGTGAGAGTGGGTCATGCCGTTTTGTGGCTAGTTCATGTATACTGGTGGCTAGTTTTCTGCCTGTTTGTCCAATGTAGTGTTGTTACAGTCCTTGCACAGTATTTTGTAAATGACATTAGTTTTGCTCATTGTCTGTATAGGGTCTTTCAAGTTCATTAGCTGCTCTTTTAGTGTGTTGGTGGGTTTGTGGGCTACTGTGATGCCAAGGAGTCTGAGTAGGTATAAACCGACTGACTCCAACAGCTACCTAGACTACACCTCCTCCCACCCTGCCCCCTGCAAAAACGCCATCCCATACTCCCAATTCCTTCATCTCCGCCGCATCTGCTCCCAGGTACTGTTCAAATACCAAACAACCCAGATGGCCTCCTTCTACAAAGACCACAATTTCCCACCAGACATGATCGACGATGCCCTCCACCGCATCTCCTCCACTTTCCGCTCCTCCGCTCTTGAGCCCCGCCCCTCGAATCGCCACCAGGACAGAACCCCACTGGTCCTCACCTACCACCCCACCAACCTCCATATACAGCGTATCATCTGTCGTCATTTCTGCCACCTGCAAACGGACCCCACCACCAGGGATATATTTCCTTCCCCTCCGCTATCAGCGTTCCGAAAAGACCACTCCCTCTGTGACTCCCTCGTCAGGTCCACACCCCCCACCAACCCAACCTCCACTCCCGGCACCTTCCCCTGCAACCGCAAGAAATGCAAAACTTGCACCCACACCTCCTCCCTTACTTCCCTCCAAGGCCCCAAGGGATCCTTCCATATCCGCCACAAGTTCACCTGTACCTCCACACACATCATTTACTGTATCCGCTGCACCCGATGTGGCCTCCTCTATATTGGGGAGACAGGCTGCCTACCTGCTAAACGTTTCAGGGAACACCTCTGGGATATCCGGACCAACCAACCCAACCACCCCGTGGCTCAACGTTTCAACTCCCCCTCCCACTCCACCAAGGACATGAAGGTCTTTGGATTCCTCCATCGCCAGACTATAGCAACATGACGGCTGGAGGAAGAGGGCCTCATCTTCCGCCTAGGAACCCTCCAACCACAAGGGATTAACTTAGATTTCTCCAGTTTCCTCATTTCCCCTCCCCCCACCTTGTCTTAGTCAAATCTCTCGAACTCACTAACCTGCAATCTTCTTCTTGACCTCTCCGCCCCCACCCCACTCCGGCCTATCACCCTCACCTTGACCTCCTTCCACCTATTGCATTTCCAATGCCCCTCCCCCAAGTCTTTCCTTTTATCTTAGCCTGCTGGACACACTTCCTGAAGAAGGGCTCATGCCTGAAGCGTCGACTCTCCTGCTCCTTGGATGCTGCCTGACCTGCTGCGCTTTTCCAGCAACACATTTTCAGCAAGGGGTCTGAGTAGTCTGGCAGTCATATCTGAGATGTCTTTGATGTAGGGGAGAGTGGCATTATACAGGTGTCAGCAGTAGTACTTCACCTGGAGGCCCACTGAAGATGTTACCTAGGAGGGTGACGAAACATTTGGAAATGAACCTTCCAGCTCAGCGAGCAAGCCTACATCCAGAACCTCAACCTGAGCCTCAAATCTTCTCAAAACTCAGTGAGGCAGCAGTGCTAACCAGAGAGACCCGTCTCCTCTGCACCGTCTGCTGTGCAATCACATCCTACAGTGTGCTGACCAGAACTGCACACTGCCCGCTAACTAATGTCCCCAAACAGCTCCATTGTAACCCCTCCCACTCAAATAAAAGTTAAAGTCAAAAAGTGCCGTGCTGGAAAAGCAAAGCAGGTCAGACAGCATCCAAGGAGCAGGGGAGTCAACCTGGTCCTGATGAGGGGCTTATGGCTGAAACGTTGACTCTGCTGCTCCTTGGATACTGCCTGACCGGCTGCGCTTTTCCAGCACCACCCTCTCGACTCTGATCTCCAGCATCTGCGGTGTTCACTTTCTCCAAATAATAGTTAAGGCTAATCATCAATAATTATTAAAAACAAGCACATTTATTCTGTCCAAAGGTGCTGGCTAAATTGCTGAACATTTTAATTTTGTTTCAGGAATGATCAGCACTTATTTTGACCTGTTAGATAACGCTGCCTATGCATCAAAGGCAAAGCGATAGAATTGAGATCGAGATAAGCCACAATTAAATTGAATGTTGGAAAGTCTGGAGAGACGGATTGGTGTACTCTACTTCCCCATGTTCCCATGGTTTCACTCGCTCCTCAATCAAACAGATTAACACCTGTTCAATTTCACTGCTAAATAGTTTAGAACCCAAATTCAGTATTATCGAAAATCCAATTTAATGTTAATTCCTCTAAGTGGGAAACGTGAGACAAAGAAACAATTGAATTATGCAGACCAGAGTAAAACACATTAAGTTAATTTCTTTTCTTAATATTCCTCAGAAAAAAAAATCCGAATTTTTTTTAAAGCGGTCAGGTTCTGGATACATTGATATAGAAGAAGGCCATTCAGTCCTTTGCAGCCATTCTACATTCAGGTATATGATGGCTGCGCAATTGATCCATCTGCTGTCTATCTATTTTTACAGAAGAAAAATCTATCCATCTCACTTTTGAAATGTTGATTTGGTCTCCAGCCTTGATAGCCTCTTGGGCAAAATGTCCCAGTATTTTTTGTGGACAGAGATGTTGGCTAAACAATTGAACAATCAACTTTTAAGATGTTGCCCCTTTTGCTCTGCATGCCTGAGTTGCAAATTATACTGGATCAGCAACTGATAAACAATCATAGAATCCCTCTGGGATGGATAGAGACCATTCGGCCCATTAAGTCTGTACTGAACCTCCATCCAGACCCAGCCCTCTCTCCCTACCCGTGACCTGGGTTCAATTCCAGCCTCAGGCGACAGTCTGTGCAGAGCTTGTACGTTCTCCTCATATCTGCATCGGTTTCCTCCAGTTTCCTCCCACAGTGTGCAGGTTAGGTGGATTGGCCATGCCACACTGCCCATTGGGTCCACAGATGTGTAGGCTAGGTGGGTTAGCCATGGGAAATGCAGGGTTGCAATGATAGAGTAGAGGGGTGGGTCTGGCCTCTGCCCTCTCGACTCGGTTCAGGGGTAATGAGGGATGGGCAATATGGGCCCACATCTTATAAAAGAACCCATCTGGTTAGCTAATGCCCTTTAGGACATCCTTACCTGGTCTAGCGTCCATGTGACTCCAGTCCCATGGCAATGGGGTTGACTCTTACCTGCCCTCTGGACCGTCAGGGATGGATGAAACAGACGGTCTAGTTAGCACTGTCCAAGAATGATTAAGAAAGGATATATGGGATATGCACTGACCCACAATGTAACAAACCCATGAACCTGACCCACAACACAATGGCTAATGCATCACAACTGAGCATCACAACATCTCTCATTGTTGCAGCCGCCTGGGAGATATAAGGAACTAGGGAGGGAAGCAATAAAGCTCAGGGCTGGTCACTGGGGAGCCCTCTGCAATACGTCATCCGTAGCACTCTTTTACTGGACCAGGAGTCTTGTCAGCACATGCCCCCTATGTCATTTCTCATTCTAGCTAGGCCACCTTCTATCATCCATCCCTGATGGCCCAGAGGGCAGGTAGCAATCAACCACATTGCTGTGGGTCTGGAGTCACATGTAGGCCAGCTCAGGTAAGGATGGCAGTTTCCTTCCCCAACGGGCATTAGTTAACCAGATGGGTTTTACCAACAATAGATTCATAGCCATTGTTAGACATTTTATTAAATTCAAGTTCGACCATCTGCTTGGCAAGATTTGAACTGGGATCCCCAGAACATTACCTGGGTCTCGGTATTAACAGTCCAGTGATAATTCCATCAGCCTATTGCCTCCCCTGTTAAGGATAGAAGATTTAATTTCCTAAAGGACATGAGTGAACCAGATGACTTATAACAACAATTGGCATGGGTTATATGGTGACTTTCAGATAGCTTTATCTTCCTTTAGTTTTGAAACTTATTTCATTTTCACCGTCTGCCATGGCAGAATTTGAAGCCGAACATTAGCCTGAGGGTCAGGACTATGGGGAGAAAGTGAGGACAGCAGATCAGTGTCGAGAGTGTGGTGCTGGAAAAGCACAGCAGGTCAGGTAGCATCCGAGGAGCAGGGAAATTGACGTTTCGGGCATAAGCCCATCATCAGGAATGAGGTTCAAGCCTATGAGTCCAATGACATTGCCACGTTGCCAATGGCTTGCCTTTGAACAAAAAAAAACAGGCTGACATCCCAAGGCAGAGTGCAGTAATGTCTGAAGTGCCATTTTTCAGATGAGGAACTCCACTGAGATCCTTGGTGCTCTCTTATGTTGGGGGCAATCCATGCTGAGGACCAGGAGAATGATCTGCAGTTTGTCGGCAAATATTAGCCCCTCAACTAATAGCACGAAAAGTAGCGTATCTGATCATTACCACCCCCTAGGCTTTCTGTGTGCAAATTGGCTGGTAGCTTTTCCCATCATACAACAGTGACGACACTTTGGAAACACTTCATTGGCTGTTGGGCACTTTGGAAGGCCCAACGCTCATGGAAGGTGCTGCATTAACGTACGTCTTGCTCATTTTCTTTGACCTCAGGCAGTCGAAAGCAGTCTGGGAGTTGACAGAGGCCGGGAGTTATCAAGAAAGACAATGAAAGACAATCAGATGCTTGTGTAACAGCCACTGCATGGAGTTCCAGCACTCAATATATGACACTCACAGTAACTATCTGTTTATTGAAAAGAGTCCCAGTTTGAGTTTGGGTAGACACACCTTCCAAACCTAAATAATACATTACAGCAGTCAGCGGAGGTAACATGTTTATTAATAATGACAAGTAATTGATTTCATGAATAGTAATAAAGCCCTGCAGCATTAATATTTTATAAATTGAATGAGAATAGAGGTTACCTGTATCATTAGGCAAATAGCTTCATTGTGGTTGAGCACTGTGAGATACTGAGGTCACTATATACTTGGGAATAGACTGGTTACCTGCCAATCCAGATACAGACTAATGTATTCGTTATCCTTCTGCAAGTTGGCACAGAGACAGAATTCGTTGTTTTCAGCCAAAAGATTATTTATCTCTCTGTCATTTGAGCTCATCTGAGATGGATCAGCTCCCAAATCTTTTACTTCCTACGGCTTTGCATTTGGAAGTGCTTTCTGTCTATTAAATGACACACTCTACAACCAGGCTTCATCGTGTGTGGACAGTAGGATTAATAGGCCAACATTTGCTCCCCAATAAAACCTCAGCCATATGACCTTTCACCTTTATCATCTGACCCCAAGCCATGATGCCTCTTGTGATGCCACCTCTGTACCTGTTGAGATTCAATACAATACCACATGATAATCAGAGAGAGAGAGAGATCGGGCTCTAACTTTACTGTTACATTTTCGAAAGACTATTCTGCGAACTTCATCACCCAATGCCAGTCAATCCATCCCACATGCCCATGTTTAACTCTCTCTAGCCTTCACACAGCTGGACATTAACCAACCAATCTTGTAACCCCGCCTGCACTGCGCTATTTAAACCCAGTGAGATGCAGCACCGTGACATCATCACAAGATTGCTCCAGGGTCCGAATGTTTTTACAGAATGTGAATATTCCCACAAGACGGCCTTCTCTGGTGCTACGCTGCGCTATAATTTAGAGTTATTATTGCACCTTCCTCGACCCTAACTCCAAAAGTTCCACCTTTCTGGTAATTGCCCTGCTTTTCTGGGCTTTTTGATCTCAAGTTCAATTCACCGAGCCAACCACTGGTGATTTATTGTGCCTTCTCTCTTCACGATTGGCAACATCCTCCATTTTGGATTGTGACCCTGCTCACCGGGGTGAATTTCCGCCTCCTCATCCTGTCACCCTCACAGCCGCCTAGCACCAAATCCCACCCGGCTCTCACCTTCCCATTTCCTCTCATGCCAAAGGGAGAGGATAAAATATCACACAAGTGACTTGCAAATCTCCACAGATTCAGGCAGGATGTACATCCAAGACAGGAAGTGACCCTGCACTCAGAAACCGTATGACTCATAGTATCATTACAAAACAAATAGGTGAACAGATTATGGAAAAATGTAGAGGCAATAGGGTAGTGGTGATGGGAGATTTTAATTTTCCCAACATTGACTGGGATACACTTAGCGTCAGAGGTCTGGATGGGGTGAAATTTGTAAGAAGCGTCCAGGAGAGTTTCCTAGAGCAGTATGTTAATAGCCCAATGATGGAAGGGGCCATACTGGATCTGGTATTGGGGAATGAGCCAGGACTGGTGGTAGAAGTTGTGGTGGGGGATTTCTTTGGGAACAGTGACCACAATTCTGTAAGTTTTAGAATACTCGTAGACAAAGATGAGAGTGGTCCTAAGGGAAGAGTACTAAACTGGGCCAAGGCCAATTATATCAAAATTAGGCAGGAGCTGGGAAATGTGGATTGGACACAGCTATTTGAAGGGAAGTTGACACTTGAGATGGGGGAGGCTTTCAAAGATAGATTAAAGACAATGCAGGACAGTTATGTCCCGTTGAAGGCAAAGGATAGGAAAGGCAAGATTCGTGAGCCATGAATGACAGAAGAAATCCTACAACTAGACAAGAGGAAAAGGGAAACGTGCATAAGGTCCAGGCAGCTAAGAACGGAATGAGCCCTGGAGGAATATCGGAAGAGTAGGACAAGTCTTAAATGAGGAATCAAGCCGGCTAAAAGGGGTCATGAAACAACTTTAGCGAGCAGAGTTCACAGGAATTCCAAAACATTTTATTCTTATATAAGAAGGAAGTGAGTAACTAGAGAAAGGATTGGTCCACCAAAGGATAATGAAGGAAGGCTGCGTGCCAAACCTGAGAGAATGGGTGAGATTCTGAATGATTACTTTGCATCAGTGTCCACTGAGGAGAGGGACATGATGAATGTTGAGATTAGAGATAGAAGTTTGATTAGTCTGGATCACGTTGGCACAAGTAGGGAAGATGTGTTGGGTAGGCTAGAGGTTATTAAGATGGACAAATCCCCAGGACCGGATAGGATCTATCAGGTTGCTGAAGGAGGCAAGAGAGGACATAGCTAGGGCCCTGACAGATATCTCTGTGGCATCCTTTAACACAGGTGAGGTGCCAGAGGACTGGAGGGTTGCTCATGTTATCCCCCTGTATAAGAAGGGTAGTAGAGATATTCTGGGTAACTACAGACCAGTGAGCCCGATGTTAGTGGTGAGGAAGTTGCTGGAGATGGTACTGAGGGATAGGATATATTTATATTTAGAAAAGAATGGGTTTATCAGTGATAGGCAACATGGTTTTGTGCGGGGGAGGCCGTGCCTTACCAACTTGATAGAGTTCTTTGAGGAAATTGTTAGATGAAGGAAGAGCTGTTGATATCATATACATGGACTTTAGTAAGGTGTTTGATAAAGTTCCCCATGGTAAACTAATGGAGAAAGTGAAGTCACATGGTGCGCAGGATGTTCTAGCTCGGTGGATAAAGAACAGGTTGAGCAACAGGAGACAGAGAGTAGTAGTTGAAGGGAGTTTCTCGAAATGGAGAAAGGTGACCAGTGGTGTTCCACCGGGGTCAGTGCTGGGGCCACTGTTGTTTGTAATATACATAAATAATCTGGAAGAAGGCACTGTTGGTTTGATCAGCAAGTTTGCAAATGACACAAAGATTGGTGGAGTAGCAGAAAGCATAAGGGACTGTCAGAGAATACAGGAGGATATAGATAGACTGGAGAGTTGGGCGGAAAAGTGGCAGATGGTTTTCATTCCAGACAAATGTGAGGTGATGGATTTAGGCAAGATTAGAGCAAATTATACAATGAATGGAAGAACCTTGGGAAAAGTTGATGAGCAGAGGGATTTGGGAGTGCAGGTCCATTCTACCCTGAAGGTTGCTTCACAGGTGGATAGAGTGGTCAAGAAGGCATGTGCTTGCTTTAATCGGATGGGGTATTGGGTATAAGAGCTGGAAAGTCATGTTTACATTGTACAAGACATTGGTTCGGCTGCATTTAGAATACTGTGTACAGTTCTGGTCGCCACATTACCAAAAGGATGTGGACGCTTTGGAGGGGGTGCAGAGAAGGTTCGCGAGGATGTTGCCTGGTATGGAAAGTGCTTGCTATGAAGAAAGGTTGAATAGGTTAGGCTTATTTTCATTAGAAAAAAGGAGATTGAGGGGGGACCTGATTGAGATTTACAAAATCATGAAGGGTATAGACAGGGTGGATAGAGACAAGCTTTTTCCCAGGGTGAGGGATTCAATAACAAGAGGTCACACTTTCAAAGTGAGAGGTAGAAAGTTTAAGGGGGATACATGTGGCAAGTACTTCACACAGAGGGTGGTGGGTGTTTGGAAAGCGTTGCCAGCAGAGGTGGTAGAGTCAGGCATGGTAGATTCATTTAAGGTGTGTCTGGACAGATGCAGGAGTAGGTGGGGAGCAGAGGGATACAGATGCTTAGGAACTGGGCGGCAGGATTAGACGGTTGATTTGGATCGGCTTAGGCTTGAAGGGCCGAAGGGCCTGTTCCTGGGCTGTAAATTTGCTTTGTTCTCTTCGTAAAACAGGAAAAGTCTATACATGCTTTTTTGAAAACAATATTCACAGGATGAGGGTGTCTCTGGGTAGGCCAGCATTTTTTGCCCAGCCCTAATTGCCTGGAGATAAGTTGAGAGCCACTTCTAGAATATCGCAATTCTGGTCTCCCTGCTGTAGGTAGGTTGTGGTTGAACTTGAAAAGGTTCAGAAAAGATTTACAAGAATGATGCCAGGGTTTGCTGCTACAGGGAGAGGCTGAACAGGCTGGGGCTGTTTTCCCTGGAGCGTCGGAGGCTGAGGGGTGACCTCATAGAGGTTTATAAAAATATGAGGGGCATGGATAGGATAAATAGACAAAGTCTTAGCTGTCCTTTCCTAAAGGACATCAGTGAACCTGATGGGCTTCCCCCCCCAAACCCCCACCTCCGTCCCCCCTTCCCCCCCCCAACAATCAACAATGGTTTCATAGTCATTATTAGAATTTGTAATTCAGAGTTATTTTCAAAAAATAAATGCAAATTTCCCCAGCTGGCATTCAAACCCAGCTCCCCAGGGTCCCTGGATTAAGAGTCTAGTGGCAATACCACTAAACCATCTCCTCATTTGCTGACTACCTGGAATCACTTGGTCTCACTTCTCCCTCTTTTCATCCATGGTGCTGCAATGTTTTTTCCGTGGTTTCACTCCAGATGATTACCCAAATGCTTCCATCTGCTTCCACCACACTCCAACTCACATCATTTCAGACCATAACCATTCACTGCATGATGACATTTATCCCTGCGTCGGCTACCAGTCACCTTTTGGTGAATATCCTGTGGTTCTCGACCTCTCTATAAATTGTTTCTGTCGGGTTTCGCCTTCTTATCTCTCCTCTTCATCTTCTCTTTCCCCAAGGAGAGCAGCTTCAGACACCCCGTGTAGTTTCTTATTCCTGGAAGCATTGCCATCAGCTTTTGTCTGCACCCTCTCCAGTGTTGGCACCTCCTTCCTGGTCCAGTAGGTTAAGGGGTTGGGTTAGGGTTAGGGTTAGTTTTAAGGTTAGGTTTACGATTAGGGCTCGGGTTAAAATTTGAGTTAGGATTAGGATTAGGATTAGAGTTAGGGTTAGGGTTTGCATTAGGGTTAGGGTTAGGATTTGCATTAGGGTCAGGTTTAGGGTTAGATATAGGGTTAGGGTAAGCGTGTGTAGCTTTTGTCCAAATTGTCTTGGGACAATTCCCCATTCGGTTGGACTAATACAACAAGCTGATACATCAAATAGATCCACTGTCAATCTTTGTGAAGCTGGTTTGACACATGGCTATTTCTGTTTTGAGGATTGAGAAGAGATCAGCTCACCACCCTTTCATTTCTCATATTACTCTTCAAACAGGAGACCTTAGTGCTGGCAATATGTTAGTTGTGAGACCTGATCTTTCTTCTGAATTCTCCTATGGGATGTGAGCGTTGCTGGTTGAACAAGCATTTATTGTCCGGTCCCTAATTGCCCCTTGAGATAGACTTTCTTGAATCGCTGCAATCCATGTGGCTGTGTGTAGATCCATAAGGCCAATTATTGAACAACGGAACAGGACCGAGGGGCTGAATGGCTGACACATGCCTCAAATATGTATCTGATCAATAGATTTGCGAGTACTGAAGGGAATAAAGGGAGTCAGGACTAAGCTGGTGGGTGTGGGGGTTGTGGTTAGGGAGTGGTTGAGGGAGAGGTTCAGTCACTGATTCCACAGTAGGGGCTAACGTCTTGTCTGAAAATGTGTTGCTGGTTAAAGCACAGCAGGTTAGGCAGCATCCAAGGAACAGGAAATTCGACGTTTCGGGCCAGAGCCCTTCAGCCCTTCCTGATGAAGGGCTTTGGCCCGAAACATCGAATTTCCTGTTCCTTGGATGCTGCCTAACCTGCTGTGCTTTAACCAGCAACACATTTTCAGCTGTGATCTCCAGCATCTGCAGACCTCACTTTTTACGCTAACGTCTTGTCATCCTGCTTAGATTCTGATTAACCTCGCCTGTTCACAGCAGGTGTGTTTCAGCATGTTTTAAACCCCGGTGTAGGATGTTCCCCAGAAATCCTGAGGCGAAACTAAAAGTCTCTGTTATAACGAAGGTAAAAGCACATGGGATCTGGGGTAAGTTGGCAAGTGGACTTAGTGATAGAAGACAGAGGATGGTGATAGGAGGCTGTTTGTGTGACTGGAGCCCAGTGTACAGTGGTGTACAACAGGGATCAGGGTTGGGGTCCTGCATTGTTGGTGATATTCATCAATGACATAGATGAGAATGTGGGGAGGGTGATGAGTAAGGTTGGTCAGGTGACTGATGCTGAGGAATGAACCTGGTAGGTTCCAGGATGTGAGTGCATTGGTCAGATGTGCAGATGGAATTTAACCCTGAAAACTGGGAGACCATATACTTTGGATGAAAGAACAAGATGAGGGAGTACTCAATGAATGGCAGGACATGAGGAAGCTCAAAGGAACAGAGGGATCTTGGGGTGTTTGTTCATAGATTCCTGAAGGTGGCAGGACAGGTTAATAGGGTGGTTAAGAAGGCATAAGGGACATATGGTATAGATTATAAGAGCAGGGTGGGGGAAGAGGTTATTGTTGGAGTTGTACAGGACTTTGATGAGGCCACAGCTGGGGGGAACTGTATGCAGTTCTGGTCCCCACACTACAGGAAGGATGTGATTGCATTGGAGAGGGTGCAGAGGAGATTCACCAGCACGTTCCCTGGGATGGAGTACTTCAGCGATGGAGAGAGACTGGTGCTTAAGATTATAAAGGGCATGGACAGAGGGATAGGAAACAATTGTTTAATCACAGGGTCAACAACAAAGGGGGCATAAATTTAAAATGGAAGGCATGAGATTTGGAGGGATTTGAGGAAAAATATTTTCCCCCTGACAGTGGCAGGGCTCTCGAATGCACCGCCTGGGAGGATAGTTGAGTGCGAAATTACATGGATGAGCACCTAAAACATCTTAACATTCAAGGCTATGGGCTTGATGTGGGAAAGTGGGATTAGTGTAGGGAGCAAAATCGTTTTGGAAGTACAGCCTCAATGGACCGAAGGGTCTCTGCTGCACTCTACGATTCTATGATTCAGGTGGAAAGACACTGCCTTTAGCAAAACTTCAAGGCACATAGAGAAAACACAAGACTTGAGACTCAGATTGGCTGCAAACTCTGTTGGAGAATTGCCAGCGGATAATAACAATCTGTTTTGTGATGGATTCACAGGCAATCACCCAATGCAATAAAATAATTATCTGTTTTCCCATCTCCCACTGATAGCTGTGACTCCATTCTGTGGATTTGGCTTCAATGATGAAACATCGGGCTGAAGGGTGGGGGTGGGAGCGGAGGGGGAGGGGGAGAAAAATAAACATATTTCAGTTCTCGAGCTGAAATGGATTTCTTTTTACGCAAAGCACGGTGTATCCTCTCCAGAAATTCAGATCCACAGATGGGCCGAGACTTCTTTGATGCCGGTGAAAGAAGTGAGGACTGGATGCCGGGAGGAGCATTTTTGCTTTTTAATAATCAGCTTGCAAGGTTCCAATTAACATTCTGCGATCTCATTAAATCCCATTTATTTCTGCACCAGTGCATGCTGTGCTTTTTAAAAACCCCTCATCAAAAGCGACATTATCTATCACATCAGATCAAAGCAAGGGGCAACTCTGGGTGAAGCAGAAAGCATGTGTTAAATCAACATGGAGATTAATGTTAGATGCTTCTCTCAGCTCACCTATTTCCCTTCCAACAGAGGGCCCTTGCTTTGTTTTCTATTGTTTTTTTTCTGGTAGCTTTATCATCTCTTTTCTGATAATTAAGAAAGCACATGTTTTGTCAACATGTGTTTCAACTTGCACCATTCAGGACAGTTTTACATACAAAATGAATTGACCCACTTGCCTAATGTCATGTGGATTCTCATCGGTAAATGCACCGCTGTGGAGAGCACACCATAAATGATGATTGACAGTTCACTGCCACAGCTTTGTTTAAGATTTAACCAGGCAGGATTCTAAGATTATTTCCCCTGATTCTAAACTCACCAGCTGAGGAAAACATTCTATCTATGCCCATCCTGTTGCCCTTTCTAAGATGTTTGTGAATCTCAATGCAATCTCTTCCTCTTCCAGAGAAACTGTGGGGCCAATTTCCTCAG
Organism: Hemiscyllium ocellatum; assembly: GCF_020745735.1. NCBI lineage: Eukaryota > Metazoa > Chordata > Chondrichthyes > Orectolobiformes > Hemiscylliidae > Hemiscyllium > Hemiscyllium ocellatum. Next base: position 18,197,024 of record NC_083445.1, read on the forward strand.
CCTCACCTCATGGGATAGTCATAGGACTGTGAACCTCATCCACAGTGTCTCCATGGCAGGTATATCCCAGTTAGATAAGGAGACCAAGACTTACTCCAGCTGGGGTCTTACTAAGGTTCAGGCTATTGCACCGATGCACCTTCACTCCTGCATTTCGTCCCACTGTGATGAAGGCCAAAGGACCATGTTCACTTCCTAATTGTTCACTGCATTGACATGTTCACTCTCATGAACACAGCCACCCAGGTTTCTTTGGACACCAACGCTTCCCAACCTCTCACCATTCTGTTTCTTTATTGTATCAAAATGGATAATTTCACAAGCATCCACATTAAATTCACAGGACGTGGGCATTGTCGGCAAGACTGGAGCTTTCTTTGAACACACTGGCTTCTTGAATGTAATGAAGTGACCTGCCGAACAACTTTGGACGCTAGGAGAAAGGGAGGACTTGCAGATGCTGGAGTTCAGAGTCCAAACTGTGGTGCTGGAAAAGCGCAGCAGGCCAGGCAGCACCCGAGGAGCGGGAGAATTGACATTTCGGACATGAGCCCTCCATCAGGAATGAGGCTTGTGGGTCGGGGCTGAGAGATAAATAAGAGGGCGGTGGTGTTGAGGGGAAGGTAGCTGGGGAAAGTGATAAGGGGATGAAAGTGAGGGAGAAGGTGATAGGTTGGGGGGTGGGGGAGTGATGGACGGGTCTGGAGGGTGGTGCCGAATTGGAGAGTTGGGAGTATGTGGGTAGAGGGGAAATGTGGAAACTGTTGAAATCTACATTTAGAAGGATGTGGGCCACATGCAGGGAAATGGCGTTAGCGTGGTTGGTCATTTCGGTCAGCATGGACCAATTTGGACCAAAAGGCTGTAGGACTCTATGACACTTTCTCTTGATGACCGAGTTTTCCATGATAGGCTCTCCTCCTCTCAGCCTCTCCCCTCGCTTGACCATGTGGTGACTCTCAGGTAAAACCACCACCACAGGATCATAGAATCCCTTCATCATAGAAGGAGACCATTCAGCCCATCATGCCTGTACTGACCCTCCGAAGATCATCCCATCCAAACCCAGCCCCTTACCCTATCCCAGTAACCCTCGCGTTTTCCATGGCTAACCCACCTAGCCTGCACATTCCAGGGGCAAGTTAGCACGGCCAGTTCACCAAACCTGTACAGCATTGGACTGTGGGAGGAAACCAGAGCACCCAGAGGAAACCCACGCAGACGCAGGGAGGAGGTGCAAACTCCACTCAGAGAGTTACATGAGGCTAATGGGAGGGCAACCCCATGATCTGTTCGGATTATATTGACTTTATATTAGGTTTTTCACTTTTCTGTTCATTTTTGAGCCATTAAGGAGTTCACCACACACACACACTGGAAAGGACTAATCTGTCTGTGCAAACATTCTTTGGACCAGGCTGAGGAGAAATTTCCTCTGCACACCACTTTGTAGTTCACAGGCAATCTTCATTCTAAACGCCATTGGGTGTATGGACTGCTGCACTTGTACAAATTAATCAAAACCACTTTACACACTACAAAATGGCGACCTTCAAGAGCAAATCAAACTGTAGAACAATGGCTCTCTTGAAGGAGGCCATTTGTATCATTAAGACAATACTGGCTCTTTCAAAGGACAATAAAGCTAATTCTATTATGTTGCTCTTTTCCAAAATCCCTCTGCTTTTTATTTCCTTCACGTATTCATCCGATTCCACTCTAAGGGCTACTATTGAATTTGTATCCACCAACCAATTGGCCGACGACTTCCAAATCCTAAATGTTCTGTAAGAAATAGGACCAGGAGTAGGCCATTTGGCCTCTCAAGCCTGCTCCGCCGGTCAACGGGACCAATGCTGATCAGACAATCCTCATGTCCATTTTCCTGCCCTTTCCCTTGATTCCCTGATTGATCGAGAATCTATCGATCTCAGCCTTAAGTATACACAAGGACTCTGCCCCCAATAGCTCCCCCTGTGGCAAAGCATTCCAACTACTCACAAACCTCTGAGGGAAGAAATTCCTCCTCATCTCAGTCTGATATTGGTGCCCCTTTATTCTGAGAGTGTGGCCTCTGATCTCAGACTCTCTCATGAGGAGAAACATTCTCTCAGCATTGACTCTGTCAAGCTCCTTATGTTTCAATGAGATCACCTCACATTCCTCTAAATTCCAGTGAGTAGAGTCCCAACCTGTTTCGTCTTTGCTCATAAGACATTCCCTCCACACATTGAGCAAAACATGTTTCCCCTCAACTCCTTCAATTGATATTATTTGATCATGCAAAACAGGCTATCTGTCTAACCCTGCATTTCCCATTGCTAACCCACCTAGCCTGTACATCTTTGGACTGTGGAATGAAATCCACACAGACACGGGGAGAACATGCAAGCTCCACACAGACAGTCATTGGAGGCTGGAATTGAACCCATGTCCCAGCGCTAACCAGTGAGCCACCATGTCGCCCATTGGTATTTCATCTCTTGGAAACCACCCCTCATTATTAAACCCCTTTAACAAGAGTGAGAGTGCGTCAGTTTAAAGTGATGTGCAAGAGAAGCAAGGGTGATGTGAGAAAAACCGTCTTCATTTAGTGAGCCATTCGGGTCTGGAATGAGCTGCCTGGCCATGGGGTGGAGGCTGGTTCAACTGGGGGCATTCAGGAGGGGCATTGAATACTTGTTTAGATAGAGATGTTGTGCAAAAGCTAGAGATTGGCACGAGGGAACAATACTCAGTTGAAGAGCATGATGGGCCGAACAGCCTCATTCTGTGCTGTAACAGTTCTGCAATACAATAATGTAACTTGAGAATAACATCTGTCCTGTACACTTCAAGATGGAGATCCGGTAGAACCTGAACATTTCCAGGTATAGCTTTTACATTAACTGGTTTTTCCACTAGGGAAAGGTGGGTGATGTCTGGATTTAACAGTTCCCTTCAGAAACTGGCACACCCCAACAGTGTGGCACTGCCCACAGTACTGCAGCCTTCTGCTCAAACTGCACGCTCATACTTAACAAGTGAACCACTTTCAGGAGTGCCAGTGATTAAGGTTTCGAATTATTTTGACTTCACTTGCATATGATGGACCTTCATAACAGCATTGCCAATCAGAATCATTACTCTGTCTGAGTTTGTCCACTGCCGCTCCCCCATATCCAAATGTTTCTGTCAACCCACAGCCAACCTTTCAAATAAAGACAGAATGTCAGACCTCCACTCAACAACGCTTCATCACTGCATCAACATCAGCTATTTGAGCTCAGCAGCAGTGGGGATAGTCCGTTATCCAATCATCACTTCGTTTACTTACTCCGAAGCTCTCTATGAACTTAAATGTAAATGTTGCTTTCAGTTTAAAAGTGTAGAGGCAGCTAGACTCTCGGCACGGTGGCTCAGTGGTTACCACAGCTGCCTCACAGCACCAATTCCAACCTCGGACAACTATGTGGAGTTTGCATATTCTCCTTGTGTCTGCATGGGTTTCGTCCGGGTGCTCCGGTTTCCTCCCACAGTCCAAAGATATGCAGGCCAGGTGAATTGGACATGCTAAATTGCTCATAGTGTGAGGTGCATTAGTCAGAGGGAAATGGATCTGGGAGGGTTACTCCTCAGAGGGCTTGTGTGGACTTGTTGGGCCGAAGGGCCTGTTTCTACGATGTAGGGAACCTAATTGAATCTTAACACAATGCCAGGTTAGAGTCCAACAGGTTTAATTGGAAGCACACTACACTAGCGCTCCGAAAGCTAGTGTGCTTCCAATTAAACCTGTTGGACTATAACCTGGTGTTGTGTGATTTTTAACTTTGTACACCCCAGTCCAACACCGGCATCTCCAAGTCTTAACACAATGCTGTTTTGTGTCCTGGGAGTGTTTGTTGGGGACAGTGTAGAGAGATCTTTACGCTGTATCTAACCCTGTGCTGTCCCTCTTTGGGGAGTGTTTGATGGGGACAGTGTAGAGAGATCTTTATGCTGTATCTAACCCTGTGCTGTTCCTATCCTGCAAGTGTTTGAATGGGGGTGTTGTAGAGGGAGCTATACTCTGTAATATCTTCATGCTTTCCCTGTCTTTGGTGTGTTTAGTGGGGACAGTGTAGAGGCGGCTTTACTCTCTGTGTAATCCTATGCTGTCGCTGTCCTGGGAATGTTTGACGAGGGCCATGTAGAGAGAGCTTTACTCTGTATTTAACCCCCATGCTGTTCCTGTCCTGGGAGTGTTTGATGGGAACAGTGTAGAGAGACCTTTACTCTGTATCTAACCCCATGCTGTCTCTGTCCTGGGACTGTTTGATGGGGACCGTGTAGAGGAAGCTTTACTCTGTATCTGACCCTGTGCTGTCCCTGTACTGGGAGTGTTTGATGGGGACCGTGTAGAGTGAGCTTTACTCTGTATCTGACCCTGTGCTGTCCCTGCACTGGGAATGTTTGATGGGGACAGTGTAGAGAGAGCTTTACTCTGTATCTAACCCTGTGCTGTCCCTGTCCTGGGAGTGTTTGATGTGGGACAGTGCAGATAGACTTTTACTCTGTACCTAACCCCGTGCTGTCCCTGTCCTGGGAGTGTTTGATGGGGGACAGTGTAGAGGGAGCTTTACTCTGTGAGTGTTTGATGGGACAACACAGGGTTAGATACAGAGTAAAGCTCTCTCTACACTGTCCCCATCAAACACTCCCAGGACAGTGCAGAGAGACCTTTACTCTGTATCTAACCCCGTGCTGTCCCTGTCCTGGGAGTGTTTGATGGAGGACAGTGTAGAGGGAGCTTTACTCTGTATCTAACCCTGTGCTGTCCCTGTCCTGGGAGTGTTTGATGGGGACAGTGTAGAGGGAGCTTTACCCTGTATCTAAACCTGTGCTGTCCCTGTCCTGGGAGTGTTTGATGGAGTCCAATTTTAAAACATGTGTCAAATTCAGAAGGAAAAAAAAGCAGTAGTGTTGCCCCCTGCATCTGAAATATCGAGTGGAGCAGTCATTATATCAGAGGGTTCAATGTTCCAGAGAATGGAGTCAGTGACTCTCCTCTGTGTTGCATAGAAATATCTGCTGCACAGTCATCTGGAATCCTGATTAAATAACGCTTTTCAATACATGCATTGTCCCTGGATTAGTGGGCGTTATCCTCAACTCTGACTCAGGAAGTTGTGGGTCCAAATCCCATCCCGATGACGTAAGGCTATTATCCAATTGGCTCTGTGTACCCATGAGGGGCTGCTGGCCATGGTAGAGTACCCCTCATCCAAGTTGCTTGTCACAAAACGTACACTTGGAAGCAGGGTCCAATCCAGATCTTAAAGTATTCTTCGACCAACAGCTGTTTGGAACAGAATAGATGATCACATTTCTGTCTTTGTGTAAAAGGAAAATCTGGCAACAGTTGGATCGAATTGGCCAGAAAAGCACTTTGGAATGCACTGAAACAATGAGAAATGTCTGTCTTTTGTTTTGACACTTGGAGGAGGGGGAATATAGATCGAGCGCATTCATCGTCCTCATGTGGACAGTGCTAATGGCAATTAAGGTTGGGCGAGGATGCCCAGTCTTAGGTCAAGGGAATTGGGCACGGTGTGATGAAAATAAGCCCCCACCCCGCTTTTCCCACCTCTTTCAAGCAGAATATTCATGAGTCTTTAAAGTACCAAAACACCTCTTCTGCCCATGTGATGCACTCTGAGGTTAAATGCTCCACACAGTATTTCCGCAGGCTTTTATCACCTGATATGATTAGATTACTTACAGTGTGGAAACAGGCCCTTCAGCCCAACAAGTCCACACTGACCCGCCGAAGCGCAACCCACCCATACCCCTACACGTACCCCTTACCTAACACTACAGGCAATTTAGCATGGCCAATTCACCTGACCCGCACATCTTTGTGACTGTGGGAGGAAACTGGAGCACCCGGAAGAAACCCACGCAGACACGGGGAGAACGTGCAAACTCCACACAGTCAGTCGCCTGAGGCTGTGAGGCAGCAGTGCTAACCATTGTGCCACCGTGCCGCCCACTAATGGTGGCACAGTGATGAGCACTGCCGCCTCACTAGTACCAGGAACCTGGGTTCGATTCCAGTCTCGGGTGGCGTTTGCACATTCTCCCTGTGTTTGTGTGGGTATGCTCTGGTCTCTCCCGATAGTCCAAAGATGTGCAGGTTAGAGTGGATTGGCCATGCTAAACCGGCTGTAGTGTGCTGGGCTAGCCATGGGAAAGCACAGGGATGGGGTGGCTCTTTTGGACAGTCAGTGTGGATATGATGAGTCAATTGGCCTGCCTCCATACTGTAGGGATTCTATCCAGCCATTCTCCAATCTGGCTTGTCATTTCTTCTTGATTCAGATTGTTTTGGAATTCCTTGATGCTATTCACCATGACCGTTCTCTGACATAAAGAGCACCCCTTGCTCTCTGCTGCACGTGTGCGAGTCTGTTGGCTGGTTTGTCAGCGCAGAGGGAGCCCAGCAGTGTTTGAGGTTGGTTTGCAGGGTCTGCTTTTCCAGCCTTGCCAATTGCCTGAGGGCTGCAGAAAACCTTCAGTTTTGGGCAGCACGGTGGCACAGTGGTTAGCACTGCTGCCTCACAGAGTCAGAGACCCGGGTTCAATTCCTGACTCAGGCGACTGACTGTGTGGAGTTTGCATGTTCTCACCGTGTCTGCGTGGGTTTCCTCCGGGTGCTCCGGTTTCCTCCCACAGTCCAAAGATGTGCGGGTCAGGTGAATTGGCCATGCTAAATTGTCCGTAGTGTTAGGTAAGGGGTAAATGTAGGGGTATGGGTGGGTTGCGCTTTGGCGGGTGGGTGTGGACTTGTTGGGCCGAAGGGCCTGTTTCCACACTGTAAATAATCTAAATTGACCACCAAGTGGGGTGCACTCACTCGAACAGGAGAGTGAGTCTGTGGTGACTTTACCATTAATTAGTGGCAACTTAAATGTTATGGACTCCAGCTTCAATCTGAGGAGGCTTTCAGATACAATGGGTAATGTGCCTATTTCTGGGCCAGGGGCACTGGGTTGAAATCTTGTGTGGGTCATAGTGTCTATGGAAGGTGCATCTATGTCAGAGACTAACAGTGTTAATCGAACTTCAATTGTTTCAGTATGCATGGATCTATCCAAACGAAGTGGAAGACACAATCCTTGGGAATGGGGATAGGAAAAAGTTTGATTCTTACCCACAAGTGGACAAAATTGACCCTTCATCATTTTAAAGACCCCCCATTTTCTCTCTGTGCTAGAGTGAAGACTTCCAACCTTTCTAGATTGCTATAATCGCTCGGTTTTGGGCATTACTTGAATAAATCTTTTCTTTTTGCTGTTCCTATTGTCCCATCACCTTCTTTTACTCGTTACAGAGAGAGGAACAGAGCGCAGAACTCTGAGCATGTTGCCCATGCTAGATCAACACAGCCTCTCTCTACTCAATTCTACCCCACTCAAAACAGACCCCATCATCTATTCACTTAGCAGAACACTCATACATGCTGACACCATCTGTCCCATTCAGGAGATATCCCATTCAAACGAAGGGAAGGAGACACACTTGGCTGGTATAAAGGTGAGATCACTATAGTCTTTGAGAACCATGGAATCCCTACTGTATGGAGTTAAAAATCACACAACACCAGGTTATAGTCCTGGTGTTTTGTGATTTTTAACTTTGGCCACCCCAGTTCAACACAAGTTCCTTCAAATCAAGGCTACAGTCTAGAAGCAGATCATTTGGCCACATCCACTCTCTGTAGAACTTCTTACCAGGCTCAAGCTCCTACTCTATCCCTGCATTCCCATGGCTAACACACCTAAGCCTACACATCCCTGGACACTATAGGGGAAATTTAGCATCAATCCACCTAACCTGCACACCTTTTGACTGTGGGAGGAAACCCACACAGACATGGGGAGAATGTGCAAACTCCACACAGAGAGTCACGCGAGGCTAGAATCGAACCTGGGTCCCTGGTGCTACAAAGTAGCAGAGCTAACCACTGAGCCACTGTGCTGACTATAGTGCTGCCCTACTCTCCCCCTCCCCACCTCTTTCATTACTTGCAGGGATGAATGGTGACAGTTTAACCTGAGGGGTTAAGCAAGGGGTGAGGTTGAGAGAGTAGGCCCTTGAACCTCAAAGTGGAGGGCCAGTATAGCCATTAAATTCATTTCCAAATATGATTTTTTTTCCGTTAAACTGACTTCTCCCTTGGAACTATGATGGTGCCTGGTTCGATGGCCTGCTCCCTGTCCAATTGAGATCATGGCCCTTCCTCCCAATATGGGTATCCTCTGTATTCTATTGCTGGTATCTTCAGAGCTGGGGTCCAGCTGGTTTTCAGACTCCCCCTAGGGAACAAAGGACATCTGTTTCCCACCAAGACTATCACTGCAGCCTCTGAAAACCAACATGGCTTCCCCCCTCAAGGAGAACTTGTTGCTGGAGTGATCGCCCCCTCCTGGCCTGTACAGCAGTCACATCCACTTCCCTTTCCAAAGATGCTGAAGCTCACTCAGAGGCACATTAACAAACGTAGTTAGGTTTCTGACTGACGCCTTTGATTTGATTGATTATTGTCACATGTACCGAGATACAGTGAAAAGTATTGTTTGTGTGCTAACCAGATAAATCATACCCAACAAGTGTACATCAGGGCAATAGAACAGCATACAGAATACAGTATTGCAGCCATGGGAAGGTGCAGAGTAATATATGAGGGGTCCTTTCATAAGTCTGATAACAGTGGGGAAGAAGTTGTTCTTAAATCTGTTGGTACACATTTTGCAAACTCTTATATCTTCTGCCGCAAGGGAGAAGCTGGAAGAGATTATAACTGAGGGGTGGGACGGGTCTTTGATGCTGCGTTCCTGAGGCAGCAGGAAGTGTAGATGGAGCCAATGGGATGGGAGGCTGGTTTGCCTGATGGACTGCACTGTGTTCGCAACTCTCTGTAGTTTCTTGCAGTCCTGGGAAGAGCAGTTAACCATGCTGTGATGCATCGGGACACAGAATTTATAGCAAAAGTTTACAGTGTGACTAAAAAATACCTTGATTGTTTGTTAAGTCTCTCGTCTGTTAGAATGACCATGACGGTTTCATATGTAAATCACAAAACCTTTTTTAGAAGTTACCTTCTCAGGTGAACTTTAACAATTGGTGTCAGCCCAGATAGTGTGTTGAAGGTGTTAGCCCCCTGTGTGCTGCTGTCTGTGCCATAATGTTTAGACTGATTCTAATCTAAAAAAATGAGTTAACAGAGAGAAGGAGTGAAACTATCATGGTCATTCTAACAGATGAGAGACTTAACAAACAATCAAGTTATTTTTCAATGTATAATTTCATACGATAAACTTTTGCTATAAATTCTGTGTCTTACAATTGTGTACTCCACAACCATCTGATGAAGGAACATTGCTCCGAAAGCTAGTGCTTCCAAATAAACCTGTTGGACCATAACCTGGTGTTGTGTGATTTTTAACTTTGTCCACCCCAGTCCAACACCAGCATCTCCACATCATGACATCTGGGCAGGACATTTTCCATTGTGCATTTGTAGAAATTGGTACGTGTCTTTGTGGACATGCTGAATTTCCTTAGCCTCCTGAGGAGGTAGAGGTGTTGATGCTCTCTTGACCATGACACGCTCTCTTAACCATGACATCAATGTGGATGAGCCAGGACAGATTCTTGGTGATATTAGCCTGCAGCCAATGAACTGCATTGTTTGCTCCAACAGCCGCAGAGTCCTGTTTATAATGGACAGGCACTGTAAGGTGAACTGCCAAAGGGTAATTGCATGTTGTAAGTGGCGGTTAGGGAGAGCTTGTGGTTGGTGTCTTCGCAAACATAGCCCCTCAGGACCTGATGGTGAAAAGTAGGAATCACTAAATAGTGAATCACAAAAGTGAATGGAGAAATGTTAACTCAGCTCCCAACACGGACCAGAGGGGGGCAGCAAAACCTCAGCACTCATGAGCTGAACAGTCAATCTCAACAATGTCCCACTGAGGGTACAGCTCCTGGCTGTAATTTATATCTCAGAACATACACCCCCAGAACACTGTTTCATTGGCAAACTCTGCTCAGTGTGCTTGGGGAAACTGTTGATAGGAAAATATGTATTGTTCCTTCATTTAATATGACATGAATAAAGAATTGAGTGAGAATTTATCTCTTCAAATCTTTACTTCTCTGGCAGTGATGGAGACTCTCATATTCTGACGCCCTCATGTCTCCCCATCCCGTCCTTGCCCTGTTCTATCTCTGCAATCTCCTCCAGCCTCGGCCTTCCGGGCCCTTGACCGTGTCCAATGTAATCTCTCAACCATTGGAGACTGTACCTTCAACCACCTGGGCTCTGAGATCGGTAGTTATTCCCTGAAACCTCTCATCCTCTCCAAGGGGACTCTTAAAATCTCATTAAGGCCCATCTCTGGGAGTAGGCTTACTAGTGACTGCTCTGACATTCCCATATGTGGTTCGGGGTCAAATTTAGATTAGTAGTTGTCCTTATCATCTTGCCTTTCTTCATCTTTCTGATCAAGAAGTATTGCTTTACCACATTAAATTTCATCCATCTGTCTGGACACTTCACCAGGTATGGGATTGGCCTCCTGAAATCCGTTTCGTTGTTTGGTGTATTTTCAAGTTTCATATTATCTACAAACTTGTAATATATGCTCTACACACTGACTGCAGACACCAGACGACAGTGATGACAGAATCTCAGAACTGTTACAGTGCAGGAGGAGGCCATTCGGCCCACTGTGCCAGTCTCACTTGTAACCCTGCACATTCTCCCTTTATAGATAATATTCCGATACCCTCCCATTGAATTGGTGTCCACCAAACTCTTCGGCATTGCATCTCAGACCCTAAACATTTGTTGTTAAGAAAAGGATTTTTTTTCACATCTCGTCATTGCTGATAATTTTTTTTAAAAATCCAAACCTGGGATGTCTCTTGTGTAATTCTTTTACATCAGAAGTCACAAGACACCAGGTTATAGCCCATCAGGTACTATGAAAGCTTGTGATTTCAAACACATGTGACTTCTGACCTTGTCCACCCCAGTCTAATATCAGCACCTCCATATCAATTCTTTCGTGAACAAGAAAAGTTCTCCCCCTTGCAACCTTCTCATGATTTCAAACAGACCCTCCACACTTCTCTAGGGGAAACAGTCCCACCTTCCTCCACTAACCTTTTGTAATCGAAGTTCCTCACCTCTAGAACCATTCACGTGAATCTTTTTTTGCAGTCTCTCTAACGACCTCACACTTCCCAAAGTGTGATGCCTAGAAATGGACACAGTACTACAGCTGAGATCAAAACCAGTGTTTTATATCAGGTTAATATAACCTCCTTATCTTTGGACATGCTTCCCCTCTTAATAAACCCTCAGATACAGTATACATTGTGAAACTCTCTCTCCATGAGAAAACATAAGAACTGTTCACCCAGACAGGAACTGCAATGAAGTAAAAGTACAGCCACATTCAGAAATGCATGCAGTTGTTGTATTGGAATTAGATTAGATTAGATTACTTACAGTGTGGAAACAGGCCCTTTGGCCCAACAAGTCACACCGACCCTCCACAGAATGTTGTTTGGGATTAGATTAGATTAACCTTCCTACAGTATGGAAACAGGCCCTTCAGCCCAACAAGTCACACCGACCCTCCACAGAGTAACCCACCCAGACCCATTCATCTACCCTATATTTTTTAGATTAGATTAGATTACTTACAGTGTGGAAACAAGCCCTTCGGTCCAACAAGTCCACACCAACCCGCTGCAGCGCAACCCACCCAGACCCATTCCCCTACATTTGTGGGTGGCACGGTGGCACTGTGGTTAGCACTGCTGCCTCACAGCGCCAGAGACCCAGGTTCAATTCCCGACTCAGGCAACTGACTGTGTGGAGTTTGCATGTTCTCCACGTGTCTGCGTGGGTTTCCTCCGGGTGCTCCGGTTTCGTCCCACAGTCCAAAGATGTGCAGTATAGGGTAAATGTAGGGGTATGAGTGGGTTGCACTTCGATGGGTCGGTGTGGACTTGTTGGGCCGAAGGGCCTGTTTCCACTCTGTAAGTAATCTAATCTAATCTAATCTAATCCTGCACCTAACACTACGGGCAATCCAGCGTGGCCAATTCACGTAACATTTTTGGACTGTGGGAGGAAACCAGAGCATCCGGAGGAAACCCACGCAGACACTGGGAGAAGGTGCAAACTCCACACAGGTCATCGCCCAAGGCTGGGATTGAACCTGGGTCCCTGGCGCTGTGAGACAGCAGTGCTTTGAAGCATGACATACTGAGTTGTGCTGGTGTGCGCGGCTTTTGCAGAGTTTAATGTTTCTTGCCTTCTGAGAAACTTTTAAGGAACCCTTTCTTTTTCCATTTCCATCCTGTCCAATTCCTCCACTAATTCCTCATTTCCTCTTCGTGAATGAAGGCAGACGCAAGTTACACGAGTCTCGTAACAGCCTCCAGAGAGCGTTTACCATTGTTGGTCTCTAATCAGCTGCACCCTTCCTTCGAACATTTGTATGTTTGCCGGGGACAGTCACAGGATTGAGTCATTCATAGTTAATCCTATAGGGACATAGGTTCAAATCGATGGGGGTGAACTATAAATTCAAGGAAAATATGGAATTAAAAATTCGCCTGACTTTAATCATGTAACCTTTGTCAGTTGTTAAAAAAATACTCATCTGGTTCCCTAATATCTTTTGGAGAAGGAAACTGCCATCCTTACCTGGTCTGGCCTACATGTGACTCCAGACCCACAGTCAATGTGGTCAACTCTTAACTACCCCTTGGGCGATTCGGGATGGGCAATGTGACGCTCCATTAAAAGAAAATTAAAATATTGCCACCCCATCTCGGTGTGCTGTCAATTCCAATTTGGCTTAGTTTAACTAATTGTTCCATATTCAAAAATATTTGAATTAATATTCAAGATAGGGGTAGGACTCTATGAATAAGTGATTTTTGTTTTGCAGCATACTGGGTTGAGTCAGTGTGGTTATACGGCACAGAAAGTCGGGCTTTTCAGTCCATTCTGGTCATCAATTGACTCTAAACACGTTTTCTAACACCATATTCCCTCACTGCACACTGGGCTGAAGCCACTCAAACTCACACTCGACAGTGACAGAACAGAGCCATCCCTTAGCAAAGTGAAAGTTGGCACAGTCTCAGTGGGTCATCAGTTGCTCTTGCATTAGAGAGAGAAACCCGAGTGTCACCGCGACGCAGGCAAGGTTTGAGTAGATAGTGCCTTCACAGTTGATGGGGTATACAGATCATTCTGGTATAACACACGTTTTGTCAATGCGAATTGGCTATAACGCGATTGACGAATTGTGGACAAGGTGAACTCTGCTGAATGGGTATACAGCACCATCTTTCACAACACGGGTTTTCACAGGAACACAATGATCGAGTTATAGCAGATTGACTTGTATTGAACCCATAACGTAGGATCCCTAGTTGTGGAAGCAGGCCATTCGGCCCAATGACTCCACATCGACCCTTGGAAGAGCATCCCACCAAGACCCACCCCCTGTAACTCTGCATTCCCCATGGTTAACCTACTAGCCTGCATATCACTATGGGTAATTTAGTATGGTCAATCCACCTAACTTGCACACCTTTGGACTGTTATAGCCAATTCACATTGACAAAATGCGTGTTATACCTGTACCCAAAAACTGTGAAGGCACTATCTTCTCAAACCTTGCCTGCGTTGTGGGAGGAAACCCACACAGACACAGGGGGAACATGCAACCTCCACACAGACAGTTGTCCAAGGGTGGAATTGAACCCAGGTCCCTCGCGCTGTGAGGCAGCAGCGCTAATCACTGAGCCACCGTGCCACCACCATGTCGGATATGTTCACTACAAATCGGTCATCCAGCCAACTGAGCCACCAGAGTAGACATCGGGTGTTGCCTGTGGCTGGAGCGTCACTTCTCAAGTCAGCTCCTCTGCCGACATCTGATCACCATCGTCCCCCAATCCAGCCTTAGCACAATGATGAGGGAATCTTCATAAATAGCTCCCTATCAAGGCTTGGGGACGCCGTGAGATGGGCTAATAATGACTTACGTCAAGACTAATGAATTAAAACAATTAGCAGCCTGGCTGTTTTTGTTCATTCTGTTCCATTCTATTAGGCAGCATGAGGCAGGAGATGCATGCACTTTCCACCAGCTCAGTGGCATCGCCATCAGCCACAGTTTAATAGCCTTCCTTCTACAAGTTCCTCAGTGACTGTTTTCATTATAAACTGCACGGGTCTACTCACTAATGCAATTTAATATCAAGCTTCATTGGTTACAGACTGCTTCTTAATCCCCAGCCAGGGAAATGGGATTTTCAAAAAAAGAGAAAAAAAAACAGAAAGACTAGTTTATACTTTGAGGTTCGGCTGCTCATCTCTTACACTTATTCTCTGAATTATTTATATCGTTTAAGATCAATATAACTTTTCCCAATGCCATCTGCTGTCATGCAGCTAGCTTTGCAAACATCGACATCAACCACCCCCCCCTCCCCCCCACCCCCACCACCCAATGGTTTCTGGCATGACCAAGTGAAAATGGATTCATTTTCCAGTTTGCTGTCTTCGACCCCTCCTCCTCTTAATGCCTGAGGGGGTGCGGAGATCCGGGAGACTGACTGGTGGAGCGAGCAATCGTTAAACCCACCACAAACCTATTCTCAAGCACCCCGCCCCCACCAATATTAAACCCTTCCCTGGGAAGATCTCTGTCAGCCTTTCATAGAACATAGAACATAGAACATGACAGCGCAGTACAGGCCCTTCGGCCCTCGATGTTGCGCCGTCCTGTCATACTAATCTGAAGCCCATCCCACCTACACTATTCCACTTATGTCCATATGCCTGTCCAATGATGACTTAAACGCAGTTAAACTTGGCGAATCTACTATCGTTGCAGGCAAAACATTCCATACCCTTACTACTCACTGAGTAAAGAAACTACCTCTGACATCTGTCTTATACCTATCTCCCCTCACTTTAAAGTTGTGTCCCCTCGTGTTTGCCATCCTCATACTTGGAAAAAGGCTCTCCCTGTCCACCCTATCTAACCCTCTGATTATCTTATATGTCTCTATTAAGGCACCTCTCAACCTTCTTCTCTCTAACGAGAACAGCCTCAAGGCCCTCAGCCTTTCCTTGTAAGACATTCCTTCCATACCAGGCAACATCCTAGTAAATCTCCTCTGCGTCCTTTCCAAAGCTTCCACATCCTTCCTATAATGCAGTGACTAGAACGCTACACAATACTCCAAGTGTGGCCGTACCAGAGCTTGTACAGCTGCAGCATAACCTCCTGGTTCCGGAACTCAATCCCTCTATTAATAAAAGCCAAAACACTGTATGCCTTCTTAACAACCCTGTCAATCTGGGTGGCAACTTTCAGGGATCTGTGTACATGGACACCGAGATCTCTCTGCTCATCTGTACTCCTAAGAATCCTACCATTAGCCCAGTACTTTGCATTCTGATTACTCCATCCAAAGTATATCACCTCACACTTGTCCACATTAAACTCCATTTGCCACCTCTCAGCCCAGCTCTGCATCCTATCTATGTCTGTGTGCAACCTACTTTGTCACTATCCACAACTCCACCGACCTTTAATGTCATCTGCAAATTTACTAACCCACCCTTCTAAGCCCTCATCCAGGTCGTTTATAAAAATGACGAACAGCAGTGGACCCAACATCGGCCCTTGCGCTATGCCACTAGTAACTGGACACCAAGATGAACATGTTCCATCAACTACAACCCTCTGTTTTCTTTCAGCAAACCAATTGCTGATCCAAACTGCTATGCCTCCCACAATCCCATTCCTCTGCATTTTGTAAAATAGCCTACTGTGGGGAACCTTATCGAATGCCTTGCTGAAATCCATATACACCACATCAACCGGTTTACTCTCATCTACCTGTTTGGTCACTTTGTCAAAAAAGTCAATAAGATTCGTTAGGCACGACCTACCCTTCACAAAACCTTGGTGACTGTCCCTGATCAGATTATTCTTTTCTAGATGGTTATAAATCCTATCTCTTATAACCTTTTCCAACCCTTTACCAACAACTGAAGTGAGACTCACTGGTCTGTAATTATCAGGGTTGTCTCTACTACCCTTTTTGAACAAGGGAACCACATTTGCTATCCTCCAGTCCTCAGGCACTATTCCCTTGCTTCCCAGGGGATCCTAGGATAAATCTCATCCAGCCCAGGGGACTTGTCTATTTTCACACTCTGCAGTATTTCTAATACCTCCTCCTTGTGAACCTCAATGTCTTCTAGTCTAGATGCAAGTATCTCTGCATCTTTTTAGCCAACATTTTCATTTTCTATAGTGAACACTGTCGAAAAATATTTATTTAGTGCTTCCCCTATCTCCTCGGACTCCACACACAACTTCCCACTATTATCCTTGAATCCCTAATTTAACTCTCGTCATTCTTTTATTCCTGACATACCTATGGAAAGCCTTAGGGTTAACCCTGATCCTATCCGCCAACAACTTCTCATGTCCCCTCCTGGCTCTTCTGAGCTCTCTTTTTAGGTCTTTCCTGACTTCCTTGTAACCCTCAAGTGCCCTGAGTTTTCACATATTGTCCTAACAAAAGCCGCGTTCTTCTTCTTGACCAGGGATCCCACTTCCTTAGTAAACCACGGCTCATGTGTTCCATATCTTCCTCCCTGCCTGACAGGTACATATTTATCTAGGACACACAGGAGCTTTTCCTTGAATAAGATCCACATTTTTAATGGGCTCATTAATGCAGTTTCCTTCCCCATTCTACGCTTCCTAAATCTTTCCTAATTGCATCATAATTTCCCTTCCCCCAGCTGTAACTGCTGCTCGGTGGAGTACACCTATCCCTTTCCATCACTGATAGAATTGTGATCTCTATCTCCAAATTGCTCACCTACTTCCAAGTCTAACACTTGGCCAGACTCGTTACCCAGTACTAAATCTAAAGTGGCTTCGCCCCTTGTGGGCCTGTCTACATACTGTGTCAGGAAGCCCTCCTACACACACTGGACAAAAACTGACCCATCTATAGTACTCGTACTGTAGTGATCCCAGTCAATATTTGGATAGTTGAAGTCCCCCATGACAACTACCCTGCCTCTCTCACTCCCATCGAGAATCATCTTTGCTTTCCTTTCGCATTGGATCAGCCCTTTTGTATTTCTCCATAGATCAAGATAACAAGTCCACATTCTTTGTAAGAAAACATCTTTGTCTTCCCTTCATTTGTGGGATGTGGGCATCGCTGGCTGGGCCAAGCATTTATTGCCCGTCCCTAGATTTTAGATTAGATTCCCTACAGTGTGGAAACAGGTCCTTCAGCCCAACCAGTCCACACTGACCCTCCAAAGAGTATCCCATTTTCCTCTGACTAATGCACCTAACACTATGGGCAATTTACCAGTTCACCTGACCTGCATATCATTGGACTGTGTGAGGAAACTCACACAGACATGGGGAGAATATGCAAACTCCACACAGACAGTTGCCCGAGGCTGGAATCAAACCTGGGACCCTGGGGCTGTGAGGCAGCAGTGCTAACCACTGAGCCACCATGCCACCCTTGCAAAGCTAGGGGTGAGCTGCCTTTCTGATAGTTGCATTCATCTGCTGTGGGTTGACCCACAATGCCCTTAGGGAGGGAATTAAAGGATTTTGACCCAGCAACACTGAAGGAACAGTGATATATTTCCAAGTCAGGATGGTGAGTGGCTTGGAGAGCAACTTGCAGGAGGTGGTGTTCCCATGTATCTGCTGCCCTTGTCCTTCTAGAAGGAATTGGTCATTGATTTGAAAGGTGCTGTCTAAGGATCTTTGGTGAATTTCTGCAATGCATCTTGTAGATAGTACACACTGCTGCTACTGAGCATCTGGGGTGGAGGGAGTGTATCCTTGTGGATGTGATGCCAACCGAGCGGAGGCTGCTTTGTCCTGGATGGTGTTGAGCTTCTTGAGTGTTGTTGGAGCTGCCCCCATCCAGGCAAGTGGGGAGAATTCGATCCCACTGCTGCCTTGTGCCTTGTCGATGATGGACAGGCTCTGGGGAGTCAGGAGGTGAGTTACTCACCACAGTATTCCCAGCCTCCCACCTGCTCCTGTAGCCACTGTGTTTATGTGATGAGCAGTTGAATTTCTGGTCAATGATAACCCCCAGGATGTTGATAGTGGGGGTTCAGTGATGGTAGCACCATTGAACGTCAAGCGACAGTGGTGAGATGGTCTCTTTCTGGCAATTGTCATGGCCTAGCATTTGTGTGGCACGGACATTGTTTGGGGTTTGGGCATTGTTGGCAAAGATGGCATCCATAGCCCCATCGCCCTCTCCCTGACTGACCCAATCAAGGGACTCATGATTAATTTGCTTCTTCTTTCTCACACAATTTCTTACCATCCACACAAGACGTACCGCAGGCGTACTTCTTCATTAGAAAGAAACAAGTGATAGTTTCTAGCTTGACGGTAAATATTCTCCAAGCTTACCAAAGGTGAGGGAGCCCTGAACCTCCACAGCTAGTAACACAACATTGTTGGCTTCCTTCACTTGGCTTCTAACCAGCTGAGCTCATAGCCAGCACCACCGCCCTCGTCCTCCCTACGTTCCTCCAGGTTGTTGAGATTCAAAGAATTCAGCCTTGCTGAGTTGCCTCCTGACTAATCGCCATCTCCCTTCGAACTTTGGGTCGAATTGTTTTAACACCCCATCCTCCTTCGCCAGGAGGTCACCAGTATCTGAGCTCGCACCGAGATCTCTCAATTGTGTCTGCCTACATTTGAAAATTCTCCCCCTGGTTTACAAATCTCTCCAAGGCCTTACCCCAACCCTCTGTCTCTCTGTGATCTCCTGCAAGCCCTCTGAGATCCTCCTTTTCTAGCTCTTTATCCTTATTTTCTTTACTTTTAACAAAGGCGCCTGTTGGGGGACTAGGTCCGATGCTTTGGAATTCTTTGTCTCTCTCTCTCTTTCTCTCTCTCTCTCTCTCTCTCTCTCTCTCCCCCACCCCTCCTCCTTTCAGTTGATCCTAAATTCACACTCCCTGAACCAATGCTTGGAACCTCTCCTTCCTGGTGACAATTAATTTCACTGTCTCTGCTGAAGTGCCTTTTAGTACAAGTGACTAGTTTGAGAAAGCCATTCCTCAGCAGAAACCCAGTTAAAGGATTAAGTCGCACACCGAGAGAGTTTTAATCATCTGACTGTATTCAAAAGTAATGAATGTATGCGATAATTAATGCTACTACATGGCCATCAATGTTGCTTATTAATTAGGTCAGGCAATTATGGAATTACATAAAAGGGAGGTCTAACAAATGTACATGTCAATCACTATGGGGTTCCTGCGGTGCAGTGCTATGTCTCTATCTCTGATCCCAGAGGCCTTGCTCCAAACCCTGTCTGCCAATAGGTGTGCAATGTTCAATTGATTAGAAAATATCTACATGTCAAGCATTGCCTCCCCCTGGTGGTGCAGTAGTTAATAACACCTCCTAGTGCCATTTTACGGGTCCCACTGGAAAATGTCTAACAGGAGTGAAAGTTAGTTATTGTGGTGCAGTGGTAGAGTCAATGTCTCTAAGTTAGAAGGCCAGGTTAAAGTCTCACCTGCTCCAGAGGTGTTATGAATCACATAGGCATAGAATCCCTACAGAGTGGGAACAGGCCATTTGGTCCAACAAGTCCACGTCGACCCTCCGAAGAGTAACCCACCTAGAGCCATTCCCTACATTACCCCTGACTAGAACACTACAGGGCAATTTAGCATGAGCAATTCACCTAATCTGACATCTTCGAATTGTGGGAGGAAACCGTAGCACCCGGAGGAAACCCACGCCGACACAGGGAGAATGTGCAAACTCCACACAGACAGGGGCTGGAGTCATAGCATGTCTTAACGGGTTGGTTAGAGAATATCTGCAGTGGGCATGCCTGGACTCTCGTCGCACAGTAATAGTGCACCTACCTCTGGCCCTGGAGGTAATGGTCTTAACTCCCAGGAATCTGTCATGATGTATCTGAGTCAACTGCTTGAAAAGTATCCCCTCTCTAAAATGGAGGAGCAACCCCTAACAGGTCCCTAAGAACAGGGCTTAATGCAAACTGAGTTACACAGTCCCTATAGGGCAGAAAGAAGCCATTGTTCCTACCCTGGCCCTCTGAAGAGAGCCCCATCCAGACCTGTAATTTTCACATGACTAACCCATCTAACTTACACATCCCCAGACATTATGGGGCAACTTACTACGGCCAATCAATTTTCCAAATCTTTCTCACAATTTCTGCTCGGCACGTCTGCCAGAAATCACATTCCCAGAATGTCTAAGAGTTAGAGGATGTAAATATCCTGGAGATCTTGCTCTTGGCATGGTTTTCTCCTCCTCCTCTCCCCAGTGGATGACAGGAATTAGAGGATTAAATGACAGGGACAGGTCACACATCCTGTGAAGGACTCGAAGGTTCCCCTTCTCTGAGCTCTCCCCCCGCCCCAACTCTTCCGCTCACTCCCCGCCCCCCACACCACCATGATGATTCTTCTTAAAATTGATGTCTTCAACCACTTTCAGAGTTAACGGCCTTTATGCTATTCCTTCAGGGGGGTTTTCAATGGACAGGCAATGGCTTAGAGGTATTATTGCTTGACTGCTCACCCAGAGACCCAAGTAATGTCTCGGGTTTGAAACTCATCACAGTAGATGGTGGAATTTGAATTCAATAAACATCTGGAATCAAGAGTCTAATAATGACCATGCATCCATCGTTTGTTACAAAAAAACTCCATCTGGATCATTAATATCCTTTTGGAAGGAGATTGTGACTGCAGACCCACAGCAATGTGGTTGACATTTAGCTGCCCCCTGGGCAATAAATGGTAGCCTCGCCAGTGATGACTACTTCTTGTGAATGAATTAAGAAACAGAATTTTAGTGTTGTTGTTGGCCAGTTATGCACATATTGCATATAGGTGAAAGTGATGCTGGAGATTAGAGTCAAGGTTAGAGTGGTGCTGAAAATACACAGCAAGTCAGGCAGCATCCGAGGAGCAGGAAAATCGATGATTCGGGCAGGAGCCCTTCATCAGGAATCAAATAGGTGATTCCTGACGAAGCGCCAATTTTCCTGCTCCTCGGATGCTGCCTGACCTGCTGTGTATTTTCAGCACCACTCTAAACTTAATTTATTGCATATCCCTAATTGGCCCTGAGAAGGAACTAGGGAGCCATACCCCTGTGAAGCACGCTGATACGGTTTATCATGACGGCACTCAGCAGATTCAAGTTGTTGTTGTTGGTGATTGCTGAAGAACTCGGAGGAGATTGGATCAAGCTGTTTAAAATGCTGAGGGGAATTGACAGGATGGACACGGAAACCAGTGGGCAGCCAGAACAATGGGTCATGTTTTCTAATGCTGCTGGAAATGTGAATGAGCTGTCAATGGGTTTGGTCTTGCATTCATCAGGATAAAATGCAAGAGTGCCAAATTGCCAAGAGAGTTGCAATTCACACTGTGTGAGGGTAAAGAGGCATTCTCCTGGGCAGCAGCTGAGCCTGTTCCAGTTCACTTGTTAGCCAATCAGCTTCTTTTTATCCTGCGATATACATTTGCTATTCCTTTTTGAAAAGTGGTATTTGATCTCGATGCTTAGAAGCCAAAAGTGTTTCCACAGCAAATCTCTTTATTCAGTATCAAATCCCTATGGTATGGAAGCAGGCCATTTGGCCCATCGAGTCAACCACTGACCCTCCCACACAAATCGACTCTATCCCTTTAACCCTGCATTTCCCATGGTTAACCCATCTAACCTGTACATCCCTGCACACTGTGGGCAATTTCCCATGGCCAATTCACATGACCTGCACATCTTTGGACTGTGGGAGGAAATCGGGGCATTCGGAAGAAACCCACGCAGACACGGGGAGAATGTTCAAACTCCACACAGACAGTCACCCGAGGTTGGAATCGACCCTGGGTCCCTGGTGCTGTGAGGCAGCAGTGCTAACCACTGAGCTGTCTGACTCAATACTCAAATTCCACACCATCAAGTTTTATGATACCAGCTGACGTTATTGCTACACAGGTCAGATCCCAGTGTGCTATCTGGTTTGATAGATCATATTTTGCTCTTTTAAGGCTTTCATAAGGTGGTCTTCCACTCAAACACAAACACACAAATGATACATGTTTTGTTTTATCAGTAACGTGGTTCGTTATGCAAAAGGATAAAAATATATAGTCAAAGTATTTTAAAGATGTAACCTACATTCCCATTAATCCCCAAGGCCTTCCCTGTAACAGTCTTCACAACTGTCACAAAACTAGTCCCTTTATTTGATAAAAACTGCTCCTTGATTCAAGGGGACTCTCTCCTTGATTTTTTTCAGCAGGGTAATAAACCAGGCCGGGCCCCGATCTGTCTGGTTTGGTACAGAGATGAAAGGAATTTTGAAAGGCCTTTTGTTGATATGTAAACAGATGAGACTTCAGGCCAAAGTGGTCGTGTTTTAGAAGTGACCTGTATAATGAAAGGGGAGTGGTCAGCTGGCTAGCTGAGCTGAGCAGGTTTTCGTTCAGTCTTGAACTGATCGGAAGTTCAGCAGGGAGCTGTGTGGAAACTCCCTCGCTTTTTCTGCCTTTCAACTTTCAACTTCAAATGTGTTCCATTTATACTGGTTTTTAAAGGAGGTTTGCTTATTGAGACTGTTGTGTATAATCAGAACAGCATAGTAAAGTCTAGTTGGATAGGTTGAGTTCTGTAGGGGTTCCTTATTCTGTTCTTTGTGTTTCATTGTGTAATGTTGTGAATAAATTGTTGTCTGTTTGAAAAACTAATAGTCAACCTAGCTAACTTCCTCTGGGTAATTTTCACCATACACTTACCGAAACAAATTGCAAAGTTATGGTCTGAGCTGCCCGCTAAAGAATGTTTGGACTAGCCCAACCTAGTCCATAACACAACCGAGAGAATCATACCACCCCTACAATGTGCAATCAGGCCATTTAGCCCATCGAGTCCACACTGACCCCTGAAGAGCATCCAATCCAGATCCAGACCCATCTCCCCTACCCTATTCCTGTACATCTACAGGGCCAATCCACCTAACCTGCACATCTCTGAATACTATGGGCAATTTCCCATGGCCAATCCACCTAACCTGCACATCTCTGAACACTATGGGCAATTTCCCATGGCCAATCCACCCTAACCTGCACATCCATGAACACTATGGGCAATTTCCCATGGCCAATCCACCCTAACCTGCACATCTCTGAACACTACGAGCAATTTCCCATGGCCAATCCACCCTAACCTGCACATCTCTGAACACTATGGGCAATTTCCCATGGCCAATCCACCCTAACCAGCACATCCATGAACACTATGGGCAATATCCCATGGCCAATCCACCCTAACCTGCACATCTCTGAACACTATGGGCAATTTCCCATGGCCAATTCACCCTAATCTGCACATCTCTGAACACTATGGGCAATTTCCCATGGCCAATTCACCCTAACCTGCACATCCATGAACACTATGGGCAATATCCCATGGCCAATTCACCCTAACCTGCACATCTCTGAACACTATGGGCAATTTCCCATGGCCAATTCACCCTAACCTGCACATCTCTGAACACTATGGGCAATTTCCCATGGCCAATTCACCCTAACCTGCACATCTCTGAACACTATGGGCAATTTCCCATGGTCTATCTACCCTAACCTGCACATCCCTGAACCCTATGGACAATTTCCCATGGCCAATCCACCTGCACATCTTTGGACTGTGGGAAGAAACTGGAGCACCTGAAGGAAACCCACGAACCTCTTTCTCTTTCACACCTACAAGGTTTAATTTAACCTTGTCTTCAATTGTCCCTCTTCAGGGTCTGATAGGCTCTTCCTGGAGCTATCCTTTCTGGTGAATTGACGGAATTCATTAGCACAAAGGCTGGGTCTTTGAGTACATTCAAGGGGATATATTTAATCAGGAATGGAACCAGGGTTGATGGGGAGAAGGCAGGAAAACAAAGTTGGCCAGGATCTCATTGAATGGCAGAGCTGATTCGATGGGCTGAATGGCCTACTCTGCTCTTACGTCTGAGGGCTGTATGGTCATTTGCAACAGTCAGGGGGTCAAAAGCAAGACTTACACTTAATCTAACATACTCTAATGTATTATTGCCAGCAAGAGACTCAGACAGAACTTTGTACAGGGCTCAGAGACCAACCTCATTAACCTGGTCACTGAATGAGAACACTTTATCACAGCCAGATTGTGAATTTTACAAAACAATCTCTCTCTCTCTCTGCAGTTAAAAATCACACAACACTAGGTTATATTCCAACAGGTTTAACCTGGTGTTCTGTGATTTTTGACTTTGTCCACCTCAGTCCAACACTAGCTCCTCCAAATCATCTCTCTCTCTCCCTCACCACCTCTTTGTGAGCAGATTCTTACTTATATTTCCTCCTCTTGTCCATCTGTACCTCCGTGGTCACCTATCTCCCCAAAAGTCTCTCTTTGTGGTCCTGACTTTGCAGGAACAACATAAACACTGTGGTAAAGTGAAACCAGAAATAAAGATTATTTCACACACTCTTCAGTGGTGACAGGAGGCATTAGCTCTCACAAGAGAAGCCCACTTACGAACAGAGAAGGAGATATTAGATCCGAATCAATAAAAAAGATTATTTGGTTAGTCATGATTTAAATACAAATCAAGTCAGGATATCTGTTTATCAATGTCCTTGCTTTTGAGGTGAAATCCAAAAAGTGGAGTTAACAAGATGAATTGTTTTTGAGGGTGGATTGATTTGAATTGGAATTAACTTTATTGTCACATGTACTCACACGAGTGCAGTGAAAAGTTTACAAAGTCGCCACTTACCCCGCCATCTTAGGGTCAAAGGTACCTCACTACAGATTGAATAAATTAGAGAAATAATGAAATAAACAGGTCAGCATTACAGTCTCTCAAGCAGTCCGCCTCAGAGCTTGCCTCCAGTTCACCCCAGGCCTCACCTCCAGTCAACCCCAAGTCTTGCCTCCAGTCTATACCAGACCTTGCCTCCAGACCACCCCAGGCCTTGCCTCCAGACCACCCCAGGCCTTGCCTCCCAGCCTACACCAGGCCTTGCCTCCAGACTGCCCCAAACCTTGCCTCCAGACTGCCCCAGACTATGCCTCCAGTCTGGTCTGAACTCAATCAAACTTAACAGCTGATAGCCCACTGTGTTCCTGAATCCAGGCTCTGGAACTGCCAACGCCAGGAGACCTCAATTTGGGCACCACCATCACCGTTGCTGCTGACGACTTTTTGATATCTTGCTCCTGCATGACATCAGAGGTGAAAGAAAAGAAAAGAGAAAGAAAAGCATGGAAAAGGAGAGAGAGAGGGTAAAGCCAACTTAGAACATACAGCTCAGGAGATGTAACACTCCCTACCATGCTGACCCCACCATCTTGGAATGGGTTGGACATACTTTGGTTAACCAATTTCCATGTAGAATCCTACAGTGCAGAAAGAGGCCATTTGGCCCATCAAGTCTGCACTGACCCACCCTATCCCCATTACTGTGCAGTTACCGTGGCCAATCTACCTAGCCGACACATGTTTGCACTGTGGGAGGAAGCCCACACAGATACGGGGAGAATGTATAAGCTCCACACAGACAGTCGTCCGAGGTTGGAATCAAACCGGGTCCCTGGCGCTGTGGGGCAGTAGTGCTAACCACTGAGCCACTGTGCACCCAGTCAGGGCAGCTGATTATATCAGAGAGACACAATGTGCTTCAGCGCTGACCCCTAAACTCTTCACTGTTTGAAAATCATATCATTCAAATGGCAGATAGGTTCAATGTCATGGAAATCAAAACCTCTCTGGAGTGAAGGAGCTGTAGCCATTATTGAGACATAGCTGATAGCCAACTGTCTGTGACCCATTCCAGAGGTTAAATGAGGCATTATGTCACACGGGGTAACTTGAAATCAGATTAATTAATAGTTTATTTTTGGAGATGTACGTTTTAATTGCAGACAAACATACAATAATGAACATTTCCATCAGTAGCTGTCAATTATCTGGCTAATGTTGACTCTGGGGAAGTTTCTGGAAGATTATTGCTAAGTCCAGTCATGTAAGTAGCCAAATTTATTGGACTGTTTACTGTGTTTCCTTTTTTTTACTATTATTAATAACCTGGGGCTGGTTATTAATTTGTATTTCCCAATCAAAGATGCTATTACACACCTCTGGAGCAGGTGAGACTTGAACCTGGGACTCCCAGGGCAGGGACACTACCTCTGTGCAACAAGAGGGCCCCATAAAATATCAAGATGGTCATTGAATTTAAATTCCAACAGCTGCTGAAGTGGGATTTGAACTTGTTCCCACATAGAGGGACTGGATTACTAGGCCGGTGACTTTAAGCCCAACCCATTAACTCCTGTTTTCAAAACGGTTGCAACCTAGACATCTGCAGATATCAGGTTGTAAGTTTGCTCGCTGAGCTGGTCGGTTTGTTCTCAGACGTTTCGTCACCATGCTCGGTAACATCATTAGTGAGCCCCCGGTGAAGGGCTGGTGTTAATTCCCACTTGCTATTTATGTGTCTTGGTCTGTTGTGGTGGGTGATATCACTTCCTGTTCTGTTTCTGAGAGGTTGGTAAATGGGATCCAAATCGATATGTTTGTTTTTTTTCTTAAATATTTTTAGTAAAAACTTTTTCAAATCTTTTGGAGAACAACTATTAAAAAAAAACAAAATACAAAAAGATGGAGGTAATACAACAATGTCATATCACAATACTATTAGTGGTAATCTACCTACAATTCTACCAGAACAAACGTATCTACTTAAACTAAACCTCAATCAAATTAAATAAAATTAAAGTAAGCTGAATTCAATAGCTTGAATTAAGTTATATTACCTTACTCAATTCTACTTCGCTCACCACACCGCCAGTAAAGCTCCCACCCCTAGGAGGACCAGTCATTGTACCCGTAGTTTTTTATTTCCCCAGCTACCCCTTCCCAGGACCCCACGGGTGCCCAAACTGATCCCCTAATTAGTAGTGCCGATAAGTCTGCATCAATATAATTTAGAAAGGGCTGCCATGTCTTAAAAAACCGCTCCATTGTGTGGTGCACATATTTGTGAGGTAGTTTTGGGGGAGGTGCTCCATCACCAGACTGTGCCACCCCATAAGACCTGGGAGGCTTTTCCAATGCCCAATTCATTAATATGTTCATCCTCACACAGTGGGTGAGAATGTTACACAGTCTCTTCCCGTATTCCCCCAGAGAGGGCAAACTTGGCAACCCCAGAAGAAGAAATATCGGGTCCACTTTGACTTCAATCCCCAGGATTTCCTTCAGCTCCCTTACTGTGGCACTCCAGTATCTCTGGATCTTACAACAAGACCAGTAGAAGTGTGTGAGAGTGCCTATTCTAATGTTACATTGGGAAACCCTGGTGACACCCAGTCTGAACTTAGCTAGCCTCTCTGCCGCCTTATGAGCCCTGTGTAAAATCTTCAATTGCATGCCCCGTGCTTTGTTACATATTGAGATCTTCTTTGCATTTTCCCATGTATCTTCCCATGTTTCCAATGAAATATCCTTTCCTAGTTCCCGATTCCAAGTCCTACAGAGTCTCTCCACATCTCCTAAGGCAAGTCCATTCTGTAAATGATACGTCTTTTTTTTTGTGGGCGGCATGGTGGCACAGTGGCTAGCACTGCTGCCTCACAACGCCAGAGACCCGGGTTCAATTCCCCCCTCAGGCGACTATGTGGAGTTTGCATGTTCTCCCCGTGTCTGCGTGGGTTTCCTCCGGGTGCTCCGGTTTCCTCCCACAGTCCAAAGATGTGCGGGTCAGGTGAATTGGCCATGCTAAATTGTCCATAGTGTTAGGTAAGGGGTAAATGTAGGGGCATGGGTTGGTTGCGCTTCGGCGGGTCGGTGTGGACTTGTTGGGCCGAAGGGCCTGTTTCCACACTGTAAGTAATCTAAAAATCTACTAACTGATAAAGTGCCTGTACACTAGAGTGCTCTTTTCTCCCTGTCTGACTTGTAAAACTGAGTCAGGAGCATGGTCTTCCTCTGTATATAATCCTTGTCTGGAAGTACCAGAAAAGTCCCCATTAGACAATCCATACTTCTGACTTAGATGGCTAACTGACATCAAGACCTCCCCCTCGAATAAATCTGCCAAACAAGAGATTCCCTTATCCTCCTCTGGTTTAAAACTGGAGTCTAATGCTCAGGTTTAAATCCTTGGGCTCCCACTAGTGAGGTAACTGGTGAGGCCTTGAGATAATTGTCCTCGTCTTGCCTCATTACCTCCAGGCTTTCACCGTATTTAAAATGATTGGGCTCTTACACTGCTTGGTCACAGATTTCATCTTATTTCATAGATTAACTTGGGGACATTGCGACGGCAAGGCTTCAATGTCAAGCCAAATCAACTTTGCTCCTCCCCATCCCCACCCATACCCACTCACCCACATATGCTAACAGGGCCTTATTTGATATCTCTTCAAGTACATAAGATTCACCTCTCTCCCTCACCTGCGAAAGCTCCAATTTGGTAAATTTAATTGGGGGGCACTTGTGACACCAAGTGAAGGACCCTAGCCAACCATTGAGCTTCTGTAACTCTCGTCTGGGTAGCAACAATAGAAGCGTTGAGGAAGAACATTCATTCTAATCAGGGCTATTTGGCCTAACCATGATAGCGGTAATCCCTTCCACCGCTGCAAATCCTGTTTTAACCTCCCCAGTAATTGTGCAGAATTAGATCTATACAGCTGGTGGAAGGCAGGGGTAATATAAATACCCAAATACAATAAACCTTTTGACAATCATCTCAACAAGAACTGCATTCCATCCTTCAGATCAGGCCCCCCCACTGATCTCCCCCACTGCCAAATAAATAAAGTTTTTGCATCAGTTGAGGAACAGACTCCTCCGGATTGGCCAAGAACAAAAGGATGTCATCAGCGTCTAGGTGATGTTGTACTCCCCCATTCCCAGCCCTGGCCCCACTGTTTCAGCATCCCCCCTGATAGCCTCAGCTAACGGCTCAATTGACAAGGTGAATAACAGTGGTGAGAGAGGACATCCTTGTCGACGACCTCTCCCAATACTAAAGTTATCTGACTTAGTGCCGTTTGTGACGACAGGATCATTAAACAATACAGCCACCCACCTGACAAAGGCTCCCCCCAGACCACAGCACTCCAGGTACCAAATAGGTATGAGAAAGTGAGGACTGCAGATGCTGGAGACCTGCATGTCCTTGGTGGAGTGGGAGGGGGAGTTGAAGTGTTGAGCCATGGGGCTGTTGGGTTGGTTGGTCCCGGTGTCCCAGAGGTGTTCTCTGAAACGTTCCGCAAGCAGGCGGCCTGTCTCCCCAATATAGAGGAGGACACATCGGGTGCAGCGGAGGCAGTAAATGATGTGTGTGGAGGTGCAGGTGAATTTGTAGCGGATATGGAAGGATCCCTTGGGGCCTTGGAGGGAAGTGAGGGGGAAGGTGTGGGCGCAAGTTTTGCATTTCTTGCGATTGCAGGGGAAGGTGCTGGGAGTGGAGGTTGGTTGATGGGAGGTGAGGATCTGACAAGGGAGTCGCGGAGGGAGTGGTCTTTTCGGAACGCTGATTGGGGAGGGGAGGGAAATATATCCCTGGTGGTGGGGTCTGTTTGGAGGTGGCGGAAATGATGAAAGATGATACAATGTATCTGGAGATTGGTGGGGTGGTAGGTGAGGACCAGTGGGGTCCTGTCCTGGTGGCGATTGGAGGGGCGGGGTTCAAGGGCGAGGAGCGGGAAGTGGAGGAGATGTGGTGGAGAGCATCGTCGATCACATCTGGGGGGAGATTGCGGCCTTTGAAGAAGGAGGCCATCTGGGTTGTTCAGTATTGGAATTGGTCCTCCTGGGAGCAGATGCGGCAAAGGCGAAGGAATTGGGAATATGGAATGGCGTTTTTACAGGGGGCCCCCTCCCACTCTGCAAAGGACATGCAGGTCCTTGGACTTCTCCATCGCCAGACCATGGTAACACGACGCCTGGAGGAAGAGCGCCTCATCTTCCGCCTAGCAACCCTCCAACCACACGGGATGAATGCAGATTTCTCCAGCTTCCTCATTTCCCCTCCCCCCAGCTTATCTCAGTCCCAACCCTCAGACTCAGCATCGCCTTCTTGACCTGCAATCTTCTTCCCAACCTCTCGCCCCACCCCCTCTCCAACCTATCACCCTCACCTTAACCTCCTTCCACCTATCGCATTCCCAACGCCCATCCCCCAAGTCCCTCCTCCCTACCTTTTATCTTAGCCTGCTGGACACACCCTCCTCATTCCTGAAGAAGGGCTTATGCCCGAATCTCCTGTTCCTTTGATGATGCCTGACCTGCTGCGCTTTTCCAGCAACACATTTTTAAGCACCAAATAGGTACGGCCATTTTACCCAGTCAAACACCTTTTCCGCATTTAGGGAGACCACCACACCTGGGATCAATCTTTGCTGGCATACCTGCACTATGTTCAGTACCCTGCTGATATTGTTGGAGGAACCACGGCCCCTGATAAAACCCATCTGATCTTCTATTATAATCTGGGCAATACCTTTTCCAATTTCAGTGCTAGCACCTTTGACAGAATTTTAAAATCTATATTCAACAGTGAAATGGGTCTGTATGAAGCACATTCTTTGGGGTCTTTTCCCTTCTTTAAAATGAGGGAGATATTAGCCTCCCTAAGAGAGGGCGACAGACAATGCTGTGTATATGAATAGCTATGCATCCCCAGAAATAGCTCCACCACAACGTTTATGAATTCCTTGTAAATCTCACTCAGGAATCCATCTGACCCTGGTGCTGTGCCACCCTGGAGATGCTTTATTCCTGCACCTCTTGTATTGTCATCGGCACATTTAACAGGGAGACCCGCTCTGCGTTTATACTGAGGAGGTCCAGGTTCTCAAAAAAGGACTGCATTCTCGCTGCACCGTCTTCGCCGCCCTCCGACCGGTATAACTCTGCAAAGTATTCCCCAAAGCTAACACTGATCTTCTTCAACTCGTGGGTAACAGTGATAGCCTTCTCTCTAATGGACATAATAGATTGGGAAGCATTTTTCCTTTTAGCTAGATATGCCAGATATCTACCTGGCTTATCTCCAAATTCAAACAGTCTCTGTTTAGCGAGGGAGGCCTCTTTTTTTGCCACCTGTGTGTGCAATGAGTCGAGAGCAGCCTAGAGAGCCATGACCTACTACAGCTTGACCAAAATGGGCCTATGCTTCCTCACCTACCTTCAGCCCAGGTCTCCAGCATCTGTGCTGCTCCTCCCTTTGCCTCCTTCTTGTTGTTGAATACAAAATGATCAGGCCTAGTAAATATGCCTTAGTGACCTCCCACAGTATTGCTAGATTACTGACTGTAATCGAGTTGATATTTCAGAAGGCCCTGAACTCTCTTGCGATGTACTCAACAAATTTGCTATCCCTTAACAGGAATGGGTCCATGCACCAGTATTGTGCATCCCTTGATTTTAACATCTAAACACATAGTCCGTGATAGTCATCCTCCCAATTTTGCAGCCAATGTTCTGTCCAAACAATCCGATGGCAAAAGGAACATGTCAAGTCGAGTACTTGCATGGGTTGGAACAGAAAGTAAAGTCTCTCCCATTCAGGTGGAGATGCCTCCACACGTCCGCGAATCCCAACTCCTCACACAAGTCCACCAACTGTCCAGATCGCACAGGCGTACCTGCTAGGCCCCTTGGTACCCTGTCTACCCCAGGACACATTAGGCAGTTAAAATCCCCTCCTATGATTGTGCAACACACCCCAAGACTTATTAATTTAGCGACTGCGTCAACTAGAAATTTAAGAGGGTGCACCAAGGGCCAACAAACCTTCAGGATGCCATACTCCTCTCCGTGTATTAGAGCTTTAAAAATGATGAATCATCCATGTCCATCCTTAATTTGTTCAGGTACCTGGAAAGGGAGGTTCCTTCTTAACAGTATAGTCACTCCTCAACTCTTAGAGCTAAAGGAGGAGAAGAATACCCTGTCATAACCCCCTCTGCTGCAGATTCAGATGTTCCTTATCAGTTAAATGCATCTCCTGAAGTAGGGCAATGTCCACCCTTTCCTTCCTAAGGCTTGACAGCACCTTCTTTGTTTTTATTGGTGGACTGGCTCCCTTTTACATTCAGGATGCACCACTTGAACAAGTCACTAGCCATGGTCATCCAGCCTGTGGTTTCCCAAGTGGAGGAAGCTTATCTGAAGTGCAGCGAGCAAAAAGAATATTAACTCTGTAAAGTCTAAAAATGACTCCAATTAAAAACTACTACAACTGAAAAACTAGCCACATTAAACTTAAACAAGCAACCCAATTCCCTAGAGATCTCCCCCCCCCCACCCACCCCCAAAACGGCCATAGAGAGCACTCCTCCCAATCCTTGTTACTATCCTGGCTCCTTCCAGCTGGGACAGCGCCCTAGTCCCAGGCAATGCAGGGATAAAAACAGCATGTTATTTACATTCTGAGTGTTAACAATATAAGCCCACTCTCCTTCCCCCCTCCACTCCCCTTTCTCCATACAGCGTAACCACAGGCCTAGCCACCCTCAATCCAAAAAACCAAGGGACAGCAGCAATAAAATAACCCAGGCTATAACCAACCGACTGACGTGATAAATAAATTCGGTTTTACACCAAGGCAGTACAAAAGCTATAAAACCGATAATCACAAAAAGGGGAGTATGGAAAAAGTATGGAAAAACTGTACCATTGTCCGTAACGGTGCCCCTTCACTCTCCACCCCCACCCCACTCCCAACCCAAGTTCCTTTATTTCAAAGAGTTCACAAAGTCCTTGGTCTTTTCTGCAAAGTCAAAATTGTATACCGTCCCTCCGTGAGCAAAACATAACACGGCCGGGTATCTCAAGGAATACTGAATGTTCAGGTCCCTTAATTCTCCCTTAACTTCTGAACTATGGCTCCTGAGAAGTCCTGAAAGAACATTATTCTTGAGCCTTTGTATGTTAAAGCCGATGGATCTCTTCCCAGTCTTCTTGCTGTTTCAATCACAAACTGTTTTCCTTTATAATGCTGGAGATGCAGGGGGGAGAGGGGTGTGGGGGAATGTTGGGGGTGGTGGGCCCGCTCCACACTCACCAGGCCCGAGTTCAACTCCAGCGTCAGGACTTTCGGGAGCCACCTCCTCAGGATTCCAACGATGTCTGCGCCTTCCTCGTGCTCCAGGAGACCCACGAGCTGTAAGACTTTTCTTCTACTTTTGTTTTCCAGGTCATCTACTTCTTCCTGAAGGTCTTCCGAGCCTGGTCTTCCAGCATTCGGATCCTTCCTCCCGAGACCTGCTTCTACTCTTCGGTTCCGTGTTTGAATGTCCTGCTGATGATTTTTCAGCGTGGCAGATATTGGCTCCATCCCTGCTTCAATCTTTTCTTGGAGTAAGTGCTGTTGCCCCATTAAATCCAAAGGGGCAACCCCAGGAGTTTGAGTGATGGCTATGGGCACCCCAGGGAGTGCCTTACCTGCTGTACTCCTTTCACCACTTTTCCTTTACTCACCTTCAACTTAGAGCTGTCAAACCACCATTTTAGCAGCTTCAGATGTTCAGTAGCTTTACATTATTAATTTTTCTCCGAAGGGCTGGTTAACGAGGGTGGGTAAAGGTCCACCTTGCCAGGGGGTATGGCACAGAGTCCAGCACAGCAGACCACTCAGACCGCCGCCATCTTGGATCTCCCGATATGTTTGTTAATGGAGTTCTGGTTTGAATGCCAGGTCTCTAGGAATTCCCGAGCATGTCTTCTGACCAGCAGAACAAATGTAATACACAAACTACCCTACAAGGATTGGAACAAACATTCCATTGGACTGATGGCCAGGAAAGTAGCCCCCAGGATACATGAGCACCAACTAGCCTCCAACAGACATGACCAACTCTCACTAGTATCCATACACACAGATGAAGAGGGACATCAGTACGACTGGGACAATATATCCATCCTGGGACAGGCTCAACAAAGACACGCACGGGAATTCCTAGAGGCCTGGTATTCAAACCGGGACTCCATTAACAAACATATCGATTTGGATCCTATTTACCAACCTCTCCGAAACAGAACAGGAAGTGATATCACCCACCACAACAGACCAAGTCACATCAATAGCAAGTGGGACAGAACACCAGCCCTTCACCGGGGGCTCACTGATGATGTCATCGAACGTGGTGACGAAAAATCTGAGAACAAAACTACTGCCTCAGTGAGCAAACTTACAACCTGATCCCCAACCTGAGCTACAAATCATCTCCAAAATCTCAATCTGCAGCTACATATAGGTAGTTATTTTTTATTTCCATTTTTAACACTTGCAGATGCAAATTACATTCCGACGGCTGGGATTTTTTTAAACAGTTTTAGCCTGAACGAATAGGTGTGTAAGATAATAAGAGGCATGGGCAGTGGGGGGGGGGGTGGATAGGAAACAACTGCTCCCCTCAGTTAAAAGGGATTGCATCATTTTAAAGTGAAAAGTAAGAGGCTTACAGAGGATTTGAGGAAGACCCCTTTCCCCCAGAGGGTGATGGGTGTCTGGAACGCATTGCCTTTGAGGGGGTTGAAGTGGGAGACCTCGCAACCTTTACAAAGTACTTTGAGGAGCGCTTGATGTACCATAGCATGTAAGGCTATGGGCCGAGTATGGGAAAGTGGGACTCATGTTGATTGAGTGTACTTTTGGCAGTACGTACTCATTGGGCTGGAGGGTCTCTCCTGCACTCTATGATACACTGATTGGCCCATCCATACTTCACTGGCCATCAGTTTCTGACAGTTGTACTTAAATAAAACAGTAAAAGAACCTGAAGGCATCTCACTGTGACACCCTCTGTGGTTTCTGTAATCAGAAAAGAAAGTGGAAATTCAACAGTGCTTAAAAACAAAGACATGAGCTGGCCTAATGGCTAGCATTGCTGTCTCACAGCATCAGGGACCTGGGTTTGATTCCAGCCTCAGGTGATTGTGTAGAGTTTCACATTCTCCCCGTGTCTGTGTGGGTTTCCTTTGGGCGCTCCAGTTTCCTCCCACAGTCCAAAGATGTACAGGTCAGGTGAATTGGCCATGCTAAATTGCCCCTAGTGTCCAGGGATATGTAGGTTAGGTGCCTTAGTCAGGGTTAAGTAGAAGGTAAGGGAATGTGTCTGGCTGGGATATTCTTCAGAGGGTTTGTGTAGACTTGTTGGGCTGAATGGCCTGTTTCCACCCTGTAGGGACTCCATGGTGAAGTTAACATTCTTAATTTTTTTTTGTCTTACACACATCAGGACTGAACCACCAGGAACATCCTGGAAATATTGCAATAACTTTCCAAATGATACTTGGACAGTCCCATTGCTAATTCTTGCAAGTTTTGTTTTCCTCTCTTGCACCCGGAATATTGAATATCTTTAAATAAATACGTAAATTGGCATGATTCCAAGGTAAGTACAAGTACAACGTTTAAAAGACATTTGCACAGGTACATGAATTGGAAAGGTTTACATGGATATGGGCTTAATAAGGACTAGTTCCACCTAGGAAATCTGATCAACATGGATGGGTTGGACCGAAGGGCTGTATGTCTCTATGCCTCTCAAGCAATTTTAGGAAGTCTGTAGCTGGCAAGTAGAATACTTTACTTGATAGATCCTCATCCAAACTCGTCTCAGCCCAACAAGATCAACCAAGCCAAGTAAGGGAGAGGGAAAGCATCTTGGTCGTGTTACACAAAGAAATTTGTTGTAAACTAAATGTTACTTATCAAGGGTGGCAATGGGTTAGAACCCCTATAGCATGGAAGCTGGCCATTCGTCCCATCGAGTCTGCACTGACCTTCTGAAGGGCATCCCACACAGACCCATCCATCTCAGTGACCCCACATTCCTCATGGTTAACCCACCCAGCCCATGCATCCTTGGACAACACACCATGAACGGACCACTAACCTGCATATTGTTGGACTCTGGGAGAAAACTCCACACAGACACGGGGAGAGTGTGCGAACTCCACACAGACACAGGGAGAGTGCGCGAACTCCGCACAGAAACGGGGAGAGTGTGCGAACTCCATACAGACACAGGGAGAGTGTGCGAACTCTGCACAGACACGGGGAGAGTGTGCGAACTCCATACAGACACAGGGAGAGTGTGCGAACTCCGCACAGAAACGGGGAGAGTGTGCGAACTCTGCACAGAAACAGGGAGAGTGTGCGAACTCCACACAGACACGGGGAGAGTGCGCAAACTCCGCACAGACACGGGGAGAGTGTGCGAACTCTGCACAGACACGGGGAGAGTGTGCGAACTCCACACAAACAGTCACCTGAGGCTGGATTTGAACCTGGCACTGTGAGGCAATAGCACGAACCACTGTGCCACCCTCAAGTCACATTATGATAAACAACGTTGTAAGAAAGACAATGAGCTAGATTTCAATTGCAAAGTGATTTTGACTCAATGAAGGTAGGACACTGAGAAGCTGCACAAAGGCAACGCAAGATCCCATGACATGGCTCAGATTGCTTTGTCGATCTCCAGTTCCACTCCAACTTCAGCGCAACATTTCCCAAAGCCGTGATCCGTGTTTTAGTTAGTTCGGTATTTGTCGATGTCAATGCTTTCCAGGACAACCTCCCATCAGCCACCTCCATGATCACAGGTCAGGTCCTTTGGGGTATTTCCCAGAGGCCACAGCCTGGGGTGGGGAGGTTGGGTGGACACAGTCATCGCAATTACTGATGCAACCATGTTAAAGCAATTCAGCAGTGGAAGCCCTGAGGGTCCGTACTAAGGGGGTTCTGCACAGATGGAGGGTCAGTGCTGAGGGAGTGCTGCATTGTCAGAGGGTCAGTACTAAGGGAGAGCTGCACTGTCAGATGGTCAGTACTGAGGGAGTGCTGCACTGTCGGAGGGTCAGTACTGAGGGAGTGCTGCACTGTTGAAGGTCAGTACAGAGGTAGTGCCGTGCTGTCAGAGGGTCAGTACTGATCAAGTGCCATGCTATCAGAGGGTCAGTGCTGAGGGAGTGCTGCACTGTCAGAGGGTGAGTACTGAGGGAGCACTGCACTGTTAGATTGTCAGTACTGAGGGAGTGCTGCACTGTCAGAGGGTCAGTACTGAGGGAGTGCCGCACTCAGAGGGTCAGTACTGAGGGTGTGCCGACATGTCAGAGGGTCAGTGCTGAGAGTGTGCCGCACTGTCAGAGGGTCAGTACTGAGGGAACACTGCACTGCCAGAGGGTCAGTACTGAGGAAATACTGCACGGTCAGAGGGTCAGTGCTGAGGGTTTGCCGCACTGTCAGAGAATCAGTACTGAGGGAGTGCTGCACTGTCAGAGGGTCAGTGCTGAGGGAGTGCTGCACTGTTAGAGGGTCAGTACTGAGGGAGTGCTGCACTGTCAGAGGGTCAGTGCTGAGGGAGTGCTGCACTGCCAGAGGGTCAGTACTGAGGGAGTGCTGCACTGTCAGAGGGTCAGTGCTGAGAGTGAACCGACGTGTCAGAGGGTCAGTGCTGAGGGAGTGCTGCACGGTCAGATGGTCAGTGCTGAGGGTGTGCCGACATGTCAGAGGGTCAGTGCTGAGGGAGTGCTGCACTTCAGAGGGTCAGTGCTGAGGGAGTGCCTTGCTGTCAGAGGGTCAGTACTGAGGGAGTGCTGCACTGTCAGAGGGTCAGTGCTGAGGGAGTGCTGCACTGTCAGAGGGTCAGTAATGAGGGAATGTTACACTGTCAGTGGTTAGTGCTGACGAAGTCGCGCACTGTCAGAGGGTTAGTACTGAGGGAGTGCCGCACTGTCAGAGGGTCAGTACTGAGGGAGTACTGCACTGTTAGAGGGCCAGTACTGAGAGAATGCCGCACTGTCAAAGGGTCAGTGCAGAGGGAGTGCTGCACTGTCAGAGGATCAGTACTGAGGGAGTGCTGCACTTTCAGTGGGTCAGTACTGAGGGAGGGCCGCACTGTCAGTGGGTCAGGACTGAGGGAGTGCTGCGCTGTCAGTGGGTCAGTACTGAGGGAGTGCTGCGCTGTCAGTGGGTCAGTACTGAGAGAAAGCTGACTGTCAGTGGGTCAGTGCTGAGGGAGTGCTGCACTTCAGAGGGTCAGTGATGAGGGAGTGCCGTGCTGTCAGAGGGTCAGTACTGAGGGAGTGCTGCACTGTCAGAGGGTCAATGCTGAGGGAGTGCTGCACTGTCAAAGGGTCAGTGCTGAGGGAGTGCTGCACTGTCAGAGGATCAGTACTGAGGGAGTGCTGCACTGTCAGTGGGTCAGTACTGAGGGAGGGCCGCACTGTCAGTGGGTCAGTACTGAGGGAGTGCTGCGCTGTCAGTGGGTCAGTACTGAGAGAAAGCTGCACTGTCAGTGGGTCAGTACTGAGGGAGTGCTGCACTGCCGGAGGGTCAGTACTGAGAGAGTGCTGCGCTGTCAGAGGGTTAGTGCTGATGATGTCGCGCACTGTCAGAGGGTCAGTGCTGAGGGAGTGCTGTACTGTCAGAGGGTCAGTGCTGAGGGGGTGCTGCACTGTCAGAAGGTCAGTGCTGAGGGAATACTGCACTGTCAGAGGGTCAGTGCTGATGAAGTCGCGCACTGTCAGTGGGTCAGTACTGAGGGAGTGCTGCACTGCCAGTGGGTCAGTACTGAGGGAGTGCTGTACTGTCAGTGGGTCAGTACTGAGGGAGTGCTGCACTGTCAGTGGTTCAGTACTGAGGGAGTGCTGCACTGTCAGAGGGTCAGTACTGAGGGAGTGCTGCACTGTTGAAGGTCAGTACTGAGATAGTGCCGTGCTGTCAGAGGGTCAGTACTGATGAAGTGCCATGCTATCAGAGGGTCAGTGCTGAGGGAGTGCCGCATGTCAGAGGGTCAGTGCTGAGGGAGTGCTGCACTGTCAGATGGTGAGTACTGAGGGAGCACTGCACTGTTAGAGGGTCAGTACTGAGGGAGTGCTGCACTGTCAGTGGGTCAGTACTGAGGGAGGGCCGCACTGTCAGTGGGTCAGTACTGAGAGAGTGCTGCGCTGTCAGTGGGTCAGTACTGAGAGAAAGCTGCACTGTCAGTGGGTCAGTACTGAGGGAGTGCTGCACTGACAGAGGGTCAGTACTGAGGGAGTGCTGCACTGTCAGTGGGTTAGTACTGAGGGAGTGCTGCACTGTCGGAGGGTCAGTACTGAGGGAGTGCCGCACTGTCAGAGGGTCAGTGCTGAGGGAGTGCTGCACTGTCAGAGCGTTAGTTCTGATGAAGTCGCGCACTGTCAGAGGGTCAGTGCTGAGGGAGTCCTGCACTGTCAGAGGGTCAGTGCTGAGGGAGTCCTGCACTGTCAGAGGGTCAGTGCTGAGGGGGTGCTGCACTGTCAGAAGGTCAGTGCTAAGGGAATGCCGCACTGTCAGAGAGTGAGTGCTGAGGGAATGCTGCACTGTCAGAGGGTTAGTGCTGATGATCTCGCGCACTGTCAGGGGGTCATTACTGAGGGAGTGCTGCACTGCTAGTGGGTCAGTACTGAGGGAGTGCTGTACTGTCAGATTGTCAGTACTGAGGGAGTGCTGCACTGTCAGTGGGTCAGTACTGAGGGAGTGCTGTACTGTCAGATGGTCAGTACTGAGGGAGTGCTGCACTGTCAGAAGGTTAGCGCTGAGGGAGTGCTGCACTGTCAGAGAGTCAGTACTGAGGGAGTGCTGCTCTGTCAGCGGGTCAGTGCTGAGGGAGTGATGCACTGTCAGAGGGTTAGTGCTGAGGGAGTGCCGCACTGTCGGAGGATCAGTGCTGAGGGAGTGCTGCACTGTCAGAAGGTCAGTGCTGAGGGAGTGCCGCACTGTCGGAGGTTCAGTGCTGAGGGTGTGCTGCACTGTCAGAGGGTCAGTGCTGAGGGAGTGCTGTACTGTCAGAGGATCAGTGCTGAGGGAGTGCTGCACTGTCAGTGGGTTAGTGCTGAGAGAGTGCTGCTCTCTCAGAGGGTCTGTATTGAGGGAAAGCGGCACTGTCGGAGGATCAGTGCTGAGGGAGTGCTGCACTGTCAGCGGGTCAGTGCTGAGGGAGTGCCGCACTGTCGGAGGATCAGTGCTGAGGGAGTGCTGCACTGTCAGAGGGTCAGTGCTGAGGGAGTGCTGCATTGTCAGAGGGTCAGTACTAAGGGAGAGCTGCACTGTCAGATGGTCAGTACTGAGGGAGTGCTGCACTGTCGGAGGGTCAGTACTGAGGGAGTGCTGCACTGTTGAAGGTCAGTACAGAGGTAGTGCCGTGCTGTCAGAGGGTCAGTACTGATCAAGTGCCATGCTATCAGAGGGTCAGTGCTGAGGGAGTGCTGCACTGTCAGAGGGTGAGTACTGAGGGAGCACTGCACTGTTAGATTGTCAGTACTGAGGGAGTGCTGCACTGTCAGAGGGTCAGTACTGAGGGAGTGCCGCACTCAGAGGGTCAGTACTGAGGGTGTGCCGACATGTCAGAAGGTCAGTGCTGAGAGTGTGCCGCACTGTCAGAGGGTCAGTACTGAGGGAACACTGCACTGCCAGAGGGTCAGTACTGAGGAAATACTGCACGGTCAGAGGGTCAGTGCTGAGGGTTTGCCGCACTGTCAGAGAATCAGTACTGAGGGAGTGCTGCACTGTCAGAGGGTCAGTGCTGAGGGAGTGCTGCACTGTTAGAGGGTCAGTGCTGAGGGAGTCCTGCACTGTCAGAGGGTCAGTGCTGAGGGGGTGCTGCACTGTCAGAAGGTCAGTGCTAAGGGAATGCCGCACTGTCAGAGAGTGAGTGCTGAGGGAATGCTGCACTGTCAGAGGGTTAGTGCTGATGATCTCGCGCACTGTCAGTGGGTCATTACTGAGGGAGTGCTGCACTGCTAGTGGGTCAGTACTGAGGGAGTGCTGTACTGTCAGATTGTCAGTACTGAGGGAGTGCTGCACTGTCAGTGGGTCAGTACTGAGGGAGTGCTGTACTGTCAGATGGTCAGTACTGAGGGAGTGCTGCACTGTCAGAAGGTTAGCGCTGAGGGAGTGCTGCACTGTCAGAGAGTCAGTACTGAGGGAGTGCTGCTCTGTCAGCGGGTCAGTGCTGAGGGAGTGCTGCACTGTCAGCGGGTCAGTGCTGAGGGAGTACCGCACTGTCGGAGGATCAGTGCTGAGGGAGTGCTGCACTGTCAGAGGGTCAGTGCTGAGGGAGTGCCGCACTGTCGGAGGATCAGTGCTGAGGGAGTGATGCACTGTCAGAGGGTTAGTGCTGAGGGAGTGCCGCACTGTCGGAGGATCAGTGCTGAGGGTGTGCTGCACTGTCAGAGGGTCAGTGCTGAGGGAGTGCTGTACTGTCAGAGGATCAGTGCTGAGGGAGTGCTGCACTGTCAGTGGGTCAGTGCTGAGAGAGTGCTGCTCTCTCAGAGGGTCTGTATTGAGGGAAAGCGGCACTGTCGGAGGATCAGTGCTGAGGGAGTGCTGCACTGTCAGCGGGTCAGT
Source organism: Hemiscyllium ocellatum (assembly GCF_020745735.1). Lineage (NCBI taxonomy): Eukaryota > Metazoa > Chordata > Chondrichthyes > Orectolobiformes > Hemiscylliidae > Hemiscyllium > Hemiscyllium ocellatum. The sequence continues at coordinate 18,238,608 of NC_083445.1, forward strand.
GCTGAGGGAGTGCCGCACTGTCGGAGGATCAGTGCTGAGGGAGTGCTGCACTGTCAGAGGGTCAGTGCTGAGGGAGTGCTGCATTGTCAGAGGGTCAGTACTAAGGGAGAGCTGCACTGTCAGATGGTCAGTACTGAGGGAGTGCTGCACTGTCGGAGGGTCAGTACTGAGGGAGTGCTGCACTGTTGAAGGTCAGTACAGAGGTAGTGCCGTGCTGTCAGAGGGTCAGTACTGATCAAGTGCCATGCTATCAGAGGGTCAGTGCTGAGGGAGTGCTGCACTGTCAGAGGGTGAGTACTGAGGGAGCACTGCACTGTTAGATTGTCAGTACTGAGGGAGTGCTGCACTGTCAGAGGGTCAGTACTGAGGGAGTGCCGCACTCAGAGGGTCAGTACTGAGGGTGTGCCGACATGTCAGAGGGTCAGTGCTGAGAGTGTGCCGCACTGTCAGAGGGTCAGTACTGAGGGAACACTGCTCTGCCAGAGGGTCAGTACTGAGGAAATACTGCACGGTCAGAGGGTCAGTGCTGAGGGTTTGCCGCACTGTCAGAGAATCAGTACTGAGGGAGTGCTGCACTGTCAGAGGGTCAGTGCTGAGGGAGTGCTGCACTGTTAGAGGGTCAGTACTGAGGGAGTGCTGCACTGTCAGAGGGTCAGTGCTGAGGGAGTGCTGCACTGCCAGAGGGTCAGTACTGAGGGAGTGCTGCACTGTCAGAGGGTCAGTGCTGAGAGTGAACCGACGTGTCAGAGGGTCAGTGCTGAGGGAGTGCTGCACGGTCAGATGGTCAGTGCTGAGGGTGTGCCGACATGTCAGAGGGTCAGTGCTGAGGGAGTGCTGCACTTCAGAGGGTCAGTGCTGAGGGAGTGCCTTGCTGTCAGAGGGTCAGTACTGAGGGAGTGCTGCACTGTCAGAAGGTTAGCGCTGAGGGAGTGCTGCACTGTCAGAGAGTCAGTACTGAGGGAGTGCTGCTCTGTCAGCGGGTCAGTGCTGAGGGAGTACCGCACTGTCGGAGGATCAGTGCTGAGGGAGTGCTGCACTGTCAGAGGGTCAGTGCTGAGGGAGTGCCGCACTGTCGGAGGATCAGTGCTGAGGGAGTGATGCACTGTCAGAGGGTTAGTGCTGAGGGAGTGCCGCACTGTCGGAGGATCAGTGCTGAGGGTGTGCTGCACTGTCAGAGGGTCAGTGCTGAGGGAGTGCTGTACTGTCAGAGGATCAGTGCTGAGGGAGTGCTGCACTGTCAGTGGGTCAGTGCTGAGAGAGTGCTGCTCTCTCAGAGGGTCTGTATTGAGGGAAAGCGGCACTGTCGGAGGATCAGTGCTGAGGGAGTGCTGCACTGTCAGCGGGTCAGTGCTGAGGGAGTGCCGCACTGTCGGAGGATCAGTGCTGAGGGAGTGCTGCACTGTCAGAGGGTCAGTGCTGAGGGAGTGCTGCATTGTCAGAGGGTCAGTACTAAGGGAGAGCTGCACTGTCAGATGGTCAGTACTGAGGGAGTGCTGCACTGTCGGAGGGTCAGTACTGAGGGAGTGCTGCACTGTTGAAGGTCAGTACAGAGGTAGTGCCGTGCTGTCAGAGGGTCAGTACTGATCAAGTGCCATGCTATCAGAGGGTCAGTGCTGAGGGAGTGCTGCACTGTCAGAGGGTGAGTACTGAGGGAGCACTGCACTGTTAGATTGTCAGTACTGAGGGAGTGCTGCACTGTCAGAGGGTCAGTACTGAGGGAGTGCCGCACTCAGAGGGTCAGTACTGAGGGTGTGCCGACATGTCAGAGGGTCAGTGCTGAGAGAGTGCCGCACTGTCAGAGGGTCAGTACTGAGGGAACACTGCACTGCCAGAGGGTCAGTACTGAGGAAATACTGCACGGTCAGAGGGTCAGTGCTGAGGGTTTGCCGCACTGTCAGAGAATCAGTACTGAGGGAGTGCTGCACTGTCAGAGGGTCAGTGCTGAGGGAGTGCTGCACTGTTAGAGGGTCAGTACTGAGGGAGTGCTGCACTGTCAGAGGGTCAGTGCTGAGGGAGTGCTGCACTGCCAGAGGGTCAGTACTGAGGGAGTGCTGCACTGTCAGAGGGTCAGTGCTGAGAGTGAACCGACGTGTCAGAGGGTCAGTGCTGAGGGAGTGCTGCACGGTCAGATGGTCAGTGCTGAGGGTGTGCCGACATGTCAGAGGGTCAGTGCTGAGGGAGTGCTGCACTTCAGAGGGTCAGTGCTGAGGGAGTGCCTTGCTGTCAGAGGGTCAGTACTGAGGGAGTGCTGCACTGTCAGAGGGTCAGTGCTGAGGGAGTGCTGCACTGTCAGAGGGTCAGTAATGAGGGAATGTTACACTGTCAGTGGTTAGTGCTGACGAAGTCGCGCACTGTCAGAGGGTTAGTACTGAGGGAGTGCCGCACTGTCAGAGGGTCAGTACTGAGGGAGTACTGCACTGTTAGAGGGCCAGTACTGAGAGAATGCCGCACTGTCAAAGGGTCAGTGCAGAGGGAGTGCTGCACTGTCAGAGGATCAGTACTGAGGGAGTGCTGCACTTTCAGTGGGTCAGTACTGAGGGAGGGCCGCACTGTCAGTGGGTCAGGACTGAGGGAGTGCTGCGCTGTCAGTGGGTCAGTACTGAGGGAGTGCTGCGCTGTCAGTGGGTCAGTACTGAGAGAAAGCTGACTGTCAGTGGGTCAGTGCTGAGGGAGTGCTGCACTTCAGAGGGTCAGTGATGAGGGAGTGCCGTGCTGTCAGAGGGTCAGTACTGAGGGAGTGCTGCACTGTCAGAGGGTCAATGCTGAGGGAGTGCTGCACTGTCAAAGGGTCAGTGCTGAGGGAGTGCTGCACTGTCAGAGGATCAGTACTGAGGGAGTGCTGCACTGTCAGTGGGTCAGTACTGAGGGAGGGCCGCACTGTCAGTGGGTCAGTACTGAGGGAGTGCTGCGCTGTCAGTGGGTCAGTACTGAGAGAAAGCTGCACTGTCAGTGGGTCAGTACTGAGGGAGTGCTGCACTGCCGGAGGGTCAGTACTGAGAGAGTGCTGCGCTGTCAGAGGGTTAGTGCTGATGATGTCGCGCACTGTCAGAGGGTCAGTGCTGAGGGAGTGCTGTACTGTCAGAGGGTCAGTGCTGAGGGGGTGCTGCACTGTCAGAAGGTCAGTGCTGAGGGAATACTGCACTGTCAGAGGGTCAGTGCTGATGAAGTCGCGCACTGTCAGTGGGTCAGTACTGAGGGAGTGCTGCACTGCCAGTGGGTCAGTACTGAGGGAGTGCTGTACTGTCAGTGGGTCAGTACTGAGGGAGTGCTGCACTGTCAGTGGTTCAGTACTGAGGGAGTGCTGCACTGTCAGAGGGTCAGTACTGAGGGAGTGCTGCACTGTTGAAGGTCAGTACTGAGATAGTGCCGTGCTGTCAGAGGGTCAGTACTGATGAAGTGCCATGCTATCAGAGGGTCAGTGCTGAGGGAGTGCCGCATGTCAGAGGGTCAGTGCTGAGGGAGTGCTGCACTGTCAGATGGTGAGTACTGAGGGAGCACTGCACTGTTAGAGGGTCAGTACTGAGGGAGTGCTGCACTGTCAGTGGGTCAGTACTGAGGGAGGGCCGCACTGTCAGTGGGTCAGTACTGAGAGAGTGCTGCGCTGTCAGTGGGTCAGTACTGAGAGAAAGCTGCACTGTCAGTGGGTCAGTACTGAGGGAGTGCTGCACTGACAGAGGGTCAGTACTGAGGGAGTGCTGCACTGTCAGTGGGTTAGTACTGAGGGAGTGCTGCACTGTCGGAGGGTCAGTACTGAGGGAGTGCCGCACTGTCAGAGGGTCAGTGCTGAGGGAGTGCTGCACTGTCAGAGCGTTAGTTCTGATGAAGTCGCGCACTGTCAGAGGGTCAGTGCTGAGGGAGTCCTGCACTGTCAGAGGGTCAGTGCTGAGGGAGTCCTGCACTGTCAGAGGGTCAGTGCTGAGGGGGTGCTGCACTGTCAGAAGGTCAGTGCTAAGGGAATGCCGCACTGTCAGAGAGTGAGTGCTGAGGGAATGCTGCACTGTCAGAGGGTTAGTGCTGATGATCTCGCGCACTGTCAGTGGGTCATTACTGAGGGAGTGCTGCACTGCTAGTGGGTCAGTACTGAGGGAGTGCTGTACTGTCAGATTGTCAGTACTGAGGGAGTGCTGCACTGTCAGTGGGTCAGTACTGAGGGAGTGCTGTACTGTCAGATGGTCAGTACTGAGGGAGTGCTGCACTGTCAGAAGGTTAGCGCTGAGGGAGTGCTGCACTGTCAGAGAGTCAGTACTGAGGGAGTGCTGCTCTGTCAGCGGGTCAGTGCTGAGGGAGTGCTGCACTGTCAGCGGGTCAGTGCTGAGGGAGTACCGCACTGTCGGAGGATCAGTGCTGAGGGAGTGCTGCACTGTCAGAGGGTCAGTGCTGAGGGAGTGCCGCACTGTCGGAGGATCAGTGCTGAGGGAGTGATGCACTGTCAGAGGGTTAGTGCTGAGGGAGTGCCGCACTGTCGGAGGATCAGTGCTGAGGGAGTGCTGCACTGTCAGAAGGTCAGTGCTGAGGGAGTGCCGCACTGTCGGAGGTTCAGTGCTGAGGGTGTGCTGCACTGTCAGAGGGTCAGTGCTGAGGGAGTGCTGTACTGTCAGAGGATCAGTGCTGAGGGAGTGCTGCACTGTCAGTGGGTCAGTGCTGAGAGAGTGCTGCTCTCTCAGAGGGTCTGTATTGAGGGAAAGCGGCACTGTCGGAGGATCAGTGCTGAGGGAGTGCTGCACTGTCAGCGGGTCAGTGCTGAGGGAGTGCCGCACTGTCGGAGGATCAGTGCTGAGGGAGTGCTGCACTGTCAGAGGGTCAGTGCTGAGGGAGTGCTGCATTGTCAGAGGGTCAGTACTAAGGGAGAGCTGCACTGTCAGATGGTCAGTACTGAGGGAGTGCTGCACTGTCGGAGGGTCAGTACTGAGGGAGTGCTGCACTTTTGAAGGTCAGTACAGAGGTAGTGCCGTGCTGTCAGAGGGTCAGTACTGATCAAGTGCCATGCTATCAGAGGGTCAGTGCTGAGGGAGTGCTGCACTGTCAGAGGGTGAGTACTGAGGGAGCACTGCACTGTTAGATTGTCAGTACTGAGGGAGTGCTGCACTGTCAGAGGGTCAGTACTGAGGGAGTGCCGCACTCAGAGGGTCAGTACTGAGGGTGTGCCGACATGTCAGAAGGTCAGTGCTGAGAGTGTGCCGCACTGTCAGAGGGTCAGTACTGAGGGAACACTGCACTGCCAGAGGGTCAGTACTGAGGAAATACTGCACGGTCAGAGGGTCAGTGCTGAGGGTTTGCCGCACTGTCAGAGAATCAGTACTGAGGGAGTGCTGCACTGTCAGAGGGTCAGTGCTGAGGGAGTGCTGCACTGTTAGAGGGTCAGTGCTGAGGGAGTCCTGCACTGTCAGAGGGTCAGTGCTGAGGGGGTGCTGCACTGTCAGAAGGTCAGTGCTAAGGGAATGCCGCACTGTCAGAGAGTGAGTGCTGAGGGAATGCTGCACTGTCAGAGGGTTAGTGCTGATGATCTCGCGCACTGTCAGTGGGTCATTACTGAGGGAGTGCTGCACTGCTAGTGGGTCAGTACTGAGGGAGTGCTGTACTGTCAGATTGTCAGTACTGAGGGAGTGCTGCACTGTCAGTGGGTCAGTACTGAGGGAGTGCTGTACTGTCAGATGGTCAGTACTGAGGGAGTGCTGCACTGTCAGAAGGTTAGCGCTGAGGGAGTGCTGCACTGTCAGAGAGTCAGTACTGAGGGAGTGCTGCTCTGTCAGCGGGTCAGTGCTGAGGGAGTGCTGCACTGTCAGCGGGTCAGTGCTGAGGGAGTACCGCACTGTCGGAGGATCAGTGCTGAGGGAGTGCTGCACTGTCAGAGGGTCAGTGCTGAGGGAGTGCCGCACTGTCGGAGGATCAGTGCTGAGGGAGTGATGCACTGTCAGAGGGTTAGTGCTGAGGGAGTGCCGCACTGTCGGAGGATCAGTGCTGAGGGTGTGCTGCACTGTCAGAGGGTCAGTGCTGAGGGAGTGCTGTACTGTCAGAGGATCAGTGCTGAGGGAGTGCTGCACTGTCAGTGGGTCAGTGCTGAGAGAGTGCTGCTCTCTCAGAGGGTCTGTATTGAGGGAAAGCGGCACTGTCGGAGGATCAGTGCTGAGGGAGTGCTGCACTGTCAGCGGGTCAGTGCTGAGGGAGTGCCGCACTGTCGGAGGATCAGTGCTGAGGGAGTGCTGCACTGTCAGAGGGTCAGTGCTGAGGGAGTGCTGCATTGTCAGAGGGTCAGTACTAAGGGAGAGCTGCACTGTCAGATGGTCAGTACTGAGGGAGTGCTGCACTGTCGGAGGGTCAGTACTGAGGGAGTGCTGCACTGTTGAAGGTCAGTACAGAGGTAGTGCCGTGCTGTCAGAGGGTCAGTACTGATCAAGTGCCATGCTATCAGAGGGTCAGTGCTGAGGGAGTGCTGCACTGTCAGAGGGTGAGTACTGAGGGAGCACTGCACTGTTAGATTGTCAGTACTGAGGGAGTGCTGCACTGTCAGAGGGTCAGTACTGAGGGAGTGCCGCACTCAGAGGGTCAGTACTGAGGGTGTGCCGACATGTCAGAAGGTCAGTGCTGAGAGTGTGCCGCACTGTCAGAGGGTCAGTACTGAGGGAACACTGCACTGCCAGAGGGTCAGTACTGAGGAAATACTGCACGGTCAGAGGGTCAGTGCTGAGGGTTTGCCGCACTGTCAGAGAATCAGTACTGAGGGAGTGCTGCACTGTCAGAGGGTCAGTGCTGAGGGAGTGCTGCACTGTTAGAGGGTCAGTACTGAGGGAGTGCTGCACTGCCAGAGGGTCAGTACTGAGGGAGTGCTGCACTGTCAGAGGGTCAGTGCTGAGAGTGAACCGACGTGTCAGAGGGTCAGTGCTGAGGGAGTGCTGCACGGTCAGATGGTCAGTGCTGAGGGTGTGCCGACATGTCAGAGGGTCAGTGCTGAGGGAGTGCTGCACTTCAGAGGGTCAGTGCTGAGGGAGTGCCTTGCTGTCAGAGGGTCAGTACTGAGGGAGTGCTGCACTGTCAGAGGGTCAGTGCTGAGGGAGTGCTGCACTGTCAGAGGGTCAGTAATGAGGGAATGTTACACTGTCAGTGGTTAGTGCTGACGAAGTCGCGCACTGTCAGAGGGTTAGTACTGAGGGAGTGCCGCACTGTCAGAGGGTCAGTACTGAGGGAGTACTGCACTGTTAGAGGGCCAGTACTGAGAGAATGCCGCACTGTCAAAGGGTCAGTGCAGAGGGAGTGCTGCACTGTCAGAGGATCAGTACTGAGGGAGTGCTGCACTTTCAGTGGGTCAGTACTGAGGGAGGGCCGCACTGTCAGTGGGTCAGGACTGAGGGAGTGCTGCGCTGTCAGTGGGTCAGTACTGAGGGAGTGCTGCGCTGTCAGTGGGTCAGTACTGAGAGAAAGCTGACTGTCAGTGGGTCAGTGCTGAGGGAGTGCTGCACTTCAGAGGGTCAGTGATGAGGGAGTGCCATGCTGTCAGAGGGTCAGTACTGAGGTAGTGCTGCACTGTCAGAGGGTCAATGCTGAGGGAGTGCTGCACTGTCAAAGGGTCAGTGCTGAGGGAGTGCTGCGCTGTCAGAGGATCAGTACTGAGGGAGTGCTGCACTGTCAGTGGGTCAGTACTGAGGGAGGGCCGCACTGTCAGTGGGTCAGTACTGAGAGAGTGCTGCGCTGTCAGTGGGTCAGTACTGAGAGAAAGCTGCACTGTCAGTGGGTCAGTACTGAGGGAGTGCTGCACTGCCGGAGGGTCAGTACTGAGAGAGTGCTGCGCTGTCAGAGGGTTAGTGCTGATGATGTCGCGCACTGTCAGAGGGTCAGTGCTGAGGGAGTGCTGTACTGTCAGAGGGTCACTGCTGAGGGGGTGCTGCACTGTCAGAAGGTCAGTGCTGAGGGAATACTGCACTGTCAGAGGGTCAGTGCTGATGAAGTCGCGCACTGTCAGTGGGTCAGTACTGAGGGAGTGCTGCACTGCCAGTGGGTCAGTACTGAGGGAGTGCTGTACTGTCAGTGGGTCAGTACTGAGGGAGTGCTGCACTGTCAGTGGTTCAGTACTGAGGGAGTGCTGCACTGTCAGAGGGTCAGTACTGAGGGAGTGCTGCACTGTTGAAGGTCAGTACTGAGATAGTGCCATGCTGTCAGAGGGTCAGTACTGATCAAGTGCCATGCTATCAGAGGGTCAGTGCTGAGGGTGTGCCGACATGTCAGAAGGTCAGTGCTGAGAGTGTGCCGCACTGTCAGAGGGTCAGTACTGAGGGAACACTGCACTGCCAGAGGGTCAGTACTGAGGAAATACTGCACGGTCAGAGGGTCAGTGCTGAGGGTTTGCCGCACTGTCAGAGAATCAGTACTGAGGGAGTGCTGCACTGTCAGAGGGTCAGTGCTGAGGGAGTGCTGCACTGTTAGAGGGTCAGTACTGAGGGAGTGCTGCACTGCCAGAGGGTCAGTACTGAGGGAGTGCTGCACTGTCAGAGGGTCAGTGCTGAGAGTGAACCGACGTGTCAGAGGGTCAGTGCTGAGGGAGTGCTGCACGGTCAGATGGTCAGTGCTGAGGGTGTGCCGACATGTCAGAGGGTCAGTGCTGAGGGAGTGCTGCACTTCAGAGGGTCAGTGCTGAGGGAGTGCCTTGCTGTCAGAGGGTCAGTACTGAGGGAGTGCTGCACTGTCAGAGGGTCAGTGCTGAGGGAGTGCTGCACTGTCAGAGGGTCAGTAATGAGGGAATGTTACACTGTCAGTGGTTAGTGCTGACGAAGTCGCGCACTGTCAGAGGGTTAGTACTGAGGGAGTGCCGCACTGTCAGAGGGTCAGTACTGAGGGAGTACTGCACTGTTAGAGGGCCAGTACTGAGAGAATGCCGCACTGTCAAAGGGTCAGTGCAGAGGGAGTGCTGCACTGTCAGAGGATCAGTCCTGAGGGAGTGCTGCACTTTCAGTGGGTCAGTACTGAGGGAGGGCCGCACTGTCAGTGGGTCAGGACTGAGGGAGTGCTGCGCTGTCAGTGGGTCAGTACTGAGGGAGTGCTGCGCTGTCAGTGGGTCAGTACTGAGAGAAAGCTGACTGTCAGTGGGTCAGTGCTGAGGGAGTGCTGCACTTCAGAGGGTCAGTGATGAGGGAGTGCCATGCTGTCAGAGGGTCAGTACTGAGGGAGTGCTGCACTGTCAGAGGGTCAATGCTGAGGGAGTGCTGCACTGTCAAAGGGTCAGTGCTGAGGGAGTGCTGCGCTGTCAGAGGATCAGTACTGAGGGAGTGCTGCACTGTCAGTGGGTCAGTACTGAGGGAGGGCCGCACTGTCAGTGGGTCAGTACTGAGAGAGTGCTGCGCTGTCAGTGGGTCAGTACTGAGAGAAAGCTGCACTGTCAGTGGGTCAGTACTGAGGGAGTGCTGCACTGCCGGAGGGTCAGTACTGAGAGAGTGCTGCGCTGTCAGAGGGTTAGTGCTGATGATGTCGCGCACTGTCAGAGGGTCAGTGCTGAGGGAGTGCTGTACTGTCAGAGGGTCAGTGCTGAGGGGGTGCTGCACTGTCAGAAGGTCAGTGCTGAGGGAATACTGCACTGTCAGAGGGTCAGTGCTGATGAAGTCGCGCACTGTCAGTGGGTCAGTACTGAGGGAGTGCTGCACTGCCAGTGGGTCAGTACTGAGGGAGTGCTGTACTGTCAGTGGGTCAGTACTGAGGGAGTGCTGCACTGTCAGTGGTTCAGTACTGAGGGAGTGCTGCACTGTCAGAGGGTCAGTACTGAGGGAGTGCTGCACTGTTGAAGGTCAGTACTGAGATAGTGCCATGCTGTCAGAGGGTCAGTACTGATCAAGTGCCATGCTATCAGAGGGTCAGTGCTGAGGGAGTGCCGCATGTCAGAGGGTCAGTGCTGAGGGAGTGCTGCACTGTCAGATGGTGAGTACTGAGGGAGCACTGCACTGTTAGAGGGTCAGTACTGAGGGAGTGCTGCACTGTCAGTGGTTCAGTACTGAGGGAGGGCCGCACTGTCAGTGGGTCAGTACTGAGATAGTGCCATGCTGTCAGAGGGTCAGTACTGATCAAGTGCCATGCTATCAGAGGGTCAGTGCTGAGGGAGTGCCGCATGTCAGTGGGTCAGTACTGAGGGAGTGCTGCACTGACAGAGGGTCAGTACTGAGGGAGTGCTGCACTGTCAGTGGGTTAGTACTGAGGGAGTGCTGCACTGTCGGAGGGTCAGTACTGAGGGAGTGCCGCACTGTCAGAGGGTCAGTGCTGAGGGAGTGCTGCACTGTCAGAGCGTTAGTTCTGATGAAGTCGCGCACTGTCAGAGGGTCAGTGCTGAGGGAGTCCTGCACTGTCAGAGGGTCAGTGCTGAGGGAGTCCTGCACTGTCAGAGGGTCAGTGCTGAGGGGGTGCTGCACTGTCAGAAGGTCAGTGCTAAGGGAATGCCGCACTGTCAGAGAGTGAGTGCTGAGGGAATGCTGCACTGTCAGAGGGTTAGTGCTGATGATCTCGCGCACTGTCAGTGGGTCATTACTGAGGGAGTGCTGCACTGCTAGTGGGTCAGTACTGAGGGAGTGCTGTACTGTCAGATTGTCAGTACTGAGGGAGTGCTGCACTGTCAGTGGGTCAGTACTGAGGGAGTGCTGTACTGTCAGATGGTCAGTACTGAGGGAGTGCTGCACTGTCAGAAGGTTAGCGCTGAGGGAGTGCTGCACTGTCAGAGAGTCAGTACTGAGGGAGTGCTGCTCTGTCAGCGGGTCAGTGCTGAGGGAGTGCTGCACTGTCAGCGGGTCAGTGCTGAGGGAGTACCGCACTGTCGGAGGATCAGTGCTGAGGGAGTGCTGCACTGTCAGAGGGTCAGTGCTGAGGGAGTGCCGCACTGTCGGAGGATCAGTGCTGAGGGAGTGATGCACTGTCAGAGGGTTAGTGCTGAGGGAGTGCCGCACTGTCGGAGGATCAGTGCTGAGGGAGTGCTGCACTGTCAGAAGGTCAGTGCTGAGGGAGTGCCGCACTGTCGGAGGTTCAGTGCTGAGGGTGTGCTGCACTGTCAGAGGGTCAGTGCTGAGGGAGTGCTGTACTGTCAGAGGATCAGTGCTGAGGGAGTGCTGCACTGTCAGTGGGTCAGTGCTGAGAGAGTGCTGCTCTCTCAGAGGGTCTGTATTGAGGGAAAGCGGCACTGTCGGAGGATCAGTGCTGAGGGAGTGCTGCACTGTCAGCGGGTCAGTGCTGAGGGAGTGCCGCACTGTCGGAGGATCAGTGCTGAGGGAGTGCTGCACTGTCAGAGGGTCAGTGCTGAGGGAGTGCCGCACTGTCGGAGGATCAGTGCTGAGGGAGTGCTGCACTGTCAGAGGGTTAGTGCTGAGGGAGTGCCGCACTGTCGGAGGGTCAGTGCTGAGGGAGTGCTGCACTGTCAGAAGGTCAGTGCTGAGGGAGTGCCGCACTGTCGGAGGATCAGTGCTGAGAGAGTGCTGCACTGTCAGAAGGTCAGTGCTGAGGGAGTGCCGCACTGTCGGAGGTTCAGTGCTGAGGGTGTGCTGCACTGTCAGAGGGTCAGTGCTGAGGGAGTGCTGTACTGTCAGAGGATCAGTGCTGAGGGAGTGCTGCACTGTCAGTGGGTCAGTGCTGAGAGAGTGCTGCTCTCTCAGAGGGTCTGTATTGAGGGAAAGCAGCACTGTCGGAGGATCAGTGCTGAGGGAGTGCTGCACTGTCGGAGGGTCTGTATTGCGGGAGTGCTGCATTGTCAGGGGGTCAGTACTGAGAGAGTGCTGCACTGTCGGAGGTTCAGCACCGAAGGAGCACTGTCAGACAGTGTGGCACTCCCTCATTACTGACCCTTCCACAGTTCTGTGCAGTTCTCAGGAACTTCCAATGAACCTGAAGCACAAACTCTGGTTTCTCTCCACATATGCTGCCAGACCTGCTCTCTGTTTTACAGCATCTGCAGTTCTATTAGTTTTTATGTGGGAATTTGAACTGTGGTCTATGGGGCTAGTATTGATGGGTCGATTGGCCCACTCAAGCTCCAATGCCTTCTGCTCTTACGTTTCCAAACTGGTCACTGTTTTCTCAATACTGCAATTGTGGCCAAGCATCAAAATAAGTTGTCTTTAGCTTTCCATTGGCCGCGTGGAGTGATGTTAGAAATGCAAATCTTAATTTCTTCATTCAGTGCAGGTTAAGATCCTACGAGTGATTCTTCTTACAATGCATGTTACCTCCCCCACTCTTTACTGAGATGCCAGAACTAAATGACCAAATATTTTGGAAAGCTGTTTGAATGAAAAACGTTAAGCATCTTGCTCAGTTTTTGTCGAGAGTGGAATAATGGGACCACAATTGAGAATTGACAACGACCTAAACCCTTGGCTTGGTGAAATTCATAAGAGAACATGGTTATTGGCCTAGTTTATGTGTGGTCAAGTGTGCAAGCTCATGATAGTACTGTATTGTGTGAGAGATTGACTTATCATCACTGGGCTCAAAGGATGGACAGGAATAGAACCAGCATCTGTGAACCCGTTGGCCGTGTGGGTCATTAGCAGGAGCAGGGTTGCAGTCACCCCCTCCCACGACTTCAATAACGTCATGCCAGGGACCAATCCTCGTTCACTAGCACACCAAAAGCAGCATCGGCCCAGTGAGGTTAGAGCAGCAATTCAACAATGGCATGGTGGCTCAGTGGTTAGCACTGCTGCCTCACAGTGCTCGGGATTTGGGTTCGATTCCACCACATTCTCCTGAGTTTCCTCCCACAGTCCAAAGATGTGCAGGTCAGATTGGTTCACCGTGTTTAATTGCCCCATAGTGTGCAGGCTAGGTGGCTTCGCTGCTGGGGCTGAGAGGTGTAAAGCTCTTCAGGGGGTCAGTACAGGCAACATAGTCTCTTGCTGGAGATTCCATGAATTCAATCAGCAATGCACACCACTGCCTTGAGGACACAGGCTCAAATCGTGAGCCTATTAAATTCAATTTTAATAAACCGGGACATTGAACCCAAACCCAGTCGCTGTGACCATGAAGGTTATAAACAATTATCTTTGGAACCTATCCAGCTCACTTTAAGGAGGGAAATCTGCCGTCCTTACCTGGTCTGGCCTACATGTGACTCCAGACCCACAGTGATGTAGCTGACACCTAACTGCTCACCTACTTCAAGAGCAAATACAGAAAGGCTACCCCATTTGCCCATGGTGCCCATATACAATGAAATAAGGTTTAAACGCCTCACTTTAGGTTCTGACACTTAGATATCTGTCAACTTTGAAATATCTCTTTGCAATGTTCACAATACCATTGAGTACAAAACTGTGTTGATCTGTCAGAAGATTTAAGAATGATCTCAATAGATCCTGTGATGATGCTCTGGTTTTAAGAAGTAATTTTGTCTTGGTTTCTCGTAGACAGAGATTGGGAGACAGGAGGCAAGTGGTCTGTGAGAAGATAAACAACTTGTGCGGCCTTGAGTGCTTTTTATTAAAAAGCTGAAATAATAGAAGCAGCCTGAATGGGTGTGCTCAAGCTCCCACCCACAGAACCAGGAATTTTAGGTTTAGCTTTCACCTACTGGCAGGGTTGGAAGGCAGTGAACCCCTCCTCACAAGCAAAAACAGAGGTAGCTGGAGAAGCTCAGTAGGCCTGGCAACATCAATGTAGAGAAATCAAAGTTAACATTTCAGGTCCAGTGGCCCATCCTCAGAACATTTTGTTTCTGATTTACAGGATCCATAGTTCTTTTGGATTTTATTTCGCGAATCTCTCCCAGCTACTATTCTCTCTCTCTCTCTCTCTCTCTCTCTCAGAATTGTCTTTTGGTGTTATTTCCTCCTGGATTGGAGAACTGCATGTGAGACAATCTGTTTTATGTATTTGCCTTTTGCCAAGGGGTGTGTTTATGGGATGTTGTTATATTGGAATAGCTAATTAATAATAGTTACTGTGTCTATTGTTCTGTTAAGTTTTCCAGTAGAGTTAAGTTATTCTGAGTTCCTCTTTCCTTTGTTGTATTTTTAACTACAGTGTTTGAATTAGTTATGTTTTGCTTAACACCGAGTAGTTGGACCAATCAAATTACATTTGGAACAAAGCACCTTTAAAATTAGAAACATTTAGATTAGATTCCCTGCAGTGTGGAAACAGGCCATTTGGCCCAACAGTCCATACCGACCCTCTGAAGAGTAATCCACCCAGACCCATTTCCCTCTGACTAATGCACCTAACACTATGGAAAATTTAGCATGGCCAATCCATCTAACCTGCACATCTTTGGACTGTGGGAGGAAACCAGAGCACCCGAAGGGAGCCCACACAGACACTGGGAGAATGTGCAAACTCCAGACAGACAGTCGCCCGAGGCTGGAATCGAACTCAGGTTCCTGGTACTGTAAGGCTGTAGGGCTAGCCATGAGCCAGCGTGCCACCCTTTTTTAGGGTCTAGATTACCTTCCTAATATAGTTTGAGAACATCTGCTCTGATCCATAGCAAACTGGGGGCTCTTGTGGGGATCAAAATCTCTGATTCCAGGTTAGATTTTGGTTAATTGGACTCAAAGGCAGCGAGTGTTAGTGTCTTTTATTTTGGGTATTGAACTTGGTTGGTTTAAACTGGGTGCGCCTTATGTAGTACCGGCTCTTTCAGTCACTAAGGGTTTCCTGGGGGTTGGAGAAAATGATTTTAGGAGTTTTGTAGAAAGCGAGCGAAGCAATGCTCTCCGAATTGGCAGACAAGCTGGTGTTGGGGGTTGCCTGTCTGTGAGGAACGGGCAGATAGTTGTGCCAATCACACGGCACTTATAATTGCCAGGAACACCATCAGACTCTTTGGTAACAGCAAACAATCAATTGCAGATGAAGCAGCTTCAATTGGAGCCAAAGGAAAGGAAAGAGTAGCCCTGGCAGAACACAAAGAAAGAGAAAAGGAAGTTAAACAGTTTGAGTAATGATTAAAAATGGAGGAAAAGGAAAAGGAGAGGAAGGCCTCAGAAGTAGAAAGAGAGATGGAGAGTGAAGAAAGGGAGAGCAAGAGAGGTGAAAAGATAATTCTGAGAGAACGTGTAGCAGTTGGGAGAGATTCACTGCCTTCCAATCCTGCTGATATCCTAGTAGCTGCAAATCCTTGGTTCTTTGGGTGAGAGCTTGACCATACCCAGTCAGGCTGCTTCTATTGTTCCAGCTTTTTAAAAAATATCCAAGATTTCACAGGTCATTTATCTTCTTAGAGGCAAAACATATTTCTTAAAACATAACATCGTAATAATTCTTGTTTGACTTTACCTGGAAATAACTCTGAAATTTGTATGATTTATTAACTGATGCTCTATCCCAAAAGTTGTTGGATTTCAAAGCTTTGTCCATGGGATGAATATATTCACAATGGTGGTGATAGTGGGTTGGAGTTCATCGAGGGACTCTGGATTTCCTGTGGTGACACATGCTTTTCATGGATGTTTTAATGAGTAACGCACATCCTGACTGGCCAAACTCTGTCCATCATCAGGCTCCATTTGTCTGAATGAGTGCAGCTCCAATAATACTCAAGAAGCTTGACACCATCCAGGGCAAAGCAACTTGCCTAATTGGTCGCTCATTAGTTATCACTGCTACCTCACAGTGCCAGGGACCTGGGTCCAATTCTAGCCTTGGAAGACTGTCTGTGTGGAGTTTGCACATTCTCCCCGTGTCTGCGTGGTTTTCTTCAAGGTGCTCTGGTTTCCTCCTCCAATCCAAAGATGTGCAGGTTAGGGTGGATTGGCCATACTAAACTGCCCACCGTGTTCAGGGATGTGTAGGTTAGGTGCATTAATCGGGGTAAATATAGGGTAAGGGAATGGGTCTGGGTGGGTTATTCTTCAGAGGGTCGGTGTGGACTAGTTAGGCTGAAGGGTCTGTTTCCACTGTGTAAGAAGTCTATGATTGGCACCACATCCACAAATACCCAGTCTCTCCACCACCGACACTCAGTGGCACCAATGTATACTATCTACAAGATGCACTGCAGATGTTCACCTTAGACAGTACCTTCCAAACCTATGACCACTGCCATCTAGAAGGATGGCAGATACATGGGAAGACCACCACCTGCAAATTCACCTCCAAGCCACTCACTATCCTGACTTGGAAATATATCACCGCTCCTTCAGGGTCGCTGGGTCAAAATCCTGGAATTGTCCTGAGGAGCATTGTGGGTCAACCTATAGCATAGGGACTGCAGCAGTTCAAGAAGGCAGCTCACCCCCACCTTCTCAAGTGGGGCAATTGGGGACAGGCAATAAACGCTGGGCCCAGCCAATGACGCCGGTGAATAGAAAAAGGAGTTTACTGCTCATTTCAGACATAAGCAGCTGTAAATAAAACACCTGCAACTTGATATGGACGTTTTAATATTACCACAATGATTAGAGACACACACTCCAGGAAACGTCAGATGAATCCTCTGTTTATGGCCATCCTGCAGTTCGAGGAGAAAGTAAATCTGTTGGAACAACTGGTATCAACAAAAGAATAAAACGCATATATTAAGTAACAATATCTTTTGAATCTCTATTTCACTGGAAGATAATATGACCTTTGTAATTACAGGTATCAGACTATCGGTTCATAAATATTCACTAGGAATTGTTCACCTTATTGTAACAGAATGATCATTTGCACAGCGTCAGGAGTTGAAGGGGTTAATTCTTTCATGATGTCCTTCTCGGGTTCTGCTTTCCTTTCTTCGCTTCTCACTCCAGTTACTTGCATACTCTTGCGAAAGCTTTAGAGCTGAAGATCAAAACATTGCTGTTGGAAACAGGTACCAAGGGGTTTAAAGCAGACATGGGTGACTGGAGTTGATGCAGTCATCAGCCACTGTTTAACTGAACAATTCCTGCTCCACTGCTCTCTTGTCTCGTGGTTTAAGACGGGTCAGTAATAGACAGAGCGTAATTTTAGAGGGAAAGGCAGAAGGTTAGAGGGGACCCACCAGGTGGTAGGGTTCTGGAATGAGCAGGCTGCGGGTGTAGTCGAGGCAGGATACCACATAAACTTTCAAAATATTTGGGCTAGCACTTGAACATTCAAGGCTACAGACCAGTTTGGGAAGTGGAATTTGTGTAAATTTAATGCAATTTAAGGAAATGTGAGGGACAAGTTTTTTATACAGAGGGTGGTAGGGGTCTGGAATGAGCTCCCAAAAGTAGTGGTGGAGGCGCCTATGACAGGGATGTTTAAGGGGCTTTTAGATAAGCACATGGATATGCAAGGATGGACTGATATGGACCAAGGGCAGGCAGAAGGGATCAGTTAATTTGCATCATGTTCAGCACAATATTGTGGGCCGAACGGCCTGTTCCTGTGCTGTAATGTTCTATGTTCTGTGTAATTTTGGTGGTACATTCTCAATGGACCAAAGGATGTGCTGTAAGATTCCATGATTCGCAGAGCATGGATCTCTTTCTATGCCCACCCCCCCAAATACAGCCAATCCGGATTTAAGGGTTCTGAGGAAGGGTCACTCGACCCGAAACCTTAACTCTGACTTCTCTCCACACCTGCTGAGTTTTTCCGGCAATTTCTGTTTTTATTTCCTATTTCCAGCATCCACAGTTCTTTCGGATTTTATCGTGGATTTGAGGGATCTGGTCTGTATAACGTAGGGCACAATTATATGGGTTCTTGAGTGAATTAAGACTGGGCCCTAAGATGTTTAACCAGATATCGTTGGTACTAATTGACACGGAGCTTCCAGGAATAAAATATTAACCTCCGGTGCAAGTAGCAACAAAGAGAAAGGTGGAGAGAGATTTAAACTATCATTATATATTTCCATTTTTTTTAACATTGCTTTATCTGAAGATGAGAAAAGGGCACGGTGATAGATCATCGAAAGTTATAGAATTTGACAATGAGGAATTGATTAAATCCCTTCAAAATATTCAGAAGACAACCTAGACGCTAATTCCTTCTTATTTTAACGGTAAGCACAAGACATGGCATTCCCGATTTAATTCAATCAGTCAAACTACGTGAGGTTAAGCAAGACACACTTTATACATACATTGTGGCGAAAATGCAATAAAAGAAAGAAGAAATTGGAATGACTTAACTCTATTGGAAAATGTGACAGAATATTAGATGATTAAACTACTATGCAGTAACTGCACCAATTTAGTAACATCCCATAAACACACCCTTGGCAAAGGCACATTCAGTAAAACAGATTGACTCATCAGTGATTCTCCAGTTCAAGAGGGAAACAATCAAGAGAAAAATATGAGAGAGGGAACATAGCAGGGAGAGATGGACTACAGCTTCCAAACCCGGCTTCAAGGCCACAGTGACAACGGCTCCTGAGAAACAAAAATCCTGATTCTGTGGGAGCTTGACCCCACCCATTCAGGCTGCTCCTATTGTTCCAATTTTTTCCCAAGGCTTCACAAGCTGTTTCTTTTATAGGGTTTCAATTGACAGCTTTGACTTAAAATCTCTCTTCAAAAGAAAAGGACAAAATGCCCCTCATGAAGCCATAGTAAAAGGGTCTTTACTTTCTAATTGTCCATTGGAAAATAGTGTTATGGACCCCAGGCCAGATCCCGCTCAAAATCTAATAAGAAGGTTGCCCAGACCCTAACCTTTTCTTAGTTTGATGGCAGATGTGAAGTGGATGCTTCAGGTGCGATGCAGCTGGTCAAACCACCCAGCTTTAAGCAAAACAGAATTTATGTACACACTACAGATGAAACACAAACAAATGAAAACAGAAATTAGAATAACTTAACTTATTTGATAACCCAGCTGACTCTATCACAACTTAATGAAGAAGCTGTTCCAATGCTCCCGACATCCCATAAACACACCTCTTGGCAAAAAGTAAATTCACACCCAGGTTCTTACAGGCAGGAGAGATTTCAGAGAGAAAGTCCAGGCTTCACCTCTGTTGAAGCATGGAACCTGTAGCTGCTTCTCTGCTATCAGTAGATTCTGATTGCCTGCTAATACAAAACAAACTAGAAACAAAACCTGAACTGGGAGCACTGCCATTCCCCCTTCATTGTACAACTGGTTTAAAAAGTACCTAAAGGCTGCCTTTAATTGTTGATTAAGGCAGTGTCTGTTAGCCGTTTCGGCATCATGGACTTTACAACCTCTCTTGAAAAATAACACCAAGGACAACATAACCTTGCTGAAGGGACAGCATTGTCTCACCTTCCCACTTAAAAAAATGAATCATCACATTGCAAAGATGGCTTCATTTTAACATCCCTTAGTCTTACTCTGTTAGTACAATACAAATATATCACATTGACTATAACCATACAAACATGAACTACTACATTCTATTTCAGTCTGATTACTCTCACCATCGTATGGCTCTGTTTCTTATCCAATCTTGACAATATATTGGCAATCATATTTTCTCGCCCTGTTCCATGGACAATTTCCAAATTGAATGGCTGCAATAATAAACTCCATCTAAACAGTATGGAATTTTTGTCTTTAAATCTCTCCAAACGCTTTAACAGGCTATGATCAGGATATATGATTGTCTCAGACACGTTACTGGCAACATAACTGTTGTAATGTCAACACCAAGCTCAAGGCTTCCTTCTCAGTTGTCGAATATATCTGCTGATGAATGTTCAATTTCCTGCAGAAATATCCAAAAGGTCTTTGTATTCTCTGACGTTTCAAGTCTAACTGACCCTTTGTCAAAGCTTTGACAAAGGGTCAGTTAGACTCGAAATGTCAGCTGTTTTCTCTCCTTACAGATGCTGCCAGGCCTGCTGAGATTTTCTAGCATTTTCTCTTTTGATTTCAGATTCCAGCATCTGCAGTAATTTGCTTTTATCTTTGTATTCTCTTGTCGTCTTCCTGTAAGAGCACTGCAACAACATCCACATCACTCGCATCGACAACCACTTTGAATGGCTTTGTGGTGTGGCTAATACTGGGGCAGTGGTTAACACAGTTCTTAGGCTGTCAAATGCCTTCTGACAGTTCACTGTCCACTAAAGCTTCTGACATTTCTTTAGTATTTCAATGAGGGGAGTAGGCTTACTGCTAAAATTCGGTGTGAATTTCTGATAAAATCCACTCAGTCCTAGGAACTGTGGTACTGTTCTCTTCATTGGCAGTATGGGAAACTCCCCAATAAGCCTTGTTTTTATATTCTGTGGGGCCATCTGTCTGATAACATTGCCTAGGAATGTGACCTGGGCTTTGGCAGATTCACTCTTAGCCAGGTTTATCACCAAACCTGTCTCCTAAAGTTGAATAAGTAATTCTGATAAATGTTACAAATATTCCTTCCACCTGTGACTAAAAATCACCAGGCCATCGATATATATCATACAACTGGGTAATCCAGAAATAACTTTATTATTTAGTCTTTGAAATGTGGCTGGCACATTTTTCATACCAAACGGCATGACGTTAAATTGGTATAGTCCATTTGGTGTTACGAAAGCCAAGATTTAGATTAGATTACTTACAGTGTTGAAACAGGCCCTTAGGCCCAACAAGTCCACACCGACCCGCCGAAGCGCAACCCACCCATACCCCTACACTTACCTAACACTACAGGCAATTTAGCATGGCCAATTCACCTAACCTGCGCATCTTTGGACTGTGGGAGGAAACCAGACCATCTGGAGGAAACCCATGCAGACACTGAGAGAACGTTCACACAGACAGTCGCCAAGGCCAGAATTGAACCTGCGAGGCAGCAGTGCTAACCACTGAACCACCACGCCACCATTTGTCTTTGCTCTTTCAGATAAAAGTACCTGCCAGTATCCTCTGAGTAAGTCTAACTTAGAAATAAAAGTTGCTTGCCCCACCTTTTCAATACTGTCTTCCAAATTGGAATTGGATATGAGCCCAAAGATGTAACTGCATTGACTTTGCGATAGTCCACACAAAACCATTGAGTACCATCTGGTTTTGGCATCATCACTGTAATTCACTTTGTTTATGTCATCTTGGAGAATGCATTCAACCTCCTTTTGAACCTGTGCCAACGTTTGAGGGTTAAGTCTGTAAGAATGTTGCTTAATTGGAACAGCATCTCCTATTTCTACATCAGTTAGTACTCTGCAGCTTATTTCCACCTAGCTCCCCATGTGACAGTAATAACTCTTTCAGGTCATTTCAATTTTCCTCTGGAAGGTAAATCAATAATTTATCCCAATTTTTGACAACTTCCTCATTGTCCAATTTAATTTGGGGAATGCCCAATTCAGAATACTTTGACCTTGGTTCTTCTCTCTGCTTTATAACTAGTAACACAGTCTCCTTTGGCTTTCCTCCCCTGTTGAACATATTCACATGACACACTCTGTGAGATTTTTTTCTGTCTGGAGCCCGAGCCAAATAATTCACCCCACTCAATCTCCTTTCAACTTGGTAAGGTCCACTAAAACCTTGCTTGTAAAATTTCACCTAGCATTGGAAGTAACACTAACTCTACCTCCACTAACAAAATTGCAAAGTTTTGATTTCTTTTCTGCTTCCTGTTTCATCATATACTGTGATATTTTTAAATGCTGTCTAGTCAAATCCCCCACTCGATTTAATCATTCTCTTAGATTTGACACATAGTCCAAATATATGGTATCTGAATTATGACTCACCAATTCCTCCTTAATTAATTTTTGTGGTCAGCTCACTTCATGCTCAAAAACTAATTTGAATGGACTGGATTTGGTCGATTCAGTTGATGCATTTCTGATGACAAAAAGTACAACCAGAACTCCTTTATCCAAATCATCTGGATAATCTTGACTATAAGCCCTTAACATGGTCTTTAACATCTGATGCCACCTTCCTAGTACTCACTGCGATTCTGGGTGATATGCAGTAGACTTAAATTGTTCTACTCCTAAGCCACAAATAACTTCCTTGAATAATTTTGATGCAAAGTTTGACCCTTGATCTGATTGTGTCTCTGTGGCTACTCCCCATCTCATGAATAATGTGAGTAAATCTTCTACAATCCTTTCACCTGTGATATTGGAATGACCTCTGGAAATCTAGTGGACCCATCCATTCTTGTTGGAGGAGAAAGTGAGGACTGCAGATGCTGGAGATCAGAGCTGAAAATGTGTTGCTGGGAAAGCGCAGCAGGTCAGGCAGCATCCAAGGAGCAGGAGAATTGACGTTTTGGGCATGAGCCCTTCTTCAGCTGAAGAAGGGCTCATGCCCGAAATGTCGATTCTCCTGCTCCTTGGATGCTGCCTGACCTGCTGCGCTTTCCCAGCAACACACATCCATTATTGTTAACAAATACTGATTCCCACTTTTTGTTTTAGGTAGGGGTCCTACTCAATCAGTTAAGAAGCTTGTAAAATGTTCCTCAAATGCAGGAATAGGTATTAAAGGTGCGGGTTTTATCACTGCCTGTGTTTTTCAAATTACCTGACATGCGTGACATATCTGGTAAAATTCAACTACATCCTTGTGTAGTCCAGGCCAGTAAAAATGTTTTTGTATTTTAGCTTGCATTTTTCTTACTCTTAAATGAACCTCTACTGGCAGTTCATTCACTGCCTGCAACACTTCCTTTCTATAACCCACTGGTAATACGACTTGATGAACTTTTGCCCAATTCTCATCTGTCTGATGATGTGATGGTCTCCATTTCCTCATTAAGACATCATGTTTAAGGTAGTAGTACTCAGGGAAACATTCAGCTTCTTCTTCTGTGTCTGCTTTTTGATACAATTGCTTCAGATTTTCATGTTTCTGTTGTAACTCGGTTAATGTTTCTGAGTTAAAGATAGTCAATTTGTCCTCGACCTTTTGATTAGATTAGATTACTTACAGTGTGGAAACAGGCCCTTCGGTCCAACAAGTCCATACCAAAGCGCAACCCACCCATTCCCCTACATTTACCCTTTACCTAACACTACGGGCAATTTAGCACGTTCAATTCACAGCCAATTCACCTAACCTGCACATCTTTGGACTGTGGGAGGAAACCGGAGCACGCAGAGGAAACCCACGCAGAGAACGTGCAAACTCCACACAGTCAGTCGCCTGAAGCGGGAATTGAACTCGAGTCTCTGGCACTGTGAGGCAGCAGTGCTAAGCACTGTGCGACCTGTTACTGGTTTGTCTCAAACACTCGAACAAACAGGGTCTCTGATAATTCTACTTCAACTTCATTATCTGTATTCTTTGATTTCCTCTTCTGTTTCAACTGGTGGCTTTGTGACCTCATTATTACAGAATCAGGAAAAACATCCCAGGATATGCTTCCTTTAATAGCCTGATTTTCAATTGACTTTTCCACCACAGTAGTCAGCACTCCTACCTGTTACCCAGCTTTTCCTTATGATCTTCACCCAGATCTACTTTTCCCTTTCCACACGAGGATTTCTCTTTTCTCCAATTTCTACCCTGTGATTGTTGACTTAGGTAGTGTCTGTTAGCCATTTCAGCACCAATATGCCTTTATGTACCCTCTTGAAAAAACCAAAGCGCAACATTACCTTGTTAAAGGGGCAGCAGCATCACATCAGAAGACTTGCCAAGTTGGCAGAAGAGTGGGGGCAGAGTGGTTTTGAGGCATGTGATAAAACCTCCAGATTATGTCCGGCAAGAATTGACAACCACAGATATTGCAGAATGACCAAAGCATACTGAGGGGCTGAATGGTCTCCTTCTATCTCCATGCAGCCTGAATAATGAAGCAAAGCCCTTGTAGTAGCAAAGCATTGGTCAGGATCAGATAACAGCGCTGTCTAAAGGGTGGGATTCATTTTGTGAATGATTGTCTCCCAATGCAAAAAGTGGTTCACGGCAACGCCGTGCCCTTTCACCTTTGACACTGTGCTTCAGGTGGGTCCAGTCCCACCAGCTCATCATTCCAATAATGAACCAACTCTGAATTAATTCCATTGGAGATACAGACAGGTTTACAAGCTCAGTGATGTTCATAAACCTCGTAACCTTTGCCCCTTATATTGGTGTCGGAATCACAGTGTGATTGATGTACTGCCTCATCATTCACTGTCAGTCATCCATTAACTCACATTTCGTATCCTATCACTGATCTTATTGGATCATTGGGAATTCTTATTACCTCAGAAACACTTTCTTACTCATATATGTTCACCCACCCATCCCCACGTCCAAAACCTAAGGACGTTTTTTCCTTTTCCTTTCCATCTTATTTTTCAAAACGCTTTCAGTCATTCTGTGATTGCTGGCTAGGGCAGTATTTATCCCTCAACTTGATCAGCCTGCTATGTTATGTCACAGGGAATGAAGAACCATCCACATTGCTATAGAAGCGACACTGTTCAAGGTTACATTCTGTAAAAGAGTCATACCGACCTTATATCTCTGCTACTCTATCTCTATCTTTCCACACAGATACTGCGAGATCTGCTGAGTTTCTCCAGCACTTGCCGTTTTTTTAGAAAAGAAATTAGTTCAGACTTGCAGCATCTGCAGTACGTATCTTTTATATAACTACACAGCCTGGGCTTGACTGAATCAGTCAGGCAGATTTCCTTCTCGAAAGAACGAAAACAGGAACAGGCCCTTCGGCCCACCAAGACTGAGCTGACACACGATGCTTTTGAAAGTAAAAGCCTTTTGCCTCTATGTTCTCCATATCACTCTATCCCCTGTCTATTCACACATTTGCCAAGATTCCTTTTAAACATTGTTTTGTATCTGCTTCCACCACCTCCTCTTCTAGCACATTCCAGGCACTTGCCACCTTCTGACTAAAAAAACTTGCCTCTTACACCTCCTTTAACCTTTCCCCCTTTCACCTTTAATCTAAGTCTCCTGGTAATTGACATTTCTACCCTGGGGAATTAAAGACCCTGACTATCCATTCCACCCATGGCTTTCATAGTTCTGTAACTTCTATCAGGTCGCCCCTCATTCTTCGATATTCAAGTGAAAACAAACCAAGTTTGTTCAATCTCTCCTCATCGCTAATTCCCTCCGAAGCAAGGCAGCGTCCTGGTAAACTGTTCCTATACCCTCTCCAAAGCCTCCACATCTTTCTAGTAGTGTGGTGACCAGAACTCGACACAATATTCCAAATGTGGCCTAACTAAGGTTTTATGGAGAGATAAAAGGGCATTAACAAATCAGTTTTCTTCTTAAGTAGACAATCAATGACAGTCACTGTTAGTGATGTCCAATTTTAGATTAGTTCTATTCAAATTCCACCAAGTTGCTTTCCAGAAACTAAAAGAGAAAAATGCTGGAAAATCTCAGCAGGTCTGGCAGCATCTATAAGGAGAGAAAAGAGCTGACGTTTCGAGTCTAAATGACCCTTTGTCAAAGCTTTCCAGAATTTGAATCTAAACCCATAGAGTATTAGGCTTGGGTCTCTGGATAGTGAGTTCAAAGATATAACTGCCATCATGTTCAGTTGTGTACTATGATTATCCTCAAACAAGCTGAGTGGTGAAAATGTCCACATTCTAATACTGCTCTGGGTAAAGAGGTTTGTGTTGAAAGCCCTACAAAGAAACAGAAAATGCTGGAGATAATGTTTGAACCTGAAAGGGTTCAGGAAAGTTTACCAGAATGTTGCCAGGGTTGGAGGATTTGAGCTACAGGGAGAGGCTGAATAGGCTGGGGCTGTTTTCCCAAGAGTGTCAGAGGTTGAGGGGTGACCTTATAGAGGTTTATAAAATCAACAGGGGCATGGATAGGGTAAATAGACAAAGTCTTTTGCCTGGGGCACAGGAGTGCAAAGCTAGAGGGCATAGGTTTAGGGTGAGAGGGAGTAGTTTAAAAGGGACTAAGGGTGACTTTTTCATACAGAGGGTGGTGCGTGTATGGAATGAGCTGCCAGAGGAAGTAGTGGGCCCTGGTTCAATTACAACACTTAAAAGGCATTTAGATGGGCACATGAACAGCAAGAGTTTAGAGAGAATATGGGCCAAGTGCTGGCAAATGGGACTAGGCCCATATTCCCTCTAAACTCTTGCTGTTCATGTGCCCATCCAAATGCCTTTTAAGGATATTTGGGGAGTTGAGATCAGAATAGTGCTGGAAAAGCACATCAGGTCAGGCAGCATCATGATGAAGGGCTTTTGCCCGAAACGTCGATTTTCGTTTCGTAGAATCGTCGAAACGTAGATGGAAGTGGTCATGGGTTTGGAAGCTACTGTCTGAGATTTGAGTATGAGATCCCTGATTGGGCCGATTAACCCCAATCAGGGGGCCCTGGCTGACTGGAGTGTCAGGAGTTCTCCTCACTCTAGTGATTGGCTTCGAGTTAGCTGGTCAGAGCCCATGTGCTGCCCACTTGTAAATAACAGGTTACTTAGTGATGGGATACTGGCCTCCATGGAGTTATTTTAGAGTTCAGTGAATTTTCTTCAGAAACATTTCTCTCCAAAGATGCTGCCAGGCTTGCTGTGTTTTCCCAGAAATCTTTGCTTCTGAGAACAGTCACATCCTCCACAATTTGTGTCTCTGAGGAGGATGGAGATAGTTGTGGGGAAAAAAAGAGTCCCTGACCTCTTCACTGATTTTGATGATCAGCTGAGGTGCTGTGCATTAGAGTAGGCCATGTATTTCTGGAAGCGATCTATGATCTCCTATGGGGAGTGATCTCTGACGGCTCACCCACTGACTCATGGGAAAAGCGAGCTGCCTAACTGGAGCTGTAAAAATAAATCCAGCTTTTATTAGTTTTAAGGATGAGTGACTGTCAAACTGGGAATATTGACTTTGCTCGTGGGGTTTAGTTCCGCATCACAGATGAATGTTACAAGCCAGCTCATTGAACACAGAGACGGATAAACCTGCCTTGCTTTGCGTTTTGGGATTACTTTGACCTGGGCACTCCCATCTTATGGAGAATATAAATCCAGTTGGAAATTGGTATGCATAAAGAGATAAGCAACTACATCTCACACCTGAAGGTTTTTGGTTTGGCTGAGTTTATAAATTTCCTGTATGAGAGAAATGTATCATTGTTCAAGTATGTCTTAACTTGCTGGACTCAATGGCATTTGTCAAGTTAGGAGGCTTTTAATATTGCAGATCTCATTCAACTGACTAATGAGACTTCTTGAGTGACAATTAGCTCCCTTGAGAACGTACAACAGCTCTCCTGATACCTCAACTGCCAAACGTTAGCAGAAACAGAGCCACAGGTGCTCCTGTGAAGCAGTGATATCCTTCCACATCTGACAGAAATTTACCTGTACCTCCACACACCATAAGACCATAAGACATAGGAGTGGAAGTAAGGCCATTCGGCCCATCGAGTCCACTCCGCCATTCAATCATGGCTGATGGGCATTTCAACTCCACTTACCAGCATTCTCCCTGTAGCCCTTAATTCCTTGTGACATCAAGAATTTATCAATATCTGCCTTGAAGACATTTAGCGTCCCGGCCTCCACTGCACTCTGCGGCAATGAATTCCACAGGCCCACCACTCTCTGGCTGAAGAAATGTCTCCGCATTTCTGTTCTGAATTGACCCCCTCTAATTCTAATTCACACGTCATCTACTGCATCCATTGCACCCGATGTGGTCTCCTCTACACTGCGGAGACAGGACGCCAACTTGCGGATCGTTTCACAGAACATCTCTGGGACGCCCGCTTTAACTATCCCCACCGCCCTGTGGCTGAACACTTCAACTCCCCTTCCCACTCCACCAAGAACATGCAGGTCCTGGGCCTCCTCCATCACCAAACCCTAACCACCCAATGCCTGGAGAAAGAACACCTCATCTTCTGCCTCATTAACCCAGTAACCACACTGGATCAATGTGGACTTCACCAGTTTCCTCACTTCCCCCCACATTATCCCATACCCAACTTCCCAACTTGGCACTTCCTTCCTCACCTGTCCATCGTCTTTCCCATCTATCCGCTCCACCCTCCTCTCTGACCTATCACCCTTCCCCTCCACCTTCATCTACCTATCGCATTCCCAGCTACCTTCCCCCCAGCTCCACCCCCCCCTCCTATTTATCTCTCAGCCCCACCCCCTGTCCACAAGCTTCATTCTTAAAGAAGGGCTGATGCCCGAAACATCGATTCTCCCGCTCCTCGGATACTGCCTGACCTGCTGTGCTTTTCCAGCGCCATACTCTCGACTCTGATCTGCAGTCCTCACTTTCTTCAAGCAGTGGTACTCTCCCTACCTCTAGGCTGGAAGATCTGGGCTCAGTTCCCAGTTGCCCCAGATGGGTCATACCTGAGCAGGTTTATTAACAATTTAAAGTGACGGTGATACAGGTCTGGAACTCCCTTTCACAAAGGGAGTGGATGCTGGATCAGTTTTAAATATGAGCACGTTCGATTTTTACGAAGCAAAGATTTAAGACATAGCAGACAAAAGTAGGTGTATGGATTTAGTGCACAGATCATCGAATGGCAGTGCAGGTTTGAGGGACTGAATGGCTTGCTCCCATTCCTCGATTGAAAACAGAGCCATGGTGATATTCCAACCAGTTCATGCTCAGAAAAAGAGAAATCTCATCAAAGGTCCTCATCAGGACAGATGCAAGAATGCCAAATTTACCCTGGAAGAGAAAGCAAATAAACTCTGATTGGTTGAGGTGTTGCCATGGAGAATGTACCAGGGAGCTACTGTCCTCCATATTTTTGCTTAATTCAAAATAGACACAAAGCCTGGCCTTGTTGCTTTTTCCCACAGTGGGCAGGATCCTGTGTCGATGCAAGTGGGCGGCACGGTGGCACAGTGGTTAGCACTGCTGTCTCACAGCGCCAGAGACCTGCGTTCAATTCCCGCCTCAGGTGACTGACAGTGTGGAGTTTGCATGTTCTCTCCGTGTCTGCGTGGATTTCCTCCGGGTGCTCCGGTTTCCTCCCACAGTCCAAAGATGTGCGGATCAGGTGAATTGGTCATGGGAAATTGCCCGTTGTGTTAGGTAAGGGGTGAATATAGGGCTACGGGTGAGTTGCGCTTTGGCGGGTCGGTGTGGACTTGTTGGGTTGAAGGGCCTGTTTCCACACTGTAAGTAATCTAATCTAAAGTGAAAGTGAGTCACGTTGCAAGACTGATCGGTAATCTTTAAAGTGGTATTCAGTACCATTCTGAGCACACTCGGGATCGTTCAGCAAGTGGGTCCCTCGAAAGGTGTGTTTTAAGGGTAAAGAGAGGCTCAGGGATGGAGAGGTTTAGAGAACTTCAGGCAGGTGAAGGGACAATCCCTACTGTTAGGGAGCATTAACTGGGAGGTGTGCAGCAGACCTGGAGGAAGACATCAATCTGAGGACTTTGTGGGGGAGGTCATGCTAAACTGCTGGGGGTGGGGGCATAGAGGTGATAAAAAGAGAACTTGAAAGGGATTGGGTCGAACCAGTGTAGGTGGGCAAATATCCCCAGTCGTTATCTGTACAGAGGGATAACTGAGGAGGTCCTGTGGTGCAGTGGGTAACATCCCTGACTCTGGACTGTGGGTTTGACTGCCACCCACATGGCAGTCAAGGGGCAGCCAACAGGTTGTCGTTGTGAATTGGACCCCCTCAGAGCTGGCTAGACCACTGGCTCAGATAAGACTTGTGCAAACAGCAGAGAGTTTAAAAGCCAGGGGTGACGGATTCAAGTTGAGTGGCACACAGGGACGTGAGGAAAAGTTTTTACCTGCAGAGGGCAGTGGGTATTTGGAATTCGCTGCCTGAGTTGGTGCTGGGTGCAGAGATCCGAAACTCTTTCGGGAAGTAATTTGGATTGGCACCTTAAGTGTTATTGGCGACGTGCAGGATGACAGGATCAGAAAGGACATCTGGGTGTTTTTGGATTATAGAATCCTGGGCGTACAGAGAGAGGCCATTTGGCTCACTGCACCAATCCTCCTACACTGACCTCCTGTAACCCTGCATTTCCCATGGCCAATCCACCTCGCCTCCACATCCCTGGACACTATGGGGTAGTTTCCCATGGCCAATCTACATAACCTGCACATCTTTGGATTGTGGGAGGAAGCCTACACAGACAAGGGGAGAATGTGCAAACTCCACACAGACAGTCACCCGAGGCTGCAATTAAACCAGGGTCCTTGGTGCTGTGAGACAGCAGTACGAACCATTGAGCCACGTGCTGTTCCACATGGACAAGCTGGTCTAGATGGTGCTGTAACATTTCTACGGTTAAAGAATCACAGACATACAGCACAGAAACACATGATGCAATCCAACTCGTACATGCCGACCTAAATTAATATCCTAAATTAATCCAGACCATTTGCCATTACTTGGTCCATATCCCCCTAAACCCTTCCTATTCATATACCCATCCAGATGCCTTTTAAATGTTGTAGTTGTACCAGCCTTCAACACTTCCTCTGGCAGCTCATTCCATACACACACCATCCTCTGTGTGAAAAAGTTGCACCTTCAGCTCCTTTTAAATTTTTAAACTCACCCTAAACCTCTAGTTCTGGACTCCCCCAAACTGGAGAAAAGATCTTATCTATTTATCCTATCTATGCCCCTCATGATTTTAATCACCTGTATAAGGTCACCCCTCAGCCTCTGATGCTACAGGGAAAACAGCCCCAGCCTGGTCAGCCTCTCCCTATATCTCAAACCCTCCAACCTTGGCAATGTATTTGTAAGTTATTTCTGAACCCTTTCAAGTTTCACAATATCCTTCCTTTAACAGGGAGACCAGGAGGGCACTCCAAAAGTGGCCTTACCAATGTGCTGTACGGAGCAACATGACCTCATAACTCCTGTATTCAATGCTCTGACCAATAAAGGAATGCACACTCAATGCTCTCTGCATTATCCTGTCTACCTGAGTTTCTACTTTACAGTTCAGTTTCCCATCTTTCAGGGGAGGGGGTTTGGAGTAGGAATAAGTTGTCCCACTCCCTTGCCTTAGTTGCCATGGCGATCATGTGCCAGGTATGGCTTCTTCAGAGAAATTGGACCTTGGGTAGCACATAGCACAACAAATGTTTGTCCACCTGAGGACACTGAGAATCGACGTTTCGGGCATGAGCCCTTCTTCAGGAATGAGGAAAGTGTGACACACTTTCCTCATTCCTGAAGAAGGACTCATGTCCGAAACGTCGATTCTCCTGCTCCTTGGATGCTGCCTGACCTGCTGCGCGTTTCCAGCAACACATTTTCAGCTCTGATCTCCAGCATCTGCAGTCCTCACTTTCTCCTTGAGGACACTGAGAGCCTCCCTGTGCGTGTGTAAGCTTACAGCCTCAGGGAGCCTCAACGGCAGTGAGACAGTCGCACCTCAGCTGACTTAGCATTCAGCAAAGCAAGCAAGAACACAGGGACCAGGTCACTGCACATGATAACTCACTCACCTCATACCCAGTAAGTCGGGTTTCAGCGCTACAATATATACCCACAGCAAATCGGACCATGTTACAGGAAACGAAACACCGCTGACTTATTCTTTTCATCTGTAAGCAAAAAGACACCTTTTAGTTGGGAAATTCCTGCCAATGGATAAACTCAAGCATCTTACGGATTTGCTGTCACGGAGACAATGGATGGGGGCTAATGTTTAAAAAGTTCTTCTGGCCAATTCTGTTTCATCAAAGACTTATTTCCCCCGGGAATGGGGTCGGGTGTGGGTGGGGGGAGATCGGAAAATTTGCTCTGACATGTTGGGATAGGTCAGGAAAAAGAGAAGTGTCTACTGATGTAGCGTGTCCCTACCTTCAACGATTTCCGCTGAAGAGCGAAAGAATCCGGGGACTGAACGAATATCACCTCATGCTTGCATTTATAATGTTGGCACCACTGTGTCCTGAGGCTGAATGCGTTTGAGAAAGTGACTGCAGCGAAATTTGAATTGAATTGATTTGAATTAGCTTTATGGTCCCAAGTATTCGAACGGGGACAGTGAAAAGTTCACACATTGCCACATTACGGCCTCATCTTGGGTACAAGATACCGAGGCATAGACACTTTAGTATTTGGGATAAAATTGAAAAATAATAAAGTCTAGCATAAGAATAAAAAGGTAAAATACAAAGAATAAAACAAGTGCACAATTTGTAGTCTTTCCATCCTCAGTCCGCGCCAGCATCTAGTCTCCAGACCACACTTGGCCTACCCTCCAGCCCGCACTGAGCTGAGCCTGCAGTTTACTCTGAACCTAGTCTCCAGCCCACACTGGGCCTAGTCTCCAGACCACATTGGGCCTAGTCTCCAGACCGCACTGGGCCTAGCCTCCAGACCACACCGGGCCTAGTCTCCAGACCACACCGGGCCTAATCTCCAGACCATACCAGGCCTAGCCTTCCGACCCCACCGGGCCTATCCTAGAGACTGCTCCCGGCCGAGCCTCCAGTTCACCCTGGGTCTAGTCTCCAGACCATACAGGGCCTGGTCTCCAGACGACACCAGGTCTCGCCTCCAGGGCACACCGGGCCTAGTCTCCAGACCACACCGGGCCTAGCCCCCAGACCACATTGGGCCTCGCCTCCAGACCACACCGGGCCTAGTCTCTAGACCGCACCAGACCTGGCCCCCAGACGCACTGGCCTAGTCTCTAGAACGCACCGGGCCTAGCCCCCAGACACACTGGGCCTAGTCTAGACCGCACTGGGCCTAGCCCCCAGATGCACCAGGCCTAGTCTGTAGACCCGCACTGGGCTTTGAAACTCAAGGCCTCACCTCAAGTCCACAAGGGACCTCGCCTACCCATAGAGGCCTCCAGTCCAGGGACTTGCCTCCAGTTCACACTGGGAATTTGCCTTCCTGTGATACCTTCCTGTCCAAGCGCTGACCCCACCTCCATTCTCAGCCTCGACAATTCCCCTTTACGTTACCCTGATCGGAATTTAATTTGTGATCAACTGAGTGAGGCTGCTTACATGTCAGGGGCTACTGCGACTGCTCCTCATGGATAGTCCCAACAGGAGACTCATGCCATCGTCACATGTTTTGAGCCATCCTCACTTTGGTAAAAGCAATATCCTGCGAGTGTTGGAAATCTGAAGCAAGCACAGAGAGTGTCAGTCTCATCTTGGAAATGGGAAAACTAATGGAAGCAATTCTGGATGGTTGAATTAGTCTGCGTTTGGAGAGGGAGGGGTTAATCAAGAACAATCAGCATGGTTTTGTTAAGGGGACATTAGGTCTGACCAACTCGGTTGAATTTGTCAAAGAAGTAACCGGGTGTGTAAATGAGGGCATTGCGTTCAGTGTAGTCTATTTGCACTTCAGCAAGGCTCTTGTCAAGATCCCTCATGGGAGATGTATAGCGAAGGTAAGAGCCCATTATGGGATCCAAAGAGCTTTGAATCCAGGATTAACTGACGTTCAAGGAATGTTTATGTGACTGAAGTCTGTGTCAAATTGGGGGTCCCACAGGGGTCTCTCTTCAGTGCCTGTTCCTGTACATTTACAAATGGAACCTATCAATCCTTAAATGTCCAAACTTCACTCTCCCTGGTCATTTTCAGAACCCCTCAATCTCAAAAGGCTGTGATGTGCACTAGGCTTGCCCTGCCTAAGACTCAAGTCAGAACCTCCCATTTATCTCAAATAAAGTTTCCACACATAATTGGAGCTGAACATGTCAGTCAGCCATTTTGAAGAATACAAGATGAGTCAGATGTCAGATTCTGTTTGGGAGAAGAAACGTTCAAAAACAGTAAAATAAAACAACAAATTGCAGATTTGTTTGGATCTGAACCAAACACAGAAATTACTGGAGAAGCTCAGCAGGTCTGGCAACATCCGTGGAGAGAGAAACGGAGTCAACGTTTTGAGTCCAGAAAATTTGGTCTGACTGTTTTGCTCATGTTGGAGTCCCATTTTCAAATGTTGCCTTGAGGTGTAGTGGTACTGTCCTTAGCTATGGGCCAGGAGGGTTCAAATGCCATCTACCCCAGACATGACTCATCACATGATGGAGCAAGATTCCCTCATGAAGAAAGGCTGGACAAGGCTCAGCCTGGAGTTTAGAAAGGGCAGAGGTGACTTGGAGTCATACAGTCATAGAGGTCCACAGCGTGGAACAGGCCCTTCAGCCCAACTTGCCCATGCCACCCAGTTTTCACAATTAAGTTAGTCCCTTTTGCCTGTGTCCATATCCCTCCATACCTATCCCATCCATCTACCTATCCAAATGTTTCTTAGAAACCAAAACTGAACTCACCTCCACCACTACCTCTGGCAGCCCGTTGCACATATTCATTGCCCTCTGTGTCAAAACAGTTAAATTAGATTGGGTTAGATTCCCTACAGTGTGAAAACGGGCCCTTCGGCCCAACCAGTCCACACCACCCCTCCAAAGAGTAACCCACCCAGACCAATTTCCCTCTGATTAATGCACCTAACACTACGGGCAATTTAACATGACCAATTCACCTGAGCAGCACATCTTTGGACTGTGGGAGGAAACCGGAGCACCCAGAGGAAACCCAGACAGACACAGGGAGACTGCAACTTTCACATGGACAGTTGCCCAAGGCCGGAATCAAAGCCTAGTCCCTGGCGCTGTGAGGCAGTAGTGCTAACCACTGAACCACCGTGCCGCCCCATTGTCCCCCTGCACTCTTATGTATCTCTCCCCTCTCATCTTATACCGATGCCCTCTAGTTTCAGACTCCCCTAACCTGGGGAAAAGCTGTCGACTATCTGTCTTATCTACATTCCCCCCCCATGACTTTATAGACCTCGATAAGGTCATCCCTCAGTCTCCTATGCTCCAGGGGAAAAAAAAAGCCCCAGCCTATCCAACCTCTCTTTATAACTCAAACCCTCCAGTTCAGGTAGCATCCTAGCTAATCTTCATCACACCCTTTCTGGTTTAATAACATCCTTTCTGTAGTAGGCCGGGGTAACCGGAACTGCACGCCCCACTCCAAACATGGCCTTATTAACGTCTTGTACATTTACAACGAGACTTCCCGACTCCTGTACTGAATGCTCTGAGCGATGACAGCAAGCATGACAAAGCCTTCTTCAACGCCCTGCCAACTTAATTTAAACAGATAATATCCTGAGGGGATTTGACCAGGTGGATGTGGGAAGGATGTTTTCTCTTGTGGGAGAATCGAGAAGTAGAGGTCACTGTTTGAAAATAAGGGGTGTCCATTCGAAACAGAAATGAGAAAATACTTATTTCTTTCAGGGAATTGTGAATCTTAGGAATTCCCTTCCTCAAAAGACCCTTAAATACAGGAATTGAGAAGTCATGTTTAAACTGTATAGGACACTGGTGAGGCCTATTCTGGAATACTGTGTCAGTTGTGTTATAGGAAGGAGATTATTAAGCTGGAGACGATTCAAAAGAGATTTATCAGGATGTTGCCGGGATGGAAGGTTTGAATTCTGAGGAGAGGCTGGATAGGCTGCGACTTTTTTCATTGGAGCATAGGAGGTTGAGGGGTCACCTTACAGGGATTTATAAAATCATGAGGGGTTTGGATAAAATGAATGGCAGGTGTCTTTTCACCAGGGTTTGGTAGGGATTTCAAGACCTGATGATGAGCTTTTGCCCGAAACATCGATTCTCCTGCTCCTCAGATGCTGCCTGACCTGCTGTGCTTTTCCAGCCCCACACTCTCAACTCTGAAATCTCCAGCATCTGCCGTCCTCACTTTCGCCTGGCATATTTTTAAGGTGAGAGGAGAGAGATTTAAAAAAATGCATGAGAGGCAACTTTTTACACAGTGTGGTTCGCTTATGGAATGAACCAACAGAGGAAGTAATGGATGTGATACAGTTACAACGTTTAAAATAGACTTAGATATGTACAGGAATAGGAAAGGTTTGGAAGGATATGATCCAGGACAAGGCAAGTGGGTCCAGTTTGATTTGGGCTTATGTTCAGCGTGGACTGGTTGGACCGAAGGGTCTGTTTCCGCGCTGTGTGTCTATAAAAAACAGTGGATGAGGGACGCATTCCATTCTATTAAGTGAGGACTGCAGATGCTGGAGATCAGAGCTGAAAATGTGTTGCTGGAAAAGCGCAGCGGGTCAGGCAGCATCCAAGGAGCAGGAGAGTCGACGTTTCGGGCATGAGCCCTTCTTCAGGATTCCTGAAGAAGGGCTCATGCCCGAAACGTCGACTCTCCTGCTCCTTGGATGCTGCCTGACCCGTTGCGCTTTTCCAGCAACACATTTTCAATTCCATTAAGTAGCACCACGTAAATGCAAGTTGTTGTTGTAGTCAGCCTCCTGCAGCATTGCGGATGGTGGAGGAGGAATCAAGGTGATTCTTCCGATAAGCTGAGGGTTGAGCACAGTTGTTCAACTTTAAGTATTTTTCAGGTTGCGACAGACTCTTGATGACCAAAAGGATGAAAGATTATCGGGGGAAACAGAGATGGGAAGAGTCGAGGTTAAAATCAGATGAGCTGTAATTTTACTGAATGGGGGAGCAGCCTCGAAGGGTCAAATGGCCTCCTGTTGTGCATTGTTTAAGGTGGACCAATGCGTCTTTGCTGTACTCACACAGCTTTGTTGAATGAATCATGGACCCCACCATCACTCCCTCCCCAGACATGCACATAAAAATCATCAGTGTGACAACCTTGCCAGCAAGATCTACTACCTCAACGAAGCAATGAAAGTCACCCTCTGCTTATAGAATCATGTCCCTGGGGATATCGGTGTGTAAGAGAGACGAGGGAAGGACAGCGACTGCTATAAACTGTTGAGCAGGACATCATTTTAAAAATTAATCATGGGCATGGGAAGAGTATTCAAAGGTGACATATCACAAGCAAGTTTTGGTTTTTTATCTCCTGAGATGAAAGGAGAATTGAGTCGGGACCCCTATATCAAGGATAGCAGTGATGGGGTGGTTACTTTTAACTTTCATGCAATCATTTGGCGAGTTCCCAATACGGGGTGACCACTGGGACCAGCCTCACTCTGTCCTTTAATTAAAATGGAAAGCAGTGGCGAGGTCTCTGAGGATGCCTTTGGGTCTCAATCGTTGTTCTTGCTTAACAGAGCGAGAACTGGCCCAGTGAAGGGAAACTTCGGGATCTGAAGGACAACCTGGCAAGGTGACAGGGAGAACAACACAACATTCGGAGCAGTTGCAGGAAGCTCTCAACGCGAAGGCCCAACACGTCACTCAAATCCGCTCTCCCAAATTCTGTCTTCTCAAGCGGTCTGGCTTTTTGTTACTCACAAACTGTACCTGTCCTGTTTACCCACCATGGTCTTTGTTCCACCATTGTCTTCTGGTCTGGGAGCACCTCCCTAAACCTTTTTAGCCCTCTTTTATTTTCCTTTCAGATGCTCCTTAGTTCACCAACCTATGAACTGCATGTCCAAACGTGGCCTGGCTTCAAATAGACACCGATTACGTTCCTGTGAAGCACCTTGGGATGCTTTGTTCCACTGGGTGGCACTATATAAATGCAAGTTGTTGTTGTAGTCAGTCTCCTGTGGCAATGCATATGCTGGAGGGGGAGTCAAGATGATGGCATGAGGATTGAGTGCAGTTGTTCACTGGATTAGAACATAGACTATAGAACATTACAGCACAGTACAGGCCCTTCGGCCCTCGATGCTGAGCTGACCTGTGGAACCAATCTGAAGCCCATCTAACCTGTATTATCCCATTATCATCCATATGTTTATCCAATGGTCATTTAAACGCCCTTAAAATTGATGAGTCTACTCCCAGGGCATTCCCCACCCCTACTGCTCTCTGAGTAAAGAAACTACCTCTGACATCTGTCCTATGTCTATCGCCCCTCAATTTAAAGCTATGTCCCCCTCATGCTAGCCATCACCATCCGAAGAAAAAAACTTTCACTGCCCACCCTATCTAACCCTCTGATTATCTTATATGTCTCAATTAAGTCACCTCTTAACCTTCTTCTCTCTAACAGCATCAAGTCCCTCAGCCTTTCCTTATGAGACCTTCCTCCACACTAGACAAAGCCTTGTAAATCTCCTCTGAACCCTTTCCAAAGCTTCCACATCCTTCCTATAATGCAGTGACCTGAACTGTACACAATACTCCAAGTGCAGCCACACCAGAGTTTTGTACAGCTGCAGCATGACCTCATGGCTCCAAAACTCGATCCCTCCACCAATAAAAGCTAACACACCGTATACCTTCTTAACAATCCCGATCAACCTGGGTGGCAACTTTCAGGGATCTGTGTAGATGGACACCGAGATCTCTCTGCTCATCTACACTGCCAAGAATCTTACCATGAGCCCAGTCCTCTGCATTCCTGTTACTCCTTCCAAAGTGAATCACCTCACACTTTTTCTCATTAAACTCCATTTGCCACCCCTCAGCCCAGCTCTGCAGCTTTCCTATGTCCCTCTGTAACCTGCAACATCCTTCAGCACTATCCACAACTTCACCGACCTTAGTGTTATTCGCAAATTTACTAGGTTAGGTTATGCCAATGTAACATTCTAAATTTATCTCTTCTCTTCATATAACATTCAATTTTGTGTTACTTAAGAAAGGACTTCTCTCTATCCGGCAACTTGGATAAATCAGAATGCTTTCGGGCAGATGTCACCAGCAGACAGCGATGAGAGATCACACTTAATCCTCACACAATAAATGTCCGCTCGGTCTGCGGGGCAAATCTATAAATGAACAATTCATCAAGTTGTGCTGCTGCTGTTGGATAAGGATGGAATGTTAGCAACACACTCAAATTCACTTCATTACATAGTACCATCCAGCTCCACGTGACACAGCAGGAATGCTTCAATCTCATACTTCGGACACTGTAGCTCCCCTTAGAAGAACAAACAAAAAGTATGAAAGACCCTGGAAATGTGAACTAAAAACCAAAGAGTGCTGGAGGAACACAGCAGGTCTGGTTGTATCAATACAGAGAGAAACAGAGTTAGGTTTGTGAGTCAAGTATGATTCTTCGTTGGAACTCAGTACTCAATGCATTGATGCTTCGAGTCTGGATCATGTATGTAGCCTGTGGTCAAAGCTTCACAGAATCTGTGCTGAAGCAGGCCATTTGGCCCTGACACTCCAAAACATGTTCCATCCTAACCCTTCCTCTGTAACCTGGCATTTCCTATGGCTAACCCATCTAGCCTGCACATTGCTGAACACTACGGGCAATTTAGCATGACCAATCCACCTCACCTGTACATTTTATGGAGTGTGAGAGGAAACCAGAGCACCTGGAGGAAACCCACGCAGACACGGGGAGAATGTGCAAACTCCACACAGACAGTCACCCAAGGCTGGAATCGAACCCAGGTCCCTGACATGATGTGGCAGCTGTGCTAACCACTGAGGCACCGTGCCAACCTTTTCATCAATAACCAATATTCAGCACCTTTCGAGACTCCTTAGAACTAATGATTTGGAGATGCCGGTGTTGGACTGGGGTGTGCAAAGTTAAAAATCACACAGCACCAGGTTATAGTCCAACAGGTTTAATTGGAAGCACACTATCTTTCGGAGTGATATCACCTGATGAAGGAGCGTCACTCCGAAAGCTAGTGTGCTTCCAATTAAACCTGTTGGACTATAACCTGGTGTTGGGGGTGATTTTTAACCTTAGAACTAAGGTAGCCTATGACCAAATGCAGCAACACCTGGACAAGTTTCAGGCTGAGGTAGATAAGTGGCAAGTAATAATCACAAGTGTCAGGCAAAGATAATCTCCAACAAGAGAGAATCTAACCACCAACCCTTGACGTTCAGTGGGATTACCATCACTGCATCCATCACTGTCAGAAACTTGACTGAATTCACTACATAAACACAGTGGCTACAAGAGCAGGTCAGAGGCCACGAATCCTGCAGTGAGTAACTCATTACCTAACTCCCCAAAGTCTGTTCACCATCTACAAGGCACAAGTCAGCAGTGTGATGAAATACTCCCCACTTGCCTGGATGGGTATAGCTTCAATGACACTCAAGAAACTTGGCACCATCCAGGATAAAGCAGCCCATTTCATTGGCACCACATTCTCAAACATCCACTCCCTCCACC
Organism: Hemiscyllium ocellatum; assembly: GCF_020745735.1. Taxonomy (NCBI): domain Eukaryota; kingdom Metazoa; phylum Chordata; class Chondrichthyes; order Orectolobiformes; family Hemiscylliidae; genus Hemiscyllium; species Hemiscyllium ocellatum. Next base: position 18,278,454 of record NC_083445.1, read on the forward strand.
ACTGATGCTCAGTAGCAACAGTGTGTGCTATCTAAGAGATGCACTACAGAAATTCATCAAAGGTCCTCAGGCAGCACCTTTCAAGCCCACGACCACTTTTATCTAGAAGGACAAGGGCAGCAGATACATGGGGAACACCACCCCCTAGCAAGTTCCCCTCTAAGTCATCCACCATCTTGGCCTGGAAATTTATCGCCGTTCCTTCACTGTCGCTGGGTCAAAATCTTGGAATTCCCTCCCAAAGGGCATTGTGGGTCAACTTACGGTATGTGGACTGCAGCAGTTCAAGAAGGCAGATTACCCCTACCTTCTCAAGGGCAACTAGGGACAGGTAATAAAATGCTGGCCCAGCCAACAATGTCTGTATCCCCTGGATGAATTTGTAAAACCCTAAACTTACTGGTTATTAGTATGTGTCATATTGAACTGTGACAGGTGAGTTAGAGTCATAAAGTCATTCAGCTTGGAAACAGGCCCTTCAGTCCAACTCATCCATGCCACCCAATATCCCAACCCAATCTAGTCCCAATTGCAAGCACCCAGCTCATATCCCTCCAATTCCTTCCTATTCATATACCAATCCAGATTTAAGTATTGTAATTGCACCAGCCTCCACAACCTTTTCTGGCAGCTCATTCCATACACGCATCACCCACTCTGAAAAGTTGCCCCTTAGGTCTTTTTTATATCTGTCCCCTCTCACCCTAAACCTATGCCCTCTAGTTCTGGACTCCTCCATCCCAGAGAAAAGACTTTGTCTATTTATCCTATCCATGCCCCACATGATTTTATAAACCTCTATGGGATTACTCCTCAGCCTCTGACGCTCCAGGGAAAACAGCCCCAGCCTATTCAGCCTCTCCCTGTAGCTCAAACCCTCCAATCCTGGCAACATCCTTGTAAGTCTTTTCTGAACCCTTTCAAGTTTCACAACATCTTTCCGATAGGAAGGAGATCAGAATTGCACATAGTATTCCAAAAATGGCCTAACCAATGTCCTGTACAGCCGCAACATGACCTCCTAACTCCTGTACTCAATACTCTGACCAATAAAGGAAAGCATACCAAATTAGATTACTCACAGTGTGGATACAGGCCCTTCGGCCCAACAAGTCCACACCGACGCGCAACCCACCCAGACCCATACCCCTACATTTACCCCTTTACCTAACACTATAGGCAATTTGGCATGGCCAATTCACCTGACCCACACATCTTTTGGACTGTGGGAGGAAACCGGAGCACCCAGAGGAAACCCACGCAGACACAGGGAGAATGTGCAAACTTCACACAGTCAGTCGCCTGAGTCAGGAATTGAACCCGGGTCTCAGGCGCTGTGAGGCAGCAGTGCTAACCACTGTGCCACCGTGCCGCCCACGACCAGTATTTTTCATTTGCTGGTTTTACTGCTGGTTTACTTCCTGGTTTTCAAATAAAACACACACAGCGGAACCTCGATTTTCCGGCATTTGATCATCCGAATATCGGACTATCTGGCAAGATCGCAAGGTCCCAATGTTTGGCTTAACTATGTTATCCGGTTACGATTATCCGGAATTCGATTAACCGAACGAAATATTTCCTGCCTGTGTTCCTCGGATAATCGAGGTTACTCTGCATATGGACCAAAGAACAGATACAGCATTAATTTTCTAATGCTGCAGCAATGATCATCCAACCCCCTACACTTCCTGACACTGGAGGCTGCAGGCCTGATATCAAGCCAGGCCCAGGGCTTCCCAGTGAGTTTCCACCTGTTGTGTTTGTGTGCGACATAGCCCTCAGGCTAACTGCATCTAATTGACAAAGGATTGATGCCAAAGCAGTAAAATCCACACAACCCCCGTGAAATCCTGTAGCTCTTACTTCCAAATACACCACACTTCTATAGATGCACCATAGAAAGCATTCTATCCGGATGCATCATGACTTGGTTCGGGGCAACTGCTCTGACCAGGACTGTAAGAAACTACAGAGAGTTGTGAACACAGCCCAGTCCGTCACACAAACCAATCTTCCATCCATTGACTCCATCAACATTTCTCGTTGCTGCAGACAGAAGGCCGTCATCATCGAAGACCCTTCCCACCCTGGTCATAACGTCTTCCAACCTCTTCCGTCAGGCAGAAGATACAAAGGTTGAAATATACTGACCATCAGGTTTAAGAGCAGCTTCTACCCTGTTGTTATTAGACTGCTGAATAGACCAAGGAGAAAGTGAGGCCTGCAGATGCTGGAGATCAGAGTCGAGAGTGTGGTGCTGGAAAAGCACAGCGGGTTGAGGCCGAAGGGCCTGTTCAGTGCTGTATTGTTCTATTGTTCAGGTCAGGCAGCTTCCGAGGAGCAGGAAAGTCGACATTTCGGGCGTAAGCCTTTCATCAGGAATAGAGCTGTCAAGTTTCAAATCTAATGTCGATCTTGCTTCAGTGTGCCCCCTGTGCAGCCATAACCTTGTGTGCCTTACTCTGTTCAGTCTCCCTATGATCCGTATGTCCTTGAATGTCCTGTCTGTACTGCATGCCAAACAAAACCTTTCCCTGTACTTAGATTCATGTCACAGCAATAAATCAAGTCAAATCAAATCACCTCACACCCAGTAAGCATGTAGTTAGTGGACCCCATCACAGACCAGGGAAAGAGAATGGTCTCGTGTGTGTTACTAATGCACTCAGAGCACAAATGTGAGAATTGGCTAGGCCATTGGGTCATTCAGCGCAAAAAAAAGGCCCTTTGGCCCATCCAGTCTGCACAGACAATAACTACAATGAAATAACTCCATGGAGGCCAGTATCCTATAGTCACCCTCTATTTACACAAGCATAGTACATGACACTGACCGAGCTCAGAGCCAGGTGGTCAGAGTGAACTGAACCCCTGACACTCCTGTTTATATCTGTCAGCCAGGGCTCCCTGATAGGACTAGATTCACAGCCCTAATAGAGAACTCACATTCTATGAGGTCCACCTGGCTGACCTCATTACAATCCCTACATACCATTGGCTCTAATCCCAACTTCCTGCCCTTGACCCATATCCTTGAGTGGTGGATCTTGAACTCCTTGAAGGGAGGAGGGACATAAAAAAAGTATTATCTAGTTTAGAAGAGTAAGGAATGACTTCATGAAAGTTTATACGATTCTGAATGGTCTAGACAAGGCAGACCGTAGAAAGAGTGACTTCGGACATGGTGAGTCCAGAAATAGGTAATCACCCTTTCAGGACAGAGATAGCAGTTGTGAGTCCTTCTAACTCTCAGAGGGCAATGGAAGAGGGGTGGTTGAATATTTTTAAGGTGGAGAGAGGTCAATTATTTCAGTAGAGGAATTCAAGCATATCGGGAGCAGATGGGAATGTGGAACTTGAAATAGAGTCAGATCAGCCACCATCATGATGAATGCCATACAGCCCATTCCTGCTCCTATTTCAGACATTTGTAAGAACGCATTGGCTTAATGGTATTATCACTAAACTGTTAATTCAGGTTAATCTGGGGACCAGGATTCAAACCCTACCAGGCAGATAGCAAAATTCGAGTTCAATAAGAATCTGGAGTTAAGAATCCAATGATGAAAACATGAAGCAATTGTTGTAAAAAACAATTCTCTATATTGTCTCTGGGTGGGAGATTTCACTGCCCATTGCCAAGTGTATCTCAGCAACACTACTAACCAAGCTGGTTGGGTCCAAAAGGACTTAACCATTTGATTCGGTCTGTGGAAGGTGGCGAGGGAACCAACAGCAGGGAAACATATATGGTCTGCACCTATCTTTAGCTCTGAAGGTAAGCATGCCATTAACTTCCTCTCTGCCTGCTGCACCTGCATCATGCCAACTGTGGGTGACTGTTCCACAATGACACCAAGATCTCGTTGCACCTCACCATTTCCTAAACTGCCACTATTCAGATCATAATCTGTCTCTCTGTTTTTGTGACCAAAGTGGTTAGCCTCCCATTTATCCACATTATATTGCATTTCCCGAGTATCTGCCCACCCAGCCAATCTGTCCAAGTCAGCCTGCAATCTCTTAGTATCCTCCTCACAGCACACACTGCCACCCAGCTTAGTGTCATTTACAAATTTGCAGATATTTCATTCAATTCCTTCAGCCGAATCGTTAATGTATATTGTGATCAGCAGAGGTCCCAGCACTGAGCCCTTCAACATATGGGTGGCAGAGTTGCTCAGTGGTTAGCACTGTTGCCTCACAGCACCAGGGACCCGGGTTTGATTCCAGCATTGGGTGACTGTCTGTGTGGAGTTTGCAAATTCTCCCCGTGTCTGTGTGGGGTTTCCTCCGGGTGCTCCGGTTTCCTCCCACAGTGTAAAGATGTGCAGCTTAGGAGAATTGACCAGGCCTAATCACCCCATAGTGTCCAGGGCTGTGTAGGTTAGGTGCATTAGTCAGGGGTAAATGGGGAATGGGTCTGGGTGGGTTACTATTCAGAAGGTTGGTGTGAACTTGTTGGGCCAAATGGCCTCTTTCCACACTGTAGGGATTCTATGATCTTCCTGAAAGATATATCCTTTCCCTATACCATTCTTATCCAAGGATGTACTCACACTGGAGGGGGTGCAGAGAAGGTTCCAGAATTGAGACGGCTGGGTTATGAGGACAGATCGAGTGGACTGGGGCTAAACTCATTGGAATTTAGAAGAATGAGGTGGGATCTTATAGAACCATCTAAAATTACAAAGGGATTAGATAAGGTGGAAGCAGGGAGGTTGTTTCCGCTAGTGGGTGAAACTAGAACGAGGGGCATCGCCTCAAAATAAGTGGGGAGCAGGTTTAGGACTGAGTTGAGGAGGAATGTCTTCACCCAGAGGGTTGTGAATCTGTGGAAATCCGTGCCCAGTTTGAAGCTGCCTTGGTTGAATGTTTTTAAGGCAAAAACTTTTGAACAGTAAAGAAATTAAGGGTTAGGGTCAGAGGATGGGTAAGTGGAGCTAAGTCCACGTGAAGACCAGTCATGATCTTATTGAATGGCGGAGCAGGCCCGAGCGGCGGGATGGCCTACTCCTGCTTCCAGTTCTCATATTCTTCTATTCTTTTACAAGGGGCAGTTTCTAGGCTGGATATCATCTCTAATTTAGCTATAATTGCTAAGTCTTTGTGTTTGTCTTCCTTGAGATTCTGGACACTGTGTCAGCTTAATGAAGCTGAATTGTTTATTGGGAGTAACTAATAGATTTTGCTCCCTTTCTGGGGAATCTGTCGAGATTTGTAAACTGGCTCTGATTTGAGCTGTTCGTGTCATAGATGGAATCAAGGATGTATACAGGACAGAGAAAAGGCCCTTCGGCCCATCGAGCCCACAGCAATCCAAAACAACCATCCTCCCTATTCTAATTCCATTTTCCAGCACTTTGCCCAGTTCCTTGTATACCTTGGCATTGCACATCAAAATATGGTCTTTTGTCTCTATCACCCTTTCAGGTAGTGGGTTCCAGATTCCTACCACCTTCTGGGTGAAAGTGTTTTCCCAAAACTGCCAAAAACCTCAAAACCTCAGTCCCTTCTGTTAAATCTATGTCATCAATCCCTCCAATAAGTGGTTTCTTCCTGTGTACCCTATCTATGACCCTCCAGCATTGTCTGGCAGCCTGTGTGAGTGAACGTTTGGAGTCCATTAGGGTCCTTACTAATTCCTAATTACCATCCTCCCCATGGGATAGGAGAGCTGGTTACTCAGTTATAGACTCGTAGAGCCATACACCATGGAAACAGGCCGTTTGGTCCATGTTGCCCATGATCCCAAGCTGAACTAGTCCCACCTGCCTGCACCTGGCCCTCCCAAGCTTTTATATTCATGAACTTATCCAAAGGTGTTTGCCCATTTTATCCAAATGTCTTTTAAATGTTGTAACTGTACCTGCATCCATCACTTCCTCTGGAAGCACATCCCATACGCAAGCCACTCTCTGTGTAAAAAAGAATTGCCCGTCATGTCCTTTTCAAATCTTTCTCCTTTCATCTTAAAAACACACCCCCTAGTTTTGAACACACCGTGCTAGGGAAAAGGCCCTTGTCATTCACCTTATCAATGCCCCTCATGATTTTATAAATCTCAATGAGGCCACCCCTCAACCTCCTACTTTCTATTGAAAAATGTCTCAGCCTACCCAGTCCATTTTTAATATCGGAACTCTCCATTCCTGACAATATTCTGGTCAATCTTTTCTCAATCCTCTCCAGTTTAACAATACCCTTCCTGTGACAGGGGGACCAGACCTGGACACAGGCCTCCAGAAGAGGCCTCACCAAGGCCCTGTACAACCTCAACATCACATCACAATGCGGACACTCAAAGGTCTGAGCAATGAAGGCAAGCATGTTAGACACCTTCTTAACCCCACTGTCTACATGTGACGCCAATATCAAAGAATTATGTGCCTAACCTTCTTGATTACCCAGAGCTCTACCATTAATTTACATAAATCCTGCCCTTGTTCATTTTAGCAAAATGCAGCACCTCTCATATATCCAAGTTAAACTCCATCTGCCACTCCTCAGCCCATTGACCCAATTGATCAAAATCTCTTTGTAATCTTAGATAAACCTTCTTCACTCTACACTCTACACTCTACCACCAATGTTGGAGTCATCTGCAAAGTTCCTAACCATAGCTCTTATATTCTCATCCAAATCATTTATATAGATGACAAACAACAGTGGGCCCAATGCTGATCCCTGTGGCATATTGCTGGTAACAGGCCTCTGAAAAACAACCCTTCACCATTCCTGATGAAGGGCTTATGCTCGAAACGTCGAATTCTCTATTCCTGAGATGCTGCCTGGCCTGCTGTGCTTTGACCAGCAACACATTTGCAGCCTTCACCATCACCCTCTGTCCCTACTGTCAAGCTAATAGCTGCATGGAGCCAGTTGGATCTCCATGTTTACTTTGGTGCATCATGGAGGTCTCCTTCTTGAAGATTTGTGCCCCTCAAACTGTAAAATCGCTGGTTTCTCTCAAGCAGAGAGAGATGCCAATATGGAACCATGCCTAATAACAATGTCCCTGTGCTTCCTGTCTGCAGCCTTGACCCACCTTCCCCCTGAACTGAGAGTATGGATGTCAACTGCAAGTGAAAATTGACCTTGGGATCTCTCCGGCCTGAGTTAATCTCTGTCTCAACCAGCAGAGCAGCCCGAGGGATCACACCTTACCATCTCAATGCCGCCCATTAATGGCTTATTGATCTGCCTGAAATCTCAAGGTATGCTCAGCAACCTTTCTAAAACTGAACACTATAGATATCAAACTGCATTTTGTTTGAACTTAATGCACTCCAGTGTATTGTGTAATGCTAGTCTTACTAAGGATACACCTTCGACAAACTGCAAAAAGACGGTGGAGCACCCACTGAAAATGAAGTATTGTTGCATGCTGAGAGACTAGTAGAGGATGGGGAGAACTTCAAGGTGGAGATGACACTGGTAATGGGAAGAGCGAGGGAGCTGGGGAGAGGGGGAGGGGACAAAGAAAAAACAGAAGGGAGCTCCACGAGTCTGGTATCATGAGGTTCATGTGAAAGTCTGGACATGTGGTAGAAGCTGGTCCTGTTGAGGCATTCAAGATGGCATTGCGAGATGACTGAATAGGAACAAGGTGCTGGGTCACTGAAGAATGCAGGAAAGTGGCTCAAACTCAAAGTGGTCATTTAAAAGACAAAACATTGGTTTGCAAGTGCAACAGGTAATTGAGCAGACAAATATTGCTAGAGGGATGGGGTTTAAAAAAACAGGGAGGGAATGCTGCAGCTATACAGGGTGCTGGTGAGGCCACACCTGGAGTACTATGTGCAGTTTTGATCTCCTTACTTGAGAAAGGGTGTACTGGCACCGGAGGGGGTGCAGAGGAGCTTCAGTAGGTTGATTCCAGAGTTGAGGGGGTTAGTTTATGAGCAGAGTTTGAGTAGACTGGAACTATACCCAATGGAAAGAATGAAGAGGTGTCTTACAGTAAGATTTAAACTATGAAAGGAATAGCTAAGATGGAAACAGGGAGGTTGTTTACACTGGTGGGTGAAACTAGAACGAGGGGCATTGCCTCAAAATAAACGAGAGCAGGTTTAGGATGGAGTTGAGGAGGAACTTTTTCACCCAGAGGGTTGTGAATCTGTGGAAGTCCCTGTCCAGTGAAGCCGTTTGAAGCTGCCCTTGTTGAATGGTTTTAAGGCAAAGATAGATAGATTTTTGAACAGTAAAGGAATTAAAGGTTCGCGTCAGAGGGTGGGTAAGTGGAGCTGAGTCCACGAGAAGACCAGCCATGATCTTATTGAATGGCGGAGCAGGCTCGGTGGGCCGAATGGCCTACTCCAGCTCCTAGCTCCTATGTTCTAATGGTCTCCTTTGGCACCACAACTAACCTGTGATTCTGGAAACCCTGATATATCTGATCAAGGCACTCAGTAAGAGAGAGGCCTCCAGTCTAAAACGAGCATGTGCAGTGAGATATTTTCGGCACTGTGCCAGAGAGCTGTATGTGCGGAGTTACTCGCTGTCTGCATGTAAATAAGGAATGTTAAGTGTTACCGTCCATGAGGAGCCTTCCTGAGTGATATGAAGCAATCAGTTCCATGGGCTATGAGTGTGAGCAGACACCCTGCAGTGCAAGGTACTCCAGACCAGTACCTCAATGTGAAGTCAGCTGTATTAGATTCCCGGACAAGATGATAAAAAAAGGATTTTTCAGACCCACACTCCTAATCTTTGGGCACCCAGTGCGGAGGGGTGTGGGCAGATCAGAGGGGCCTCTTTGTGGGTCTGCTCCTGGCCAGGCTGGCTATAAACAGCAGGCTGTGGAGGGGGAGTCATCTCCATTGACTGCCTGCACCCCCACCCCCTTCCGCAGTTATATTGCACCTGGATATCCTTGGAGAGAAAACACACAGTGTCCATCAATGCTCTCAATGCCTTTATAGAGAGGTGGGCACCATGAGAGGTACAGTGCTTTATTTCCCCCTGCAACCCCATTTTGGCTTACCTCATTCCCTCTCTCCCTAACCACCCCATTTCCCCCCCACCCACCCCACATTCATTGCCTTAGCATCGGCCATGATGGGTTCTGCGTGTCAATGTTCCATTGGCTATGTTACAAATAAAAAAGTCAGCGTGTTTTTGGTGGTGGGAAAGTGCTTGGTTGGATGTGACAACACCTTTGGGTATAAAATAGGTAAGGACTCGATGAGTTGGAGAATCAGGAATGGATGAGAGGCAGACGGGAGATGGAATCAGTGGGAAAAGAGCAGAGAACATCTTGCTTATTGCCAACAGCCAAAAAGGGACATGCTGTTTGGTGTGATCTGCCAGTCTTTAGACCATTGGGCTTACATAGTTGGCATCACACTAGCACTAAAATTCATATATCACATGCATCAACAGTGTCATAGGCAAAGGAGCTTGATGGTAGCATCCTGTCAGTGAGAAACATTGCTTATATTACTGCTGCATATTTGCAGTATGAACCACCTATGTTCAACTGTTGCTCAAACATTGTGTGCCCAGGCTAATGTGAGGTAGACCTCTCGGGAATAAAAATGATAGCCTCTGGGCCACCCATTCATTCATAACACTTCACTTGCAAATCTCAAACTTCAATGTCCAACCTTAGATGTGATTCCTTGAGTGGACAGCTTTGGTTTAGCAATCCCGTGTGCGCTAAGAAATGCGCTGACAAGCAGTTAAAGATTGTCACAGTGTGGTTCACTTGGCTGGACTAGAACTCTGAATATTAATACCCACAACCCTGGTCTTTGCAGACTAAAAGAACTGGTGCTTGCAATGAATCATAGAATCTCACAGGAGATGCCCTTTGGCACAGTGGACTCTGCTTAACTCAACAGAACAGATGGCAGCCATTTTTCAGGGCAACACCAATCAATGTCAACTTATCTGGTTTAACATTTAAACAAACCCTGACAGTTAACTGTCAGCTGTCTTCTACTTGGTACATTCAACCCTCCTCCCTGACCTATCACCTTCATCCCCTCCCCCACTCACCTATTGTACTCTATGCTACTTTCTCCCCACTCCCACCCTCCCCAAGCTTATCTCTCCACCCTTCAAGCTCTCTGCCTTTATTCCTGATGAAGGACCTTTGCCTGAAATGTCGATTTTACTGCTCCGCGGATGCTGCCTGAACTGCTGTAGATCATGGCTACCCCTTTGGTCTGGAGGAAGTGGGAGGATTCGAAAGAGAAATTGTTAAGGGTGAGGACCAGTTCGGCCAAACGAATGAGAGTGTCGGTGGAAGGGTGCTGTTGGGGACGTTGGGAGAGGAAAAAACGAGGGCTTGGAGGCCCTGGTTATGGCGGATGGAGGTGTAAAGGGATTGGATATCCATGGTGAAGATATCCACCTGTAAAACCTGTGCCCACACCTCCTCCCTCACTTCTATCCAAGGCCCTAAAGGAACCTTCCACATCCATCAAAGTTTTACCTGCACATCTACTAATATCATTTATTGTGTCCGTTGCTCCCGATGCGGTCTCCACTACATTGGGGAGACTGGATGACTCCTAGCAGAGCGCTTTAGGGAACATCTCTGGGACACCCGCACCAATCAACCACACCGCCCTGTTTTTCAACTCCCCCTCCCACTCTGCCGAGGACATGAAGGTCCTGGGCCTCCTTCACTGCTGCTCCCTCACCACCAGACGCCTGGAGGAAGAATGCCTCATCTTCCGCCTTGGAACACTTCAACCCCAGGGCATCAATATGGACTTCAGCAGTTTCCTCATTTCCCCTTCCCCCACCTCACCCTAGTTCCAAACTTCCAGCTCAGCACTGTCCCCATAACATGTCCTACCTGCCTAGCTCCTTTTCCACCTATCCACTCCACCCTCTCCTCCCTGACCTATCACCTTCATCCCCTCCCCCACTCACCTATTGTACTCTATGCTACTTTCTCCCCACCCCCACCCTCCTCTAGCTTATCTCTCCATGCTTCCGGCTCATTGCCTTTATTCCTGATGAAGGGCTTTTGCCCGAAACGTCGATTTTACTGCTCCTCGGATGCTGCCTGAACTGCTGTACTCTTCCAGCACCACGAATCCAGCACTTATTGCCCATCCCTAATTGTCCAGAGGGCAGTTAAGGGTCAGAGAGTCATAGAAGTGCACAGCAGGTAAACAGACCCTTCAGTCCAACTTGTCCATGCTGACCAGATATCCTAAATTAATCTAGTCCCGTTTGCCAGCACTTGGCCCATATCCCTCTAAACCCTTCCTATTCATGTACCCATCCAGATGCCTTTTAAATGCTGTAATTGTACCAGCCTCCATCACTTCCTCTGGCAGCTCATTCCATACACACACCAACCTCTTTGTGCTCCTTCGGTCCCTTTTAAGTCTTTCCCCTCTCACTTAAAAAAAAAGCCCTATTCTGGGGAAAAGATCTTGGTTATTCACCCAATCCATGACCCTCATGATATTATAAACTTGAACCACATTACTGTGGGTCTGGAGTCACATGTAGGCCAAACTAGATAAGGATGTTGCTTTTTTCTGACGATCAGCAATGAATAAATCTGTAGGTTAGCTCGCTGAGCTGGAAGGTTTATTTTCAGACATTTTGCCACCATACTAGGTGACATCAGCAGTGAGGGTCTCTGGCGAAGCACTCATGGTGTGTCCCACCTCTCTCTTTATAGGTCTTGGTGGGTGATTGCATTTCTGGTTCTTTTTTTCAAGGGAAGGTAGATAAGGTCTAAATCAATGTGTTTATTGATGCAGTTCTAGTTAGATGCCATGTCTCGAAGAATTTTTGTGCATGTCTTTCTTTCACTTGAATAGGATTCATTGCCATCACTAGGTTCTTTATTTCAGACTTTATTGAATTCAAATTCCACATCTGCCCTGGCAGGATTTGAACCCAGGATCCCCAGAACATTACCAGAGTCTCTGGTAGAACAGTCCCCCGATAATACCACTAGGTCACCATCATTACCGGCTGCATGCTGAAAGAATAACAGAACTATTGTGCTTGTCTTCTTCTGACAATGTTAAGCCTGGAGAAAGAAAGAGATGGGTGGTCTGTAAACACTCGGGTTTTGAGAGTATGGAACTGTTAATTTGTTCATCTTTTCTCTGGTAATTCAGGTCTGATTTTCTTTGAGTCCACTCCTTGTTTAACTACCTTTCCTGTGTCTTGGAGGAACCTGCTGGATAGGAGACAGGCTACTGTTGAAGGTGATAGATATAGGACAGATGCCAGAGGTAGTTTCTTTACTCAGAGAGTGGTAGGGGCATGGAACGCACTGCCTGCAACAGGAATAGACTCGCCAACTTTAAGGCATTTAAATGGTCATTGGATAGACATATGGATGAGAACGGAGTAGTGTCGGTAAGATAGGCTTCAGATCGGTTCCACAGGTCTGTGCAACATCGAGAGCCGAAGGGCCTATACTGCGCTGTAATGTTCTATGTTCTACGCAGGTCTCTTCAGTTAAATCCATGTCCATTCCACTCACCTAAAAAGGCCTAAATAAACCTAACTCCCACCACTGCATTCAAAGAGACACAGGCGAAATCTTTGCAAGTATTCAGAACACCATTTACCCCTCAATGAGCAAATGTCAAACGTGAGCACCCAGTGGGATCTTGCTGTGCCCAAATTTCCTGCTGCTCTCCCCCGCTTTGCAGGCAATGGGGTGAAGTTCGAAGTGCGTGAGAAGCGCTTTCAGGATATTCCGAAGTTGTGAGAGGGACAATATTGGAAAGCACTTCCTCTAAGGTGCGTAGGACAGAAATCAGTCATACGCTCTGCATTGACACACAGCAAACTTGGCTCCTTGTTTTGTTGTTTGTTTGACGTTAGCCGGGCAGCTGGTGTTCTGTGTTGACAGAGAAGCAGCAGGAGGAATGTAGGCAGAAAACAATGTCTTTTCACGAAATCAGATCCCACCAGGAACCACCCACTGAAGATACCAGAGTATTGAGTGCAGGGTTGGCACTCAGTTCATGAGCTCAGCTCATCTGGTGGCACGGAGCCTGGCATTGCCTCCTGGGTGTGGACATCTTGCCCCAATCCTTTGCCTCATTGACTTCCAATGTCTCTTTAAAGGTTTGACACTTTGAGAACTGTTTGTTTAATTGAGATCATGTGACTGTGCCAACCTGAAAACGAAACAGGGCCAATGGTGCGAGTTGTACGCTCTCAGGTTGTGGTTAAGGCTCGTTAACAGGGCCAACCTCTCTTCCCGAGTAGGTAAAAGTGAGAACTGCGGATGCCGGAGGTCAGAGTCGAAAAACGTGGCGGTCAGGCAGCATCTGAGGAGCAGGAGAATTAATGCTTCGGGCATAAGCCCTTCATCAGGAATGTGTTTTCTCGATCAGGTGTAAGAGCTAATCGATGGCCAAGGAAAACCACTAACGAGTCTCAACAAAGATAGGCCTTTTTTTTTAGAAATTATGTTGTTGTTTAGTGCGTGGTAGCGATTGGGTACCAATTATTTCAGCAAGTTGTTCCTACGATGGTGAGGAAGGTTAAGTTTATGTTCCCAAGATGCTCTTTCCCTCACATCAGTCCTCATTACATGATTGGATAGAATTAAATTTTTCAAACTTATTAATTTATACAGTATCTCTCCCCTCCTCCAAGCTTTTTCCTATGTTTATGTGCACCATTACATTCACCCCTATCCCAGCTCCCACCAAGTCTCGGATTTCACAAATGCGTGGGTTTCTGGAAGTTGAGCAATATTCTCCCGGATGAAAATGTGTTGCTGGTTAAAGCACAGCAGGTCAGGCAGCATCCAAGGAACAGGAAATTCGACGTTTCGGGCATAAGCCCTTCATCAGGAATGAGGAGAGGGTGCCAGGCAGGCTAAGATAAAAGGTAGGGAGGAGGGACTTGGGGGAGGGGCGATGGAGATGTGATAGGTGGAAGGAGGTCAAGGTGAGGGTGATAGGCCGGAGTGGGGTGGGGGCGGAGAGGTTAGGAAGAAGGTTGCAGGTTAGGAGGGCAGTGGAGATATGGCTGTGGTAGCGAGTCTGTTTGAGAACGTGGCTGAAGAGCTTCTGTGCAGAGGAGATGACCTGGGGGGCTGCAGTGAGAGAGAGACTCACTGAAATCCTTGTAGAGGGAGGAAGAGAGCTTGCTGAAGAGCCCACTCCGGCCTATCATCCTCACCTTGACCTCCTTCCACCTATCACATCTCCATCGCCCCTCCCCCAAGTCCCTCCTCCCTACCTTTTATCTTAGCCTGCCTGGCACCCTCTCCTCATTCCTGATGAAGGGCTCTGGCCCGAAACGTCGAATTTCCTGTTCCTTGGATGCTGCCTAACCCGCTGTGCTTTAACCAGCAACACATTTTCAACTGTGATCTCCAGCATCTGCAGACCTCACTTTTTACCCCAATATTCTCCCGGAGTCCATTCTGTTCAGACTCAGCATATTGGTGGCTCTTTGCACTTGGAGAAAGTGAGGACTGCAGATCCTGGAGATCAGGGTCGAAATTGTGGCACCAGAAAAGCATGACAGGTCAGGCAGCATCCGAGGAGCAGGAGAGTTGACATTTTGAGCATAAGCTCTTCATCAGCTTATGTGCGACACATCGACTCTCCTGTTCCCCGAGTGCTGCCTCAACTGCAGATCTTTGAACTTGAACATGATTTGACTTTGATTCTATTCTTGACCCCTACATCACAGGACTCTTTAAACTTTGGGATCTTCTTTGCTGAGGCTGGAATTCCTGATGAAACCAGATGGTCAGTCTATCACCTTGGCTGGAGCACTGTTAACGTGCTGAACACATTTGGCAGGAGAGCTCTTGCCTGATAACTCTGGCAGTCGTCCCATCACGTCATCTCAGGAATCTTCCATCTCATGGAACTTTCATCATGGACCGCTCTGCTGAAACAGGTATTTTCTTTTTGCAGAAGCCTGGATTTTTATACCGAACAACCTCCTGATAATGTCATGAATCTGCGTCTATTTGCTCACCCAAGATTAGTGCTGGTTCTTGAGGAAACATATGCAGGTCACTTTCAACCTGTCTGAACTAATCTTTATTCCTAAACTCTTGATACATCTGTATTGAACTATGCCAACTTTCTATCTTAATTTATAGATTGTTCTGAACATCATAATTTACTCTCTCTACTTGTCTATTGAGGAACACAACATGCTCATATCCTTGATCACACCATTGAAGGTTTATTCTGAGGAAGGGTCACTTGACCCCAAAACGTTAACTCTGATTTCTCTCCACGGATGCTGCCAGACCTATTGAGCTTTTCTGGTAATTTCTGTCTTTGTTTCTGATTTTCGTCATCCACGGTTCTTATGTTTTTTTTTCCTGAAGTGCTGTTGACTTAGCTCTGTTACAGAGTCATAGCATCACGGAGTCATAGAGTTGTACAGCATGGAAACAAACCCTTCTGTCCAATTCATTCATAATCTGAGCTGATCTAGTCCCATTTGCCGGCATTTGGCCCACATCCCTCTAAACCTTTCCCATTTATATACCCATCCAGATGCCTTTTAAATGCTGCATTTGTACCGGCCTGCACCACTTCCTCTGGCAGCTCATTCCATACAAACGCCACCCTCTGCATGAAAAAGTTGCCCCTCAGGTCCCTTCTAAATGTTTCCCCTCTCACCTTAAACCTATGCCCTACCTGGGGAAAAGACCTTGGTTATTCACTCTATCGATGCCCCTCATGATTTTATTCACCTCTACAAGGTAAACCCTCATGCTCCAATGATACTGTGCAAATAGCCCCAGCCTATTCAGCATGCTTCTATACTCAAACCATCCAGTCCTGGAAACATCCTTGTAAATCTTTTCTGAACCCTTTCAAGTTTAACAGCACCTTACCTATAGCAGGGAGACCAGAACTGAAAGCAGTGGCCTAACCAATGATCTGTACAGACGCAACATGACCTCCCAACTCCTTTACTCAATGCACTGACCAATGAAGGCAAGCATACCAAATACCTTCTTCACTATCCTGTGACTCCACCTTCAAGGAACAATGGACCTGAAATCTTAGGTCTCTTTCTTCGGCAACTCCCTTTTCCTTGGTATGTGAAGAGCTGAAATATTTATCTTGAACTTGTGACTTCTCTTTCTCTGGCATCAGATTTGAATCTGCTATTGCACTTTGTTCGTCAGGCTGTGTTGGCAGCCGTACAATTTCAGCTAAAGATTGATCAATGAGCCTCAGTGGGTGGTACTGCTTATTGTTTGTCTCCCCATCCACATTTTCACACCAATTACACCAGTTTCCGTCATCCACATTTTCCTCAGTGTTGATTTGCAGACCTGACAAGTTGCGCTTCGCACACACTCTGATGAGATCTCCAAACTTGCTTGGCGTTGCTGATCACAACACGACTGACAGAAATTCGGCTGCATTTTTAAAAATTAATTCATGGGAGATAAGCATTGTTGACTAGGCCAGCATTTATCGTCCAGAGGGCAGTTAAGAGTCAACCATGTTGCTGTGGGTCTGTAGTTACTTGTCGACCAGACTGGGTAAGGATGGCAGTTTCCTTCCCTGAAGGGCATTAGTGGTGAAGATGGGTGTTTCATGGCTATTATTAGACTCTGGATTCCAGATTTTAAAAAAATAATTCTAATTTCACTATCTACGATAGTATGATTTGAACCCAGGTGCCCAGAATATTACCTGAGTCTCTAGATTAACAGTGGCGCTGGAAACGCATAGCAGGTCAAGCAACATCCAAGGAGCAGGACAATTGACGTTTCGGGCACAAGCCCTTCATCAGGATTAACAGTCAAGCAATAATGACACTCGGCTGTCCTGTTAGCTGACAATCCATAAGAGTCTTCGGTTCCTCCTTTCCAGGATATCCTCCGGAAAGGAAATTGGAATGGTGGTCTCTCGGTGTTCCGTAGTGGTGGCCTCTTGGTTTGGCAGGGACCTGCGGCCTTGAGATGATTCCAAAACAATCTCCTGGCCTCAGGACCCTCAAAACGAGGCCTGGAGTGAAGGCCTGGTACAGACTGGAGCCTAAACACCGACATGCACTCAGTTGGAAGGGCTGTTACTCTGAACTTTTTATTTCTGTATTTTTCAAAATTTTTTTCCCTAAGAATTTGCACTTAATGATCGGTACTTGGGCACCTTTGTACCTAAGATGGTACTGTGACTGGAGACTTGTAAACTTCCATTGTACTCATGGGAGTGCGTGACAATCAAGCTAATTCTAATTCGAGTTGGCATTCCCCAATAAATCAGTCAATGGTTGTGAAGGTCTGTTGCTATTCAATGTATGTGTTCTCAACCAACTGGACTTTGATCTGTCCATCCTTCAACAGAACATTGATCAATGGTACCACATCTTGGTCACTCTGGTGTTCTTGTTAAATTGGCTTTAGCCCATTTTGCCAGACACTGCTTCTTCATGTCCATATTTATCATCACTTACCTCATTAATTTCTTTCTTCCTTTCTCAGTCTGCCCAGGAAAGCGAAAGGAATGGTCCACCAATCGCCTCTTGACTGCCTGTTCTGAGATCATGCTGTTCTCTGATTGGCTAAATTGTTAGGCTGAAAGGACCTAAAGCTTTCGTTAAAGTCTGATCAAAATGAATGCAAGAGGTCACTGCACTTTAATAATTGTTTGCTACTACTATTAACAGACATTAAAATTAAATGGTTAGACTAATTGTGAGCAGGAGGGTTTTCTGACACAGTATGTAGACAGGCCAGCTGGGGCAATGCCATATTGGCTTTGGGAAGGGGTTTCTGGAAAGAGGCCATTTGATCCATCGAGATTGCATAAACTCTCACATGTACATCCTATCCCCTTAACCTTGCACTACTCTCACTCTACCTTCACTTGGCTTGGTCCTTATTCTGGTTCCCTCCTTCTTTCCCTTTGTTAATGGACTCAACACTACCCTGGCATCTCTGATGGAGACGGTGTTTTTCGATTTTCTTGCTTTCTCCTTGGGTAAAAAAGTGAGGTCTGCAGATGCTGGAGATCAGAGCTGAAAATGTGTTGCTGGTTAAAGCGCAGCAGGTCAGGCAGCATCCAAGGAACAGGAAATTCGACGTTTCGGGCTAAAGCCCTTCATCAGTGCAGGAGGTGGTGTAGGAGGTTGGGCCCAGTATGTGACCCAGCAAAGCAAACACATGGTGGGGGCGGAGTCTGGTTTGGGTCAGTTCAGTACACAGGGGCATCACCAGCGTCCGTGTTGGCGAGGTCTGTCAAAGACTCATCATAGAGAGGGTGTCAGAGGAGGCAAGGTGGTCTCGAAGAGGGGTGATCTTTGTCCCGGTGACAGTAGGGTGGTGAAGGGGACTCGAGTCTGGCCACCAGACCCATGGCAGAGCACTCAACAAGAAGGACTGTAAAGTTGGACACTTTTTCTTTACTTCTTCATTTTTCTGTCTTTATATTTTGTGTTTTAGTTTATTTTTCTGTCTTTCAAGATGGCGCCACAGAGTGGCGACACGTTACAGCACTTTTCACCATGTTTTGTAACAAGTTACACATGACAGTAAATGAATCAAATCAAATCTTATGCACACACCATCATAGCAAATGGAGGGGTGCCTTGTGTCAGCTCTAGGACTAATCACTGACCTTCTACTCTGAGATGGTGTGTCAATGTAATTCCCTCAAGCTCAGGTGGGTCATCCAATTTGGGCAGCACCCAAAGCTGAAGGAGAACACCGATACAGCGTCTTCAAAAACAATGGGTACACAAAAAGCGTATTCTGCCAGTACCTACTCAATAAACCACAACAGGAAGACACAACCCGCCCGGACCCATTAGTCACACTGCCATACATCATGGACATATTGGAAATGACCACCAGGCTACTCTAACCCCTAGGTATCATGGTAACCCACAAACCAATTGTGAGCTAACTGACGAGTGTAAAGGATCCCATACCCACAACTAACAGAATCAATGTTATATATAAAATACCATGTACGGACTGCCACAAACATCACATTGGACAAACAGGAAGAAAACTAGCCACCAGGGTACACAAACACCACCTAACCACCAAGATATAGAGGTGGCGGTGTTGGACTGGGGTGTACAAATTTATATATTACACAACACCAGGTTATAGTCCAACAGGTTTATTTGGAAGCACTAGCGTTCGGAGTACTGCTGTCAACCACCTGATGAAGGAGCAGCGCTCCGAAAGTTAGTGCTTCCAAATAAATTTGTTGGACTATAACCTGGTGTTGTGTGATTTTTAACTTTAACCACCAAGAGACATGATCAACTATCACTTGTGTCCAGACACATGGACAATGAAGGACATTAATTTGACTAGGACAGCATATCCACTCTAGGACAAGCCAAACAGAGACATGCATGAGAATTCCAGGAAGCCTGGCACTCAACCTGGTACTCCATTAAAATCCATATGGAATAGGACCCCGTATATAAAACCACCAAGAAACAGAACCAGCAACAAAACCTCAAAATGACACCCAGGAGAAAGTGAGGA
This sequence comes from Hemiscyllium ocellatum, assembly GCF_020745735.1. Taxonomy (NCBI): domain Eukaryota; kingdom Metazoa; phylum Chordata; class Chondrichthyes; order Orectolobiformes; family Hemiscylliidae; genus Hemiscyllium; species Hemiscyllium ocellatum. The sequence continues at coordinate 18,297,907 of NC_083445.1, forward strand.
CTGCAGATGCTGGAGATCAGAGCTGAAAATGTGTTGCTGGAAAAGCGCAGCAGGTCAGGTAGCATCAAAGGAGCAGGAGAATCGACGTTTCAGGCATGAGCCCTTCCTCAGGAATGAGGAGAGTGTGTCCAGCAGGCTAAGATAAAAGGTAGGGAGGAGGGACTTGGGGGAGGGGCATTGGAAATGCGATAGGTATCCAATGCCCCTCCCCCAAGTCCCTCCTCCCTACCTTTTATCTCAGCCTGCTTGGCACACTAACCTCATTCCTGAAGGGCTCATGCCCGAAACGCCGATTCTCCTGCTCCTTGGATGCTGCCTGACCTGCTGCGCTTTTCCAGCAACACATTTTCAGTTCAGAATGACACCACCAACCCCAGCAGACCCAGACACAGAAATAACAAGTGGGACAGACCACTAACGCTTCACCGAGGCTCACTGATGATGTTACTGAGAATGGTGACGAAACGCATGCAAATAAACTTACCAGCTCAGTGAGCAAGTCAACAACCTCATCCACAACCTTAGTTACAAATCTTCTCAAGAACTTTGAGCCTAATTAGGCCATTCAGCCCATTGAGTCTTCTCTGCCATTCAAAAAAAACATGGCTGATCCGATAACTCTAAACTCCACTTTTTGTCTTTTCCTCAAAACTCTGATTCCCTTCTCTATTAAAAAAATCGTCAGTCTCTATCTTGAATATTTGACTTGGTTTGATTTATTGTTGTCACGTGTACCTAAGTACAGTGAAAAGTTTTGTTTTGTGACTAGTACAGGCAAATCCAAGCAAACAAGAACATACAGATCATTGGGTGCTCAGACAGAGCGAAGTATAGAAGGTTACTGCTGTGCAGGAGATGTTTGGAACAAGGTCAATGTTATATTTGGATTGAGAGAGATCCATTTAGCAGTCAAATAACAACAGAGAGAAAGCTGTTCTTGAACCTGTTGGTGCGTGTGTTCCAGCTTCTGTATCTTTTGCCTGACAGAAGAGTTTGGGAGAGATTTCTACCAGGGTGGGAGAAGTCTTTGATGATGTTGGCAATGACCCAACCTCAATATTTCTCTGCAGTGAAGAATTTCACAGATTCACTCCCCTCTGAGGAAAGAAATTCCTCCTCATCTCTCTTAAATTGATGACCCCTTATTCCGAGATGATGCTGTCTGTTCCAAGACTCTCCCACAGGGGAAACAACGTCTCTGTATCGACTCTGTCAAGTTCTTTAAGAACTTTAATGTCCAAAGGTGTGCAGATTAGGTGAATTGGCTGTGCTAAATTGCCCGTAGTGTTAGGTGCATTAGTCAGAGAGAAATGGGACTGGGTGGGTTACTCTTTGGAGGGTTGGTGTGGACTTGTTGGGCTGAAGGGCCAGTTTCCACACTGTAGGGAATCTAATCTAATCTAAAAAAACTTTCCTTGTTTTGATAAGATGGTCTCTCATTCTAAACTCCAGTGATTCCAGGCCCAATCTACTCAACCCCTCCTCATAAGGCAGTCCCTCCATACCTGTATTAGGATAGTGGACTTTCTCTAGATTGCCGCCAGTCTATCTTTCCTTTAATAAAGAGGACAAAAACTGTTCAGTGTTCCAGCTTTGATCTGATTAGTTCCTTGCATAGTTTTAGCAAAACCTCCTTACTGTTATATTCTAACACCTTTAAAATAAAGGCTAACATTCCCTTTGCTTTCCCAACTAACCTCTGAACTTGGAGGTTAGTCTTTTGTGATTTCTGCATGAGGACTCTCCAATCTCTGTGTTCTGTAGCATTCTGCAGTCTCTCACCATTTAAGTAACATTCAGCTCCTCTATTCTTCCTGTCAAAGCGCATAACCTCACATTTCCCCACATCGTATTCCAACTCAAAACGTTAACTCTGTTTCTCCCTCGACAGACGCTGCCATGTCTATTGAGTTTCTCCAGTGCTTTCTGTTTGTGTTACATAAACAATTACAGTCTTAACCCCAAAATCCATTAATTGCAGACCCTGGGAGAACTTCCTGGTGAAAAAAAAAACAAATTGATGCTATAAATTTAAGCTGTTCACCAACATCCTAACGCCATGTGTTCTGTTTCAGTTCAGTAGCTTTATATTTTTTTTTAAATCTCCAAATAATAGAGACATAGTTTTAAATTTAAACAGCTTTTTACGTCTTAAAACATCAGTGAACTTTCAATATGCACATCATCATAGCGGGGAGTAAAACACATCACTAACAGTTTCTCTTTGAGAGTCAGGAGTCAATCATAGTGTCAAACAGCACAGAAACAGACCCTTCGGTCCAACTAGTCCATCTGGACATGACCTCAAACTAAACTAATCCCACCTGCCTGCTCCTGGCACATATCCCTCCAAACCGTTCCCATTCATGTACTTATTCAAGTGTGTTTTAAGTGTTGTAACTGTACACACATCCACCACTCCCCCTGGACGTTCATTCCACATGCAAACCATTGTCTGTGTAAAAGTTTGCCTCTTGTCTCTTTTAGACCTTTCTCCTCTCACCACAGAAGTGTGCCCCCTAGTCCTGAAATTCCACTTCCTAGGGAAAAGACGCCTGTCATTAACACTATCTATACCCCTCATGATTTTGTAAACCTCTGTAAGGTCACCCCTCAACTACCTATGCTTCATTTAAAAAAAGTTTCCAGTCTTTCTTTATAAATCAAATCCTTCATTCCCCGCAACATCCTGGTAATTCTCTTCTGTACCTTTTCCAGATTAATAATATCCTTCCTATAACAGGGGGCCCAGAACTGGAATACAGACATTCAGAAGAGGCCTCACCAACGTCCTGTATAACTTCAACATACCAAAGACCTCAACATACCTCAACAGACCTTTACTCAAAGGTTCTGGATCAGTGGTGCTGGAAGAGCACAGCAGTTCAGGCAGCATCCAACAAGCAGCGAAATCGATGTTTCGGGCAAAAGCCCTTCATCAGGAATAAAGGCAGTGAGCTGGAAGCATGGAAGATAAGCTAGATGGGGGTGGGGTGGGGAGAGAGTAGCATAGAGTATAATGGGTGAGTGGGGGAGGAGAGGAAGGTGATAGTTCAGGGAGGAGAGGGTGGAGTGGATAGGTGGAAAAGAAGATATGCAGGTTGGACAAGTCATGGTGACATTCTGAGCTGGAAGTTTGAAACCAGGATGAGGTGGGGGAAGGGAAAATGAGGAAGCTGTTGAAGTCCACATTGATGCCCTGGGATTGAAGTGTTCTGAGGCAGAAGATGAGGTGTTCTTCCTCCAGGCGTCTGGTTTTACCTTTACTCAAAGGTCTGAGTAAGGAAGGCAAGGGTGCTAAACTTTGCTTGACCCATTAGCTCCATCCACAGGCTAAAACAATCAAGCACTGTGCAAGGATCTGTGATCAGGCAAGCCTAATCTAGCAATGCATGCAAGTAGCCATCAGTGACTGGAAAAACCGTTCAGATTAAAGGAATGAAAGGATTGAACTTGCCTTGCACCTGGCAAGACCGCTAGGTGATAGGTAACTGTCATGCTGTTGAATACAAGGCTTAATATTGTCATGGAATTGCTGAGGGAAAGCTGCAGACTTACCAAGGCTGCCTTTTAGAAGAGACGTTAAACTATGGATCAGTCCGCCATCTCATATAAGTACAAGAAATCCCTTGGAACTATTTTTGAATCGAAACGTCGACTCTCCTGCTCCTCGGATGCTGTCTGACCAGCTGTGCTTTTCCAGCGCCACACTCTTCGACTCTGACTCTCCAGCATCTGCAGTGCTCACTTTCTCCAAAATTGGCAGCCGTGCCTTCATCTGCCTTGGGCCCTGGGCCCTGAGTCAGACAGTCATCCAGCACGGAAACAGACCCTTCGGTCCAACCAGTCCATGCTGACCACAATCCCAAACTCAACTCGTCCCACCTGCCTGCTCCCGGCCCATATCCCTCCAAACCTCTCCTGTTCATGTCCTTATCCAAGTGTCTTTTAAATGTAACTGTACCCGTATCCACCGCTTGCTCTGGATGTTCATTCTACACACAACTCATTCTCTGTGTCAAAAAAGTCACTCCTCATGTCTTTTTAAAATATTTTTCCTCTCACCTTAGAAATGTGCCCCCATCCTAGAGAAAAGATACTTGCCATTCACCTTATCTCATGATTTTATAAACCTCCATAAAGTCACCCCTCAACCTCCAACGCTTCAGTGGAACAGTCCCAGCCTATCCAGCCTCTCCTTATAACTTAAACCCTCCATTTGCAGCAACATCCTACTAAATCTTTCCTGAACCCTCTGCAGTTTAATATTATCCTTCCTGTAACAAGGTGACCAGAACTGCACATATAACTCCAGAAGAGGCCTCACCAACATCCTGTACAACCTCAACATAACATCCCAACTGCTATTCTCAAAGCTCTCCATTCCCTTTTCCTCTTCTCTCTCTCATCTTTTTTTCAAATGTACCTTAAAAATCTATCTCTTTGGACAAGTTTTTGGTCACCTGTCCAAACATCTCAGTCTGAGCTGGGTGCCAAATTTTGTTTGAGGAGAAAGTGAGGACTGCAGATGCTGGAGATCAGAGCTGAAAATGTGTTGCTGGAAAAGCGCAGCAGGTCAGGCAGCATCCAAAGAGCAGGAGAGTCGACATTTCGGGCATGAGCCCTTCTTCAGGAATTGCCCATGCCCGGAATGTCGATTCTCCTGCTATTCCTGAAGAAGGGTTCATGCCTGATACGTCGATTCTCCTGACCCACTGCGCTTTTCCAGCAACACATTTTCAGCTCCAAATGTTGTTTGACAATGTTTCACTGAAGTACCTTGGGGGATTTTCTGAGGTTGACAGTGATATCAAGATAAAAGTTCTCGTGGTTGCGGAAGGAAAATGTCCTCATCTTTGTCTTGATTTGAAAAAAAAACAAGTAACTCAGCCCTGAGCCAAACTGAAGCAAGTTGGATAGCACCTGAGTGTAGGAACTGAGCGTTGGCTGACGGCAGGGTGTTGGAAACAGATGGGTTGGCTCCTGTGGAGGAGAGAGAGAGAGAGATATTTGGCCTTGGCCAGGTTTCAACGTGCAAAGAGAAAAGGCAGTCAGAGCTCTGGGAATAGCTCCGGCTGCCAATTTAACCTCTCGCGCAAACGCAAAGGAAGAGGCAACACACCAGAGGGCCCCCGGAGAGTCATCGCATTTGCAGAAAGAGAATTCGCGTAGCGCCTGCCCCGGCTTCTGAGTATCCCCTTTTGAAATGTAGCATACACCCCTTGCACGCCAACAAGATCCCAAGTCATCCGTCTTTGTGATGTTGGTTGAGCAATATGGTAGCAGACAGGACACTGGGAGCAAGAGCCCCGAATTCTGCTTTGGGATGAGGGGTGGCATGTGGCTCAGTGGTTAGCACTACTGCCTCATTGTGCCAGGGACCCAGGTTCGATCCCTGCCTCAGGTAACTGTCTGTGTGGAGTTTGCACGTTCTCCCTGCGTTCTGCATGGGTGTGCTCCGGTTTCCTCCCATAGTCCAAAGATGTGCAGGTCAGGTGAATTGGCCATGCTAAATTGCCCCTAGTGCTCTGGGGTGTGTAGGCTAGGTGGATTAGCCATGGGAAACGCTTGGATATGCAGGGCTGGTTGGGGAGAGCCAGTGTGGACTTAGTGGGCCACACTGTTGGGATTCTATAATTCTATAAATCTGTTCAGAGATGTCATGACACACCCTCAGGACCAGGTGGGACTTGAACCCAGGCTGTCTACCTCAGAGATATGAGCACTGCCACTGCAACACAAGAAACTTCCTTCCTCAATGTGTATCATTTTAATTATTTTTCTTTCCAAGATCAGACTTTTTTTTCTTTTTAACCTATTTTTCTTATCAATCAGTTCAGAGGTGTTATTACACAGCTCATAAGCAGATGGGCTTTGAACATGGACCTCCTGTCTAGAGGTAGTGATACTACCACCGCACCACAAGAGCCCTGCATCCTCAACTCCTTCATGTTGCCATTGACCTTCCACTTGTACTTTCTCCCTTTATCCATTGACACAAGGTAGTTCCAGCCTTTTGTAACTCCTAATTACTTACGTTTTCCACTTGAGACAACTGGGATTTGAACCTTCACCCTCTTCCCCTACCCCCTCCCCCACCTCCCAAGCTCCTGAGTGAGTTCTCTGCCAAAATCTGCTTTGTTAATCCTCCACAGATTCCTGAAGACTTCAATGAGTTCACCTTTGCAGGTGCTTTTTCAAGGTGAAACCCTCCCCATGTTGGGAATGCTGATCCCCTGGCAGCTGAAGTGTTGACTTTGAGTTGAATGTGTTGGAAGAGGGCATGCTGCTAAGCTGTCCCTGTCCATCTGTCAGTGAAGGAGTGTATCTGAAACAAGGCTAGTGAAGGAGGCTCCTTCACTCTCTACAATCCTCAACCTGACTTTGGTGAAGTTAAAAGAGAAATGAGCTTAAATCTTCCTTTGACTAGCTCTTCAGAGTTTCTTTGTTAACCTCTCAGCATAACTTGATCACCAAGTGCCATGGTAGCGTCACTGGTAATCAGGATAATATTGTAGGGACGTGGATTCAAATCCCACCATGGCATCTGGTAAAGTTTGAATTCAATTAAATCAAATACAGAACAATTTTCAATCATTGTAAAAACCCATCTGGTTCACTAATCTCCTTTAAGGAAGGGCACTGCCCATCCTTACCTGGTCTAGCCTACACGTGACTTCAGTCTCACAGCGACGTGATGGAATTAATTGTGCAATAAACATTGAACTTCGGTGACACAAGCGACCTCTGAATGAACACAACCAAATACAACCCCTTCTGCCATGCCAACAAATCATTCCTCAACACTCATAATAAAACTGCGGATCGCTGACAAAATCAGAAATTGCTGGAGAGACTCAGCAGGTCTGGTAGCATCTGCGGAGAGAGAAACAGAGTTCATGGTTAGATTCCGGTCTATCTCTGTGAACTGCATGTTGCATCCAGTGAGAAGTGTGTTTCCCTGTGTTGATTACTAATACCTCCTTAAGCCTTCCACTAGGCCCAGCTCCCCATTCCCTCCCTCCTCCTGTAGCCGAACTCTGTCGACCCAAAATCACTGAAATCCTGAAGATATTGCTGAAAAGTGTATGAATTTTAAAACAGAAGTACAAGGTGGCATTTAATTGCTGTCTCTAAAAGAAGATCCTTTGAGACGAAAGGACATATAGGAGCTGGGACGTGATGGTGAGATTGTACAGGGCCTTGGTGAGGCCTCTTCTGGAGGACTGTGTCCAGTTCTGGTCCCCTTGTTATAGGAAGGATATTATTAAGCTGGAGAGGGGACAGAGAGATTGACCAGGATGTTTCCGGGAATGGGGAGGTGGGGGGGGTGGGGGCGGGGTTGAGTTATAACGAGAGGCTGAAAAGGCTGGGACCTTTTTCACTGGAGAGGAGGAAGTTGAGAGGTGACCTTATAGAAGTTTATAAAATCATGGAGGGTTATAGATAAGGTGAATGGCAAGTGTCTTCTCCCTAGGGTGGGGGATTTTCAGATTAGGGGGTGTTCTTTTAAGGTGAGAGGAGAGAGATTCAAAAATAAGATGTGAGAGACAAATGTTTTGCACAGAGGGTGGTTCGTAGGTGGAATGAACTTCCAGAGGAAGTGGGGGATGTGGGTAAAGTTACAATGTTTAAAATACACTTAGATAAATACGTGAATAGGAAATGTTTGGAGGAATATGGGCCAGGAGCAGGCAGGTGGGACTAGTTTGGTTTGGGATTATGATCAGCATGGGCTGGTTGGACCGAAGGGTCTGCTACAGTGCTGGATGACTCTATGCCTATATGGCATTAATTTCTGGGGAAGGGAGAAAGCATTACATTTGCTTAATAGCAGGGATTTGCATGAGAGTGATTGCAAATGTCCTGGATAAATTGTACATCTCCGGCCAAAGTTCCATAATCGAATAAGCGGCAACATGATTTTCCAAACCTGAGCCAGAAACGGAGTGAGCCTGCTAATGATTTCTTAGCAAGAATGCGAATTTCTGATGCAGTGTTAAATTCAAGAAAGTAAATGGAAGGTGGTTTTTGAGCAGATTTGTCAGTCAGGTTGATGATAAATCTGTACATTAACCCACTGGAGCTCAAAGGCTTGTTTTCAGACGTTTCGTCACTTACACTAGATAACATCATCAGTGAGAATCTCCCGTGGTATGTCCCACCTCTCTACATAGTGAGGCAGGACATGCCACCAGCGTTTCACCAGAGACTCGCACTGATGATATTACCTGGTATGCTGACGAAACATTTTTATTTCTAGGTCTTTACAGAGAGGCGGGATATACCACCAGCATTTCACCAGAGACTGTCAATGATGATGTTACCTGGTACGGTGACAAAACATCTGAAAACAAACCTTCAAGCTCAGTGAGCTAACTTCCAGACTTAGTAAATGGAAGTCTTATAACTCATCTCATTTGACGTTCGGTGTTGGATAAAGGTTTGATTGGACTATGCAAGCTATGATATTGTAATATTCCTGTAAAAGATTTCTGAAAACATGATGGCATGTGTCAGCAAATGGAAATTCTAGCGTATATTGCATTTATGGAAATAACAGTAAAATGTGAATATTGCGTGCCATAGTCCGGTGCCATTTTATTTACATAAGTTATGAAAAGGAATTATTTACACAAAGTTCCGACAAACCATTCATGGTTTCTAAGTGGCTACGGGATATTACCTCACTCCATTGCCACCAAAGCTGTCTCTGAGGCTGCAACACCAAGGAAGAAGCCGCCAACTGGATCCAGAAAGTCGCCTCTGCCAAAGCTGCCTTATCGCTGCCAATACCCCAGCTGCTGCCATACCCAGGAGCCTGTCCCAACTCCCATCTCAATGTCTGAGGACTGATGGGCCATCCAAATCCTGAAGACCAAGAGATCATCATCCAACCACTGGTGCAGACACCGTCAAAATATCAGGTGAAAAGAACAGACCCCCCCCCCCCCCCCCACCCCAATCCATTGACGCTGGAGCCATTGCTCAAGCTGTGACCACCACTGAGATGAGGAATGGACCGGATCTTCTGGTCAACTGCTCCCAGCATCCTCTCTCCACTGCCACAGTCGCAAAAGGAAGAAAAGATGAATTTGATTAAAAAGAGGAGAAAATAAAATACAAAAAGTAACAATGCTGCTCCTTTGACAAGGTTATTCTGTCCTTGCATTTTTGAGAGGGTCGTAAATGCAGAGGTCCCGATGTGTCTGATTTGGATTGGTTTTGGGGCCAATTTGATTTGGTTAACAGATACTGCCTCAGGCAAGAAGCTTTTGAGTTTTTTTTAATAAAAAGCACTTGTACAATGAAAGGGGAGTGGCCAGTTCTCCCAGCTCAGCTTTTCTCTGGTTTGGTTTTGTTAAGTTTTTTTTTGTTTATAGCCGCTGGTCAGGTTTTAGCTGGGAACCCTGAGAAGCTGCGGGACCCAAAGAAATAGCTTCATGCTCTCTCTCTCACATCTCTCCTGTAAGAAACATTTTGAAAAACTTGAGGATAGACAAGTCCCCCGGGCCTGACGGGATATATCCTAGGATTATGTGGGAAGCAAGAGAGGAAATTGCAGAGCCATTGGCAATGATCTTTTCGTCTTCACTGTCAACTGGGGTGGTACCAGGAGACTGGAGAGAGGCGAATGTTGTGCCCCGTTCAAAAAAGGGAATAGGTATAAACCCGGGAATTACAGGCCAGTTAGTCTTACTTCGGTGGTAGGCAAAGTAATGGAAAGGATACTGAGGGATAGGATTTATGAGTATCTGGAAAGACACTGCTTGATTAGGGACAGCCAGCACGGATTTGTGAGGGGTAGGCCTTGCCTTACGAGTCTTATTGAATTCTTTGAGGAGGTGACCAAGCATGTGGATGAGGGTAGAGCTGTGGATGTCGTGTACATGGATTTTAGTAAAGCATTTGATAAGGTTCCCCATGGTAGGCTTATGTGGAAAGTCAGGACGCATGGGATAGTGGGAAATTTGGCCAGTTGGATTGAGAACTGGCTAACCAGTCGAAGTCAGAGAGTGGTGGTAGATGGTAAATATTCAGCCTGGAGCCCAGTTACAAGTGGAGTTCCGCAGGGATCAGTTCTGGGTCCTCTGCTGTTCATAATTTTTAGTAATGACTTGGAAGAGGGAGTTGAAGGGTGGGTCAGTAAATTTGCAGACGATACGAAGATTGGTGGAGTTGTGGATAGTGAGGAGGGCTGTTGTCGGCTGCAAAGGGACTTAGATATGATGCAGAGCTGGGCTGAGGAGTGGCAGATGGAATTCAACCCTGTCAAGTGTGAGATTGTCCATTTTGGAAGGACAAATAAGAATGTGGAATACAGGGTTAACGGTAGGGTTCTTAGTAAGGTGGAGGAGCAGAGGGATCTTGGGGTCTATGTTCATAGCTCTTTGAAAGTTGCCACTCAGGTGGATAGAGCTTGTAAGAAGGCCTGTGGTGTATTAGCGTTCATGAGCAGAGCAATTGAATTCAAGAGTCGTGAGGTGATGTTGCAGCTGTACAGGACCTTGGTAAGGCCACATTTGGAGTACTGTGTGCAGTTCTGCTCGCCTCACTTTAGGAAAGATGTGGAAGCTTTGGAGAGGGTGCAGAGGAGATTTAACAGGATGTTGCCTGGAATGGAGAATCGGTCGTACCAGGATAGGTTGAGAGTGAGCCTTTTCTCATTGGAACGGCGAAGGATGAGGGTTGACTTGATAGAGGTTTATAAGGTGATCAGGGGAATAGATAGAGTAGACAGTCAGAGACTTTTCCCCCAGGTACAACAGAGTGCTACAAGGGGATATAAATTTAAGGTGAAGGGTGGAAGGTATAGGGGGGATGTCAGGGGTAGGTTCTTTACCCAGAGAGTGATGGGGGCATGGAATGCGCTGCCTGTGGGAGTGGCAGAGTCAGAATCATTGGTGACCTTTAAGCGGCAATTGGATAGGTACATGGATAGGTGCTTAATCTAGGATAGATGTTCGGCACAACATTGTGGGCCGAAGGGCCCTGTTCTGTGCTGTATTGTTCTATGTTCTATGTTTTAAAGTGTGTTTGATTTTAACTTTTTTTGTCAAAGGTGTGCTTATAAGGATGTTGCAAGCATTTGGAACAGCATCATTGAGTTGCAATAGATTCGATTGGGTTTTCAGATAAGTTATGTTATTCGTGTATAAATAATTTCTGTTTTGTTTAAAACCACATGGATGGGCCAACTGTATCCCTCCTGGAATATCCACTTTACACCTGCTTAAAACAACTAGCAAAGTTAGGGTCTGAGCTATCTTCTTGAAATGTTTTGAAGGGATCTGGCCTGGTGTGTAACAAAAAAAAAGGTTGTGGTCAGTCATGCTTGGGAACCCATACACTTCCTTCCTCTCCGCCATTTTGAGAAAAAAGATTCAGCCAACATTCGTCGATGTCAAAGAGGAAGGCATCAGCAGGGTCGATGGAGTGAGATGACAATGGAGGAATGAACACCACAGAGAAAGAGAAAGGGAGAGAAAGAGAGAGAGAGAGACGCACAGAGACAGAGAGCTGCGAATGGTGAGAAACATAGGCAGAAGCAAACATTCCATCACATGGAGTGAACTGCTTGGACCGTGGAAAGCCAAGTCGCTTAAAAACATCGTGCAGAGCAAAGAAAAGAGATGCTGAAGGAGGAGGTACAGAAACTAAAATATGCACATCTTGGGGAAAAAAATAAGACAATGGTGGGTTTGAGACAGACTGGCTGCAAAAGTGTATGACGTTTCTGGATTCTACAGTTCCCAGAGGAAATAAATTCACACTGTTATCCAGATCAGGACGAGAGTGCAGAATAATTCCAAAAGAATACATCTGAGACTAGATTATGGAGTAATATTATCCCATTCAGATTGGGAGGTCCTTAACTGAAGATTTGAAAGAAAGTGGTTAGCTAAAGAAAGATGTTCTGAAACTGTATAAGCACCATGTGAGGGTAAGAAGATTCTTCAGCCAGTAACTATCCAAATCAGAGAGGGGAAACGGTTTAACTCTAAGGGCTTTGAAACATGGGCTCCTAATATCGTGGGGTTGGGCAGTTGTGAAGGACAACGGTTTATTGTAGGCCGTGTGGTGGAGGAGTTATCACTGAGGATCATAGGGCAAACAATCTCTCATCAGAAGCAAGGGTAAACTGAGTGTTTGATGAGATGATTAGATTCTTTGTAGATATTTCATATCAGATTGTTATCAATCCAGTAATGAAACCGATGATTTAATCCCCATCCAATATGACGTGCCAACAGAATTAAAGGAAGAGATTGAAAGACAGGATAGAAAGCAGCTTGAGTAAATCCCATTCTGCTTCAGAACAGTGCACACATTGTCAAGTAGACTCGTCTCCTGAGGTAGTACGGGCTGAGGTTAGAAACAGGAGAGTAGAGGTGACACTGCTGGGAGTTATTTATAGGCCTCCACAAAGTTCCAGGGATGTGGAGGAGAGGATTGGCAAATGGATTCTGGGTAGGAGTGAAAGGAACAGGGTGGTCATTATGGGAGACTTTAACTTCCCCAAAATTGACTGGAAATGCTATAACTCCAGTATGTCAGATGGATCAATTTTTATCCAATGTGTGCAGGAGGGTTCCCTGACACAGTATGTCAAAGGGCTAACAAGAGGGGAGGCCAGACTGCAGCTGGTGCTTGGTAATGAACCAAGCCAGGTGTCTGATTTAGTGGTAGGTGAGCATTTTGGAGAGAGTGACCATAATTCGGTTACGTTTAGTTTAGCAATGTCACATGCAAGATTTATCGATGGGGGAAGGACAATTACAATGTGATTAGGCAAGACTTAGAAGGCATAGAATGGGGTAGCAAAATGCAGGGGATGGGCAATTGAAATGTGGAGCCCATTTAAGGAACAGATATTGCATCCAGGAGAAGCGTCCAGGAGAGTTTTCTAGAGCAGTATGTCAATAGTCTGATGAGGGAAGGGGCCATATTGGACTTGGTACTGGGGAATGAGCCAGGACTGGTGGTGAAGTTGTGGTGGGGGATTTCTTTGGGAACAGTGACCACAATTCTGTAAGTTTTAGAATACTCGTCGATAAAGAAGAGAGTGGTCCTAAGGGAAGAGTGCTAGACTGGGCCAATGCCAATTATATCAAAGTTAGGCAGGAGCTGGGAAATGTGGATTGGACACTGGTATTTGAAGGGAAGTCCATATTTGAGATGTGGGAGGCTTTCAAAGATAGGTTAAAGATAGTGCAGGATAGGCATGTCCCATTGAAGGCAAAGGATAGGAAGGGCAAGTTTCGAGAACCATGGATGACAGGAGAAATCGTACAGCTAGACAAGAGGAAAAGGAAAGGTCCACGCAGATAAGAACAGAACGAGTCCTGGAGGAATATCAGAAGAGTACGACAAGTCTTAAACAAGGAATCAAGCGAGCTAAAGGGGGTCATGAAATAGCTTTAGCAAGCAGAATTAAGGAATATCCTAAAGCATTTTATTCTTATATAAGAAGCAAGCAGGTAACAAGAGAAAGCATTGGTCCACTAAAGGATAATGAAGGAAGCTGTGTGCTAAACCTGAGAGAATGGGTGAGATTTTGAATGATTACTTTGCATCAGTGTTCACTGAGGAGAGGGACATGATGAATGTTGAGATTAGAGATAGAAGTTTGATTAGTCTGGATCACGTTGGCATTAGTAGGGAAGATGTGTTGGTTAGGCTGGAGGTTATTAAGGTGGACAAATCACCAGGACCAGATGGGATCTATCCCAGGTTACTGACGGAGGTGAGAGAGGACATAGCTAGGGCCCTGACATATGTCTTTGTGGCATTCTTAAACACAGGTAAGGTGCCGGAGGACTGGGGGGTTGCTCATGTTGTCCCCCTGTACAAGAAGGGTAGTAGGGCTATTCAGGGTAACTACAGACCGGTGAGCCTGACATCAGAGGTGGGGAAGTTGCTGGAGATGGTACTGAGAGATAGAATCTATTTATATTTGTAAAAGAATGAGCTTATCGGTGGTGAGCAACATGGTTTTGTGCGGGGGAAATCGTGCCTTTCCAACTTAATAGAGTTCTTTGAGGAAGTGACCAAGTTGATAGATGAAGGAAGGGCTGTAGATGTCATATACATGGACTTTAATAAGGTGTTTGATAAGGTTCCACATGATAAACTAATGGAGAAAGTGAAGTCACATGGTGCGCAGGGTGTTCTAGCTAGGTGGATAAAGAACTGGTTGAGCAACAGGAGACAGAGAGTAGTAGTTGAAGGGAGTTTCTCCAAATGGAGAAAGGTGACCAGTGGTGTTCCACAGGGTTCAGTGTTGGGGCCACTGTTGTTTGTGATATACATAAATGATCTGGAAGAGGGCACTGTTGGTATGATCAGCAAGTTTGTAGATGACACAAAGATTGGTGGAGTAGCAGAAGGCATAAGGAACTGTCAGAGAATACAGGAGGATATAGATAGACTGGAGAGTTGGGCGGAAAAGTGGCAGATGGCTTTCAATTCAGACAAATGGAGGTGATGCATTTAGGCAAGTCTAATTTTAGAGCGAATTATACAATGAATGGAAGAGCCTTGGGAAAAGTTGATGGGCAGAGAGATCTGGGAGTGCAGGTCCATTGTACCCTGAAGGTGGCTGCACAGGTGGATAGAGTGGTCAAGAAGGCATATGGCATGCTTGCCTCCATTGGACGGGGTATTGAGTATAAGAGCTGGCAGGTCATGTTAAACTCGTCCAAGACATTGGTTCGGCCGTATTTAGAATACTGTGTACGGTTCTGGTCACCACATTACCAAACGGATGTGGATGCTTTGGAGAGGGTGCAGAGAAGGTTTACAAGGATGTGGCCTGGTATGGAAGGTGCTAGCTATGAAGAAAGATTGAGCAGGTTAGATTTATTTTCACTAGAAAAAAGAAGATTGAAGGGGGACCTGATTGAAGTTTACAAAATCATGAAGGGTATTGACAGGGTGGATAGAGATAAGCTTTTTCCCAGGGTGAAGGATTCAATAATGAGAGGTCATGCTTTCAAGGTGAATGGCAGAAAGTTTAAGGGGGATACACGCGGCAAGTACTTCACACAGAGGGTGGTGGGTGTCTGGAACATGTTGCCAGCAGAGGTGGTAGGGACAGGCACGGTAAGATGCATCTGGAAAGATGCATGAGTAGGTGGGGAGCAGAGGGATGCAAATGCTTTGGAATTGACCGACAGTTTTAGACAGTACATTTGGATCCATTCAGGCTTGGAGGGCCGAAGGGCCTGTTCCTGGGCTGTCAATTTTCTTTGTTCTTTGTATGTCTTTTATAGGTATGTCCCTGTCAGGCAGGGAGGAGGTGATAAGATGAGGGAACTGTGGTTTACTAAAGAAATTGTATCTCTTGTTAAGCAAACGAGGGAGGCTTCAGTGAAGTTGAGACGAGATGGTTCAGATGAGGCAATGGAGAGTTACAGATTAGCGAGGAAGGATTTAAAGAGACAGTTAAGAGGAACAAAGAGGGGACATGAGCAGTCTTTAGCAGGTAGAATAAAGGAGAACCCTAAAGCTTTCTATCAGTATATGTGGAATAAAAGGATGACTAGAGTAGGAACAGGGCCATTCAAAGACAGAAGTGGGAAGTTGTGTGTGGACCCTGTGGAGATCGAAGAGGGACTAAACAAATATTTCTCATTTGTTTTCACTCAGGAAAAGGAGAATATTGTCCAGGAGAAGACTGAAATATGGGCTATTAGATTTGAAAGGATTGAGTTCAGTAAGGAGGAGGTGTTATCAATTCTAAAAGGTGTGAAAGTAGATAAGTCCCCTGGGCTGGATGTGGTTTATCTGAGGATTTGCTGTGAAGTTAGGGAGGAGGTGTTGGAACCTTTGGCCTTGATCTTTGAGTCATCATTGTTTACAGGTTTAGTACCAGAGGACTGGAGGATTGCAAATGTTGTGTCCTTGTTCAAGAAGGGCAGAACAGATGACCCAGGTAATTATGGACCAGTGAGCCTTGCTTCTGTTGTAGGAAAGGTTTTGGAAGGGATTATAACAGATAAGATTTATAATCATCTCGCAAGCAACAATTTGATTGCAGATAGTCAACATGGTTTCGTCAGGAGCAGGTTGTGTCTCACAAACCTCACTGAGTTTTTTGAGAAGGTGACCAAGCATGTGGATAAGGGTAAGGCAGTTGACATGATATACATGGACTTCAGTAAAGCCTTTGATAAGGTTCCACATGGTAGGCTGTTGGAGAAAATGCAGAGGCATGAGATTAAGGGTGATTTAGCAGTTTGGATAGGAGACTGGCTTTCTGTAAGAAGGCAGCGAGTGGTGGTTGATGTAAAATATTCAGTCTGGAATCCAGTTATTAGTAGTGTGTCACAAGGATCTGTTTTGGGACCACTGCTGCTCGTCATTTTTATAAATGATTCAGGCATGGGTGGCTGGATTAGTAAGTTTGCAGATGACACTAAAGTCGGTGGAGTAGTGGACAGTGTGGAAGAATGTTACAGGTTGCAGGGGGACTTGGATAAACTGCAGAATTGGCCTGAAAGGTGGCAAATGCAGTTCAATGCAGATAACCGTGAGGTGATGCACTTTGGGAAGAATAACAGGAAGGTAGAATACTGGGTCAATGGAAAGATTCTTGGTAGTTGGATGTGCAGAAGTATCTTGGTGTCCATGTACATAGATCCCTGAAAGTTGCCACCCAGGTGGATAGTGCTGTTAAGAAGGCATACGGTATGTTAGGTTTCATTGGTAGAGGGATTGAGTTCCGTAGCTGTGATGTCATGCTGGAACTGTACAAAACACTAGTGTGGCCTCAGTTGGAATATTGTGTACAGTTCTGGTCGCACCATTACAGGAAGGATGTGGAAGCATTGGAAAAGGTGTAGAGGATATTTACCAGGATGTTGTCTGGTCTGGAGAGATGATCTTATGGGGAAAGGCTGAGAGTCTTAGGTCTGTTCTTATTGGAGAGCAGAAGGCTAAGAGGGGTTTAATAGAGACATATAAGATGATCAGAGGATTAGATAGGGTAGACAGTGAGAGTTTTTTTCCTAAGAGGATGATGTCTGCTTGTACAAGGGGGCATAACTACAAATTGAGGGGTGATAGATTTAAGACAGATGCAGGTTCTGTACTCAGAGAGTGGTAAGGGCATGGAATGCCCACTTGCTAATGTATTTAACTCAGCCACATTAGGGAGATTTAAACAATTCTTGGATAAGCACATGGATGATGGTGGGATAGTGTCGGGGGATGGGCTTACATTAGTTCACAGGTTGGTGCGACATCAAGGGTCGAAGGGCCTGTCCTGTGCTGTATTGTTCTATGTTCTATGCTCTCGATTGCCATCTTGGAGATGGACGCTCCATTTGATAATGAAGTGTTGACTAATCTCCTTGGCTTGCTTGAGGGTGGGAGATCATTTCAACCTCACATGTGTGAATATACACCCAGTGATGATGAAAGAAGCTTCGAACAATGGCTGTCCCATCAACCTGCTGCCTATGTCCTCCTTGTATTCAGAATAACGAGAGTAACAACGTGTCAGAACTCATTCATTGAAAGCTCAATATTTTGGGAAGCCCTGAGAATGTAAAAGGCAATACATGAATGCAATGTACTCATTTGTTTCACACTGTTCCTGCCCTGGGAGTGTTTGATGGGGACAGTGTAGAGGGAGCTTTACTCTGTATCTAACCTCGTACTGTTCCTGTCCTGGGAGTGTTTGATGGGGACAGTGTACAGGGAGCTTTACTCTGTGTCTAGCCCCGTGCTGTCCCTGTCCTGGGAGTGTTTGATGGGGACAGTGTAGAGAGAGCTTTACTCTGTATCTAACCTCGTACTGTTCCTGTCCTGGGAGTGTTTGATGGGGACAGTGTACAGGGAGCTTTACTCTGTGTCTAGCCCCGTGCTGTCCCTGTCATTTGAGTGTTTGATGGGACATAATGTACAGGGATGGGGCACAATGTAGAGGGATCTTTACACTGTGTCTAACCCCATGCTGTCCCTGTCCATGGAGTGTTTGATGCGACACTATGTAGAGGGATCTTTACTTTGTCGTTAACCCCATGCTGTTCCTGTCATGGGAATATTTAATGGGGAGCTTTACTCTGTGTCTAATCCTGTGCTGTCCCTGTCCTGGGAGTGTTTGATGGGACACAATGTAGAGGAAGATATATTCTGTATCTTACCCCATGCTGTTCCTGTCCTGGGAATGTCTGATGGGGACAGTGTAGAGGGAGTCTTACTCTGTATCTAACCCCATGCTGACCCTGTCTTGGGAATGTTTGATGGAGATAGTGTAGAGGGAGCTTTAATTTGTAGCTAACCCCATGCTGTTCCTGTCCTGGGAGTGTTTGATGTGGACAGTGTAGAGGGAGCTTTACTCTGTAGTTAACCCCATGCTGTCCCTGTCCTGGGAGTGTTTAATGAGTCAGTATAGAAGGAACTTTATACTCCCACTGAGTGACATGAAAGTGCGTGGTTAAAGGACGATTTTCTAGAATTGAGGATATTACATTTTCTGATCTTAATATCAGTGCAAAATTCGCATTAGATTCTTAAACAAAAGAAAAACATTTCTACGATGGCAGTGCAAACTATAAGCCATTCCCTTTCTTCTCTGTGCAAACTGAAATAAAATAATATCTCTTTACAAAAATAGTACAGTTATTGCTGTGAGAAACAGCAGCCCCAAGAGGTCTCCCCACAGCAGTGAGAGATTAATTAATTTGTTCGAGATCTGACTGAGTGCAAGGCAGACGGCATATTTTCAATCTGTAGCAGAGCACTGCCAAAGAGATACCATTTGAGTGTCATCCCTATGGAAGGGAGGGAGGGAGGGAAGGTGATGGTTATGTTCCAATTCTAGTTAAGACTAAAAGAGAGAGTCAGGAATGACAGATAGCCGGGACAGTCACTCTCTGAGTCGCCTTTACCTTCCTAAGTCAATAAAAAAAAAAGTTGGAACGGCTTATGCCCATTATAACTCCAACATCTCAAACTCAGAAGGTAGAAGATTCCAAGTCCAATTCTGAAAATGTCGGTGTGGAATCCCAATTGATATTCCAGTGCGAGGGAGTGCTGCATTGAGGAAGTGCAACTGAAACCACAATGCAAGGTCCTGTCTACACGCCCCCCCGCCCCAGCTTCATTTTTATTCATTTATGGGATGTGAGCATTGCTGGTTTGGCCAGTATTTATTACCCATCCCTAGTTGCCCCTTGAGAAGGTGAGCTGCTTTCTTGAATTGAGTTGAGCTGGTGAGGGTAGGACTGGGAGGATAGAGCAGATGAATGCATGGCTGAGGAGCTGGTGCATAGGAGAAGGATTTGCATTTTTGGATCATTGGAATCTCTTCTGGGGTAGAAGTGACCTGTACAAGAGGGACAGATTGTACCTAAATTGGAAAGGGACTAATATCCTGGCAGGGAGGTTTGCTACAGCTGTAGTCCACGTGCTGTAGGTTGACCCACAATGCCATTACGGAGGGAATTCCAGGATGTTGACCCAGAGACACTGAAGAAACGGTGATATATTTCCAAAAGATGGTGAGTGGCTTGGAGGGGAACTCACGGAGAGTGGTGTTCCCCTGTATCTGCTGCCCTTGTCCATCTGGATGGAAGTGGTCATGGGTTTGAAAGGTGTTGCCAAAAGATCTTTGGTGAATTTCTGCAGTGTGTCTTGTAGATGGGATATACTCGTAAATGGCAGGCAGCAAATGTGGAAAAAGGTGAGGAAAATTCTCCCCCCGGTGTGAGGCCTCAGTCTGGAATCAGTCAAACGTGCCCCCTGGCCATTGTAACATGGCTGCCTGTGGGATCCTGCTGTGCGTTGATTGTGTGTTGCATTTCCGCATTGTAAGAGCCGCCTCATTTCAAGGATAGACACAAAAGCTGTACACCGGCTGCAAATCGCTTCCGGATTGTGTGTGTGGAAGGTGTAAAGTCAACTGGGGAGCTCTCTTTATCAACAGGGCCTCTGGGGTTTTGAGTTGTTGGTGGGGCAGCGTGAAAATGCCTCAATTAAAGGTGGCAGAGGTCAAATCCCCACGAGGTGAAACTGTCTGACCTAACGCGCATTTCTCCATGAGGACCAGGCCTCATGCCTGTAGGCCAGAACCACGCTCACAGGTTCGACAAACACAGACCGAAATCACCCTCTGGTGATCTGAACAAAGGTAATAAATCAAGAAGTTGTCAATTCAGTCTACAACTTTAAACTATACTGGGTAGCATGGTGGTTGACAGTGCCAGGGATCCGGGTTCGATTCCCGCCTCGGGCGACTGTCTGTGTGGAGTTTGCACATTCTCCCCGTATCTGTGTGGGTTTCCTCCGGGTGCTCCGGTTTCCTCCCACAATCCAAAGATGTGCATGGCACGTGAGTTGGCCATGCTAAATTTTGCCCATAATGTCCAGGAGTATATAGGGAAGAAGGGTCAGTCATGGGAAATGCAAGGAAGTAGGGTGGTTGTGGGTGGGATGCTTCTTGGAGGATCAGTGTGGACTCGATGGGCCAAAAGGCCTCTTTTTGCATTGTAGGGTTTCTGTGATTCTATGAAAAGATAAAGAGAAAAAAAATCTTAAAACAGTAACCATCTGATAATGATAACGGTAGCACGGTGGCTCAGTGGTTAGCACTGCTGCCTCAGAGGGCCAGGGATCTGGGTCCAATTCCAGCCCCGGGTGACTGTCTGTGTGGTGTTTGCACATTCTCCCCCTGCGTGGGTTTCCTCTGGATGCTCCGGTTTCCTCCCACAGTCCAAAGATGTGCAAGTGAGGTGAATTGGCCATGCTAAATTGTCCCACTGTGTTCAGGGATGTGTAGATTGGAAGCATTATTCAGGGGGAAATGTAGAATAAAAGAGTAGGGGAATGGCTCTGGGTGGGTTACTCTTCGGAGGGTCAGTGTGGATTTGTTGGGCCAAATGGCCTGTTTCCACGCTGTAGGGATTCTACTCTATTCTAACCATGAAATGACTGTTGGGGAAATATCCACCTGATTCACTGATGTCCTTTAGGGAAGGAAATTGCCATCCTTACCTGGTCTGACCTACATGTGACTCCAGACCCACAGCCATGTGATTGACTCTTCACTGCCATCTGGGGTAGCCAGCAAGGCCTACCTTCTACAAACAAATGAAACTGAAATACATAGAGTCATATAGTCATACAGACGTATAGCATGGAAGCAGACCCTTCGGTCCAACTCGTCCATGCTGACCAGATATCCCAACCCAATCTAGTCCCACCTGCCAGCGCCCGGCCCATATCCCTCCAAACCCTTCCTATTGATATACCCATCCAAATGCCTCTTAAATGTTGCAATTGTACCAGCCTCCACCACTTCCTCTGGCAGCTCATTCCATACACATACCACCCTCTGCATGAAAAAGTTGCCCCTTAGGTCTCTTTTATATCTTTCCCCTCTCACCCTTAAACCTATGCCCTCTAGTTCTGGACTCCTCAACCCCAGGGAAAAGACTTTGTCTATTTATCCAATCCATGCCCCTTATAATTCTGTAAACCTCTATAAGGTCACCCCTCAGCCTCTGACACTCCAGGGAAAACAGCCCCAGCCTGCTCAGCCTCTTCCTGTAGCGCAGATCCTCCAACCCTGGCAACATCCTTGTAAACCTTTTCTGAATCTTTTCAAGTTTCGCAACATCTTTCTGATTGGAAGGAGACCTTTATCTGCTTTTTAAAAATGTTCATTCAAGCCTTTAAGGATTAATGGTGGATGGAAGTTTGCCAGGAAAATCCCATCTGTGGAAGAATAGCGAAAAAATGCTTTTTCTTTGTCCTATCCTGAGATGGAAAGTTCACTTTTTATCACCACCAATGTGCCGCACGTCACAAATAATGTTTAGAAAAAAAAGCATTCAGAAAGATGGACCACTACACACAACACACACACACAGAGGCACACACACTCACACACAGACATACACACACACACACAGACAGTCTCACACAGACATACATACAAACACAGACACACACACACACAAAGGCACGCACACTCACACACAGACACACACAGACACACACAACACACACACACACACACAGAGGCACACACACTCACACACAGACATACACACACAGACAGTCTCACACAGACATACATACAAACACAGACACACACAGACTCACACACATACACAAAGGCACGCACACTCACACACAGACACACACAACACACACACACACACACACATAGAGGCACACACACTCACACACAGACATACATACACACACACAGACACTTTCACACACACACACATACAAACACAGACTCACACACAGACAAATGAGAAAACATATTCAGTGAGTGACCCCCAAAATTGGATCTAACATATGAATTAATCTTGATACTGAGGATTTTTATGTGGAGGAGTCTTCACCAATTAAGTCGATGACTACAATAGCAGACATTACTACAGAAACTCAGCAGCTCTGATAGCAACTGTGGAAAGAGAAACAGAGTCAGTGTTTTGCATGCAGTGACTCTTTGTCAGAACTGAAGACTGCTGGGAAAAGGTGACTGATGGCGGGAGTGGAATTCTGGGAGTGAGGGTTTGGGGGATGGAGTGCTACAACAAATAGGTGACCCAGAGAGTGAAAGAGACACTGAAACAAATGGCTTGCTGATGACGAGCTGAGGAAGAAGTATTTAGTGAGCAAACAGATAGGTTCAAATGGGGACAGCAGCAAGACTGCATCAAGTTGCATATATTGGGAAGATATGATTTAAACACTAAAATAGAACAAAGGACTGCAGATTCCGGAAATCATAAATGAAAACAGAATGTGCTGAAGGAAACAGATGCTTCCCCTCACTGGAGTCACTGGGACCAGAGGGCACAGTCTCAGAATAAAGGGGAGCCGGTTGAAGATTGAGGTGAAGAGGAATTTCCTCCCTCAGATGGTTGTGGGTCTTTGGAACTCCTTGTCACAGAAACAGCCATGGGAGCAGAGTCCCTGTGTATGTCTAAAGCTGAGAGAGACTCTTGATCAGTCAGGGAATCAATGGTTAAGGGGAAAGGATGGGAAAGTGGATGTGAGGAATGTTGGATCAGCCGATTGGATTATTTTCTTGATTTGAAGGATTGAATACTGAATGGCAAAGCAGGCTTGAGGGTTTGAACCACCTACTCCTGCTACTACTTCTAATAGTCTTCAGGCCTAATTCAGCAAGGCTGGCAGCATCTGTGGAAAGAGAAACAGAGGTAATGTTCTGAGTCCAGTGAATCTTCATCAGGACTGACCACAGTGAGGAAAAGACATCTCCTCCACTTCCCACACCACCGCCCTTGAACCCCACCCCTCCCAATGCAACAAGGACAGAAACCCTCCTGATCCTAAACTTCCACCCCACCAACCACCGCATATAATGCATCATCCTCCACCACTTCCCCCACCTCCAAACGGACCCCGCCACCAGAGATATATTTCCCTCCCCATTCCTATCAGCATTCCAAAAAGACTATTCCCTCCACGACTCCCTTGTCAGGTCCACACTCCCCCCCCACCAGCCCACACCCCACTCCGAGCACCTTTCCCTGCCACTGCAGGAAGTGTAAAATCTGCACCCACACCTCTCCCCTCACTTCCGTCCAAGGTCCCAAAGGATCCTTCCACATCCGTCAGAAATTTACCTGGACCTCGGTCAATGTCATCTACTGCATCCATCACCCAGTATGGTCTCCTTTACATCGGGGAAACAGGATGCCTTCTTGCAGATCGTTTCAAAAACATCTCTGGGACACCCACACCCACCAACCTCACTGCCCCATTGCTGAACACTTGCACTCCCCCTCCCGCTCCGTCAAGGGTCATGCAGGTCCTGGGTCTCCTCCACTGCTAAACCGTTACCACCTGGAAGAGGAACGCCTCATATTCCATCTTGGGACCCTGTAACCACACGGGATAAATGTGGCTTTCAACAGCTTCCTCATTTCCCCTCCCCCCAACATTATCCCAGTCCCAAGCCTCGACACTGCCCTCCAAACCCATCCATCACTGCTCCCTCTGACCTATCACCTTTATCCACCTATCACTTTCTCAGCTACCTCTACCCAACCCATCCACCAGCCACCCCTCCCTCTCACCCTCCCACCAACCCACAAGCCTCATTCCTGGTGAAGGGCTTATGCCCGAAACATCGACTCTCCTGCTCCTCAGATGTTGCCTAACCTGCCGGGCTTTTCCAGCCCTACACTCTCCCGACTCAGATCTCCAGCATCTGCAGTCCTCATTTTCTCTGAGGAAAAGGTAGTGTTTATGCCAATAACCGCTGGTATAATGACAACATATTGTTGCCGAATGACAACATACTGCAGCTCATGTTGCAGCTGTTCAAAACTTAGGTGCGGCCGCACTTGGAGTATTGCATACCGTTCTGGTCACCGCATTATAGGAAGGATGTGGAAGCTTTGGAAAGGGTTCAGAGGAGATTTACGAGGATGTTGCCTGGTATGGAGGGAAGGTCTTATGAGGAAAGGTTGAGGGACTTGAGGCTGTTTTCATTGGAGAGAAGAAGGTTAAGAGGTGACTTAATTGAGACATATAAAATAATCAGAAGGTTAGATAAGGTGTACAGTGAGATCCTTTTTCCTCAGATGCTGATGGCTAACACAAGGAGACATAGCTTTAATTTGAGGGGTGACAGATACAGATGTCAGAGGTAGTTTCTTTAGTTAGAGAGTAGTTGGGGCATGGAACGCACTACCTGCAACAGTAGTAGACTCACCAGCTTTAAGGGCATTTAAATGGTCCCTAGATAGACATATGGATGACAATGGAATAGTGTAGGTTAGATGGGCTTCAGATTGGTCCCTCAGATCTGTGTAACATCGAGGGCCAAAAGGCGTGTACTGTGCGGTCATGTTCTATGTTCTATATTGACTGTAAACAGAGGGATGAAATGCTGTGGCTAACATACCACAAGGCAGTGCTCGCATTTATTAATGTTGATAGATTGAAACACAAGTGACATGTAGCTGCTTGTATTTTCTGGGCTGCCCTGTATCGGAAATGTTTTGGAGGCGACAGTTACAATCAAATCATTTCAGGGATGATTGAGATTTGATATCCTTCTCCCCAGGGGAATTGTTACTCTGGGAGAAAGCATGTTAATCCGGAGAGTGCCAGGGCTTGTAGAGACATGCGACTGGCTATGAGCAGACCTGAATTAATGATATCCAACATGAATCACAAATGAGATATTTTCGGAGTAGCTCTTCCACGGAATTTGAATGGTGATAGTCGATGGTGTTGGCGGCATTCCGAATTCTGGGTCCACTCGTTGAAAGGAAAAACCCATCGTTTGGTGGATGTTGCCAGGGATGGATGGATGGATAGCAGTGGAGAAAACTGATCTGTGAAATTGCAATCCAGCAGGATATTTGTCCCATCTTTACAATACCACCCTGTCTTCCGCACTGCAGGAGGTGTCTACCACTGAAGATAATTTGATTTAACATCCAATATAAAAAACATAACCACAGATGCCAGAAATCAGAAGCAAAGAGTCCCACAGCATGAAAACACGCCCTTCGGCCCAACTCGTCCATGCTGACCGATCTCGTTGCACTTAACAGTCATAGAGCTGTAGAACATAGAAACAGACCGTTTAGTTCAAGTCATTCACAATGACCAGATATCCTAAATTAATCGAGTCCCATTTGCCAGCACTTGGCCCATATCCCTCTAAACCCGTCCTGTTCATATACCCATCCTTTTAAATGCTATAACTGTACCAGTCCCCACCACTTAGGGCTCGGTGGTTAGCACTGCTGTCTCACAGTGCCAGGGACCTGGGTTCAATTCCCACCTCAGGCAACTGTCTGTGTGGAGTTTGCACATTCGCCCCATGTCTGTGTGGGTTTCCTCCAGGTGCTCCGATTTCCTCCATAGTCCAAGATGTGCAGGTTAGGGTGAATTGGCCATGCAAAATTGCCTGTAGTGTTAGGTGCATTAGTCAGAGGGAAATGGATCAGGGTGGGTTACTCTTCAGAGGATCGGTGTGGACTTGTTGGGCTGAGACCTGTTTCCACATTACAGGGAATCTAGTCCTCTGGCAGCTCATTCCATAAATGCACCACTTACTGTGCGAAAAAGTTGCCTGTCAGGTTCCTTTTAAATCTTTCCCTTCTTACCTTCAACCTGTGCCCTCTAGCTTTGCAATCTCCTACCCTGGGAAAAAGACCTTGGCCATTCACCATATCCATGCCCCTCATAATTTTATAAACCTCTATAAGGTCGCCCCTCAACCTCCAACGGTCCAGGAAAAAAAGCCCCAGCCTATTCAGCCAATCCCCATAGTTCAAATCCTCCAACCCTGGCAACATCCTTGTAAATCTTTCTTGCAACCTTTTCAGTTTAATAACATCCTTCCTAGCTGCAAATGTGTTGCTGGTCAAAGCACAGCAGGCCAGGCAGCATCTCAGGAATAGAGAATGACGTTTCGAGCATAAGCCCTTCATCATGGGGCCTTCAAAAACAGAAATCCCTGCTTTCTCTCCACGGATGCTGCCAGAGATTTTCCAGTAATTTCTGTTTGCGAGTACAATTTGATCTGTCTCCCTTGGATGTGAATGGAGAAGCTACAATTAGTAAGTTTGCAGATGAAATGAAAATTGGGGGAGATACTGATAGTGAGGAGGATGGTCTCAGGTTACAGTCTGATATTGATCTGTTGGTAAACTGGGTAGAGCAATGGCAGATGGGATTTCACCCTGATTAGTGTGAGAGGATGCATCTTGGGAGGCATAATAAGGGAAGGATATGCGTGCTGATTTGCAGGTCCCTAGGGAGTACAAAGTGATCTTGGTGTACAAGTCCATAGATCCCTGAAGGTGTCAGCACAGGGAGACAAGGTGGGGAAGAACACATTTGGAATGCTTGCCTTCATTAGCCCAGAGCTGAAAATGTGTAACTGGAGGAATCTAAGTTCATCCCTTGTGGTTGGAGGGTTCCTAGGCGGAAGATGGGGAACTGGAGAAATCTTTATTAGCCCAGGTGTAGAATATAGGAGCAAGGAATTCTTGTCACAACTTAACAAAACGCTGGTTCAGCCACAGATGGAATACTGTGTGCATTTCTGGTCTTCGGACTGTAGGGAGAATGTGATTGTACTGAAGGGAGTGCAAACGAGATTCACAAGGATGATGCCTGGGATGGAAAGTATCTGTTATGAGCAGAGACTGAATACGCTGGGCTTGTTTTCCCTGGAGGACAGGAGACTGGGGTGGTGGGGGGAGTGGAATCTGGTTGAGGTATAAAAAATTGTGAGAAATGTTGATAGAATAGATTGTGAGAATGTTTCCCCAGGGCAGATGTGAATAAGGCCAGAGTGTATATGTTTAAGATAAGGAGCCAATGGTTTGGAGGAGATCTGAGAAAAAAGAAGGTTTCTCACCAGAAAGCTGGTAGGTATGTGAAACGTGCCACCTGAGAGGGTCAGGGAGGTTGGTACTCTTGTGACATTTAAGATGCATCTGGCTGAACACTGAAAATGCCGGGTCATTACAGGCCATTGACCCAAGTGCAGGTAATTGGGATTAGTGTAATCTGGGATTTGCTGGTCAGCATAGACATGGTGGGTCGAAGGGCCTGTTTCTATGCTGTATGACTCCATGGCACTGGTGCCTACATACCTAATCATTTTATCCTTCTATTACCTGCTACTTGCCTGCTGATCTAATTTTCCACCATCAAATCAGCTTTCTTAAGTATCAAAGGCAAAAGAGATAAGGACTATTTCATGTGGGTTTTTCATAGAATCTCTCCGGTGTGATAGCAGGCCATTTGGCCCATCAAGTCATCACCTTAAAAGAGCGCCCCACCCATCCCTGTAAGCTTGCATTCCCCATTGCAAATCCTACTGCGAGGATTCCTACCGCGAATCCTCTTGCAAGGATACTGAAGAAGGGCTTATGCCTGAAACGTTGAATTTCCTGCTCCTTGGATGCTGCCTGACCTGCTGTGCTTTTCCAGCAACACATTTTCAGCTCTGATCTCCAGCCCTCACGTTCTCCTCCCATTGCTAACCACACCTAGTCTGCACACTATAGATTAGATTCCCTACAGTGTGGAAACAGGCCCTTCAACCCAACCAGTCCACACCGACTCTCTGAAGAGTAACCCACCCAGACCCATTTCTCTCTGACTAATGGACCAAAGACTATCGGCAATTTAGCAGACCTTTGTGAATGTGGGAGGAAACCGGAACACCCGGTGAATGTGGAAACTCCACACAGACAGTCACCTGAGGCTGGAATCGAACTTGGGACCCTGGTGCTGTGAGGCAGCAGTGCTAACCACCGACCCACCGTGTCATCCTTTTGTTTTGGCACCGGTTGTTCTGAGTGGAAGTGAACATTCTGAAACAGCTTGCACCCGTTCCTCGCTGGCCGTAATGAATCCTGAGCTAACTTACGTCACTCTTCTGTTAAAGGGACAGGTGGTTTGAAACTGTTCCTCATTTCTGCATGACTAACACACTGTGCACTGGGGTTCCATACTTCCTGCTTAGCTCAGTTAGCAGGATGGCTAGTGAACAATGCAAACACCAGGAGCCGATTTCCTGCATCAGCTGAAGTTGTCATGATGTGGTTCTCCTTAATATCTTCCCTTTGCTTGAGATGTAGTAACCCTCAGGTCAAACCACCCCACCCCAGTTGTCCCTTTCCACTGGGTAGCTGCCCTATGGTCTGGTAAGACATTGGCAACTTTACTGTTTAATGTAATAACCCCTTGTTTTCAAACCATCTTTTGTTGACAATGGGTGGAGAAATTGGTCTGGAATCGATGGTTAAAACAATGGCGAGGACTTTGTTAAAATCCAAATTGAACAACAAATTGATATCTGCACTTTTACAAACAAGAGAGCAGAAGTGACTTTTTTGATTTTCCCTGGTTCCCCAGAGGGTTCGTTATTTGTTAACACACATACCATTACTATAGGAAGGATGTGGAGGCACTGGAATGGGTGCGGAGGAGGTTTACCAGGATGTTGCCTGGTATGGTAGGAAGATCGTATGAGGAAAGGCTGAGGCACTTGGGGCTGTTTTCATTGGAGAAAAGAAGGTTTTGGGGTGACTTGATAGAGGTGTACAAGATGATTAGGGGTTTAGATAGGGTTGACCATGAGAACTTTTTTCCACGTATGGAGTCAGCTATTACGAGTGGGCATAGCTTTAAATTAAGGGGTGGTAGGTATAGGACAGATGTTAGGGGTAGATTCTTTTCTCAGTGAGTCGTGAGTTCATGGAATGCCCTGCCAGTAGCAGTGGTGGAGTCTCCCTCTTTATGGGCATTTAAACGGGCATTGGATAGGCATATGGAGGATAGTGGGCTAGTGTAGGTTAGGTGGGCTTGGATCGGCGCAACATCGAGGGCCGAAGGGCCTGTACTGCACTGTATTTTTCTATGTTCCATGTTCTATTACCATTCCCAACAATTCCATCTGGAAGGTCATGGGGAACTCCACCACCTTCGAGTTCCCCTCCAAGCCACTCACCATCCCGACTTGGCAATATATCGCAGTTCCTTCACTGTCTCTAGGTCAAAATCTTGCAATTTCCCTCCTAAATCAAAATACCATAGCCTGAGCTAAGATAACATCGATTGTTGGATAAAAGAAAGCTGCCTTGAGAATGTAATTTAAAAGGAGTTCTTGAATTTACATATTAAAGAGCCTAAACCAGCACATCCCATCCTGAAAGCTGCAAGGCTTAATCTAAGTTAGTTTAATATGTCATTACAACTCCATGACACTGTAACCCTTTTGCTATAAATTCTGTGTCTTCTTTTTCTGCTCCACAACCACCTGATCACGAGATAGTGCCTCGAAAGCTAGTGCTTCCAAATAAACCAGTTGGACTCTAACCTGGTGTTGTGTAATTTTTAACTTTGTCCACCCCAGTCCAACACCGGCATCTCCAAACCATCCCTCCCTAAGGGCATTGTGGGTCAACCCACAGCAGGTGGACTGCAGCGGGTCAAGATGGCAGCTCACCCCCACCTTCTCAAGGGGGCAAACTAGGGGGACGGGTAATAAATACTGGGCTCAGCCAGCGACACCCACATCCCTCAAATGAATAAATTATACCAGGTCGTGAAAGATGCAAAACTGGAATCAAGTCTTCACTTAGCTAGAAACTTTTCTGCGCAGAGGCATGTATTACACTTTGTGCAGCTCTAAACTGAGCCTAAAAACAAAACATTTTTTTTCTTCCTCCATTCAAACATTTTATGACATATCTCCAACTGGGACTTCCGGTTGAGAGATAGGGACACTATCACTATATCACAAGACCCACAATCATGTTTAACCATCAGGACGTGAGGTTGTACCTCTGGTGAGTGGGACTTGAACTCAGACCTTTTAGCCCAGAGGTAGGGACGTTATCAGTGCACCATAAGACACTGATCTACAGCTGGAAAGGAATTCCCCAATCCCTGCCCACCGCTTGGATACAATTAACCGTAATTACTGTGCAATTAACACACCACATTGGCATCTCACTGAGCGACTCAACAGTCAAACATCTGGAAAAGTGTGAATTTGTGATATTTATGTGATATATACCCATTAAATATGTCAGAAAATGCAAACAACAACGTGCCCACTCATGGGTAAGAGGATCGTGTACAATTCCCAACAATTACCAAGAAATAACTTCTCAGGCTCAAATTCACTTTTACAAATGTGATGGCTCCACACCTTCAGACTTTAGCTCTTGCTAGAAGGAGTGAAATGAATTAAAAAAGACTTTCCTTTCTATCTTTTCTTTTTCTCAGGTACTTCCATCTTTCTTAATTTTGCACTTGGTGTACAATTTGACATTGAATTAAATGTACTTTATGCATCAGCTTTTCTGCCTTAGTGTAAACAGAGATCAGTCCAGCACTGGAACGGCCCACAATATTGTGCTGAACATGATGCCAAATTAAACTAATCCCTTCTGCCTGCCCTTGGTTCATATTCTTCCATCCCTTGGTTATTCTTGTGCTTATATAAAAGCCCCTTAAACACCCCTATTGTGTCTGCCTCTACCATCACCCCAGCAACATGTTCCACACTTCTACACTCCCAGTGTAAAAAATGTGTCCCTCACATCTCCTTTGAATTATCCCTCTCTCACCTTAAATACATGCCCCCTTGTATTAGACATTTCACCTCTAGAAAAAAGATTCTGACTGTCAACCCTATCTATGCCTCTCAATTTTATAGACTTAACAGGTTTCCCCTCAGCCTCCGCCTCTCCAGAGAAACCAACCCAACTTTTTCTAGCCTCTCCTTATAGCTTATACCCTCTAATCCAGGCAGAGTCCTGGTATGTCTCTTCTGTACTCTTCCCAAAGCCTCCACATCCTTCCAGTAATGTGGCAAGCAGAATTGAATACAACACTCTCAGTGTAGCGAAAACCAAAGTTTAGTAAAGGTGCAACATGACATCTTGACTCTTGGACTCAATGCCCCAACCAATAAAGGCAAACATGCCACCTGCTTTCTTTACCACCTTATCTACTTGTGTGTCCACTTTCAGGGAGCTGTGGACTAGGAGCCCAAGATCCCTCTGTACATCAATGCTGTTCAGGGTCCTGCTATTAACTGCATACCTTTGATCTCCCAATGTGCAGCACCTCACACTTAGCTGGATTAAGGTCATTGTCGTTTTTCCGCCCATATGTGCAGGTGATCTATATCTCGTGTTATCCTTTGCTTACCTTCTATAGTATGCACAATTCCAACTACCTTTGTATCGTCAGCAAACTTACTAACCCATCCATCTACCTTTTCATCCGAGTCATTTATACAAATCACAAAACAGCAGAGGTCCCAGTACGGATCCCTGCGAAACACTGCTAGTCATGGACCTCCAACCTGCAAGACCCCCTTCCACCACTGCACTCTGCCTTCTCTGGGGAAGCCAATTCTGAATCCAAGCGGCTAAGTCTCCATGGAGCCCATGCATCTTAATCTCCTGGATGAGTCTAAATCCATATAGACACTAACCACTGCTCTACCCTCATCAAACACCTACATCACATCCTTGAAAAGTTCAATCAAGTCAGTAAGACATGACCCGTCCTGCACCAAGCCATGCTGTCTCTCCTTAATTAAGCCATGTTTTTGCAAATGAACATATGTTAATGAGGATTATTGCAGAGTTAGTGAATTGAATTAAATTGAATTGAATTTATTGTCACGTGTACCGAGGCAAAGTGGAAAGCTTTCAGTGTACTGAACAATGAGGGCTGTTCAATCACCCGTCAGCACTAAATGTGGATTATATTCTTTGATTGGCACCACCTTCCACATTCACTCCATTCACCACTGACACACAGTGGCAGCAGTGTGCACCATCTTCAAAACGCACTGTAGCAACTCACCAACACTCCTTCAACAGCACCTTCCAAAACAGTGACCGCTACCACATAGAAGGACAAGGGCAGCAGATACATGGGAACACCACCTCCTGCAAGTTCCCCTCCCAGCCACTCACCATCCTGACTTGTCATTATATCACCACTCCTGCAGTGTTGCTGGGTCAGAATCCTTGAATTCCCTCCCTAATGGGTCTACCTGCAACATGTGGACTGCAGCGGTTCAGGGTGGAAGATCAGCACCACCTTCTCAAGGGGTGGGGCAACTAGGGACGGGTAACAAAATGCTGGCCCAGCCAGCGATGTCCTGTGAATGAAAGACAAAAACGATTGCACTCAACCCCACAAATTGACCTTGAGTTGACCTCAAGATGCAAGTCCATATTACGCACACCATTCAGAACACCAGGAAAATGTCAACTCTTGTCACGATCTTGTTATTTTTTTGGAGCAGGGAGAGGTTAGGCCTGCAGAGGGCCTGGTCTATGGTACCTGCATTCTTCATATATTTTGGCTGACTTGTTCTATACTAGCACTGACCTTGCTTTCTATTTTGCCGTCAGTCTAAGGCAGAAACGCTGTGATTTTCAAAGACTGAGAATCGAACACCGGGTCCCAAGAGGCCACTTTACCTCACTTCCTAACCCTACGTGTCTGCTTCCCACATCCACACTTTACTCCTCTCCCCCCCACCACCAAGTTCCGGAAATCCCACTGAGGTCGGTCCCTTTCCATAGCCGCGCTGTCTTTTCAACACAACCACCAGCAGTAGCTGCAGCAAAAGCACTCTGCTGCTGTAGCAGTTTCAAACCTGCTCAGGGTGCTGTTGCACTGTGTACTCGACAGAATGGCAGACTGACAATCAAAGATAGGCCGACGGGAACATTTAATATTTACGCATTACTCTCACACAACTGAGGGAAATGTTTTTTCTCCCTCGCTCAACAAAGCAATAGCAGATCATTTATAATTAGCCATCATATATTATGTCGATAATTACCCATCCAACATTACTTTGATAATTACCCAATCTTACATTGTCATCAATAACCAGCTCTGTTCCACATTCTCATTGATAATGACTTCAGTTCCACATTCTCATTGACAATTACCATTATCCTAGATTCTAATTGATAAGTGACCTTATTATAGAAACTCTTAGTAATTGCACTTCGCCAACAAGTTCCCTCCTAATGAGTTGAGTCCCACGTTCTCAATGATATTGG
Organism: Hemiscyllium ocellatum; assembly: GCF_020745735.1. Taxonomy (NCBI): domain Eukaryota; kingdom Metazoa; phylum Chordata; class Chondrichthyes; order Orectolobiformes; family Hemiscylliidae; genus Hemiscyllium; species Hemiscyllium ocellatum. Next base: position 18,331,494 of record NC_083445.1, read on the forward strand.
CCCCTAGCCTACCTTCCATTTAACAAACACACTGGCTGCTGACTGTGAAAGGCCGATGTGAAATGAGTTTGGGCTCTCTGTGACGCCTCACTTTGTGCGGACACAGCGTGAACTCTATCTAATTTGGCACTAATTGGCACTAAAACCTCAGGGCGGCTGGTGTGTGAGATGGATATGTGTCCCAGAGCTGTCACAATCAGATGAGGCACGTTGCTGGAGGATTAACAGAGCACTTTGCATTCACTCACACTCTTCCAAGTGACAGCCCCCCAACCCCGGAGTCAGAAAACCATGGCCCCTTCCAGGGACTTGAACCTATGATCATTGCCACTGGTCTCACAATAGGGACCATAGTGAGCCCTCTGGGGAGCCTATGGGAATGATCCTTAATGTCAAATGTATTTTTCAGCACTGTAAGAGGAACGTTCAATAAAAATAGCACATTGAAGAACAATTATTTTCTAACATCAGTTGTTTGGTTCATCCCCAAGGTAAGATCATTGCTGGCTAGGCCAGCATTTATTGCCCATCCCTAATTGCCCAGAGGTCAGGTAACAGTGAACCACATTGCTGTGGGTCTGGGGTCACATGTATGCCACACTAGGTGAGGATGGCAATTTCCCTCCCTAAATGGCATGAGTGACCCACATAGGCTCCCCCCACCCCAGCAATGGATTCATGGCCATCATTCGACTCTTAATGCCAGATTTTGATTAAATTTAAATTTCACCATCTGCCATTCAAACCCAGGTCCCCAGATAGACATAGGACAGATGTCAGAGGTAGCTTCTTTACTCAGAGAGGGAGTAGGAGGTTGGAACACACTGCCTGCAACAATTGTAGACTTGCCAAGTTTACGGGCATTTAAATGATCAATGGATAGGCATATGGACGAGAATGGGATAATGTAGGTTAGATCGTCTTCAGATTGGTTCAACAGGGCAACGCAACATCGAGGGCAAAAGGACGCTGTAACGATCTATGTTCTATGACATTAGCTGGTCTCTGGATTAACAATCCAGTGATACTACCATGAAGCTGCTATCACATGTCTCATGAGTTATAATGGTTAGTGTGGGAGAAATCATTGGCTCACGTCTTAAAAAATGGGCAAGTTGCAAAAACAATCACACATAACCTGCTGGCAGATAGGAGCTAAGTACAATTGTAACCCGCTCAGTGCAAACGTTGTAAGTGAGGAGGGTAGCAGATACCAAGCGGCACAAAAAGGATGTTATTTCTTTATTTGGTTATGAGATGTTGTCACCGCTGGCTGCGTCAGTGTTTAATGCCCGTCCTTAATTGCCCTGAGGGTGGCTAAACGACAAACCACATTGGCTGCAAGTCTGGAGTCACATGGTGAACAGACTGGGCAGGGACAGGATATGCATGTACTTCCCTGATGAATATCAGTGAACTAAGACAGGCTTACATTACAAACCTTCCTTGTCCTTTTTGAAGGAAACTAAATTTCACCACTTGCATGGTAGGATTTCAGCACATAGCCCATCAGGATATTAACCTGGGACTCTGGATAAAATGCAAAGTGACCAAAATCTCACTCTCCCACTACAGAGAGACGGACATGACTGGTGGTGGGTCCACCTGGGGTCAGCATGCCTTAGCTGAGGGGAGAGATTGAGAAGGAGAGTGCTTCATGGTAAACTCAGTATGAGGATTAAACCAGTGCTGTTGGCATCAGTCTGCATCACAACCGAACTAACCAACTCCCTAATGTTCACACAACTGAGCTAACCAATTACCTAATATTAACACAACTGAGCTAACCAACCCACTAAAATTAACACAACTGATCTAACCAACTCGCGAATATCAACACAACTGAGCCACCAACCCCACTAATGTTCACTATGAGGATTAAATCCTTGCTGTTGGCATCAGTCTGCATCACAACCGAACTAACCAACTCCATAATGATCACACAACTGAGCTAACCAACTCCATGATATTAACACAAAGGAGGTAACAATACCCCCAATATTAAAACAACTGAGCTAACCAAACTCCTAATGTTCACACAACTGAGCTAACCAGCCCCCTAATATTAATACAATTGAGCTAACCAACTCATTAATATTAACAGAACTGACTTAAACAACCGATTTAACCAGCTCACAATGCTCACACAACTGAAATAACCAACTCCCTATTATCAACACAACTGAGCTAACCAACCTCTGAATGTTCACACAACTGAGCTAACCAACCCCTAATATTAACAGAACTGAACAAAATAACCCCATCATGTTCTCACAATTGAGCTAACCAACCACCTAATATTAACATAACTGAACTAACCAAGCCCCTAATGTTAATACAATTGAGCTAACCAATTCCTCAATATGAACACAACTGAGCTAACCAACCCCTAATGTTAACAAACTGAGCTAACCAACCCCCTAATGTTCACACAACTGAGATAACCAGCTTCCTACAATTAACACAGCTGAGCTAACCAACTCCTCAATATTAACACAATTGAGCTAACCAACTTCCTAATCTTCATACAACTGAGCTAACCAACTCTCTAATATTAATGCATCTGAGCTAACCAACTCCCTAAGGTTAACACAACTGAGACAACCAACTTCCTACTATTAACACAACTGAGCTGACCAACCCCGTAATATTAACACAACTGAGATAATCAACTCCCTAATATTAGCACAACCGAGCTAATCATACCCGCTGATGTTCACACAACGTAGCTAACCAATCCCTTAATATTAACACAACTGAGCTAACCGTCTCCTTAATGTTAATATAACTGAGCTAACCAACTCCCTAATGTTCAATTGTGCTAACCAACTCCGTAATATTAACACAACTGAGGTAACCAAATCTCAATGTTCAAAAAACAGAGCTAAACAAGTCCGTAATATTAAAACAACTGAGCTAAATAACCCTCTAATATTAACACAACTGAATGAACCAACCACCTAATGTTAACACAACTGCATTAACCAACACCGTAATGTGAACACAACTGACTTAACTACCCCACTAATGTTCACACACTTGAGTTAATCAACTCCCTAATATTCCATAACCAAGCTAACCGATTGCATAATATTCACAGAACTGAGCTAACCAACTCCCTAATATTAACACAAATTAGCTAATCACCCACTCACAATACACACAACCGAGCTAACCAATCACATAATATTAACAGAACTGAGCTAACCAACTCCCTAAAATTAGCACAACTGAGCTAACCAAATCTCTAATGCTCACACAACTGAGCTAACCAACCTCCTAATATTAACACAACTGATCTAACTAACTCCCTACTATTAACACAAGTGAGCTAACTAACCCTCTAATATTAACACAAGTGAGCTAACCAACCCTCTAAAATGTTAACAAACTGAGCCAACAAATGCCTTAATGTTTACACAACTGAGCTAACCAACCCCCAATGCACACACAACTGAGCTAACTAATGGCCAATGTTAACAACTGAACTAACCAACCTCCTAATATTAACACATCTGAGCTAACCAACCTCTTAATGTTTGCACAACTGAGCTAACCATCTCCCTAATGTTAGCATCACCTGCCTAAGAATGACGTGAAGGTTATAAGGGGCAGCAATGGTCTCATGACATTTTCACTGGAATATTAATCCAGAGACCCATGCCACGTTCTGGGGACATGGGTTCAAATCATACCCTGGAAGATGGTGGAATATGAATTCAATAAAAATCTGGAATTAAGATGGCCACCAGACATCTGTCAGGAAAAACCCATTTGGGTCAGTAATGTCCTTTGGGGAAGAAAGCTGCTATCCTTACCTAGTGTGCCCTCCATGTGACTCCAGACCCACTGCACTGTGGTTGACCCCTCACTGCCTCCTGGGCAATTAGAGGTGGGTAATAAATGCTGACCTAGTCAACAATGCCCACATCTTAGATTAATTTTTAAAAAAAGCTAATGGGTCCCCGAGAGTTGGTCATTGCAAGGTTATAGATCTCAGAGGTCTTTCCCAAGGATTGAGATGGAGTGCTTGGATGCAGAGAAACAGATATTTTCATCTATCTTTGTGTAGTCTTTTAAGATGCAAGAAGAGAATTAAGAGATTCTGAAACACATTACACTATTCAAACACTCTTCACATGCAACACTTTGATATTATGTGAATTAAATTGGATTCTAATTTTTGGATGGAAGGGTGTAATTACTAATTCACTTGTTAATAGATCCTCCAACAAAATAAATGACAATGACTTAGCCAGGATGATTCTGAAGTGCAGCACTGAGGGAACACACGACTTTTTAAAATTTATTGAGGGGATGTGGGAGCTAACCGCTCCTAATGACCCTTGAAGACGGGTTAGAGTCACCCACATTGCTGTGGGTCTGGAGTCACAAGTAGGCCAGACCAAGTAAGGATGGCAAATTTCCATCTCTTAGTAAACCAAGTGGGTTTTTAATGACAATTGGCCCTTGTTATAATCACGCCAAGACTAGCTGGCAAGTCCATATTGATATCAAAAATAAATGTAAAATTTCACCAACTGCTTTGCTGCATTAGAGCACATTTTCCCCAAAGCATCAGCCTGAATCTCTAAATGGCTAATCTTGTAAAATGAACATGTTGCCACCATCTTCTCCTAAGATTGGAAATATACCACCGTTCCTTCAGTGTCTCAGGGTTAAAACCCTGGAATTCCCTCCCTAATGCCATTACGGTCAACCTACAGCAGTGAAGGGTCAACCACAGTGCAGTGGGTCTGGAGTCACTGCAGCAGTTCAAGAAGGCAGCTCACCCCACCTTCTCAAGGGCAACTAGGGATGGGCATTAAATGCTGGGCCCAGCCAGTCACACTGACACCCTACAGGTGAGTAAGAACCTACATTCTCATAATTAGAAAAGTCTTAGACCTGTGTGGCCTCTGGGAGTAAAAGACCCTGTGGCACTGTCCAAAACATCAAACGGTTCTTCTCAACGTTCTGCCAAATATCTATATCGCAATCAACACCACTCTCTCAGAACGCACCTCAGCGAAGTGATGAGTGAGTGGTCCACTGGTGACGGTGCTAACACTTTCATGATGATAGTCTTATTTGACAGGAAGAATGGCACAGCAGCATTCCTAGAGAGTAGTGATATCCCTGCCAACATTTACCCCTCAGTCAACATCTATATGAAGGCTGGCCCCACCACCGCTGATGAGAAGTGCTTATGTACAGTTTTCTGCATTACACGACAGATTACAATTTAAAATGACTTTCTTTGGCTGTGATAAATGTTGGGAAAGTCCCGAAGACTTGAAAAGGGACCAGCTGAGTGTGAACTCCTTTTCACATAGCACCTAATCCCAAACTCACTTTAATATCAATGGCCTGATTCTGAACGAGTTTGGTTTGTTCTATTTAGACCATGCTTGTAGCACTGCAAGTGGCACATGAGACCAAATAGTTTGCTGGTAGTTTTTTATTCAAGGTTGCTTCTAGGATCAGCAAAAAAAAAAGTAGGGAGGTCTTGCTAAAACTATAGAAGGAATTAACCAGGCCCCTGTCTTTTGGGGAGAGGTTGAGAGTTTGAGCCTGCAGTCATCGGAATAAAGATGAATGAGGGGTGACCTTGTACAAGACTGCTGAGGAGCTTGATGTGGGAGAGTCTATGGCAAGAATAAGGGGTCACGCGTATAAGACAGGGATAAGGAGGAATTTCTTCTGGATGTAGGTTTGCTCACTAAGCTGGAAGGTTCGTTTTTAGATGTTCTGTCACCATACTAGGTAACGTCTTCAGTGAATCTCTGGATGAAACTACACTGGTGGTGTAGCCCGCTTTCTATTTATGTGCTTGGGTTACTTGGGTTGGTGATGTCATTTTCTGTGGTGACATCATTTCCTATGGTGATGTCATTTCCTGTTCTTATTCTCAAGGGGTGGTAAATGGGATCCAAGCCAACAAATCTTCTCAAAAACTCATGAGGAATTTCTTCTCTCAGAGGGTTGTGAATCTGTGGAACTCTTTACAAGGAGTTGTGGACTCTGGGGCATTAAGTACCCTCATAACTTTCTAAAGATTTCTGAAAAGGAATTAAAGGTTTCTGGGAAAAGGTAGGAAAGTAGAGTTGAGGATTATCAGATGGCATTCAATGGCGGAGCAGACTTGATGGGCTGAATGGTCCATTTCTGCTCTGATGTCTTATGGTCTTAAGTTACTCCCTGTATGGGAAGAGACATATTGGCACCCTTGAGGTTTCTCATGACTGCAGACCCTTGTCATCAAACCACTTATGGACACATCACTGTAAATGGCCATCTTGAATGGGAGATTGATTTGGGAACACACACTCTGATATACACACATAAATTTTTAACTAAGATACGGAAAGGTTCATTTATTGCACTCTCCTAGTTTCCCTTAGTGATTATGTAGAATATTGCGTTCAATTCTGGTTGCCAGGAAGTGGATGCTTTGGAAAGGTACAGAAGAGGTTTACCAGGATGCTGCATGGATTAGAGGGTATGAGCTATAAGAAGATGATAGAAAAACTCAAGTTGTTTTCACTGGAGCAGCGGAGGCTGAGGGGAAGCTTGATAGAAGTCTATAAAATTATGAGAGGCATAGATAGAGTTGACAGTCAGAATCTTTCTCCCAGAGTTGAAATGTGTAATAGTAAGGGGCAATGCATTTAAGGTGAGAGGGGGCAAGTTCAAAGGAGATGTGAGGGGCATGTTTTCTACACAGAGAATGGTAGGTGTCTGGAAAGTGCTGCCAATGTTGGTGGTGAAGTCAGACATGACAGGGGTGCTTACGGGACTTTTAGAAAAACACATGAATAAGCAAGAAATGGAGGGACATGGACCATGGGCAGGCAGAAGGGATTAATTTAATTTTGTATCATGTCTCATTGTGGGCTGAAGGGCCTGTTTCTATGCTGTACTGTTCTGTGTTCTATCGTTACTGTTTTAGTCACATTTTATGTTAGATTCCTGCAGAAGGCATCCACAGCTTGTGAGACTGGAGATAGGTGCAGATCAGACAAAATCAGATTGATATATTTTCCTTCCTGAAGGACATAGTAAAATGGATGTGACAGTCACGTTTGATTGTTCTGTGTTTAATTGCACCGGTCAGTTTAATCTTCATAGTCAGCATGCTTGATTGGTGAAGACTGCCTGTGTACTCAGAGTAAAGTCAGCATGCTGTCCAAGTTGCTGGAAACATGGAGCAGACATTTTAAAGTGATGGGAGGAGGTCCCTGTTGCATGCAGAGAAAGTCACATCAGCGCTGCAGAGAGCAGCCCTGATCAGGGAAGGAGGGGCCGAACTGCTTCCTCCTGTTCCTTACTCTTGTGGTCTTTTGGATCTGAGGGATAAAATATACTGCAATGACATTTGTCACCTTGTGTGGTGGTCTCTCTTTATCTGCTACTAGGTCATAGAACTCCGAATTTATTGAATCAGATTTGACCACCATCCCTGTATCTCCTCACCTCCTGCTGTCAGTCCAGTGCCAAAAGGACGACACAACCTTCCTTCGACGTGAGTGATCTCCTCTCTATCTACGCTCCGGTCTTAAGGTACTACATCATTGACGGTAATACTGGTCAAGTTGGCACAATTCTGGACCAGTGGTGCTGGAAGAGCACAGCAGTTCAGGCAGCATCCAACGAGCAGCGAAATCGACGTTTCGGGCAAAAGCCCTTCGTCAGGAATAAAGGCAGTGGGCTGGAAGCATGGAGAGATAAGATGGAGGAAGGTGGGGGTGTGGAGAGAGTAGCATAGAGTACAATGGGTGAGTGGGGGAGGAGATGAAGGTGACCTGGGAGTGGCAGTGGGAGAGGGACTCCCTGAGATTCTTGTAGAGAGAGGAGGAAAACTTCTTCAAATCCTTGCAAGAGAATTCGCAGTAGGGTTAAAATCAACGAGGTGGAAACAATGACTGCAGATGCTGGAAACCAGATTCTGGATCAGTGGTGCTGGAAGAGCACAATGTCCACTCTGTATCGGACTGTGCCCTTCCAATCCAAGGGGAGCTGTGTGCCTGAAGCATTCTGTTCATTGACAAGCACAGATGATTCACGGAGGAGAGAGTCATTAAAAATAATAGCTGCACTTGCTTAACAGTGTCATTAGTGAAGTTATTTAAAATTAATGGCAAATTGCTTCACTTGATTAAAAGCAGGGTCTACAATAGACAGCAGAAGGTGCTGATCAAAGGCTGTCGAATGATAGGGCTACTGAACTCAGATGTGTCCCCCATCGAAGGAAAAACCAGCAAACCTTGTGAATGATGATTCATCATGTGTACCTTGGAGCAGTGTTCTTATACAACTTATTTTCAAATATTATCATTTTCCTCACTGTGTGTTTATCCATCTGGGCTACAATTTGTTTAGTATCTGTGTTTTGCAACCAGGCTGGCTGCGCTCCATTGAACGATGGGCTGAATGGCCTCTTCCTGCACTGTGATCAATCAAATGATTCTTTAGTCCAAGTCTTCCCTCCCCACTGACCCGACCAGACCATTCCAGGCTGACGTTCCCAGCACAGCCATCCGAAGGGCTGCCCCTCTCCACCAATGAACAGCTAAACAGAGACCCCCAGCTGGTGGATGTGGGCACTCCCAAGGGCAGAGGAACTTTCTCCAATGTCCCGATCAACAACTATTCTCGGACTATCTCAACCGTTGTTTATTAATGCAATGACACACGAGGGATATTGCTACGTAGCAGTTGACTGTTATGGTTCCTGCGGTGAATAGGCACAGACTTTTCCCTGTGAATGTATTGGGACAAACTAAAGGCAAGCAAGATATTATAGAAAGGTAGACCCACAATGCTGTTAGTGAAGGATTTTGACTCAGTGACAGTGAAGGAACAATGATATATTTCCAAGTCAGGATGGTGAATTGCTTGGAGAGGAGCTTGGTGGTGTTCCCATGTATCTGCTGCCCTTGTCCTTCTGGATGGAAGTGGTTGTAGGTTTGGAAGGAGACCAAAAAAACTTCAGGTATACTGGAATCCAAAGTAGACAAGCAGGAGGCTGGAAGAGCACAGCAAGCCAGGCAGTATGAGGAGGTGGAGAAGTCAGCGTTTCAGGTGTAACCCTTCTTCAGGACCTGTTTGTTCAGTGGGTTTGGAAAGTGTTGCTGAAGTGGCTTTAGTGAGTTGCTGCAGTGCATCTTGTAGATGGTACACATTGCTGCTACTGAATGTCTGGAGTGGAGGGAGTGAATGTTTGTGGATGTGGTGCCAACGGCTGCTTTGGCCTGGATAGTGTGAAGCTTCTTGAGTGTCATTGGTGCTGCACCCATCCAGACAAGTGGGGAATGGCGACATGTTTTCCAAGTCAGGACGGTGAGTGGCTTGGAAGAGAACTTGTAGGAGGTGGTGATGTTCCCTGCTGCCCTTGTCCTTCAAGATTCAGAGATGAAGAACATTTCTGTCACACTTTACACAGAGACAGAAGACCAAGGGTACCCGTCACAGCTTCTAGGTACCACTCCCAGCAGCTGCTGAACTGCTGTTATGTGCCATGTTCTGGTGCTCTCCTCCACTTCCTCTCTTACGGTTTACCTGAGGGTTACTACAGTTACCTTGAGGGCCCAGGTTGTCATGGAAGCAATGGCTTAATGATATTACCATTGGACTGTTATTCCAGAGACCTAGATAACGTTCTGGGGACTGGGTTTAAATATCGCCCTGGCATATGGTGGAACTTGAATTCAATTATAAAAACCTGGAGTGAAAGGTCGAATGATGACCATGAATCTGCTGTCGATGGTGGGAAAAACCCATCTGGTTCACTAATGTCCTTAAGGAAAGGAAACTGCCATCCTAATCTGATCTGGCCTACATGTCACTCCAGACCCCACAACAATGTGGTTGACTCTTAACTGCCTTGTTGGCAATTAGGGATGGGCAACACATGCTGCCTAGCTCGTGATGCCCTCATCAAATGAATAAAGAAACACACTGGTGATACAGTTGGTTGAATGATCAATGCAGGGGTCCCAAGTGGCACTTTGAGGAAACTATGGCCGTTACTAGTTCCTGCAAAGCTGTTGTCATGTCCGTCAATTTACCAGTTGTTGTAAAACCCAACTGGTTCACACATCTTCCTTTGGGGAAGGAAACAGGATCAGCTTCAGGGCTACCCATTATTGCAATCCACAAGGCGGCACAGTGGCACAGCGATTAGCACTGCTGCCTCACAGCACCAGGATCCCAGGTTTGATTCCAGCCTTGGACGACTGTCTGTGTGGGGTTTGCACATTCTCCCCGTGTCTGTGTGGGTTTCCTCCAAGTGCTCTGGTTTCCTCCCACAGTCCATAGATGTGCAGGTGAATTGGCCACGTTAAATTGCCCATAGTGCTGGGTGCATTAGCCAGAGGGAAATTTATCTGGGTGGGTTACTCTTCGGAGGGTCGGCGTTGGGCCGAAGGGCCTGTTTCCACACTGTAGGGGATTTGAAATTAGGGCCCTTCATAAGTTCCAATTTTCAAACATTTTCTGTAAGGTATAAAATATTCTGACACTAAAGCAGTGCTTTACATTGTCATGAAATTCTAAACTAATCCTGGAATTATTAGGCTCTCTTCGTTCTTGCTTCCATGATGACATCCCTGAGTTGATTCGGTGGCGTCTCGTGTTTTATCAGTCTATACGTCGGGTGTAGCAAGTCGTGGAAAGGAAAACGTTGACCCTGAGCTGGGTAATGATTGGGGTTGGTGGGGGGGAGGTGGGGGGTGGTGGTGGTGGTGGTGGTGGTTTGGAGGAGTATGGTATCACAGACCCCCAGAGGTCAGTGTTTTACATCATTGACAACGCTGTGTTTGCCATTGTTAGTTCTGGTGTCGATGCCTCATGGTAAATTTCCCTCTGACTAATGCACCCAGCACTACGGGCAATTTAGCATGGCCAATTCACCTGCATATCTTTGGACTGTGGGAGGAAACCAGAGCACCTGGAGAAAACCCACACAGACACGGGGAGAATGTGCAAACTCCACACAGACAGTTGTCCAAGGCTGGAATCAATCTCACCCCTTTCTTTCGACTTTCTCATGATGTGATCGAGCTGAGTGGCTTTTAGAGATAGCCCCATTGCTGTGGGTCTGGAGTCACATGTAGGCCAGACCAGGTAAGGACGATGGATTTCCCTTCTCTGGAGGACATTAACGAACCCAACAGGTTTTTTTTACCTTTTCTCCCAACAATTTGACATCACTATTAGCCTCTTAGTTCCAAATCTTTGTCAGATTCAAATGTCACCATCTGCCTCGGCAAGTTTTGAACCGCTGAACATCACCTGAATCTTTGCCTTAATTGTCTGGTGATAATACCAGCAAGTTCAAATCTCCCACAGTCCTGCATTGCATTGGGGCTGCGCGTAACTGATTTTGCTATGAAAACATCCAGTGGCTACAGGTGGGTGCTACTTAAATGCAAGCCTTTCATCGTTCCCGAACTTTGGTGATAGGCAGAGGCAGGACTAAACAGCCGCTGGGCTGGGAGCTGTAAACCCAGCGACTTCTGTTGGGTCAGGAGATCCGCTAAAACGCAGGCGGCTGGGGTGATTTTCATTTTAACGTTTGAAGGAAATGAGAGCCATCAGGAAGGGCTGACACGTTTAAACAAAAGTGGCAGAGGCTGTCAGGTACACTGATGTGTCAGTGCAAAAATCAGTCTGCCTATTTAAACAAAGATGACTTTCTACTGCATGAAGGCAGAGATGTACAGCAAATGATTATATCACAGCGCTGCAGCAGTAATCATTGCCCAATTACTTGGGCTCTGTCTAGTTTTTCAAGGTCCCCTTGGTTAAAGTCACAGGTTAGCATGAAGCATCAGTTAATGTGATGGTTCCACAAAGCCCGAATATTTTCTGAATATATTTGCTTTAAGTGTGATGTATTCATCAATGGTTGTTTGTTGCCTTCACTGCTCTCTCAGAGCTGCAGCAACACTAAAAATATCTTGCCTGGAGAAATTATAATAAATGAAAGTGTAATAGCTGACACTATCAACTTGTGATGAAAGCCACCTCTCATTCTGTCATAAGGGGCTGAGAGATACAGACACAGACACACACACACACATATGCACACACACACAAACATGCACACATCCACACACACACATACACACAAACATGCACACATCCACACACACACACATCCACACACAAACATGCACACATACACACACACACACGCATACACAGAGTCAGTGCTGGGGCAGTCAGTGTCAGTCCCCTGTTACATAAATGCACAGACAGATGCACACACACACACATACACACACACACACACTCTCTTTCTTTAACAGACAAACACACACACAGACATACATACATACACACACATACACACACACGCATGCACACACAGAATCAGTGCTGGGGCAGTCAGTGTCAGTCCCCTGTTACAGACACACACACACAAACTCTCTCTAACAGACACATATACACTCTCTCTCTAACAGACACACATACAGACACACACACAAACACTCTCTTTCTCTCTCTCATACACTCACACACACACACTCTCTCTCTACAGACACACACACTTTCTCTCTGGCTAACAGACATACACACACACACACACACATTCTGTCTCTCTCACACTCTCTCTCTCTCTCACACACACACACATTCTGTCTCTCTCACTCTCTCTCTCTCTCTCTCTCATACACACATACACACACACACACTTCTGTCCATCTACCTGGCTCCATTGCATTCATAACTGACCATCACATCCCCAGGGAGCTGGTCAGTCATGGGGGTGTTAGTGGCGGGTGTGTGAAAAAGACAAGTGTTTAAATAAGTCCCTTGGGTAAGCTGATGTTTAATTGATGTGCAAGTGGGTCTTGCGCTCTTTGGTAAAATGGAAGGAGACTTCAAGGTGACCTGATTGAGATTTCTTTTCAAAATTACGAAGTGAATTGACAAGGGGATGAGGGACTGTGACTGTCAAGAGACAAGGGATGCTGGGGCTGAGTGCAGTACATTTGATAGAGATGTTTGGCACTATATGAGCATTACATAGAACAGAAAGGATAAAAGAGTTTTGCGAGCGATGAGTATTGGGAGTGAGGGGAATGGGATTGATCGTTGATAAATAGGTGCAGGAGGTCTGGTGTCCTGGGCTCAAACATCTTCATCAATGTCATTTCTCCCGGGACAGGGTCAGTAGGAGGGATATAGAGTCATAGAGCTGTACAGCACGAAAACAGACCCTTCGGTCCAACTCGTCCATGCTGACCAGATATCCTAAATTAATCTAGTCCAATTTGCCAGCACTTGGTCCATATCCCTCTGAACTCTTCCTATTCATATACACACCCAGACACCTTTTAAATGTTGCAATTGTACCAGCCTGCACCACTCCCTCTAGCAGCTCATTCCATACATGCACCACCCTCTGTGTGAAAAAGTTGTCCCTCAGATCCCTTTGAAAATTTTCCCCTCTCACTTTAAGCTTACACTCTCACCCCGTTTGAACTCCCCTACCCTTGGGAAAAAGACCTTGCCCATTCACCCTAACCATGCCCCTCATGATTTTATAAGCACCTAGAGGGTCGCCCCTCAGCCACTGACGCTCCAGGGAAAACAGCCCCAGAAATAATATTTGCCGCACAAGTGACCATCTCGCTTGTGAGAGAGTCTAATCATCTGCCCTTAATGTTCAATGGCACTGCCATCACTGATTTTACCCACTATTAACATCTTGAGGCTGGAAGGTTAACCGGATCATCCTGCTATAGGAAGAATGTTATTAAATTGGAGCGGGTGTAGAATAGATTTATCAGAATGCTACTTGGAATGGAGGGTATGTTTTATAAGCAGAGGGCTGGATAAGCGGAAACTTCTTTATCTGGAGTGTAGGAGGCTGAGGGGTGACCTTTTAGAGGTTTATACAATCATGAGGGGCATAAGGTGAGTAACAAATATCTATTCCCATGCTTGGGGAATTCAAAATTGGAGGGCATATTTTTAAGGTGAGAGAAGAAAGATTTAAAAAGGGATCTTACTGGTAACATTATCATATGGACGGTGGTTCGTATGTGGAATGAACTCTCAGAGGAAGTGGTAGATGCAGGTACAGTTACAACATGTAAAAGATATTGGATAGATTCATTAATAGGAAGAGTTTAGAGGGATATGGGCCTATTGTTGGCAAACGGGATGAGATTATTTTCAGATATCTGGTCAGCATGGATAGAGTTAGACTGAAGAGTGTTTCAGTGCTATACAACTCTGTGGCTGTGTGACATATAAATGCTGTGGCAACAAGAGCAGGGCAATGGATATGAATCCTACAAGTACCTCACTTACTGCTCCCAGACCTTTTCCACAAGGCTTTAAGGGTGGATGGAATATTCTCTAGTTGCCTGGGTGGGTGCAGCTCCTCAGATGCTCAACAGCGTCCCAGACAAAGACAAGCTTTTTCTCGGTCACCCATCCATCACTTTCAACGTTGACTCCATCCTCTGTCACCAGTGCACAGCGGCAGCAGAATGTGCCATTGACAAGATGCATTGTAGCAACTTACCTTTGACAGCAGCTTTCAAAGTCTCCTTCAAGGAGGAAGAAGGAGTAGATACTTGGAAGTCTTCCATTTGCAAGTTGCCCCCACCAGGCCATACCCCACCCTGACAGACTCATATCACCACTCCGTCAGTGTCTCTGGGTCCAGGAAGTCCCTCCCACAGGGAATTGTGGGTCTGCCAACAGCGCATGGACAGCAGCGGTTCAAGAAGGCAGCTCACTTTCCCCCCGCCCCCCCCCCCCACCACCACCTTCTCAAGGGGCAACTAGGGACCAACAATAAATAATAGCCTTGGCAGCAACACTCAGATTTCAGCAACAAAGGTAAGAAAAAGCTGGCAGGAGGTTTGGTAACCATAGAATACAGATATAAAATAATTAGCACCAGAACCCGAGGCGAGACAAGGAGAAATTATTTTTACTCAGTGAGTTGTTCAGATCTGAGCCTGACAGAATTTTGGAAACAGTTTCCGAAGAAGGTTTCAAGAGGGAATTGGATGAATAACTTGAAGAACAAAACTTCACAGGCTCGTTGAATGAGAAAAATAGAGAAAGACCTCCATTTATGTAGCACCTTACCCAACCGCAGGAGGTACAGAGGATGCAGGGGATCAAGAGTTACGGGGGGAGAGGGCAGGAGAATGGGGTTGAGAAGCATATCAGCCATGATTAAATGGTGGAACAGACTCAATGGGCCAAATGGCCTCGTTCTGCTCTTGTATCCCCAGGTCTTGTGAATGTACTTCCAAAATCCTCGAGAGCAGACCATTACCAGAACAGAAAGGGTCAGCTTATGAGTTATAATTTAACGATGCTGTGTGACATAAATTGAGAAGCAATTATTTATTTCTTTACCCACCAAGGGGTAAAGAAATCAGGGGGTCCTTTGAGAAATCAAAAGGACTGAGGGCATTCGCTAGTTGGGCTGGAGGGAGCTGGAATAGGGAGAGGCAGTTCTACTCTCAAAGTCTAGCCACTGCTGTAAGGTAGGAAATGTGTCAGCCCATTTGTGTCAATGGGCAATGGTTAAAGAACACGAGTGATCCATGGAAATGTGAAAAATGACAGCAGAAGGAGGCCATTCAGCCCTTCAAACCTGCTCCACCATTCAATGTGATCATGGCTTTCTCCCCATATTCTTTGATCTTTCTTAAAAATGTTCAACATTTTGGCCTCAGTTTCTGCGGCAGATAATTCCACGGACTGTGGGTGAATAAATTTCTCCACATCTCAGTCCCAGATGGTCTACTCCATATCCTAGGACTGTGACCTCAAGTTGTAGACTTTTCAGTCATTGGGAACATCCTTCCTGCAGTTATCCTGTCTAATCCTGAAATAACTAGTCTATTTATCCTATCCATGCCCCTCATGATTTTATAAACCTCTATCAGCTCTATAAAATCATGAGGGGCATGGATAGGATAAATAGACAAAGTCTTTACCCTGGGGTGGGGAGTCTAGAACTAGAGGGCATAGGTCTAGGGTGAGAGGGGAAAGATATATAAGATATAAAAGGGGCAACCTTTTCACACAGAGGGTGGTACGTGTATGGAATAAGCTGCCAGAGGAAGTGATGGAGGCTGGTACAATTGCAACATTTAAAATGCATCTGGATGGGTATATGAATAGGAAGGGTGTGGGGGTATATGGGCCAGGTGCTGGCAGGTGGGATGAGATTAGTTTGGGATATTTGAGCTGCCAGCCCAGAATCAGTACCCTAAAGTGAGGAGTCTCTAGATCTGCTGGTCATACATGATTATTTAAGCATCCAGTCGGTGCCCTAAACTGAGGGGACTTTGTTCGGCGTGGACGGGTTAGAGCGAAGGGTCTGTTTCCGTGCTGTACATCTCTATGACTTTATAACTGCTCAGAGGCCAGTATCCTATCACCAAGTTGGCACAGTGGCTCAATGGTTAGCACTGTTGCCTCACAGCGCCAGGGTCCTGGGTTTGGTTCCAATCTTGGGTAACTGTCCGTGTGGTGTTTGTACATTGTCTGTGTGGATGCTCCAGTTTCCTTCCATAATCCAAGGACATGCAGGTTTGATGAATTGGCCATTCTAAATTATTGATAGTGTTCAGGGATGTGTAGGTTAGGTGCATTAGTCAGGTGGAAAATGTAGGGGAGTGGGATACTCTTGGGAGGGTTGGTGTGGAGTTGTTGAATTGTCCTGTTGCCACACTGTTGGGATTCTGTGAAGCCTCCCTATATTTACATGGGCTCTGACCAGCCAGCTCGGAGCCAGTCCCTAGACTGAGGAGACTCCCTGAAAGTCCAGTATATATCTGTCAGCCAGGGCTCCCTTATTGGCTCAGGTTATAGAGTCATGGAGTCATACATCATGGAAACAGACCCTTCGATCCAAATAGTCCACGCCAGCAAGTTCCCAACCAAAATCGTCCCAGCTGCCTGCACTTGGCCCATATCCTTCCAAACCTTAAGAAACCTAATCAAGGATCTCATAGTCAATGAAATCCACCGTTCCAATCACTCTAAGTTCTGTATGAATTTTGTAAGTCTCTATGAGATTTTCCCACCCCATCCATTTCCAATCTTTATTTGTAATACAGTAGGTAGCCACTGAGTTGAATGGGTTCAAATCTCATTTCAGTGAACCTAGATTTGACATTCCCATTCCCAGCGGATATCAGTAATGCTCCCTATCAGATGAAAGGTTCACTTGAGGACTACGTGAATGGGCAAAAGCGACACTGTCACGGCATGTGGACGAAAAGCACTGAAGTAGTCCCTGGCCAATGTTATTTTAAAAGCTCGATCAATCTCATGGAAACCTATTATCTGGGTCATCACTACTTTGCAATTTGGAGAGTTTGCTTTTGAGCAAATTGATTGCCACACTGCAATAGAAACTGCACTTCAAAAGTACGTGCTTTAATTCAGGAAGAAATGAAAGGCACTACACAAATGCAAGACTATGTTTACTGATTTAAAGGATCTTCATCGTATCCCTACAGAATGGAAGCAGGCTATTCAGCCGATCGGGTCCATACTGACCCTCCGAAGAGCATCCCACCCAGACCTACACTCCCAACCTGTCTCTATAACCCTTCATTTCCCGAGGCTAGCCCACTGAACCTGCACATCCCTGGACATTATGGGGAATTTAGCATGACCAATCCACCTAAACTGCACGTCTTTGGACTGTGGGACAGAACCAGAGCAAACCCTGCATGGACACAGGGAGAGTGTGTACATTCCACACAGACAGTCACCTGAGGCTGGTATTGAGCCGGGATCTCTGGCACCGTGAGGCAGCAGTGTTAACCACTGAGCCACTGTGCTGCATTTCTTTTCGATTCTGAGTGTTCACATTGATTTTTGACTCTTTTCAGGGCAAGTTCTAAGATTGGGAGGTTATCAAAGTATTTTTGGCATCAGCAAAATGAGTGCAGCTTTCAATAATTCCAGCTATTTTGGAAGAAATGTCAGCATTGTTTTCAAATTATAAATGAAGCTGTTCAATGGAATTCGGTCAGGCAGGGAAAGTTCTGACATACTGCTGCTCATATTCACTACAGCACACCTCCCAGTGACTGGACAACCAGAAAATCTAGGTAAAATGGTTGACCCACAATGTCCTTTGGGAGGGAGTCCCAGGATTTTGATTCACTGAAGGTACGGTGATATATTTCCAAGTCAGGATGGTGAGTGGCTTGGAGGGGAACTTGTAAATGATGGTGTTCCCATGTATCTGCTGCCCTTGTCCTTCTAGATGGAAGCTGTCCTGGGCTTGCAAGGTGCGGTCTGAGGATCTTTGGTGAACTTCTGCAGTGCATCTTGTAGATAGTACACACTGTTGCTCCTGAGCATCAGGGGTGGAGGGAGTGTATCCTTGTAGATGTGGTGCCAATCAAGCAGGGGCTGCTTTGTCCTGGATGGTGTCGAGGTTTATGAGTGTCGTTGGAGCTGCACCCATCCAGGCAAGTGGGGAGCATTCCATCCCACCCCTGACTTGTGCCTTGTCAATGAGGGATAGGCTTTGGGAGTCAGGAGGTGAGTTAATCACTGCAGTATCCCTAACCTCTGACCTGCTCTTGAAGCTATAGTGTTTATATGGCTAGTCCAGTTCAAGTTATGGTCATGGTAACCCCCAGGATAGTGGGGAATTCAGTGATGGGCAACACTATTGAATGTCAAGGGGTAGTGATTAGAATGGAGGTAGTCATTGCCTGGTATTGGTGTGGCATGAATGTTACTTGCCACTTGTCAGCCAGGCATCAACCTGAAGACATCCCCTCCTACTGCCCCCCAGCCCCCCGATCACGACCTCACCTCCCATCACCAAACCATCATCTCCCAGACCGTACACAACGTCATCACCTCAGGAGGTCTCCCACCCACAGACTCAACCTCATAGTTTGCGAACCCTGCACCGCCTGACACCTGATTCTACCTCCTTCCCAAGATCCACAAGGCCTGATTACCTTTCATCTCAGCCGGCTCCTGCCCCACTGATCTCACCTTCACATACCTCAGTACTGTCCTATTCCACCCCCCCTCCCCAGTACAGAAACCCCCCATATATGTTCGGGGTACCACCCATGACCTCCACCTCTTCCAAGACTTTCATTTCCCCAACCGCCCAATGCCTCATCTTCACCATGGACATCCTGTCCCTATACAACTCCATCTGCCATGATCATGGCCTCTGTTCCTCCCTCTCCTGATGTTCTCTCCAGTACCCTTCCACTGACACTCTCATTGGTTTGGCTGATCTGGTCCTCACCCTTAACAATTTCTCCTTCGAATCCTCCCACTTCCTCCAGACCAAAGGGGTAGCCATGGGCAACCGCATGGGCCCCACCTGAACAGTTGAACAGTTCATCAACTTCACCAACACATTCCCCTCTGACCTTAAATTCACCTGGACAATCTCAGACATCTCCCTCCCCTTCCTGAACCTCACCATCTCCATCAGCGGTGACTCAACGCTGACATCTTCTACAAGCATACTGACTCCCACAGCTACCTGGATTACACCTCCTCCCACCCTGCCTCCTGTAAAAATGCTATTCCTTATTCCCAGGAGGATCAGTTCCACCACAGAACACACCAGATGGCCTCCTTCTTTAAAGACTGCAATGTCCTCTCTCACATGGTTGATGATGCTCTCCAACACATCTCATCCACATCCCGCACCTCCGCCCTCGAACCCTCCAACCACAACAAGGACAGACCTCTCCAGGAATCACCTTCCAACCCACCAACATACTTATACACAGCATCGTTTTCCACTATTTCCGCGATAAATCGACCCTACCACCAGAGATATATTTCCCTTCCCCATCCCTATCCAACTTTCCACAAAAACCATTCCCTCCGCAACTGCCTTGTCAGGTCCACACCCCCCACCAGCCCATCCTCCCCTCCTGGCACCTTCCCCTGCTACCACAGGAAGTGCAAAACCTGAGCCCACACTTGCCCCCTCACCTCTGTCCAAGGTCCCAGAAGAGCCTTCCACATCCCTGCACTTCCATACGTGTCATTTACACTATCCGTTACTCCCGATGTGGTCTCCTCGACCTTGAGGAGACAGGACACCTACTCACTTCAGAGAACATCTCCGGGACACCCGCAACAACCAACCTCACCGCCCTGGGGCCGAACACTTCAACTCCCCCTCTCACTCCGCTAAGGACATGCAAGTCCTGGGCCTCTTCCATCACCACTCCCTAACCAGCCGATGCCTGGAGGAAGAACGCCTCATCTTCTGCCTTGGAACCCTCCAACCCCAGGGCATCAATCCGGACATCACCAGTTTCCTCATTTCCCCTCCCCCCACCTTACTCCAGTTCCAAACTTCCAAATCAGCACCGCCCTCATGACCTGTCCCACCTGTCCAACTTCCTTCGCACTTATCCCCTCCACCCTCCTCTCTGACCTATCAACATTACCCCCACCTCCATCCACCTATCGCACTCCCAGCTACCTTCCCCCCAGCCCCACCCCCCTTTCCCATTTATCTCTCCACTCCCGAGGTTCCCATCCTCATTCCTGACGAAGAGCTTTTGCCCGAAACTTCAATTCTCTTTCTCCTCAGATGCTGCCTGACCTCCTGTACCTTTCCAGCACCACACTCTCAACTCTGATCTCCAGCATCTGCAGGCCTCAACACTGTCTAGATCTGATGATCAAGCCCAAATTGCACATTCACTCAATCACACACTCTCTGTTTTTTTTTCGCAAAGCCATTAGGTTTCCACACTGGAAAAGCCACATGCTCTCCTTCAAACCTATATCCATATCTCTTTCATTTAACAGCAGATCTGTTTGAAATAGCTCATCAAAGCAGACTGACAGCTTTCTTCATTATCTCTGTGTTACGGAGACCATTTTACACTCCACAATAATAAAGCCAGACTCCCTTATCTCTCTGCACCCCGTTCATAAAGATCTATTTATATATGTACGCTGCTCAAAAGCATTTCCTCTCAGCTCCTGTGAGGCAAGCAGTTTATGAAGTTTTGATGGGTCCTGAGCTGAGACATTGTCTCAGAACAAATAGCATATGTCTGAGAGAGAAAAGAGAAGAGGCAATTACTCCACACAAAGGCCGCTGAATGAAAATGGTTACCATTGCACAGAGACAATGACACAAGAGTGCTTTCAGTGAGCGTTATTATTGTTCTCTGGGGCTTTCAAGGCTATTTTCTCCTATTTGCTATTCCAAAAATATCAGTCTCCAGCTATCATCTCATCGCTGCCTTTTTTTTATTCCCTGTGTGTTGTTTCTGAGGTGGACGGTGCTGACTCCCAGATAGCAAGAGGTGTCAGTTCTGGTGACTGCGATAGTGTTCTGCAAATTTTCAGAGTGTCACCTGAGGAGGCAATGAACTCATGTGCAAGGGCCACAGTTCCGGTGCGACACGCATTGTATGGGACAAGTGTGATAACAGTTAGTGGCCTGTACCCTTCTCTCTCCATTCCCACCCTGCCTCCCCTCCCCTCAGCATTCTGGGTGTGTCGCCAGCCTTCGATCTGATTCAGTAGCAATTGGACACACACCCCGAGCGGTTGCCATTTTGAAATGGGGCATTGTGGGTGAGTGCTGTTCAGTGTGGGCAAGAATCAGATCCTCATTGAGATTGTGGGTTCAAGTCCCGGTCTGTGTTGAAAAGTAGAGGGTGGGGCGGGGGGATTGTGGGGCCACAGTGGATCAGCGGTTAGCCTCACAGCATCAGGGACCCAGTTCCATTCCACCCACCCCCCGAGAGGACAGCCTGTGTGGAGTTTACACATTCTCCCTGTGTCTGCGTGGGTTCCCTCTGGATTCACGTTAGGTGAATTGGACGTGCTAAATTGCCCTGTTGTCTTCAAAGAAGTTCAGGATAGGTGGATAAGCCATAGGAAATGCAAGGTTATGGGGTGGGGTGTTCGATTTAGATCGGGTCCTCTTTGGAGGGTCAGTGTGGACCTCATAGGCTGAATGGTCTGCTTCCACACTGTAGGGATTCTATGGAATGTGGTGGATGTGAATACAGTTTGGACATTTAGGTAAGTACATGAATAGAAAATTTTTGGAGGGTAAGGGCCAAGCACAAGCAGGTGGGGCTAGTTTAGTTTGGGATTATGGACTGGTTGGGTCGAAGGGTCTGTTTCGGCACTGCATGACTCTAATTCAAGTCTGACACTCCAGTGAAGAGCTAAGGCTGCGTTGGCAATGCCTTCTCTCATTTCAGATGAGAAGACAAGGTGGTTTTAAGTAGAGATCCCATGTTACAACTGGTTTATCTTGTGCTTTAAGCCAATCCTCCACCCTGCGCTTTGAGTTATGGGTCTACAGTACTTCAGACTGTGCAGTGTCTGCACATACACTGTCCCTAAGGCTGTTCATTCCTTATCTTGAAGTAAGACTCTTCATGTACTGTCACAATCCTTTATTTACATCTGCAGGCCGTGGGCTATCATGGACAGTTCTGTGAAAACATATGGAATAGGAGCAGGAGTAGGCCATCCAGCCCCATGAGCCTGCTCCACCATTCAACATGATCATGGCTGACCATTGAGCTCAATGGTTGATTGGATCATCTGACTCTAACAGTGAAGTGTCCAGGACCTCTCTCTTCCCATGCTCTGCTCAGACTGGTACCTTTCCCACGTGTCGATTTCAGAATATCATAGTAAGTCACACCAACATTCTTTGTATGAATCTTGCGATTGTGTTGAAAAGGCGTAGGGGAATTCTACTGAGCAGACTTAGTCAACATAATGCTTCAATTAACTTGATATACCAGATTATCTGGTCATTCTCAAACTGCTGTTTGCTGGAATTGTCGCCACCTCCTGAAGTTACTAACATTTTGATCCATCTTAATGTATCAGATTGTTATTTTAAGAAGTACCTTGGTGATTTTTTTAAATTTCAAAAATATACTTTATCCATCAAAAAAAAACCTTTTGTATATATACACAGTCACAAACACGGTACGGTTCTGTACAGTAGCAAGTCAAGGAATCAAACAAACATTTGAATTTGATCCTATCCAATAAACCAAAGACACCTCTTACACATACAAGGCTATATTGACTTACATTGAGGCATTAGGAGGTTCTGACAACTGAATGGACCCCCATTTAACTTCATCAGGAAGACCTCAGATGGTGGTCTTTTCCCACCGCAGCTGCCACAAGCTTTAACACGTCCCTCAGCACATAGCCCTAGATCTCCGAATGTCCCAGTCTGCAACACTCGGTCCAGGTCAACTCCCTGCTCTGGAAGACCAACAGGTTTCGGGCAGACCCAAGAGCGTCTCTCACTGAGTTGTTGGTCATCCAGGCGCAGTCGATGTTTGTCTCAGTGTGGGTCCTGGATAACAGACAGTAGAGCACAGAGGTAAAGTCCAGTGTCACGGAATTGCTCGGACACAATCGACACAAATCTCCGGAATTCCTACAAAAAGGCACATTCCAGAAGGAGATGTGAGACAGTCTCAACACTCCTGCAGCTACTTCAAGTGTAAGGTGATGTTGCGACATTGTAGGGCACACCTTAATGCACGGTGTACAATCAGTGGTAGCCTCATTGCAACTTTACCAACTTTACTTTTCCTTTTGTATTCCCGAACACTCCCTAATTTATTCAGCTTTCCGATGTATGTGTGTGTGAACCCTATGTTTTCCAGACAATCGCCCATGATTCTAAGCAGTTACTGTTGGCAAGGCCGGGTTTACCCCAACAAAGATGCAAAGCTTATTGAGGAGCAGTTTGGATTATGCAAATATATATGTACATGTATAAACGCTTTCAAAGTAAAATGAACGGACTCTCGTGCACACAAACAAGTCTGAGGGAAAGCGAAGAAAATTAAAATTCCAAGGAATATTAACTTGATTATGCTTCCTTCACACAATATTTAAACTCATGAAAACAGGATAATCTATGGATTGGCCAAAATGGAATTCTGAATTTAAAATGATTCTAAACACACACACGCACTCTCTCACTTATAGACAGACATACACACTCTCTCACTTATAGACAGACACACACACTCTCTCACTTATAGACAGATACACACACACATATAAACACACACACACACACACACACACTCTTACTTATAGACAGACATACACACACATATAAACACACACATTCTCTCACTTATAGACAGATACACACACACATATAAACACACACACTCTCTCACTTATAGACAGACATGCACACACACTTACAGAGACACGCACACACATACTCACACACACACATATCCTATGGGTGGCTAAGAGAAAGACACTGAGTAATAGAGTCATACAGCATAGAAACAGACCCTTTGGTCTGACCAGTCCATGCCAACCATGCTCCCAAACTAGCCTCGGTCCACCTGCATGTGCTGAGTACAAACATTTCCTGTTCATGTATTTATCCAAATGTCTTTTAAACATCCATCACTTCCTCTGGTAGTTCATTCCACACACAAACCAATCTCCGTGTAAAAAAGTTGCCCCTTATGTTTTTTTCAAAAAGCTTTCTCCTTTCATCTTAAAATATGTTCCCTAGTTTTGAACTCCCCAACCTTAGGGAAAGGTCACCTGCCATTCATCTTATCTGTACACCTCTTGATTTTACAAAACCTCGATAAAGTCACCCCTCGAGCTCCTACACTCCAGTGAGAAAGGTTCCAGACTCTCCTGATAGTTCAAACCGCTCCCCCCCTCCCCATTCCTGGCAGCATCCTTGTCAATCTCTTCTGAACCCTCTCCAGGTTAATAATATCCTTCCTCTGACGGGGTGACGAAAACTGGGCACAGTACTCCCCAATGTCCTATACAATGATGCCCCAACTCCTGCACTCAAAGGTTTGAGCGATGAAGGCAACACGCAGACACTGTCACAAGGTCTTCATCTCTAATGTGCCATTGTGTGGATGGGCAGTATGCTCATTTGGTCCCTATCTCCTCTATCACATTATATTATAGAGTCAGAGAGATGTACAACATGGAAACAGACCCTTCGGTCCAACTCATCCATGCCGACCAGATGTCCCAACCCAATCTAGTCCCATTTTCTAGCACTTGGACCATATCCCTCTAAACCCTTCCGCATCATGAACTCATCCCAGCCTTTTAAATGTTGCAATTGTACCAGCCTCCACCACTTTCTCTGGCAGCTCCTTCCATACACACACCACCCACTGTGTGAAAAGGTTGCCCCTTAGATCTTTTTTAATATCTTTTCCCTCTCACCCTAAACCTCTAGTTTTGGACTCCCCCACCCCAGGGAAAAGACCTTGTCTATTTAGCCTATCCATGCCCCTCATGATTTTATAAACCTCTAAAAGGTCATTCCTCAGCCTCCGACACTCCAGGGAAAACAGCCCCAGCCTATTTAGCCTCTCCCTGTAGCTCAAATCCTCCAATCCTGGCAACACCCATTGTAAACCTTTTCTGAACGCTTTTACCCATAATCATTGGCTGTCTATCAATTTCTGCAATGATTCTTCACATGGAGCGAGGAAAGGCCAATTCTTTAACTTCAGATCTTTGACCACCTGAGACAGAGTGACCCTTGAGGCCACAGGACCGAGAGTGTGGGATTCTCTTCCTTTCTTTGGCCACCGTTGATCTGCCTTAAGGCACCTGGGCTGCAGATATGACACAGCACGCTGAACAAGATGCTGCCATCGTGGACAATCTGTTGTGAGCTTGTCCCAGTCATTAATGTCAAAATGGCAAGAATCAAGTTCATCGTAAAAACGTTAATTACCGATTACCTTTTTCATTGTGTTATCAGACAATTTACCCACGTCTCTAATTAAACTATGAGCAAACTACAAACACTGTCTGATAAGACAGGACGGTGAGAAAGAGCCTTTACGTTCTTAAACCATTTTCTCACCAATGTACACACTGCAGGAGCAGGTTGGACTTGAACTAAGGCCTCTGTGCTCAGAGATAGGGAAACTACCACAGTGCTAGAAGAGCCCCATTATCCCATTCCTCATTGGTTTTTATTCAACATATTTTTCTAATTAACCCATTCTGAGATATCATTATACACTTTTGGAGCAGGTAGGACTTTAAGAAAGGCCTTCCAGTCTAGAGGTAGGGGCACTACCACTGCACCACAAGAGGGCCCTTAATAGAACTTCCTGGTGTTTAGCCCATTTTTGTGTTCAACCTATTCAGAGATGTTACTGCAGACCCCTGGAGCAGGTGGGACTTGAACACAGGCCTGTTGACTCTGACTCTGAGCTCGAACACTACCACTGCAGCACAAGAGCCCCATTGTCATGTTTTTCATTGTAAACCTCTCAGATGAGGTCCAGGCTTAAAGGGCTAAATTACCAAGGGTCTTGCAAGCATCTAGCTAGTTAGATATGCTGTGGGTGTTGAGAAATGCCTTATGGTCAATTCTAAAATGTGAACACAAAAGCACGTGTGCACGCACACACACTCACACTCACACACACACATATAGACACGCACTCACTCGCGCACACACACTCACACACACATATATAGACACACACACACACTCATTCGCGCACACACACTCACACATACACATATAGACACACATTTATTCACTCGTGCGCACACACACACAGACACACACTCGCGCGTGAGCACACACACATATAGACACACGCTCACTTGCGCGCACACACACTCACGTGCACACATATATAGACACACACACTCACGCACACACACACACACATATAGACACACACATGCACTCGTGCACACACACTCACCCACACACATATATAGACACACACACTCACTCGCACGCACACACTCACACACACGTATCGGCACACATTCACTCGCACACACACACACTCACATGCACTCACCTGCATGCACGCACTCACACGCACACATATAGACATACACACACACTCACATGTGCAGTCACACACACTCACACGCACACACGCACTTACCCACACACATATAGACATACACACACACTCACACGTGCAGTCACACACACTCACTCGCGCACACACACTCACATATGTAGACACACACACTCACACAGACACATATATCGATACACAAACTCACTCGCACGCACACACTCACACACACATATCGGCACACACTCACTCGTGCACACACACTCACGCACTCACATGCATGCACGCACTCACACGCACACATATAGACATACACACACTCACACGTGTAGTCACACACACTCACTCACACACACACGCACTCACATATATAGACACACACACTCACTTGCCTGCACACACACTCACACAGACACATATATCGATACACACACTCACTCGCGCACACACACACTCTCACATGCGCGCGCACACACGCACTCACACACACACAGAGACACACTGCGTGTAAAATAACCCAGTGTCAAATCAGTGTGGCAAATGACATGTCACATGATTTTTTTTGGAGGAAGGACTATTGAGAGACATTATAAAATGAAGAGTCCAAATTTAAAGGGTGTGCAGGAGCAGGAAGACATGTACATGTGCATAAGTCAATAAGATGGAGCAAGGTAAAAAGCAGAGTTCATAAAGCATATAGTGTCCTAGCCTGTATTAAAAGGAGAACAGAGTACCAGTGCTGGGAGGTTGTGATGATCTTACCTAAGATGCTGTGCAAATCTCAGTTGATATTGTGTACATTTCCAAGCACCACAGTATAGGCAGGATGTCAATGCATAAGAGAGAGTGCAGAAACAATTTGCAAACATGGTTCCAGGGATGAGCGTAGTTTGAAGGAGTGGGCACTGTTCTCCTTAGAGAGGAGGAGATTGAAAGGAGATCTGGTAGAAATTTTCAAATCATGAGGGACCTAGACCGAGATAACAGAGGGAAACTGAATCCCATTCATCGGAGGACTGTGGAACAAAGGGCATAGATTTAAAGTGTTTTGCGAGAGAAACAAAGGCGAGATGACAAAAGGCTTTTTCTCACACACGGAGAGTAGTTGGGCTCTGGAATTCACTATCTGGGAATGTGGTGGAGGCAGGTCCCGTTGGGACAATCTAGAGGGGCACCGAGTGTTTATTTGAGTAGGAATAAGGTGCAGGGCTATGGGGAATTGGCAGGAGATTGGCATGAAGACATGACTCTCAGAGAGCTGGCACAGACACGATGGGCCGAATTGCCTCCTTTTGCACTGCGGCAATTCTGTGATGCCTGAATTCAACCATTGGCTCCTTCAGCATTGGGCTGAAGCTGGTAATCAGGTACAGAATTTTCAGTCGTAAACCACACTGTCGAAGTTAGTTAATACCGTATCTAGGAAAACAATGGGTAGGTTAGCATCAGCTTGGACAGAGGATGCACAGATCGGATGTGGGTGAGATAGGGAGGGAGTGCAAATCAAAGTTTAGCAACTGAAGGTAGCAAGAGCCAATCACAGGTGATTCACTTGAATGACTCCTCATTAGTGGGTGGCACAATGGTTAGCACTGCTGCCTCACAGCGCCAGAGACTGACTGTGTGGAGTTTGCACATTCTCCCCGTGTCTGTGTGGTTTTCCTACAGGTGCTCTGGTTTCCTCCCACAGTCCAAAGATGTGCAGGTCAGGTGAATTGGCCATGCTAAATTGCCCGTAGTGTTTGGTAAAGGGGTAAATGTAGGGGAATGGGTGGGTTGCGCTTCGGTTGGTCGGTGTGGTCTTGTTAGGCCAAAGGGCCTGTTTCCACACTGTAGGTAATCTAGAAAGCTGGCCCCCTCCCATTTAAAGAAATCCAGGAGAACGAGCCCATGTGAAGATCTCTCATGGTATGGCCCGTATTCAATGAGTCTTAATGAGAGTTTAATGTTTCCAATTCTGGACAAACAGCACTGTGAGTGAAGCCAGTCCAATTATTTTTGTCCTTAATTTCAAGACAGTGCCAACATTGGTCAGTCTGCATCACCCAAGATTGATAGAGTCAAAAAAAGTCAAGAAAGGCCCTTCAGCCTATCAAGACTGCTTCACTCAAAAACAACCACCCAACTATTCTAACCCTATTTGCCAGCACGTGGCCCATTGCCTTGTGGCCAAAGACTCACAACCCTTTGAAAGAAGAAATCCCTCCCCATCTCAGTCTTAAATTAATTTCTCCTTAATTCTGAGACTATCTGCTCTGGTTCTAAACTGTCACATCAGAGGAAACAACTTTTCAGCATTTAACTTCAGCGTGGACAGCATGATGGCTCAGTGGTTAGCACGGCTGCCTCACAGCGCCAAGGAACTAGGTTCGATTCCCGCCTCAGGCGACTGACTGTGTGGAGTTTGCACATTCTCCCCATGTCTGCGTGGGTTTCCTCCGGCTGCTCCGGTTTCCTCCCACAGTCCAAAGATGTGCAGGTCAGGCGAATTGGCCATGCTAAATTGTCCCATAGTGTGTGGGGATGTTCAGGTTAGGTGGATTGGCCATGGGAAATGCAAGATTACAGGGTAAGGGGGAAGGGGTGGGTGTGGAGGGGATACCCATCAGAGGGTCAGTGTGGACTCGATAGGCTGAACAGCCTGCTTCCAGACTGGAGGGATTCTGCAATTCTAATACCTTTTAAGTGTTATATATAATGGAATCCCATGAAGAATTGTCATTTATTCCAGACTCTACACCATCATTGACTCTGTTCCTCAACACAGTTGGCAGTATCCCTCATGTTAAATGTACCTTTGTGTCCCATTTCTGGCAGGGGGAGTGAAAGGGGATATGTGTGAATTTTGGGGGAGTCTCCATTGGAATAGGGAATGGTGTGTGAAATGGATTGAGAGCTATGCTGATGCCCATTGGTCAGTCGCCTTTCCCTTGCCACCCTCTTGCTCATGCAGTCAGGCATCATAATGGAATCGCTGAAAAACAAGAGACAACCACATCTCGTGTGTGACTTTCAACACTGATTTCCCAATGAAGCTTTTCAGTGTTTGGCTCCTCAGCTTAACTGGTTTGGGGGGTTGGGGTTTGGGAGAGAGGGGAGGCTGGTGAGCGATGAACTTTGGATGCCTGAGTTTTTCTGCTCTGCAATGCACTGCCCTGAAATGGGGGTGGGAACAGATCCAATCCCAGCTTCCAAGAGGGGACACTGAGAGTCATCCAGCACAGAAACAGACCCTTTGGTCCAACCAGTCCATGCCGAATATAATCCCAAACTAAACTAGTCCCATCTGCCTGCTCCTGGCTCATATCCTTCCAAACCTTTCCTGTTCTTTACTTATCCAAATGTCTTTTAGACATTATAACTGTGTCCACTTCTATCACTTCCTTTCGAAATTCATTCCACACATGAACCACTTCCTGGGTAAAAAAAATTGCACCCATGTCTTTTTTAAATCTCTCTCCTCTCACCTTAGAAATATACTCCCTTGTCTTGAAATTGCCCACCCTAGGGAAAAGACACCTACTATTAATCCTATCCATGCCCCTCATGATTTTGTAAACCTCCATAGTGTCATCTTTCAACCTATTACACTCCAGTGAAAAAAGTCCCAGCCTATTCGGTCTTTCTTTCTAAGTGAAACCTTCCATACCTGGCAACATCCTGGTAAATCTCTTCTGAACCCTCTGCAGTTTAATTTACCCTTCATAGAACTGGACGACCAGAACTGGACACAGTACTCCAGAAGAGGCCTCACCAATATCCAGTGCAACCTCGACATGATGTCTCAAGTCCTCTACTCAAAGGGCTGAGTAATGAAGGCAACCATGTTAATGCCTTTTTAACCACCCTGTCTACCTGTGATACAAACATCAAAGAATTGTGTACCTGAACCCCCAGCTCTCTCTGTTCTTCAACAATATGCAGGACCCTACCATTAATTGTATAATTTCTGCCCCTGTTAGTTTTACCAAAATGCAAAACCTCACATTTATCTAGATTGATAAAAGAAAAGGCACAGGGCTTTGGATGATGAACCATTGACCTAGGCTGATTGGGCAGCATGTAGAATGGGGCTGAATGTCCTCCTTCCATGTTGCATGACTCAATGATAACACTTGTCAAAGGGGTGACCACATCTAGCTACAGATCATGCCAATTGGCCATTTTGATGCCCGTTCATAATTTGCGTGGTAACTACTTAGAATGTCAACCTTCTGCTGATGGGTTGGCGACATAGGATGGTTGGATTTGAGAAAAATTGGGGAACTAGTTGCAGATCAGAACTGACGGAGGCCCAGAAAATGAAAAATACCTGGCTCATCTTTACTGTTCCAATCCTGTGGCCATTCAGGAACTGGACAGTCATTTTGTACTGCTCTGGTACCTCTGCCTGTGAATGGAAATGATGTTCCTCTGTTACCTTGTGACCACAATTTGAAGATGTCCGAATGGTCCTGATGACTCATTCATGAGGGGTCAGTCAAGACGTGTCAATTCTTGAGGGACAAGCTGTGAGGGCTCGTTCCCATGAGTTTTCCCATCAAGAGAGCTTATTCATGAGGGGTCGGGGGGTTGGATCAGTCACGTGGTGCGATTTGAGAAGGACTCATTTGACGGGGGTCATCCATGTAGACATCTCCTGCACTGGAGATGGTAGGTCAGCAGCATGTCAATTTTGTACACTCTATCTGCATATCCCCAACTCAATGTCATTCCTGATAAACTGCCTTGTGCTTCCTGAATTCTTTGTGAAAGGCATTCTGTTGCAGTGGACCTGATTAAAATGCGCTGTGAAGTGTGAGACAGTTTCTCGGCAAGAGTTACTTTCCGTTTGCGAAATATTTACTGCAACACAGGATAAACCCTTTTGTGAGTTCCAGTTTGGGCCCAACATCACCCAACTGCTTAAGTTGGACTCATATTCGTGAGCGTTTGAGTCTGATGTGGAAAGGTTTTGTGCATTTAGGTGTGAGAGGGAAAAGTTCGTTGTTCTACAATCATTCTCATTTAGGTCTGGATTAAAAAGGAGAGACAAACGCTGTGTAGTAATGAGACAACACCTGAGCTGAAGACAGAGGCTTACGCAGGTTGGAAATTGAACTATTTTCAATGCAGCCTCTGAGCTCTTGCTTCACCAGATTATTTGGTGAAGCTGCAATTCTTAGCTATTTTGTACCTAACTCTGCCAGCAGACATTGCAAAGCATCTGCCCGAACAATGTCCTGGCAAAATGCTATCCCTTTAATCAGCATCACTTTGGGAGCCTGCTATGTACAGTTAGTTGCTGAATGTCCTGCTCTACCGCACTGACTATAATCCAAAATTACTCTTTGGTTGTAGCAAGTAAAGCCATCAGACCCTAGTGCTGCTCTCTGTTTAAATAGAGAGAAAGAGAGAGACAGACGATCGGTGGTGGTTTAACCTAAGGGTCACCACACCTCAGGTGAGAGGAGATGTTGAGAAGCAGAGTCCTTCATGGTCACCTCAAGCCAGTGTGGGGATTGAACTCACACCATTGACATCATTATGAATTGCAGACCAGCCATCCTTGAATGCGATTTCTCATGCCCAATAGCCATGACAGGTGCTATATAAAGGCAGACCTTCCTTCCTTCAAACCCGAATATCCACCTCTTTTGAGCTACGTCTCCTGTAATTTTCCCTGCGCTCTCAGAATGGTGCGTCTCCCGGGCAACTTGCAATGAACTTCCTGCAGTGCGTTTACATAGCACCTTTCATGATCACTGAATGTCACAAACTGCTGCATAGCCAATGAAGTACCTTCAGTCGCTTTTGCGATAGCGGAAATGCAGCAGCCGATTTGTGCACAGTGAGATCCCACCAACCCACTGCGGATTCGCTGAGGTTGGCTTTGGGGTCGTTATGGGGTGCTGTCAGGCTAATCCTCCTGATCTTCTTGGAGTCATGGAGTCATAAAGATGGACAGCACGGAAACAGACCCTTCAGCCCAACTCGCCCATGACGACACGATATGCTAAATTAGTCTAGTCCCATTTGCCAGCACTTGACGCATATCCCTCCAAACCCTTCCCATTCACAAACCCATCCAAATGCCTCTTAAATGTTGTAATTGTACCAGCCTCCACCACTTCCTCTGGCAGCTCTATCTAATACATGAAGAAGTTGCCCCTTAGGTCCCTTTTATATCTTTCCCCTCTCACCCTAAACCTATGCCCTCTAGTTCTGGACTCTCCCACTCCAGGGAAAAGGCTTTGTCTATTTATCCTATCCGTGCCCCTCATGATTTTATAAACCTCTATAAAGTCACCGCTCAGCCTCTGACGCTCCAGGTAAAACAGCCCCAGCCTGTTCAGCCTCTCCCTATCGCTCAAATCCTCCAACATCCTTTTCTGAACCCTTTCAAGTTTCACAACATCTTGCCCATAGCATGGAGACCACAATTGAATGCAGTATTCCAAAAGTACCCACTCCAACCTTTCACCCTCGAGACATTGAACAATTCTTCCACCGCCTTCACCTCCGTGCCTACTTTTTCAACCAAGACTCCCGCCCACCTTCTGACGACCCCTTCTCCCGCCTCCAACACACCCCATCCACCTGGACACCCCGTGCTGGCCTCTTACCCGCCCTCGATCTATTTATAGCCAACTGCCGCTGCGACATTAACTGACTCAATCTGTCCACCCCTCTTACCCACTCCACCCTCTCACCCTCAGAACGTGCAGCCCTCCACTCCCTCCGCTCCAACCCCAACCTCACCATCAAACCGGCAAACAAGGGAGCGCGGTAGTAGTTTGGCGCACCGACCTTTATACCGCTGAGGCCAAACGCCAACTCGCGGACACCTCCTCCTACTGTCCCCTTGACCATGACCCCACCTCCCACCACCAAACCATCATCTCCCAGACCATCCATAACCTCATCACCTCAGGGGATCTCCCATCCACCGCCTCCAACCTCATAGTCCCACAACCCCGCACCGCCCGTTTCTACCTCCTGCCCAAAATCCACAAACCTGACTGCCCCGGCCTACCCATTGTCTCAGCCTGCTCCTGCCCCACCGAACTCATCTCTGCATACCTCGATACGGTCCTGTCCCCCTTAGTCCAAGAACTCCCCACCTACGTTTGGGACACCACCCATGACCTCCACCTCCTCCATAATTTTTGCTTACCTGGTCCCCAACACCTTATCTTCACGATGGACATCCAGTCCCTGTACACCTCCATCCCCCATCACGAAGGACTCAAAGCCCTCTGCTTCTTCCTTTCCCATCGTACCAACCAGTACCCTTCCACTGACACCCTCCTTCGACTGACTGAACTGGTCCTCACCCTGAACAACTTCTCTTTCCAATCCTCCCACTTTCTCCAAATCAAAGGAGTTGCCATGGGCACCCGCATGGGCCCCAGCTATGCCTGCCTCTTCGTAGGATATGTGGAACAGTCCATCTTCCGCAACTACACTGGCACCAACCCCACCTTTTCCTCCGCTACATCGATGACTGTATCGGCGCTGTCTCGTGCTCCCACGAGGAGGTTGAACAGTTCATCCACTTTACCAACACCTACCACCCCGACCTCCAATTCACCTGGACCGTCTCAGACTCCTCCCTCACCTTCCTAGACCTTTCCATTTCTATCTCGGGTGACCAAATCAACACAGACATCTACTATAAACCGACTGACTCCCACAGCTACCTAGACTACACCTCCTCCCACCCTGCCCCCTGTAAAAACACCATCCCATATTCCCAATTCCTTCGTCTCCACCGCATCTGCTCCCAGGAGGACCAGTTCCAATACCGTACAGCCCAGATGGCCTCCTTCTTCAAGGACCGCAGACTCCCCCCAGACGTGATCGACGATGCCCTCCACCGCATCTCCTCCACTTCCCGCTCCTCCGCCATTGAGCCCGCCCCTCCAACCGCCACCAGGACAGAGCCCCACTGGTTCTCACCTACCACCCCATCAATCTCCATATACAGCGTATCATCCACTGTCATTTCCGCCACCTCCAAACGGACCCCACCACCAGGGATATATTTCCCTCCCCTCCCCTATCAGCGTTCCGAAAAGACCACTCCCTCCGTGACTCCCTCGTCAGGTCCACACCCCTACCAACCCAACCTCCACTCCCGGCACCTCCCCCTGCAACCGCAAGAAATGCAAAACTTGCGCCCACACCTCCTCCCTTACTTCTCTCCAAGGCCCCAAGGGATCCTTCCATATCCGCCACAAATTCACCTGTACCTCCACACACATCATCTATTGCATCCACTGCACCCGATGTGGCCTCCTCTATATTGGGGAGACAGGCCGCCTATTTGTGGAACGTTTCAGAGAACACCTCTGGGACACCCGGACAACCAACCCAACCACCCCGTGGCTCAACACTTTAACTCCCCCTCCCACTCCACCGAGGACATGCAGGTCTTTGGACTCCTCCATCGCCAGACCATAACAACACGACGGTTTGAGGAAGAGCGCCTCATCTTACGCCTGGGAACCCTCCAACCATAAGGGATGAACTCAGATTTCTCCAGTTTCCTCATTTCTCCTCCCCCCACCTTGTCTCAGTCGAATCCCTCAAACTCAGCACCGCCTTCCTAACCTGCAATCTTCTTCCTGACCTCTCCGGCCCCACCCCACTCCGGCCTATCAACCTCACCTCGACCTCCTTCCACCTATCACATCTCCATCGCCCCTCCCCCAAGTCCCTCCTCCCTACCTTTTATCTTAGCCTGCTGGACACGCATCCCTCATTCCTGATGAAGGGCTTATGCCCAAAACGTCGAATTTCCTGTTCCTTGGATGCCGCCTGACCTGCTGCACTTTTCCAGCAACACATTTTCAGCTCTGATCTCCAGCATCTGCAAACCTCACTTTCTCCCCAAAAGTAGCCTAACCCAATGTTCTACACAACTGCAATGTGACCTCCCAACCCCAGTACTCAATGTCTTGGAAACAAGCAACAAGTCAGCTGAGAGGAGGAGTGAGCTGGCCTCAGTTTAACTTCTCATCCCATTAGATTGCTAGCTCTGACAGAGCAGTACATCACTGGGATCCAGACTTGATTTCTGTGACTTAAATCCTGCCCAGTGTTCGAATTCCTGACTCTTTATCCTTTTAAACGGAGTTGCAGCTCAGTGTGGGGCAGGCTGTAAGTTTAACACAAGGCAGACTCTGGTGGAACAGAGGAGGATACAGGATTGCATTTGGAGGCTCGTCAGGAAAGATAAATCACCTTTTGAATTAGCACAGAGAGTTACATTTACAAGTTATTCCACAGTATTGTCAGTTATCAGGAATTCAGTTTATTGCCATGTCTACTCAAGTACTGAGTTACTGTGAAAAGTGGGCAAAGTCACCATACTGTGGGAGCCATTTAGGGGCAAATTTATCCTGATACAAAATAGAAAAATAAAGAAACACTTTAAAAGTTCAATGTTACTGACCTTCTTTAGTCGTGGGCTGCAGTCATTCCACTCTGGGCTTTTCCCATGAGGGCCTGCACTCCCAAGAGAATCAATCTCCCTACCGTACTGGGCTCGATCTCTCTCTCCTCTCGCACTGGGCTCGATCTCTCTCTCTCTCCCCTCGCACTGGGCTCGATCTCTCTCTCCCCTTGCACTGGGCTCGATCTCTCTCTCTCTCTCTCTCTCCCCTGGCACTGGGCTCGATCTCTCTCTCTCTCTCCCCTCGCACTGGGCCAGACCTCTCTCTCTCTCTCCCCTCGCACTGGGCTCGATCTCTCTTTCTCTCCCCTCGCACTGGGATCGATCTCTCTCTCCCCTCGCACTGGGCTCGATCTCTCTCTCCCCTTCCACTGGGCTCGATCTCTCTCTCTCTCTCGCCCCTCGCTCTGGGCTCGATCTCTCTCTCCCCTCGCACTGGGCTCGATCTCTCTCTCTACTCGCACAGGGCTCGATCTCTCTCTCCCCTCGCACTGGGCTCGATCTCTCTCTCTCTCTCCCCACGCACTGGGCTCGATCTCTCTCTATCCTTGCACTGGGCTCGATCTCTCCCTCTCTCTCTCTCTCTCTCCCCCCTCGTACTGGGCTCGATCTCTCTCTCTCTCTCCCCACACACTGGGCTCGATCTCTCTCTATCCTTGCACTGGGCTCGATCTCTCTCTCTCTCTCTCTCTCCCCCCTCGCACTGGGCTCGATCTCTCTCTCTCCCTTCACACTGGGCTCGATCTCTCTCTCTCTCTCTCCCCTCACACTGGGCTCGATCTCTCTCTCTGCCCTCGCACTGGGCTCGATCTCTCTCTCTCTCTCTCCCCTCACACTGGGCTCGATCTCTCTCTCTCTCTCCCCTCGCATTGGGCTCAATCTCTCTCTCTCTCTCTCTCCCCTCGCACTGGTCTCGATCTCTCTCTCCCCTCGCCCTGGGCTCGATCTCTCTCTCCCCTTGCACTGGGCTCGATCTCTCTCTCTCTCTCCCCTCGTACTGGGCTCGACCTCTCTCTCTCCCCTCGCACTGGGCCAGACCTCTCTCCCTCTCTCTTTCTCTCTCTCCCCCCTCGCACTGGGCTCGATCTCTCTCTCTGCCCTCGCACTGGGCTCGATCTCTCTCTCTCTCTCTCCCCTCACACTGGGCTCGATCTCTCTCTCTCTCCCCTCGCACTGGGCTCGATCTCTCTCTCCCCTCGCCCTGGGCTCGATCTCTCTCTCCCCTTGCACTGGGCTCGATCTCTCTCTCTCTCTCCCCTCGTACTGGGCTCGACCTCTCTCTCTCCCCTCGCACTGGGCCAGACCTCTCTCTCTCTCTCTCTCTCTCTCCCCCCTCGCACTGGGCCAGACCTCTCTCTCTCTCTCTCTCTCTCTCCCCTCGCACTGGGCTCGATCTCTCTCTCTCTCCCCTTGCACTGGGCTCAATCTCTCTCTCTCTCCCCTCGCACTGGGCTCGATCTCTCTCTCCCCTCCACTGGGCTCGATCTCTCTCTCTCTCTCGCCCCTCGCTCTGGGCTCGATCTCTCTCTCCCCTCGTACTGGGCTCGATCTCTCTCTCTCTCCCATCGCACTGGGCTCGATCTCTCTCTCTCCCTTCACACTGGGCTCGATCTCTCTCTCTCTCTCTCCCCTCGCACTGAGCTCGACCTCTCTCTCTGCCCTCGCACTGGCCTCGATCTCTCTCTCTCTCTCTCTGTTCCCTCGCACTGGGCTCGATCTCTCTCTCTCCCCTCGCACTGGGCTCGATCTCTCTCTCTCTCTCTCCCCTCACACTGGGCTCGATCTCTCTCTCTCTCTCCCCTCGCATTGGGCTCAATCTCTCTCTCTCTCTCTCTCCCCTCGCACTGGGCTCGATCTCTCCCTCCCCTCGCCCTGGGCTCGATCTCTCTCTCCCCTTGCACTGGGCTCGATCTCTCTCTCTCTCTCCCCTCGTACTGGGCTCGACCTCTCTCTCTCCCCTCGCACTGGGCCAGACCTCTCTCCCTCTCTCTTTCTCTCTCTCCCCCCTCGCACTGGGCTCGATCTCTCTCTCTCCCCTCACACTGGGCTCGATCTCTCTCTCTCTCTCTCCCCTCGCACTGGGCTCGATCTCTCTCTCTGCCCTCGCACTGGGCTCGATCTCTCTCTCTCTCTCTCCCCTCACACTGGGCTCAATCTCTCTCTCTCTCCCCTCGCACTGGGCTCGGTCTCTCTCTCCCCTCGCCCTGGGCTCGATCTCTCTCTCCCCTTGCACTGGGCTCGATCTCTCTCTCTCTCTCCCCTCGTACTGGGCTCGACCTCTCTCTCTCTCCCCTCGCACTGGGCCAGACCTCTCTCTCTCTCTCTCTCTCCCCCCTCGCACTGGGCCAGACCTCTCTCTCTCTCTCTCTCTCTCTCTCCTCGCACTGGGCTCGATCTCTATCTCCCCTCGCACTGGGCTCGATCTCTCTCTCTCTCTCCCCACGCACTGGGCTCTCTCTCTCTCTCTCACCTTGCACTGGGCTTGATCTCTCTCTCTCTCTCCCCTCGCACTGGGCTCGATCTCTCTCTCTCTCTCTCTCTCCACCTCGCACTGGGCTCAATCTCTCTCTCTCCCCTCGCACTGGGCTCGATCTCTCTCTCTCTCTTCCCTCGCACTGGGCTCGATCTCTCTCTCTCTCTCCCCTCGCACTGGGCTTGATCTCTCTCTCTCTCTCCCCACGCACTGGGCTCCCTCTCTCTCTCTCTCACCTTGCACTGGGCTTGATCTCTCTCTCTCTCTCTCCATTCGCACTAGGCTCGATCTCTCTCTCTCTCTCTCTCTCTCTCTCCCCTCGCACTGAGCTCGATCTCTCTCTCTCTCTCCCCTCACACTGGGCTCGATCTCTCTCTCTCCCTCTCCCCTCGCACTGGGCTCGATCTCTCTCTCTCTCTCTCTCCCCTCGCACTGGGCTCGATCTCTCTCTCTCTCTCCTCGCACAGGGCTCAATCTCTCTCTCTCCACTCGCGCTGGGCTCGATCTCTCTCTCTCTCTCTCCTCGCACTGGGCTCGATCTCTCTCTCCCCCCTCGCACTGGACTCCATCTCTCTCTCTCCCCTCGCACTGGGCTTGATCTCTCTCTCTCTCCTCGCACTGGGCCAGACCTCTCTCTCTCTCTCTCTCTCTCTCCCCTCGCACTGGGCTCGATCTCTCTCTCTCCCCTCACACTGGGCTCGATCTCTCTCTCTCTCCCCTCGCACTGGGCTCGATCTCTCTCTCTGCCCTCGCACTGGGCTCTATCTCTCTCTCTCTCTCTCTGTCCCCTCGTATTGGGCTCGATCTCTCTCTCTCCCCTTCCACTGGGCTCGATCTCTCTCTCTCTCGCCCCTCGCACTGGGCTCGATCTCTCTCTCTCTCTCGCCCCTCGCTCTGGGCTCGATCTCTCTCTCCCCTCGCACTGGGCTCGATCTCTCTCTCTACTCGCACAGGGCTCGATCTCTCTCTCTCTCCCCTCGCACTGGGCTCGATCTCTCTCTATCCTTGCACTGGGCTCGATCTCTCTCGCTCTCTCTCTCTCCCCTCGTACTGGACTGGATCTC
Organism: Hemiscyllium ocellatum; assembly: GCF_020745735.1. Lineage (NCBI taxonomy): Eukaryota > Metazoa > Chordata > Chondrichthyes > Orectolobiformes > Hemiscylliidae > Hemiscyllium > Hemiscyllium ocellatum. Next base: position 18,371,343 of record NC_083445.1, read on the forward strand.
TTTCTCTCTTTTCGCACTGGGCCAGACCTCTCTCTCTCTCTCTCCCCTCGCACTGGGCTCGATCTCTCTCTCTCTCCCCTCGCACTGGGCTCAATCTCTCTCTCTCTCCCCTCGCTCTGGGCTCGATCTCTCTCTCCCCTCGCACTGGGCTCGATCTCTCTCTCTACTCGCACAGGGCTCGATCTCTCTCTCCCCTCGCACTGGGCTCGATCTCTCTCTCTCTCTCCCCACGCACTGGGCTCGATCTCTCTCTCTCTCTCTCTCTCCCCCCTCGTACTGGGCTCGATCTCTCTCTCTCTCCCCTCGCACTGGGCTCGATCTCTCTCTCTCCCTTCACACTGGGCTCGATCTCTCTCTCTCTCTCTCCCCTCGCACTGGGCTAAATCTCTCTCTCTCCTCTCGCACTGGGCTCGATCTCTCTCTCTCCCCTCGCACTGGGCTCGATCTCTATCTCTCCTCGCACTGGGCTCGATCTCTCTCTCTCTCTCCCCTCGCACTGGGCTCGATCTCTCTCTCTCCCCTCGCACTGGGCTCGATCTCGATCTCTCTCCTCACACTGGGCTCGATCTCTCTCTCTCTCTCCCCTCACACTGGGCTCGATCTCTCTCTCTCCCCTCGCACTGGGCTCGATCTCGATCTCTCTCCTCGCACTGGGCTCGATCTCTCTCTCTCCTCGCACTGGGCTCAATCTCTCTCTCTCCCCTCGCATTGGGCTCTCTCTCTCTCTCCCCCTCCACTGGGCTCGATCTCTCTCTCTCTCTCCCCTCACACGGGGCTCGATCTCTCTCTCTCGCCCCTCGCACGGGGCTCGATCTCTCTCTCTCTCTCTCCCCTCGCACTGGGCTCGATCTCTCTCTCTCTCCCCTCGCACTGGGCTCGATCTCTCTCTCTCTCGCCCCTCGCACTGGGCTCGATCTCTCTCTCCCCTCGCACTGGGCTCGATCTCTTTCTCTCCTCGCACTGGGCTCGATCTCTCTCTCTCTCCCCTCGCACTGGGCTCGATCTCTCTCTCTCCCGTCGCACTGGTCTCGATCTCTCTCTCTCTCTCTCTCTCTCTCTCTCCTCTCGCACTGGGCTCGATCTCTCTCTCTCTCCCCTCGCACTGGGCTCAATCTCTCTCTCTCTCCTCGCACTGGGCTCGATCTCTCTCTCTCTTCGCACTGGGCTCGATCTCTCTCTCTCCCCTCGCATTGGGCTCTCTCTCTCTCTCACCCCTCACACTGGGCTCGATCTCTCTCTCTCTCCCCTCACACTGGGCTCAATCTCTCTCTCTCTCTCCCCTCGCACTGGGCTCGATCTCTCCCTCCCCTTCCACTGGGCTCGATCTCTCTCTCTCTCTCTCTCCTCTCGCACTGGGCTCAATCTCTCTCTCGCCCCTCGCACTGGGCTCGATCTCTCTCTCTCTCTCACTCCCCTCGCACTGCGCTCAATCTCTCTCTCTCCCCTCGCACTGGGCTCGATCTCTTTCTCTCCCCTCGCACTGGGCTCGATCTCTTTCTCCCCTTGCACTGGGCTCGATCTCTCTCTCTCTCTCTCTCTCTCTCCCCTCGCACTGGGCTAAATCTCTCTCTCTCCTCTCGCACTGGGCTCGATCTCTCTCTCTCCCCTCGCACTGGGCTCGATCTCTATCTCTCCTCGCACTGGGCTCGATCTCTCTCTCTCTCTCCCCTCGCACTGGGATCGATCTCTCTCTCCCCTCGCACTGGGCTCGATCTCTCTCTCTCTCCCCTCGCACTGGGATCGATCTCTCTCTCCCCTCGCGCTGGGCTCGATCTCTCTCTCCCGTCGCACTGGTCTCGATCTCTCTCTCTCTCTCTCTCTCTCTCCTCTCGCACTGCCCTCGATCTCTCTCTCTCCCCTTCCACTGGGCTCAATCTCTCTCTCCCTCTCCTCTCACACTGGGCTCGATCTCTCTCTCTCTCCCCTCGCACTGGGCTCGATCTCTCTCTCCCCTTCCACTGGGCTCGATCTCTCTCTCTCTCTCTCCCCTCGCACTGGGCTCAATCTCTCTCTCTCCCCTCGCACTGGGCTCGATCTCTCTCTCTCTCCCCTTGCACTGGGCTCAATCTCTCTCTCTCCCCTCGCACTGGGCTTGATCTCTCTCTCTCTCCCCTCACACTGGGCTCGATCTCTCTCTCTCCCCTCGCACTGGGCTCGATCTCTCTCTCTCTCCTCGCACTGGGCTCGATCTCTCTCTCTCCTCGCACTGGGCTCAATCTCTCTCTCTCCCCTCGCATTGGGCTCTCTCTCTCCCCCTCCACTGGGCTCGATCTCTCTCTCCCTCTCCCCTCGCACTGGGCTCGATCTCCCTCTATCCTTGCACTGGGCTCGATCTCTCTCTCTCTCTCTCTCTCCCCTCATACTGGGCTCGATCTCTCTCCCTCTCCTCGCACTGGGCCAGACTTCTCTCTCTCTCTCCCCTCGCACTGGGCTCGATCTCTCTCTCTCTCCCCTCGCACTGGGCTCGATCTCTCTCTCTCCCCTCGCACTGGGCTCGATCTCTCTCTCTCTCCCCTCGCACTGGGCTCGATCTCTCTCTCTCTCTCCCCTCGCACTGGGCTCGATCTCTCTCTCCCCCTCCACTGGGCTCGATCTCTCTCTCTCTCCCCTCACACTGGGCTCGATCTCTCTCTCTCTCCCCTCGCACTGGGCTCAATCTCTCTCTCTGCCCTCGCACTGGGCTCGATCTCTCTCTCTCTCTCTCCCCTCACACTGGGCTCGATCTCTCTCTCTCTCCCCTCGCACTGGGCTCGATCTCTCTCTCCCCTCGCCCTGGGCTCGATCTCTCTCTCCCCTTGCACTGGGTTCGATCTCTCTCTCTCTCTCCCCTCGTACTGGGCTCGACCTCTCTCTCTCCCCTCGCACTGGGCCAGATCTCTCTCTCTCTCTCTCTCTCCCCCCTCGCACTGGGCCAGACCTCTCTCTCTCTCTCTCTCTCTCTCCCCTCGCACTGGGCTCGATCTCTCTCTCTCTCCCCTCGCACTGGGCTCAATCTCTCTCTCTCTCCCCTCGCACTGGGCTCGATCTCTCTCTCCCCTTCCACTGGGCTCGATCTCTCTCTCTCTCTCGCCCCTCGCTCTGGGCTCGATCTCTCTCTCCCCTCGCACTGGGCTCGATCTCTCTCTCTACTCGTACTGGGCTCGATCTCTCTCTCTCCCCTCGCACTGGGCCAGACCTCTCTCTCTCTCTCTCTCTCCCCCCTCGCACTGGGCTCGATCTCTCTCTCTCTCTCCACTCACACTTTGCTCGATCTCTCTCTCCCCTCGCACTGGGCTCGATCTCTCTCTCTCTCTCTCCCCTCATACTGGGCTCGATCTCTCTCTCTCTCTCTCTCCCCCTCGCACTGGGCTCAATCTCTCTCTCTCCCCTCGCACTGGGCTCCATCTCTCTCTCTCCTCGCACTGGGCCAGACCTCTCTCTCTCTCTCTCTCTCTCCCCTCGCACTGGGCTCGATCTCTCTCTCTCCCCTTCCACTGGGCTCGATCTCTCTCTCTCTCGCCCCTCGCACTGGGCTCGATCTCTCTCTCTCTCTCTCGCCCCTCGCACTGGGCTCGATCTCTCTCTCCCCTCGCACAGGGCTCGATCTCTCTCTCTCTCCCCTCGCACTGGGCTCGATCTCTCTCTATCCTTGCACTGGGCTCGATCTCTCTCGCTCTCTCTCTCTCCCCTCGTACTGGACTGGATCTCTTTCTCTCTTTTCGCACTGGGCCAGATCTCTCTCTCTCTCTCCCCTTGCACTGGGCTCGATCTCTCTCTCTCTCCCCTCGCACTGGGCTCAATCTCTCTCTCTCTCCCCTCGCACTGGGCTCGATCTCTCTCTCCCCTTCCACTGGGCTCGATCTCTCTCTCTCTCTCGCCCCTCGCTCTGGGCTCGATCTCTCTCTCCCCTCGCACTGGGCTCGATCTCTCTCTCTACTCGCACAGGGCTCGATCTCTCTCTCCCCTCGCACTGGGCTCGATCTCTCTCTCTCTCTCCCCACGCACTGGGCTCGATCTCTCTCTATCCTTGCACTGGGCTCGATCTCTCCCTCTCTCTCTCTCTCTCTCCCCCCTCGTACTGGGCTCGATCTCTCTCTCTCTCTCCCCACGCACTGGGCTCGATCTCTCTCTATCCTTGCACTGGGCTCGATCTCTCTCTCTCTCTCTCTCTCCCCCCTCGCACTGGGCTCGATCTCTCTCTCTCCCTTCACACTGGGCTCGATCTCTCTCTCTCTCTCTCCCCTCGCACTGGGCTCGATCTCTCTCTCTGCCCTCGCACTGGCCTCGATCTCTCTCTCTCTCTCTCTGTTCCCTCGCACTGGGCTCGATCTCTCTCTCTCTCCTCGCACTGGGCTCGATCTCTCTCTCTCTCTCTCCCCTCACACTGGGCTCGATCTCTCTCTCTCTCTCCCCTCGCATTGGGCTCAATCTCTCTCTCTCTCTCTCTCCCCTCGCACTGGTGTCGATCTCTCTCTCCCCTCGCCCTGGGCTCGATCTCTCTCTCCCCTTGCACTGGGCTCGATCTCTCTCTCTCTCTCCCCTCGTACTGGGCTCGACCTCTCTCTCTCCCCTCGCACTGGGCCAGACCTCTCTCCCTCTCTCTTTCTCTCTCTCCCCCCTCGCACTGGGCTCGATCTCTCTCTCTGCCCTCGCACTGGGCTCGATCTCTCTCTCTCTCCCCTCACACTGGGCTCGATCTCTCTCTCTCTCCCCTCGCACTGGGCTCAATCTCTCTCTCCCCTCGCCCTGGGCTCGATCTCTCTCTCCCCTTGCACTGGGCTCGATCTCTCTCTCTCTCTCCCCTCGTACTGGGCTCGACCTCTCTCTCTCCCCTCGCACTGGGCCAGACCTCTCTCTCTCTCTCTCTCTCCCCCCTCGCACTGGGCCAGACCTCTCTCTCTCTCTCTCTCTCTCCCCTCGCACTGGGCTCGATCTCTCTCTCTCTCCCCTTGCACTGGGCTCAATCTCTCTCTCTCTCCCCTCGCACTGGGCTCGATCTCTCTCTCCCCTTCCACTGGGCTCGATCTCTCTCTCTCTCTCGCCCCTCGCTCTGGGCTCGATCTCTCTCTCCCCTCGTACTGGGCTCGATCTCTCTCTCTCTCCCATCGCACTGGGCTCGATCTCTCTCTCTCCCTTCACACTGGGCTCGATCTCTCTCTCTCTCTCTCCCCTCGCACTGAGCTCGACCTCTCTCTCTGCCCTCGCACTGGCCTCGATCTCTCTCTCTCTCTCTCTGTTCCCTCGCACTGGGCTCGATCTCTCTCTCCCCTTGCACTGGGCTCGATCTCTCTCTCTCTCTCTCCCCTCGTACTGGGCTCGACATCTCTCTCTCCCCTCGCACTGGGCCAGACCTCTCTCTCTCTCTCTCTCTCCCCTCGCACTGGGCTCGATCTCTCTCTCTCTCTCCCCTCACACTGGGCTCGATCTCTCTCTCCCCTCGCACTGGGCTCGATCTCTCTCTCTCTCTCTCTCTCCCCCTCGCACTGGGCTCGATCTCTCTCTCCCCTCGCACTGGGCCAGACCTCTCTCTCTCTCTCTCTCTCCCCTCGCACTGGGCTCGATATCTCTCTCTCTCTCTCCCCTCACACTGGGCTCGATCTCTCTCTCCCCTCGCACTGGGCTCGATCTCTCTCTCTCTCTCTCTCTCCCCCTCGCACTGGGCTCAATCTCTCTCTCTCCCGTCACACTGGGCTCGATCTCTCTCTTCCCTCGCACTGGGCTCGGTCTCTCTCTCTCTCCTTGCTCTGGGCCAGACCTCTCTCTCTCTCTCTCTCTCCCCTCGCACTGGGCTCGATCTCTCTCTCTCTCCCCTCACACTGGGCTCGATCTCTCTCTCGCTCTCCCCCCTCGCACTGGGCTCGATCTCTCTCTCTGCCCTCGCACTGGGCTCTATCTCTCTCTCTCTCTGTCCCCTCGCATTGGGCTCGATCTCTCTCTCTCCCCTTGCACTGGGCTCGATCTCTCTCTCTCTCTCTCTCCCCTCACACTGAGTTCAATCTCTCTCTCTCTCTCCCCTCGCACTGGGCTCGATCTCTCTCTCCGCTCGCACTGGGCTCGATCTCTCTCTCTCCCCTCGCACTGGGCTCGATCTCTCTCTCTCTCCCCCCTTACACTGGGCTCGATCTCTCTCTCTCTCCCCTCGCACTGGGCTCGATCTCTCTCTCTCCCTTCACACTGGGCTCGATCTCTCTCTCTCTCTCTCCCCTCGCACTGAGCTCGACCTCTCTCTCTGCCCTCGCACTGGCCTCGATCTCTCTCTCTCTCTCTCTGTTCCCTCGCACTGGGCTCGATCTCTCTCTCCCCTTGCACTGGGCTCGATCTCTCTCTCTCTCCCCTCGTACTGGGCTCGACCTCTCTCTCTCCCCTCGCACTGAGCCAGACCTCTCTCTCTCTCTCTCTCTCTCTCTCCCCCCTCGCACTGGGCTCGATATCTCTCTCTCTCCCCTCACACTGGGCTCGATCTCTCTCTCCCCTCGCACTGGGCTCGATCTCTCTCTCTCTCTCTCTCTCCCCCTCGCACTGGGCTCAATCTCTCTCTCTCCCGTCACACTGGGCTCGATCTCTCTCTTCCCTCGCACTGGGCTCGGTCTCTCTCTCTCTCCTTGCACTGGGCCAGACCTCTCTCTCTCTCTCTCTCTCCCCTCACACTGGGCTCGATCTCTCTCTCTCTCTCCCCCCTCGCACTGGGCTCGATCTCTCTCTCTGCCCTCGCACTGGGCTCTATCTCTCTCTCTCTCTGTCCCCTCGCATTGGGCTCGATCTCTCTCTCTCCCCTTGCACTGGGCTCGATCTCTCTCTCTCTCTCTCTCCCCTCACACTGGGTTCAATCTCTCTCTCTCTCCCCCCTCGCACTGGGCTCGATCTCTCTCTCCGCTCGCACTGGGCTCGATCTCTCTCTCTCCCCTCGCACTGGGCTCGATCTCTCTCTCTCTCCCCCCTTACACTGGGCTCGATCTCTCTCTCTCTCCCCTCGCACTGGGCTCGATCTCTCTCTCCCCTTGCACTGGGCTCAATCTCTCTCTCTCTCTCCCCTCGTACTGGGCTCGACCTCTCTCTCTCCCCTCGCACTGGGCCAGACCTCTCTCTCTCTCTCTCTTTCCCCCCTCGCACTGGGCCAGACCTCTCTCTCTCTCTCTCCCCCCTCGCACTGGGCTTGATCTCTCTCTCTCCCCTCGCACTGGGCTCGATCTCTCTCTCTCTCCCCTCGCACTGGGCTCAATCTCTCTCTCCCCTCACACTGGGCTCGACATCTCCCTCTCTCCCACCTCGCACTGGGCTCGATCTCTCTCTCTCTCTCCCCTCGCACTGGGCTTGATCTCTCTCTCTCTCTCCCCTCGCACTGGCCTTGATCTCTCTCTCTCTCTCTCCCCTCACACTGGGCTTGATCTCACTCTCTCCCCTCGCACTGGGTTCGATCTCTCTCTCTCTCCCCTCGCACTGGGCTCAATCTCTCTCTCTCTCTCTCCCCTCGCACTGGGCTCGATCTCTCTCTCCCCTCGCCCTGGGCTCGATCTCTCTCTCCCCTTGCACTGGGCTCGATCTCTCTCTCTCTCCCCCCTCGTACTGGGCTCGACCTCTCTCTCTCCCCTCGCACTGGGCCAGACCTCTCTCTCTCTCTCTCTCTCTCCCCCCTCGCACTGGGCTCGATCTCTCTCTCTCTCTCTCTCCCCTCGCATTGGGTTCGATCTCTCTCTTTCTTTCCTCGCACTGGGTTCGATCTCTCTCTCTCCCCTCGCACTGGGTTCGATCTCTCTCTTTCTTTCCTCGCACTGGGTTCGATCTCTCTCTCTCCCCTCGCACTGGGTTCGATCTCTCTCTCTCCCCTCGCACTTGGCTTGATCTCTCTCTCTGTCCACTCGCACTGGGTTCGATCTCTCTCTCTCCCCTCGCACTGGGTTCGATCTCTCTCTCTCTCTCTCCCCTCGCACTGGGTTCGATCTCTCTCTCTCTCTCTCCCCTCGCACTGGGTTCGATCTCTCTCTTTCTTTCCTCGCACTGGGTTCGATCTCTCTCTCTCCCTTCGCACTGGGTTCGATATCTCTCTCTCTCCACTCGCACTGGGTTCAATCTCTCTCTCTCCCCTCGCACTGGGCTTGATCTCTCTCTCTCTCCACTCGCACTGGGTTCGATCTCTCTCTCTCCCCTCGCACTGGGTTCGATCTCTCTCTCTCTCTCTCTCCCCTCGCACTGGGTTCGATCTCTCTCTCTCTCTCTCTCTCCCCTAGCACTGGGTTCGTTCTCTCTCTCTCCCTTCGCACTGGGTCCGATCTCTCTCTCTCTCTCTCTCTCCCCCCCCTTGCACTGGGCTCGATCTCTCTCTCTCTTCCTCGCACTGGGTTCGATCTCTCTCTCTCTCTCTCTCTCTCTCTCTCTCTCCCCCCTCGCACTGGGTTCGATCTCTCTCTCTCTCCCCTCGCACTGGGTTCGATCTCTCTCTCTCTCTCTCTCCCCTCGCACTGGGTTCGATCTCTCTCTCTCTCCTCTCGCACTTGGTTTGATCTCTCTCTCTCTCTCTCTCTCCCCTTGCACTGGATGCGATCTCTCTCTCTCTCCCCCCCTCGCACTGGGCTCAATCTCTCTCTCTGTCCCCTCGCACTGGGCTCGCTCTCTCTCTGTCCCCTCGCACCGGGCTCGATCTCTCTCTCTCTCTCCCCTTGCACTGGGCTCGATCTCTCTCTCTCTCTCCCCCCTCGCACTGGGCTCGATCTCTCTCTCTCCCCCCCCCTCGCACTGGGCTCGATCTCTCTCTCCTCTCGCACTGGGCTCGATCTCTCTCTGTCTCTGTACTGGGCTCGAACCCCCTGTCTCTCCCTGCACTTGGCTCGATCTCTCTCTCCTCACACTGGGCTCGATCCCTCTCTCTCCCCCCTCGCACTGGGCTCGATCTCTCTCTCTCCCCCCTCGCACTGGGCTCGATCTCTCTCTCCTCTCGCACTGGGCTCGATCTCTCTCTGTCTCTGTACTGGGCTCGAACCCCCTGTCTCTCCCTGCACTTGGCTCGATCTCTCTCTCTCTCCTCACACTGGGCTCGACCTCTCTCTCTCTCCCCCCTCGCACTGGGCTCGATCTCTTTCTCCCCTCGCACTGGGCTCGTTCTCTCTCTGCCTCTGTACTGGGCTCGAACCCCCTGTCTCTCTCTGCACTTGGCTCTATCTCCCTCCCCCCGCACTGTCAGCTCCCCATGCAGACCGCTATCCCGGCTAACCTGCTGTCTCACCACTGTGGGCCCCCAGACATTGCCTCCAGCTCCCACCCAAAGATCAATAAAGAAAAATTTAGAAACTAAATAAAACAAGAATTTGCAAGAAAAAAGGAGAGAAAAGCAGTGAGAATGGACCACCTCTGGCTCAGGAATCCTCTTCCACCACCATCTTGAAAAGATGGCAACAGCCTTTGAGTGGCATTGTACCAGACCAATCATCCTGAGGCCCAGGTAATGGTCAGGGGTTGAGTTCAAATCCTGTTAATGGCAGGTCGTGAATGTCAATGAAACTCTGGAATGAAGAGTCTGACATGACAATATATTTTTTGAGGGAAAATCCAGTCTGGGTCACTTATGTCCTTTCAGGTAGAGAATCTGCCTTCCTTCCTTGGTCTGGCCTACACATGACTCCAGACCCACAGCAACGCAGTTGGCTCTTAACTGCCCTCTTGTGGAGGCATTGGCACAATCGTTGGACTGTTAATCCAGAGATCCATGTAACGTTCTGGGGACCCAGGTTCGAATCCAGCCGGGGCAGATAGTGGAACCTGAACTCAATAAAGAAATCTAAAATTATAAGATGACCACGAATCCATCACTGATTGTCAGAAATTACTAATGTGGCTCGCTAATGTCCTTTAGGGAAGAAAACGTATCAAGTCTGGCCTGACACGTGACTCCAGACCCACAGCGATGTGATTGACTCTTAGCTGCCCCCTGGGCAATTAGAGATGGGCAAGAAATGCTGGCTTTGATGGTGACTCCTTCATCTTGTGAGACAATCAAATTGAATATGAAAGATTAATCAAACAAAGCCATGATGCCCACATCCAATGAATGAATAAAGCAATTATTTATGAAACATGATTCCAGAGGAAATTGTGAAGATTGATTTTTTTTCTTGTCCTTCAACGTGTGATGGATAGACTTCGGGAGAAAGAGCTGATCACAGCATGTGGGATTAAAAGTAAAATCATTTTGAGCGTTTGTGATCGAGAACAGGGATTTTTTGGGATGTGTCTCATCAGACATGAAAGAGCAGACGGCAATCTTTCACTGAAGACTCTACGGCTTTCAGTACTTCTGACCTGGACTTAAGCTGGGGGAGTCAGCAGAGTAGATTTGACCGGTCGGTAGACCGATAATCCCATCGTCAGCCATTAATGGTCTCCATTAGCGGCTATTGTTTCTCCAGTCTGACCGTTACCCAATGTCTGCCCAACTGTTGTTCTGTCTCTCTGGCCACCATCTCTACCTATTGTCCAGTCTTTCCCCCTCTCTCCACCCAAAAGACTATTGAGTCTGCTTCACCATTCAACCCTAGATTGGATTATTAGAATCCTTACAGTATGGAAACAGGCCCTTTGGCCCAACAAGCCCACACTGACCCTCCAAAGAGTAACCCACCCAGCCCCATTCCCCTACCCCATATTTACTCCCTGGCTAATGCACATCACACTATGGGCAATTTAGCACAACCAATTTACCTCGTACGTTTCTTAAACACATTCTCACACTTTCTCCCCCTAACTCTTGACCCTGTGATACTCAGAACCTATCTATCTCAGTCTTAAAAATACATCCCTTCTTTAGCAAAAGAAAAAAAAAACAACCCCTTTCCTACCTACAATCAGTTCAGAAGAGTGGTCACTGGACTTAAGATGTTATCTCTGTTTTCTACCCACCGATAAAAAAGTTGAAAGGGTTGTGGGCCAAATCTGGCAAATAGAGTTACATTAATTTAGGATGTCTGGTTGGCATGGACAAGTTGGACTGTGTTCACAGATTCCACCAAATAACATTAATCATAACAACTTGGGAGTACAGACACTGAGGATGGCAACGCCAGAGACCCGGGTTCAATTCCCGCCTCAGGTGACTGTCTGTGGGGAGTTTGCACATTCTCCCCTGTGTCTGCGTGGATTTCCTCCAGGTGCTCTGGTTTCCTCCCACAGTCCAGAAAATGTGCAGGTTAGGTGAATTGGCCACGCTAAATTGCCCGTAGAGTTAGGTGAAGGAGTAAATGTAGGGGGATGGGTTGCGCTTCGGAGGGTCGGTGTGGACTTGTTGGGCCGAAGGGCCTGTTTCCACATTGTAAGTAATCTAATCTAAATAGCATTGTATCAAAGCATTGCTTCATGCAGTAATCAGGACTGGTCCACAAGAATACCAAAATCTCAAGGGGGAGCAACAATTTAGACAGCACGAGATAAGGGAGCTGATTGGCTAGCAAGTAAAGCCATCTTGCCGTGTTAAACTGGAGAGGGATCACTCACGTACAATAAATTTCCAAATCTGAGAGACATTTGCTCACTTTGACACCAGTGGTTTAGGAACAGCAGTAGGCCATGCAGCCCCGCGAGCCTGTTCTGTCATTCAATGAGGTCATGGCTTATCTGCAGCCGAACCCCCTTGGGCAATATCCCTTAGTACCTTCACTTAACAAAACCTCAGATTTAAACTTAACAACTGCATCCACTGCCCTTTATGGATGAGAGTTCCAAACCTTTGTGCATTGAGTGCTTCCTAACATCTCTCCTGAACAGTCTGACCCTAATTCTCAGACTATGCCCCTAGTTCTAGAAGCCCCAACTAAGGGAAATAGTCTTTTTTTTTAATCCACCATGTCTTTTTCTATTAATACCTTGAAAACATCAATCAGGACACCCTTTAACCTTCTAAATTCTAGAGAAAACAGGCCTCATTCGAATAATCTCTCCTCATAACCTACCCCCTGATGTCCAGGTATCATTCTTGTGAACCTACACTGTACTCCCTCCAGGACCAGTCTATCCTCACCAAAGTGCGATACCTCGATTTGCTCACTGTATTCTAAGAGGGGACTAACCAGGGTATTGTAGTACTGCAGCATAACCTCTGCATCCTTGTACTCCAGTGCTCTAGCTAAGAATATAAGAGCTAGGAGCAGAAGTAGGCCATCTGTCCTGCTCCGTCATTCAATACGATCATGGCTGACCTTTTCAGCTCCACTCACCACACACATAGAAAGGCCAGCATTCCATTAGCTTTCTTGATTACTTCCTGAACCTGTTGATTGGTACTTAAGAGATCCATGACTCTTGAACCCAAAATCAACTGTATTTAATTCATACTGTCCAGAAAGTACTCTGATCTATCCTCTTCCTGTCTAAAATGGTTAACCTCATACTTGCTTAATCCTTATGAGTGGAAACAGGCCCTTCAGCCCAACAAGTCCACACCGACCCTCCAAAGAGTATCCCAGCCAAACCCATTCCCCTACCTGATTATCCTATATCTCTCCCTAATACATCTAACCTATACATCTCTGAACACTATAGGTAATGTAGTTCACCTAACCTGCACATAATTTCAGTTACATCACACTGTAAACGTTAGCTATAATTTCTGTGTCTTATGATTTTACACTCCACAACCACCTGATGATGAGGCAGCACCTCGAAAGCTAGTGCTTCCAAGTAAATCTGTTGGACTCTAACCTGGTGTTGTGTGATTTTTAACCTTATCTTTGGACTGTGGGAGGAAGCCAGAGTACCCAGAGCAACCCACGCAGATACAGGGACAATGTGCAAACTCCACACAGACGGTCACATCAGACTCGAATTGAACCCGGGTCCCTGGCACTATGACGCTGCAGTGCTAAAAACTGAGCCACCGTGCTGCCCCCAATTGAGCTCCATCTGCCACAGTTCTGCCCATCCACTATCAATACATCTTTGTAATTGTATGCTGTCATCTATACTGTCTACAATACTGCCTAATTGAATGTTAACAGACCTGCAACAAGCACTTGATTTATCATTGTCACATGTCCCTCGGTACGGTGAAATGTTTTGTTTTGCATGCAGTACAGGCAGATCATACCATGCAAAGTGCAATAGGGTAGTAGAACCGTGTGAGGTACACAATATTACAGCTGCAGGGAAGGTGCACAAGAGAGAGATCGACATTGAATTTAAAATTTGTAGAGCTCCTTTAAGAGCAGGGATGAAGCTGTTCTTTAGTCTGTCCATCTGTGAATACAAACTTTTATATCTTCTGCCCCATGGAAGTTGGTGAAAGAGATTATAACTGGGGTGGGAAGGGTCTTTGATGAGGTTGGCTGCCTTTCTGAGGCACTGGGCAGTGTACACGAGGTCAATGGGTGGAAGGTTGGTTTGTGTGATGGACTGCGTTGTGTTCACAACTCCCTGTACTTTCTTGTGATCCTAGGAGGAGCGGTTGCTGTTCCGTGCTCTGCTGCATCTAGGTAAGACAGCAGAACAGATTAATCTAGAAAATATCCATACATTTGTGCTGGTCCTGGAACAGGAGAAGGTGAGGCCTGCAGATGCTGGAGATCAGAGTCGAGAGTGTGGTGCTGGAAAAGTATAGCAGGTCAGGCAACATCCAAGGAGCAGGAGAATCGACGTTTCAGGCATAGGTCTGATGAAGGGTTTCTGCCCGAAATGTCAATTCTCCTGCTCCTCGGATGCTGCCTGACCTGCTGTGCTTTTCCAGCACCACACGCTCGACTCTGGTCTTGGAATACCCTGGTTAATGAGATGCTAGAACACATCTCTCGAGCAGGTGGGGCATGAACCTGGACTTCCTGGCTCAGAGGTCAGGGCATCAGCACAAAGAGCGCATGCTTCGATCACCAGAGTTCGCCCTCAAAATTGCGGTGTACTCGGGTATCCTCGAGTGGCACTGAAGGCTTGATAGCTCCAGTGAGAGGACAACTAGCCCTGGCAACAGATATCAAGGCTTCCTCAGAGAGTGCGGTCCTTCCCAGCCCCATATCAGAAGGGGTGAGAGCGTGCTGCGACCCAGGTAGCTGCTGCTGGGCGGCTGCGCACTTGTTGTATTCCCAAAGATGGACATCGCAAGAATGCCTTTCTCAACCAGTTTCTGTTACATCCCGCACCAAGATTTAGAGACAAAATAAAATATTGCCAGCGAAATTATAAATGAACGACTGAGCTGTTCTGTGGTAAAGTGTGTGTCTGTTTTATTAATTGCGTCTGCTCAAGTGAAACATTCCACTGATATTAATCTAGCTGGGGATTCAGAGGGAAAATAGCCTCATTTGTAATTAATCGCCTGCTATTAATATGCTGAAAAAATTGTGAGGAAACTGTGCTGAGCTCTACCTTCTGCAGTGCAGTGTGTTAGGGTCTCTCATGGTTATGCCACAATGATGGCATTGATTTCTTTACCACTGATCCTTTTTTTTTAATAAGAATATGTTATACGACATCAGCACTCAAGAATCAAAGTTAAATTACCCTTTAGCTCCCAAGTCACGTACAGTCAGAGGCAAAGGATAACTCTGTTACCCAGTCTCATCAAATTTGTAGCAACACAGGGTTAGATACAGAGTAAATCTCCCTCTATACAGTCCCCCCATCAAACACTCCCAGGACAGGGACAGCACGGCTTTAGATACGGAGTAAAGCTCTCTCTATACTGTCCCTATCAAACACTCCCAAGCCAGGAATAGCACAGTGTTAGATACAGAGTAAAGCTCCCTCTACACTGTCCCCATCAAACACACCCAAGGACAGGGACAGCACGGGGTTAGATACAGTGTAAAGCTCCCTCTACAATATCCCCATCAAACACTCCCAAAACAGGGACAGCATGGGGTTTATTACAGAGTAAACCCTTTCTCACTGTCTGATTATACAGCCTGGTTTGTAGCTGAACATGAACGCATTGTTGAACCCAGCTCAATGATTATTGTCAACCTTGGGTCTCATTGCCCTCAAAGAAAAGCCTTGTTTTATTTTCCTGCAAGTGTGGGCAGTCTGTGGGTGAGGAACTGCAGCCGAGTTTACATCTCACATTGACTCCCTTACTGATGGCAGGCGAATATTCTGAGACCTTCAATTAGCTTGTACTCCACACATGCTGCCAGATCTGCTGAGTTTTTCCAGCATTTTCTGGTTTGGTTGCAGAGTTTCAGCAACTGCAGTATTCCACTGTTGCCTGGATGCTGCTGTGAGTCATGAGGAATACAGCTGGTGGGCAGCTGACAGTTTGTCATCCTTTACATGCACCCACAGGAATGATTGACAAGAAAGCTATCCCTCAGGTAGCACATATCTCTCTGAAGGCAATTTTTGAAAACCAATCAATATCCTGCAGGTCATAGATTCCTCCAGCACTGAGACAGGCCCTTTGGCCCAGACTAGTCCATGCCATCCAAAATGTCCATCCACACTGACCCCCTTTCCCGGCACTTGGCCCATATCCTTCTAAACCTTTCCTATCCATGTATTTGTCCAAATGCCTTTTAAATGTTGTTAATGTACCCAGGTCAACGGGCAGCCCATTCTATATGTGTACCACCCTCGATGTAAAATAGTTACCCCTCAGGTTCCCTTTTATTCTTTCCCCTCTAATCTTAAACTGATGCCCTCTCGTCCTCGATTCCCCAACCCTGGGGAAACAGACTGAGTACAATCACCCTATCCATGCCTCTCATGATCTTATGAACTTCAAAGGATCCTCCCTCAGTCTCCTATAGTCTAAAGAAAAAAGGCCTAGCTTGTCCAACCTCTCCCTATAGCTCAGATCCCTGAGTCCTGGCAACATTGTTGTAAATTTCTTCTGCACTTGTTCCAGTTTAATACCATCCTTCTTATAGCAAGGTGACCAAAACTGAACACAATACTCCCAAGTGCGGTCTGACCAACATCCTGTACTCCTGCAACACAACTTCCCAACATCTATACTCAGTGCCCGAACTGAGGAAGGTCAGTGTGCAAAAAACCTTCCTCACTGCCCTGTTTACCTTGAATAGGTTTGGCTGGGCTATGAAGCTGTAATGTTGGGTTGAAGAACTTCAGCTGCCATCTGAGGCCTATTGCTCAGGTCCTGACTGCTGTGTGTGGTGGGACCCTTCTGTCAACTGCAGCCAAATGGTCTTTAAGGCTTGAAAACCTAAGCTGATTGGTTACAATGGAGCTGGGAACTAAAAAAATGATCCAATATCTATGTGCTTCCTTTAGAGCATCTCCATGGGAGATGGGACAGCGGCTCAGTGGTTAGCAGTGCTGCCTCGCAGCTGCAGGGAACCATGTTTGATTCCAGTCTCAGGTAACTGTCTGTGCGGAGTTTGCATAATCTCCATGTGTCTGTGTGAGTTTCCTCCGAGTGCCCCAGTTTCCTCCCACAGTCCAAAGATGTGCAGGTTAGATGGATTGACTGCGCAAAATTGCTTGTAGTGTGCAGGCTGGGTGGGTTAACTATGATAAATACAGGAATAAGGTGGAGCAGTGGGTTGATCTTTGGAGGTTCAGTACAGATTGGATGGGCCAAATGGTCTCTACCTGCACTGTAAGGATTCTATCACTTGTGGGAATTGTACTGAGGATGGAAACTGCTATAAATGTCAAAAGAAGGACATGTATTTTCAGTGCTTTGAAGAACTTCACAGGTAGCTGTGCATTTTAGAATTGCCTGGCTATAATGTAAGATAGATGACAGCCAATTTATGCTGTGATGTTGGGTCTCACAGTTGTACGTGCTATTCGTTCATCATAATCTCACATCCCAGACCCCATCTTCACTGTGACCTCCTGAAGCATCTTGTTACAATGCAAGGAAGCTAATGTTTGTACTGAATAGCCCATCTATTGAAGTGACTATAATATCTGTGCGTAGCAAGAGCTGTAATACTCATCTATTGAACATGCCAGTATGGTATTACCCATGTTCAGTTTGAATCCCTTCGAGTGCAGAATCAGGCCATTCAGCCCATGCCAACTCTCGAAAGGGCATTCTACCCAGATCCAACTAATCCCTGTAGTCCTGCATTTCCCATGGCTAATGTATCTACCCTCTGCATCCCCAGACATTGAGGGCAATTTAGCTCAGCCAATCCACCTTTACCTGCACATCTTTGGATTGTGCGAGGAAACTGGAGCAAACCCAAACAGACACAGGGAGGATGTGCAAACTGCACACAGACAGTCACCCGAGGCTGGGATCGAACCTGGGACCCTGGTGCTGTGAGGCAGCAATGCTAACCATTGAGCCACCATGCTGTCCCAAAGGCTCTTATGTTGCAAGGGCAAACATAAAAATTGTCTCATCGGGTGCAAAAACATCCCACTGAAGGTAAAGGCCATCGACAAAATTACATATCATGGCTAACAGATCACTCACAAACATTGCCGTGATAAAGACTCATTTGCCATGTTGATTGGGTGAGACATCAAGGATAAAAACCTTGCTGTTCCACAAAAATGATGCAGATTTTGTTTTATCTGTCACAATATGTAGGTGTCTATTGCTGGGACCCAACATTTGCTGTCTGTCGGCCAGATTCGCATCGACAGGTTTGGACAGGTTCGGGGAGTGGGCAAGGAAGTGGTCAGACGGAGTACAACGTGGGAAAATGTGAGGTCATGCACTTTGGTGGGAAGAATAGAGGCATGAACTACTTTCTAAATTCAGAAGTCTGTAGTGCAAACAGGCTTAGGAGTTTAGATTAGATTACTTAGAGTGTGGAAACAGGCCCTTCAGCCCAACAAGTCCACACCAACCCACCAAAGCGCAACCCACCCATACCCCTACATTTACCCCTTACCTAACACTACAGGCAATTTAGCATGGCCAATTCACCTGACCCGCACATCTTTGGACTGTGGGAGGAAACCGGGGCACACGGAGGAAACTCACAGAGACACATGGAGAATGTGCAAACTCCACACAGTCAATCACCTGAGGCGGGAATTGAACCCGGATCTCTGGCACTGTGCCACTGTGCCACCCACACTTATAACCCAGGATTCTCTCATGGTAAACTTGAGTCAGTAGTTAGGAAGGCAAATGCAGTGATGGCATTGATTTTGAGAGGATTTGAATATAAAAGCAAGGATGTACCTCTGAGGCTCAATAAGGCTCTGGTCAGACTACAAGCGGAAGATTGCACGCACTTTTGGATGATGCGTTGTATCACTTTCCACCCTGTCCTCGTGTTCACCTGGACTATCTGGACATCTCCCTCCCCATCCTGGACCTTTTCACCTTCATTTCTGATGACTGACTCAATACGGACATCTACCTCAAACCCACTGACTCTCACAGCTACCTGGGCTACACCTCCTCCCAACCCCCCTCCTGTATAATCACTATACCTTCATCCCAATTCCTCTGCCTCTGCTGCATCTGCTCCCAGAGGAGCAACTCCCCTCCAGACCATCCCAGATGGCCTCCTACCTGAAGGACCACAATTTCCCCTCCCAAATGGTCGACGATGCCCTCCAGCACATCTCCTCCACTTCCCGCACCTCCGCCCTTGAACCCTACCCCTCCAACCGCAACATAGACAGTACGCACCTGGTCCTCACTTTCCTCTCCACCAATCTCCAGATAAATTGTATCACCCTCTGCCCTTTCTGCCAGTCAGACCCCACCACCAGAGATATATTCCCCAACACCATCTCAATCACCATTTCGCAGAGATGATTCCCTCCTCGACACCTTTGTTAGGTCTACATTGCCCACCAACCCACCGTCCACTCCCACCTTCTCTTGCTACTGCAAGAGGTGCAAAGCCTGCACTCACACTCCTCCCACACCTCCATCCAAGGCCCCAAAGGATCCTTCCATATCCGGCAAAGATTTTCCTGCACACCCAAACACCGAACCTACTGTGTGCATTGCTCTTGATGTGGTCTCCTCTACAATGGGGAGACCAGATACCAACTTGTGGAATGGTTCAGAGAATATCTCTGGGACGCTCGCACCTAAAAGCCCCACTGCCCTGTGGCCGAACACTTCAACTCCCCCTCCCACTCCGTCAAGGACATGTAAGTCCTGGGCCTCCTCCACTGCCAGATCCTAGCTCCCCGACGCCTGCAGGAAAAACGCCTCATCTTCCGTCTTGGGATCCTCCAACCCCACAAAGTCAATGTGGATTTCACCAGTTTCCTCATCTTCCCTCCTCCCACCTTATCCCAGATGCAACCCTCCAACTCAGCACCGCCCTCTTGAACTGTCCATCTTCCTTCCCACCGATCCACTCCACCCTCTGCTCCAAGCGATCACCATCACCCACCCCCCAACCTTCATCTACCTATCTCTTCCCAAGCCATCTTCCCACCAGCCCCCCCCCCCCACTCCCATTTATCTCTCAGCTCTACTGGGCAACACCTCCACCTCCCCCTACCCCCTCACCCCACCAATTCCCCCCACATTCCTTATGCCCGAAATATCGACTCTCCTGCTCCTTGGCTTCTAGAGCACCACACTGATGGACTTTGATCCCCAGCATCTGCAGTGCTCACTTTCTTCCACACTCGATGGAGTTTAGAAGGTTGAGGGGGGAATCGAAATGAACCTTACAGCATACCGAATGGCCTGGACAGAGTGAACGTTGGCAAGATATTCCAATTGGTAGGAGAGACTAGGACCCGAGGGCGCAGCCGAGAAGTAAAGGGACAGCCTTTCAGAATGGAGGTAAGGAGAAATCTCTTCAACCAGAGGGTGGGGAATCTATGGAATTCACTACCACAGAAGGCTGTGGAGATCTGCTCATTGAGTGTATTTAAGATGGAGATAGGTAGGTTCTTGATTGTCAAGGGGATCAAGGGTTACAGGGAGAAAGCGGGAGAATGGGGATGAAAAACTTGTCAACCATGATTGAATAGTGGAGCATGCTCAGTGGGGTGAATGGCCTAATTTCTGCTCCTATGTCTTATGGTTTAACCCCATCACTGTGGCTAAATTCCAGATTTTTAAAAATTCATTTGTGGGATGTAGGTGTCACTGGCTGGGCTGGCATTTATTACCCGTCCCTAGTTGCCCCCTTGAGAAGGTGGTGGTGAGCTGCCTTCTTGACCTGCTGCAGTCCACCTGCTGTGGGTTGGCCCACAATGCCATGAGAGAGGAAGTTCCACAATTTGGATCCAGTGACCCTGAAGAAATGACGATATATTTCCAAGTCAGGATGGTGAGTGGCTTGGAGGGGAACTTGCAGGGGGTGGTGTTCCCCATGCCCGTGTCCTTCTAGATGGAAGCGGTTGTGGGTTGGGAAGGTGTTGTCTAATGACCTTTGGTGAATTTGTGCAGTGCACCTTGTAGATAGTACACACCACTGCTACTGAGCGTCAGTGGGAGAGGGAGTGGATGCTTGTGGATCTGGTGCTAATTAAGTAGAGGCTGCTTTGTCCTGGATGGTGTTGAGCTTCTTGAGTGTTGTTGGAGCTGCACCCATCCAGGCACATGGAGGGTATTTCATCACACTCCGACTTGTGCCTTGTCGATGGTGGGCAAGCTTTAGGGAGTCAGGCGGTGAGTTACTCACTGCAGTTTTCCTAGTCTCCGAGCTGCTGTTGTAGCCGCTGCGTTTATGTAATAAATCCAGTTGAGTTTCAGGTCAATGATAACGCCCAGGATGTTGACAGTGGGGGATTCAGTGATGGTAATGTCAAGGGGCAGTGATTAAGTTTTAATTAAATTAAAACTCCCCCGTGGTAGAATTTGAACACACAGACCCAGAACATTAGCCTAACTCTTCATCAGTCATCCTGGGTTCCAAGCATTAACTCTGTTTGTCTCTCTTCACAGATACTGCCAGACCTGCTGAGCTTTCCTTACAGTGTCTGCACTTGTTTCAGATTTCCTGCATCAGAGACATTAAAACTCCAAGTCAGGTTTGGCGAGGGGTCAAGTTGCCAGGAAAGGGAAAGCTGTGTCCAGCTTTCCAGGAGTACTGTGTCCAGTTTTGGTCCCCACACCTCAGGAAGAGCATACTGGCGCTGGAACGTGTCCAGCTGAGATTCACACGGATGATCCCTGGAATGGTAGGTCTAACATATGAGGAACGGCTGAGGATCCTGGGATTGTATTCATTGGAGTTTAGAAGATTAAGGGGAGACTTAATAGAGATGTACAAGATAATACATGGCTTGGAAAGGGTGGACGCTAGGAAATTGTTTCCATTAGGCGAGGAGACTAGGACCCGTGGACACAGCCTTAGAATTAGAGGGGCTCGATTCAGAACAGAAATGCGGAGACATTTCTTCAGCCAGAGGGTGGTGGGCCTGTGGAATTCATTGCCACAGAGTGCAGTGGAGGCCGGGACGCTAAATGTCTTCAAAGCAGAGATTGATAGATTCTTGTTGTCTCGAGGAATTAAGGGCTACGGGGAGAACGCTGGTAAGTGGAGTTGAAATGCCCATCTGCCATGATTGAATGGCGGAGTGGACTCGATGGGCCGAATGGCCTTACTTCCACTCCTATGTCTTATGGTCTTATGGTCTTAAGCAGCAGATTTGACTAGATTCCAGTCACTAATCCGTTAATTCCTCAATATTCCACAATATTCAGAAATAATAAATGAGCTTGGAAATTTGCCTGGCATTTTGTGTCCAACTGCAACTTATCAAGGAACCTGGTCTGATCAGAATTCACCAGAGAATTAAGTTCAGAGTTTACATACCCTTTGAAATCTGTATCAATGACAGAACATCCTCAGCAGATATCACTCACAAGGTATCACAGCAGACTGACTGCAGGACATTCCTTCCACTGACAGATCTGTCAATCTAATTCGCTCTTACAAGTGTAATTGATGCTGCCCGGCAGAAGTTTCAGAGTGTCTTCATTCAGAGTGTGTAACATAGCACAACGGTCTGAATGATAGAGCACTGCTGCTAACAAAGGAAAGAGCTGCATTTATACAGCACCTCTTGTCATCACTGGATATTCCAAAGTGTTTTCCCACCTGGTACATTTTGCGTGAAGTGGAGCCGGCGTACTGTTTGCAGATTTGAGTGCGGTCAGCTTCCACAGAGCAGTAACCCCCGATCTGAATGGAGGTGAGGTTTGCTGGAGGCTGATCCTCACTGTGGGCTCCATTGCATCTGTCTGAGCGGTCAGGCAGGACCCCAGTTTCACATCCCACATGAGAAACAGCCCCTTGGCCTGCATAGCATTTGCCCAGGGTGCATCCATGGTAAACAGAGTTCTTCCCTTATCTACGGTGTGATGGACCAGACCAAACCCCCTCAAAATAAGTCAAGAAGATCGCTCGAACCCAACGTTATCTTATTTTTAAAAATCACAGGACACCAGGTGATAATCCAACAGGTTTATTTGGAAGTACAAGCTTTCAGAATGCTGCTCCTTCATCAGGTAGCTACTTCCTTGTATTTCCTGTTGGACTGTAACCTGGTGTTGTGTTATTTGTAACTTTGTCCACCCCAGTTCAACACCGGCACCTCCACATCATGTTTTGAAACACAAATGCAAGGCGTTCGGTTCCAGATTGGTCAAGCCTAAAAGCAAAACGCACTTTATTTTTAGTGAGTTTTGAGAAGATTTGTAGCTCAGGTTGAGGTTCTGGATGTAGGTTTGCTCGCTGAGCTGGAAGGTTCATTTTCAGATGTTTCGTCACCATACTAGGTAACATTTTCAGTGAGCCTCCGGACGAAGCACTGCTGATGATTCTGCTTTCTATTTATATGTTTGGGTTTCTTTGGGTTGGTGATGTCATTTCCTGTGGTGATGTCATTTCCTGTTCTTTTTCTCCAGGGGGCGGTAAATCGGGTCCAAGTCAGTGTGCTTGTTGATAGACTGCCACACTTCTAGGAATTCTCGTGCATGTCTCAGTTTGGCTTGTCCTCAGACTAATCAATTATTTAGTTACTGAATGGCAACTGTTCCAGTATCGTAACATGCCTCTGTCACAAAGGCATTGCCTGATTGTGTCTTGCTTGTCACTGGTTTCTTGGTTACATGGATATTTTTCCTAGTGGTAGAGTTAGTGAGTAAACTTATTCATATCCAGTGTTTTCACTGTGTCTTGCACAAAGAGTATAGTAAGATCCCATAAATGCACCCTTGGCAAAGGCAAATTCAGTAAAATAGCAAATAAGAACCAAAAGAACTGTGGATGCTGTGAATCAGAAATAAAAACAGAAACTGCTGGCCAAGCTCAGCAGGTCTAGCTGAGAACACAAATTCAAAGATTTATATAAATACTCAGTAAAAATGTAAAGCCATTAATCCCAAAGCATTCCCTTATAAAATGGAGAAAAGACAAAAGAATTTTTATATTATATTCCTAACAGACCCCTGTTTTAGGAATGGAAAAACCACTCAGACAGTGGAGAGAAATCAAAGTTAATGTTTAGGGTCAAGCGACCCTTCCTCTGTGGATGCTGCCAGACCTGCGGCTCCTTGCCAGCAGTTTCTGCTATTGCTTCAGTAAAATGGGTTGTCTCACATGCACTTCTAGCAGTAGGAAGAGAACCCCAGCTTTTAGCTGTAACAGAGTGAGGAATAAGGGCTTCCCCATCCAGCTTCAAGACCCCAGCAACTGCAGAAAACTGAAGCTGAAAATCCTGGTTCTGTGGGATCTTGACTCCACCCATTCAGGTTGCTTCTATTGTTCCAACCTTTTGAAAAAAAATACCGCAGCTAGCTGGACTCAGATCAGACAGCTCGCCTTCCACCTTTACAACACTAATTTTCAAACACAACATGACAAAACAAATGCTTCTCAAGGGCACATCTCATAACAAAAGAGAGAGAGAAAGAGAGAGACAACTGGCTATGTATCACTTGAGCATAACCATCCCATAAGTAAAGGGAAGGTGGTGGGTCCGTGGACTACCACAGTTGCAATGGGGATTGGACTCCCGTTGTGATGTATTGTGAGTTCAGATATATGATAACTTCAGGAGAATGTATCCATTGCTCCAGTCCATAAGTTGAAGTCCCCAGTGGCTTAAAACTGAGGTGTGAGAGACACAGACACTCTGTGAATACTGTCTGAGTGGTTTTTCCATTACTACACCAGGGCTCTGTTTTGAATACAATACAAAAGTTATTTTGTCTTTTTTCAATTTTATAAAGGAGTGTTTTGGGATTAATGGCTTTCTGATTTTACTTGCGTGTTTAAATAAACCTTTGAATTTGTGTTAAAAGTCAAAGGCTCGGCTTATTCTATTTTATCATCATTTTGTTTGTTAATAAACTGTTTTATTGTTAAAATGAAATCTGCAGCATCGCGTGCTTATGTTTCAGCAAGAGACCACTCCATTAAAACCAAAACAAACCAAAATCTGATCTATCATCAGCTTTCTGTCTGGGATATATCTTGTCTGGTAATTATTCCAGCTGGGATCACCATCCCATCTTTATGCTGCAACACTCTCTCAGCAACAAGTCAAGTGTGTTAAGTGAACCCCTGATTTCCAAACGCTGCTACGATTGTTGAATTTCTGGAGTGTGGTCTGACCCTACAACCCACTCACACGCAGCACCTGGAGGAAACCCACGCAGACATGGGGAGAATGTGCAAACTCTACACAGACAGTTGCCTGAGGCTGGAATGGAACATGGGTTCTTGGCGCTGTGAGGCAGCACTGCTAATGACTGAGCCGTCGTGCTGCCCCATTAAGATTTGGGAATTTGGATGAGTGTTTACAATAGTTGCAAGAATGTTAATGATCACTGCAGTGGTTGTGTCCCTGTCTCTGAACTGGGTTCTAATGGTATGCGATAGCATCTTTAAGAAGGTTGATTGTAAAACTCTGCAATGACCAGATCAGCCTTCTTAAGCATTGCTGGTTGTGAAATAGTTCTTCATGAGGAGGGAGGGGGACCCACCTGCTCTTGTCCAATGGGTTGTCGAGGGATTGGTTAAATGTCCCCAGGAGTGTAGTTAGTGCCTCAGTATAACATAACACTCGGCAGTGGGCAATTCTTACCTTTACAGCAAAACCATTAGTGACAAACACGAACTGATTCAGGCACCAAAGTGGTACTATTGAGCCACAGATGATTCCCATCAAAGCAACTCCCAATTGCTGTGGTTCTAGCTTCGCAAACCTTTCTCCACAACTCTAATATCAATTACAAATCTCCCTGTGCTTTATTCCCACGGATTGGCAAGTGAAAGCATAGCAAGCTGCACCCATTACTCCTCAATTCAATGTCTCCTCTGTCTGAGGACAGGCATCAATAATATCTTGCCTTCCTGGTGCAATGATTGTGTTAAACTAACTACTCACACTTGTTTCCTTTCCCAGTGTTGGTGATAATCTCATCATCGAGAATATTAGGGGATGCCAAATCACTGTTGAAGCTACAGCAGAGTGTTTCTCCAATTTAGAGTTTCTTGTCTGTTATTTGATGCATGTATACACAGTAACACTGCACAATCGTGCTTCCCAAGACATGACTCCCCGTCAGCTCCTTGTTCTTACTGTTTTTTATGTGTGAGCTGTGCACTTTCATCTACATTCTTGGTTAAATGTCTTTCAGTTTGTAAATGATTGCTGCAATTAATTTTACCTTATATGCCCTCATCAGCACAAAGAACCCTTCCATATAGATTTTATATTGAGTTTGTTCGACATCAGGTCAGCACAGAGATTCTGCCTGAACAGCACTTGGATTTGGAAACACAGACAATAACAGTGACTGCATTCCGACTGGCGATATAATGTGCAGTTCGAGTACATTGCATCACAACAGGCATCAAGACCAGTATGACAGGGGCCAAGACCAGTTTAATAGGCACCAAGACCAGCTTGAGAGGCACTGAGGCTATTATGACTGACACAAAGACCAGCACAACAGGTTCCAAGACAAGTATGACAGGTACCAAGACCAGTATGACAGGTACCAAGACAAGTATGACAGGTACCAAGACCAGTATGACAGACACCAAGACCAGTATGACAGGCACCAAGACCAGTATGAGTGACACGAAGACCAGTATAACAGGTACCAAGACCGGTTTTACAGGCACCATGACTAGTATGACTGACAGTAAGACCAGTACGACTGAAATCAAGACCAATATGACAGGTGTTGAGATCAGTTTTAACAACTGGCCCCAAATCCTATAATAGGTTGGTCTTTTACTGATCTAGTACAATTGGTTTTTTCACTCGGGACTGCTTATTCTTTGTTCTATTTTCAGTAAGCTGCACGTTTCCATAGGCCGAGTGTGGGCTCAGCTTCCTCCATGATGCTCGGCTCCCCATGGCCACAACTCACTGGCCAAATATGTTGCTGAATGTTCAACTCAGTTTAAGTCCATTCTCCAGTGAGGCTGGACAGCCCATGGCAGTCCTCTTCCAAACAGCATCGCAGATTTCACAGTTCATTAGAAGAGCATTACTGACCTCACTCCAACCTACCTGTATTCTTACGGCATTGATTAGGAGACTATTATAAAGCTGCCCATACCCTGGGAGTACTTGATTACAATATTGTTGAGACATCTTTACTCTGTATCTAACTCTGTGCTATGCCTGTCATGGGAGTGTTTGATGGAGACAGTGTAGAGTGAGCTTTACTCTGTGTCTAACTTTGTGCTGTCCCTCTTTGGGGAGTGTTTGATGGGGACAGTGTAGAGTGAGCTTTACTCTGTGTCTAACTTTGTGCTGTCCCTCTTTGGGGAGTGTTTGATGGGGACAGTGTAGAGTGAGCTTTACTCTGTGTCTAACTTTGTGTTGTCCCTGTTTGGGGAGTGTCTGATGGAGACAGTGCTAATCCTAATCCTGAATACTCAGAATGGAGCTACATTCCAGTAGCCATCCTTCCTGCAGCTGTCTTTCCCCACAGCTCCCTCATGGTGAGTAGACCTTCAATGTTGCCAATGACACATCCAGAGAACAAATGTTTAAAATTTCAAAATTCATGCAAATCAATTCTCTGACTGCTGTCTGGAGCTATTTCTTCGGCCGAATACCCAGCGGTAGATTATAGATCAAGCCATATCCTCATGGGAATGCTGGGTTCTTACAGTGAACATTCAAATCGATGAAGTTCACTCTGAGCAAATTAATACCTGTGTGGAATTGGGACAGGTAGGAATATGTTCTGATCAAGTTAAGCATTCAGATGTGAAATTTGCTGATCTGGATTAGTACACTCTTATTTTTAACTGGTTTGGTGGAACCCAACCTTAAATGACAAATTAATCCCAATCAGTTTTAAAACAACACTCAGGAGCAATGAACATTTGCCTTGTGTACTTCATCTTATAGACACACTGCCTGTTCTGTTCCCGATCAAGGGATTCTCTCTATACACTGAGACCACAACCAATATGAATAAGAGAACACCTGTAGATATGTTTAATCTTCTTATGTAGGATGTGTCCATCAGGAATTTCCACAGAGAAGGAAATTACAGAAGGATGTTAAGAATCAAGAGTCAACCAGTCCAGTTCTGGTTGCCCTGTTCCCCGGAAGGATGTTATTTAGCAGTTCCAAGAAAGGGCTGTTGCCTGAAACGTCGATTCTCCTGCTCCTCGGATGCTGCTTGACCTGCTGGGCTTTTCCCACACCACACTCTGAAATTCTGAGGCAGGGTCACTCGATCCGAAATGTTAACTCTGCTTTCTCTCCACTGATGCAGCCAGACCTGCTGAGTGTTTTCCAGCAATTTCTGTTTTTGTTGTTGTTGCTGGTTGTGTATTATTGAGCTGGAGAGATTCACCAGGATGCTGCAGAGAATGGAAGGTTTACGTTATAAGGAGAGACTGGGACTTTTTTTTCCCCCTGGAACGTAGGAGGCTGAGGGGAGACCTTATAGATGTTCATAAAACCATGAGGGGTATTGATAATGTGAATGACTGGTGTGTTTTCCCCAGAATGGGGGATTTCCAGACTAAGGGGCATATTTTTAAGGTGAGAGGAGAAAGATTTTAAAAAGACACAAGGGGTAATTTTTTTTTACACTGAGAGTGGCTTGTGTGTGGAATGAACTTTCAGAGAAAGTGGTCGATGTGGGTACAGTTACACTATGTAAAGTCATTTGGTTGAGTATATGAATAGGAAGGGTTTAGAGGGATATGGGCCAGGTGCAGGTAGTTGGGACTAGTTTAGTTAGGGATTATGGTTGGCATGGACTGGTTGGACTGAAGGATCTGTTTCCGTGCCAACTGACTCTATGACCATGTTACTGTGGGTCTGGAGTCATGAGTCAGCCAGACCGGATTTCCTTCCGTAACGGAGTTAAGGGAAACAGTTAGGGTTTTGAAGGTCAGAGTGACATGTTCACCAATCTCTAGCTCTTAATTCCAGCTTTTAATTGCAGGCAAATTGTCCCACCCACCTTGGAAAGAATCAAAGCCACTAACTCAAACATTGACCAAGTAGAGAAGGCAGATTTCAGAGACATGACAGGTTTTTGCAACAACATTTGCATGGTTAACACGAGGCATTAGATTTGCCATCTCCCGTGGATGGCTTTTGAAGTCAAGCCCTCGGAATATTAACCCCAGGAATTTTGGATCTACGGTCTGATGACCTGTCAGCGGTGCTAACTCCTCCCGAGATGACTAGCGATTGCTATGCTGTCACCCCCTCCCATGACGTAATACTGCTCAGCTTGATCCAATGGAACTTTGAAACAGAAGTGAGGAAAGAACAGGGGGCGCTCTCGAGTCATTGAGCAGCTTTGTTGGAGACCAGTACAGACATCAAAGTCAACAGACGTGAAGCTGGAAGAGCACAACGGCTGGGAGAGCATCTGAAGAGCAGAAAGGCCAAGACCCTCCATGAGGTCTGGGGAGAGGGAGGGGGGGTCCAGAGGTATATGAGTTGGGGGTGGGGTTGGTGGGTATGTTGGGGGGTTGGTGATGAGGCCAGGGGAAAAGTAGGTGGGATGGCAATAGGTGGACGCAGGTAGGATATTATTCTGATTGGTCAGTGGGAAGGGTTGGGCGGATAGGTGAGTTATCAGATACGAAAATGTGTTGCTGGAAAAGCGCAGCAGGTCAGGCAGCATCCAAGGAGCAGGAGAATCGATGTTTTGGGCTTCAGGAAGAAGGGCTCAAGCCCGAAACGTCAATTCTTCTGCTCCTTGGATGCTGCCTGACCTGCTGCGCTTTTCCAGCAACACATTTCCAGCTCTGATCTCCAGCATCTGCAGTCCTCACTTTCTCCTCCAGTTATCA
Source organism: Hemiscyllium ocellatum (assembly GCF_020745735.1). NCBI lineage: Eukaryota > Metazoa > Chordata > Chondrichthyes > Orectolobiformes > Hemiscylliidae > Hemiscyllium > Hemiscyllium ocellatum. The sequence goes on from NC_083445.1 coordinate 18,400,445, forward strand.
GACAGACAGGTAATATCAGGTCAGGGAGGCGAGGGGCAGGGGTGGGTCTAGATATGATGCAGTGGTAGCATCCCTCTCTCTGAGCCAGGGTTTGAGGTTTCAAGTCTCACTTACTCGAGAGTATGTGATGTGTGCTTGCAGTTGCTGGTCAATAATACAGATTGATGCCAACAGAGTGGATACAATTCCTGCGCTGGCCGAGCTCACTGCAAAGAATCGTGGAATCCCTATGGTGTAGAAGCAGACCGTTCAGCCCATTGAGTCCACAATGACCCTCCGAACAGCATCAAACTCAATCCCTCTATGAACCAAGGCTAACTCACCTAGCCTGCACATCCCTATGAGCAATTTAGCACGGCCAATCCATCTCAGCTGCACATCTTTGGACTGTGGGGGGAAACCGGAGCACGCGGAGGAAACTTGCACAGACTCCAAATAGGGAGTTACCCGTGGCTGGATTCGAACCCAGGTGCCTGGCGGTATGAGGCAGCAGTGCTAACCATTGATCCATCTAAGATGTGTGACACTTAGAGCAACCGTCATCACTTCCTCGTGAGAGCGCAGGACAATCGTGGCTTTAAAATGACAATGAAATGTCTCTACTTTAAACTTCTTAAAAGTTACCCCTTGTTTAGCTTCTCTGAACATCTTTCATGGGGCACAGGGCATCACTGATGAGACCAGATTATGCTGCCCATGTCTGATTGTCCTTCAACTGATTGGCTCCCTGTGCTGTTTCAGAGGGTGAGTAAGAACTGCCCACAGTGCCATGGGTCTGGAGTCACATACCATCACATGGCAGCCAGACTAGGATGGTAGCATCCCCTCTGTTTAGGGCATGAATATTATCACAATCAGTTATAGTTCAATGACACTATCACTGAAACAGGTTTTCAATTCTAGAGGTTTTTCTTTTCTGTTCATTAATCAATTAATTAAATAAATTATTGAATTGCTATTTCCCTAGCTGCCATATTGCAATATGAGCCTGTGCAATATGAATCGGTATTTGAATTAATTTATTTGTGTTACGCGTCCCTGGATACAGTGAAAGGTTTTGTTTCGCATGCAGTACAGGCAGATCATACTGTACATAGTGCTTTAGGGTCATAGAACACAACGAGGAATACAAATGCTACAGTCGCAGAGAAAGAGGGAGATCAACATTAAATTTGAAATTTGAGGGAACCAGTTAGAAGTCTAATAACAGTGAGGTATATGGCAGCATGGTGGCTCAGTGGTTAGCACTGTTGCCTCACAGCACCAGGGACCCGGGTTCAATTCCAGCCTCGGGTGACTGTCTGTGTGAAGTTGGCACATTATCCCCATCTCTGCGTGGGTTTCCTCCAGGTGCTCCGATGTCCTCCCACTGTCCACAGATGTGCAGGTCAGGTGAATTGGCCATGGGAAATTGCCCCATAATGTTAATCAGAGCAAAATGGGTCTGGGTGGGTTACTCTTCAGAGGGTCGGTGTGGACTGATTGGGCCGAAGGGTTTGTTTCCACACTGTAGGGAATCTAAAACAAGATGTTCTTGAACCTGCTGGTGCGAGTGTTTAAGTTTTTGTATCCTTTGCTCGATGGAAGAGGTTTCCTCCCACAGTCCAAAAATGTGCACTTTAGGTGAATTGGCCATGCTAAATTGTCTGTAGTGTTAGGTGAAGGGGTAAATGTAGGGAAATGGGTCTGGGTGGGTTGCGCTTCGCCGGGTCGGTGTGGACTTGTTGGGCCGAAGGGCCTGTTTCCACACTGTAAGTAATTTAATCTAATCTAATCTAACCAGGGTGGGAGGGGTCTCTGATGGCTGCCTTCCCGAGGCAGGGAGAAGTGTAGATGAAGACAATAGATAGAAGGTTTGTTTGCGTGATGGACTGGGCTGTTCACAACTCCTTCTAATCCCTTAATTACGATATTAGTCTGGGTTTTTGGATTACAAATCCATTTATGTTACCCACCATTACACCCTAAATCATTGGTACAACAGCATTCCATCTCTCACTTATGCGTCTGTGAAGAGTCTTTGTGCAGGATAGCAGGTGTGACATAAATGCTCAATATTGTCACCAGCCTTGAGGCGTTAACTCTGTTCTCTCTCCACAGACCCTGCCAGACCTGATGAGTTTCTCCAGCAATTTCTTTGCTTTTTTTGTTTCATTCCATGCCCTGTTTCACCTTTACCCACCACCACCCCCATCTCTCCGCGTTCCCTTCAAAAACCTATTCCTCAAAGCTGAGGCCACCTCCACACCAATCATGGGTGGGACGTTATTGCTTTTGAGGGGGGGGGGGAGACAAAAGGGATGATTCTCGGTGTCAGGCGTCTGATTAAGCAGAAAAGTCAAAGAGGTTGGGCTTAATATCCACCAAAACGAGGAGATTTTGAGGTGACATAATTGAAGACTTCAAGGGTATGAAAAGAACTGACAGCATTAATTCAATTAAAATCATCGCCAAGGTGAGAGGCTTAAATCCTTGGGGACATGAGGGAAGAACGAAGTCAAAGAAAACTTTCCCTCAAAGTTTTGCGGAGAACGTGCGCAGAGGAAGGATTTGGAAGCCGGCTGTGCCCACACACCAGTATTTCAGGGATTTTGAGGAATTCAGAGAGCAGGATGACTGATGTGAAATTCTCAAAAAGTGGTAGGCTTTAATGTATTACTGCTCATTTCAGTGTATGGAAATCTACATCTCCCAGACGCGCGGTCCACACTTTCAGAGTGGAAGCTTAATCCAGGTGTCAGGGTCAATTGCATATTGGCAGCTCAGGCCAATGATTGCACAAACTCTCGAGTGAAAACCCCGAGCCCCAACAACACAAGTGAAAACGCCAGACTGTGATCTCCTGCCAGTGATCCTTTAGTTAAAGGGATTATTAAACTGGAAAGGCTGAAGGAAAGATTGACAACGATGTTACTGAGACTGGAGGGTTTGAGTTATAAGGCCAGGCTGGATAGACTGTGACTTTTTTCCCCCAAAGCGTTGGAGACTGAGCCTTACAGAGGTTTGCAGAACCACAAGGGGCATAGATAAGGTGAATAGCTAAAGAATCTTCCCCAGGGGAGTCCAAAACTAGAGAGCGTAGGCTGAAGGTGAGAGGAGAGAGATTTAAAAGGGACCTAAGGGGGAGCTTTTCCATACAGAAGGTGGTGTATGTATGGAATGAGCTGTCAGAAGAAGTGGTAGAGGCTGGTACAGTTACAGCATTTAAAGGGCATCTGGACAGATATGTAGATAGGAAAGGTTTAGAGGGACCTGGGCCAAATGCAGGCAATTGGGCCTAGTTAGAGAGTCACATTGATAGAGTCATACAGCATAGAAACAGATCCCTTGGCCCAACCAGTCCACGCCGACTCTGTTCCCAAATTAAAGTAGCCCCACCTGCCTGCTCCCAGCCAATATCCCTCCAAACCTTTCCTATTCTATGTACCTATCCAAATATCTTTTAAATGTTGTAACTGCACCCACATCCACCACTTCCTCAGGAAGTTCATTCCACACACGGACCACTCTTTGGATAACAGAAGTGTCCCTCATATCCTTTTTAAATCTTTATCCTCTCATCTTCAAAATACGCCCCCTAGTTTTGAACTCTGGCACCCTAGCAAAAAGACCCTTTGCCACTCATCTATGCCCCTCATGCTTTTATAATCCTCTGTAAGGTCACCCCCTCCACCTCCTATGCTCCAGTGAAAAGAAGTCCCAGCCTATCCAGCCCCTCCAAACAACTCAGACCCCCCATTCCTGGCAACGTTCTGGTAAATCTCTTCTGGAACCTCTCCAGCTTAATAAACGCCACTATCATGTCCCAGCCTTACCGTTTCTCCCCTAAGGCCAACATGTACAGCCGCCTCAGTCTGGCCACGCGACTGAACCTGTTCACCACAAACTCAGAGAGTCACACAATACAGAAGAGACCCTTCAGTCCATGGAGTCCGTACTGTCAAAGGTGTACTAAATTGCCACCAGTCACCTTTCCCCACACTGGGCCCTTAGCCTTGCGTGCTATCTGACGAATGAAGGGGCAGCGCTTTGAAAGCTTGTGCATTCAAATACACCTATTGGGCTATAACCTGTATGACCTCTGACCCTGTCCTCTCCAGTCCAACACCAGCACCTCCACATCATGAAAGTTGTGACACTTCAAGTGCTCATCCACGTACTTTTCAAAGGTTGTGAGGCTTTCTGCTACCCTCCCAGGCTGTGCACTATAGACTTCCACTACCCACTCAGTGAAAATGTTTTTCCTCAAATAGCCCTTGAAACCTTCTGCCCTCCACTTTAAAACTATGTCCCCTTGCTATTGACCCATCAACTCAGGGGTACAGCTGCTTTATATACTCCCCCTGTCCATGCCCCTCATAACCTTAAACATTTGTACCATGTTCTCCATCAACCCTCTCTACTCCAAAAGCAACAACTTGACCATATCCAGCCTCTCTCCATCGCTGAAATGCTCCATCCCAGATAACATCCAGGTGGATCTCCTCTGTACCCTCTCCAATGCAATCACATCCTTCCTGTAGTATGGGGACCAGAACTGCACACAGTACCCTAGCTGTGGCCTCACCAAAGCACAAAACAGCTCCAACAATAACCTCCCTGCTCTCATAATCTAGACCACGATTGATAAAGACTAGCAATGCTTTCTTAACTGCCTTGTCCCACCAGCTTCAGGGATCCTTGGTTATCATTCTGGCAAATCTCCTCAATACCCTTCCAAGGTTTTAATAACTCTTACTGTGCTCACACTTACCTCAGGCAGGTAGATTGCTCAGTGATTCTCTGATGTGTGTGAAGATCAATTGGAAGCAAGTTTGGATAAAGGCTTTTCCTTGCATTTATCGTTGTACAACTCAACCACTTAACTCTTAGTATGACCTCCACGTGCCTTCGAAGAGGCTTTGCATGTAATCTAACAGGTACATTTCTAATTTCCCTCTCAGGGGTGCAATGTCAATATTTGAGGCACATCTCTAATTGCTCAGTGGCTAGTTGAAAATCAACAATTATTGCGTTAGGTCTGGATGTCACACGTAGTCCAGACCAGGAAAGAATGGCAACTTTGCTTCCCTAAGGAAGATTGCATTTTTAATGACAATCAATATTGGTTATATCGTCACCATCTGGCCAATATATGGAATAACATTTTCACCATATTACCAAGATGGGATTTGCAACCAGATTCCCAGAGCATTGAACAAAAAATAAACCCCACAGATCCCGGAAATCAGAAAATCAGATATTGCTGGAGAAACTCAGGAGTTCTGGCAGCATCTGTGGAGAGAGAAACAGCGTTGACGTTTGCGGTCCAGCGACTTCTCCTCACATTCCTCAGTGCCTGCCAGTGGCTCAGACTCGCCCCACACGGAATCCAACTCAAGTTTCATCCTTCGTGTTTCAAATCCACCTAGGATCATATTGTATCTCTGCAACTTCATTTTTATAGAGTAGAATAGAATCCCCACAGTGTGGAAACAGGCCCTTCACCCCCAAAAAGGCCACACCAACCTTCCGAAGAGTATCCCACCCAAACTCATTCTATCCTATTACTCTACATTTACCCCAGACTAATGCATCTAACCTGCACATCCCTGAACACTATGGGGCAATGTAGCATGGCCAAACCACCCTAACCTACACATCCCTGAACGCTACAGGCAATGTAGCATGGCCAATCCACCCTAACCTACACATCCCTGAACGCTATAGGCAATGTAGCATGGCCAATCCACCCTAACCTACACATCCCTGAACACTATAGGCAATGTAGCATGGCCAATCATCCCTAACCTACACATCCCTGAACACTATGGGGCAATGTAGTATGGCTGATCCACCCTAACCTACACATCCCTGAACACTATAGGCAATGTAGCATGGCCAATCCATCCTAACCTACACATCCCTGTAACACTACGGGTAATGTAGCATGGCCAATCCACCCTAACCTGCACATCTTTGAACTGTGGGAGGAAACCCACACAGACACAGGGAGAACGTACAAACTCCACACAGCCAGTCACCTGAGGCTGGAATCGAACCCGGGTCCTTGGTGCGGTGAGGCAGCAGTGCTAACCACCAGGCACCGTGCTGCTCAATGTAATGGACTCTTAACTGCCCTCTGGGCAATTAGGGCAGGGTAATAAATGCTGGCCCGGCCATCGAGGCCCTCATCCTGTGAATGAATAAAAAAATCCCCAGTGCTCATAATGGTAATGATACAAAGGAATTACAAATTACTACTGTCCAATGTCAAAGTTGTACCAAACTGGAGCACCCAGAGGAAACCCACGCAGACACAGGGAGAACTTGTTAACACTAGATAGACAGAGGGTGGAATCGAACCAGGTTCACTGGTGCTAACCACTGAGTAGCCCAAGGGTTAAAGGAATCAAGGGATAGTAAGGAGAAGGTAGAACAGACGACAGCCATTATCATATTGAATGACAGAACAGGGTTGAAGAGCTACTTCTGCTTTTATTTTCTGTGTTTCATCCACAAGACAGTTCCCAGAGGAAGTAAAGTTCTGGTCATGCTGGACTTAGGGTGTACAAGAGAAAAGGCCAGTCCAAGATAGTTCCCAAATTTTAAATTGCGTCTTTTCTTGACTGTTGTCTCGTGGTTTGGGTCCGAAAATGCGGCACTTTCTTAGCAATGCAGGGACTGACCCGCCTGGAGTGTGGAATCCAGTCGCGTAGAGTGGAATTCAAAATGCTAGCCCAGATGTGAGGCCCGTCCCACTGAGCCACAGTGCAAACTCTAATGCCTGGTGTTAAATGCTAATCATGCAGAAAAGCTGGAGAGGCCAGAGAAACATTCATTTCCAACAGCTGATCTCGCTTTCAAAACCTCAGTGATTTAGAGAGGGGGGGGGGGGGGAGGGGGAGAGGGAAGAAATGAGGAGGATAAACACAATAAAGGTTTTGCGGCACATTACAGAAATAAGCTACTTCCTTCCCAGCACCTGCTGTTCTTTTATTCCACTGATTAGCTGGATTCCTGCGGCTTTAACTATTGTAAATCCCAAGCAATTCGGATCACAATGGAATATGATCAAAATGAATTTCTTGCCTTCGTTGCAGCCAGCTCATTTACAAGCTCAGTGCTGGCCAATCTTACAGTCAATGGCGCAAAGGACTCAAATCCGAGCCAAGGAACACAGCGCGTGGCGAAAGGCAAACATGTTTGGACGGGCATAAGATGCCTCTGTGGGTATTGGACCTACTGGAATTGTCGGCAAGATGTTCTGAATGATATCATTCTGAGGAAAGGTTCCTGGAAGACGATTGGAAAATGTGAACGTGCCTCAAATGCAGAGGAATGACCAACGAGACTCTGGCTATGTCGAACGAGATTATGCAATGTCCCCACGACCTTCACCTCTCACTGGTGCGGTTCCCTTCATCACACCCTCTTCATAGGCCGGAGGGGAGTTTGCTAGCAAGCCCTGCATTTATTGCCCGTCTCTAATTGCCCCTTGAGAAGATGATGGTGAGTTGCCTACTTGAACCCTTTGGGAGGGAGTTCTAGGATTTTGACCCAACAACACTGAAGGAACGGCGATATATTTCCAAGTCAGGGGCTTGGAGGGGAATTTGCAGGTGGTGTTGGTCCAAAGGATCTGCTGCCCTTGTCCTCAGTGGTAACTGTTCTCGAATTAGCAGATGCTGTCAGTAGGAATTACACTCACGTACACTAAAGGTGGAGCCAGTGACAAAACATTTTTTCTGTCCACTCTACTTCTTGGCTTTGATCCTGTAAGTACATCCCTTCACTCGAGCGTCTGCAACTACTGGAAGCATCCCCTTTCTATTAACTTTGCGTTCATTCTTTCATAAGTTTAAATAGTTCCCTTGAATCATTCAAAAGAAGATGCCAATTTAGTGCCAAAGCAGTCCTAATTTAATTTCTGCCAACAATCTCTCAGTGCTACATGGAGGGGGTACACTGTACTGCCAATGGCTCCATTTCTCAGGTGAGGTGTTAAGCTGAGGCACCATCTGTTTGTTCCAAAGTTGCAGGCGACCATAATAAAGATCCATCAGTATGACCCAACATTGCGATGGATGGCCTCAATGCTAATCACTCAGCCAACACGCCAACTGGATGCTCAGGTCATTTCTGTTTCGACACGGCCTTGGTGTGTGTGTGTGTGTGTGTGTGTGTGTGTGTACATGTGTTTGCATGTGCATGCTTGTGAGTCTGTGTGTATGTGTTTGCGGGTGCACGCTTGTGAGTCTGTGTGTATGTGTGTGCGTGTGTACATGTGTTTGCATGTGCATGCTGGTGTGTCTGTGTGGGTACGTGCGTTTGCACGAGTGTTTGCATGTGTGCACGTATGTGCCTCTGTGTCTGTGTGCGTCTGTGTGTTTGCACGTGCACGTGTGTGTGTCTGTGTGTGTCTGTGTGTGTGTGTGTGTGTGTGTGTCTGTGTCTGTGTCTGTGTGTGTGTTTGCACGCGAACTGTTGTTACTATTGATGGGATGCATTCACTCATCAGAGCTGGACAAAGTATTTTCATTTGAAGTAATTTCATTTGGATAAATGCGAGGTATTGCATTTTGCAAAACAAAGAAAGGCAGAATTTATACAATTAAAAAAATCAGCGCCTTGCGGAGTGCTGAGTCAAACGTGTGGTGCTGGAAAAGCACAGCCAGTCAGGTGCATCTAAGGAGCAGGAGTGTCGACATTCCAGGCATAAACCTTTATCAGGACTGATCGGGCTGATGAAGGGTTTATCCTCGAAACATTGACTCTTCTGCTCCTCGGATGCACCTGGTCTGTTGTGCTATTCCAGCACCACACTTTTTGACTCTGATCTCCAGCATCTGCAGTCCTCATTTCTTCCTGCTTGGTTAGTCTGTAGGCCACAGAGATCTAGAGATTCAGGGACATAATTCTTGTGTCACTTGTGGACAGGGGAGAGCGGGGTGGGGGAGGAGCGGTTAAGAAGGCATTTAGCAAGCTTGCCTTCATTGCTCAGACCTTTTGAGTATAGGAGTTGGGACATCTTGTTGAGATTGTACACAACATTGGTGAGGCCTCTTCTGGAGAACTGTGTCCAGTTCCGGTCGCCCTGTTAGAGGAAGGATATTATTAAACAGTAGGGGGTATGGAGACGATTTACCAGGATGTTGTTGGGCATGGAGGGTTTGAGCTATGGAGAGAGGTTAGATAGGCTGCGGATTTTTTCTCTGGAGGCAGCAGTTTGAGGGGTGACCTTATCGAGGTTTATAAAATCATGAGGGGATATAGATAAGGTGAACAGTAGGTGCCTGTTCCCTCAGGTGGGGGTTTCAAGACATACTTTTAAGGTTGGAGGAGAAAGATGCATAAAGGACACGAGGGGAAACTTTTTTACACAGAGAGTGGTTCGTGTGTGGAATGAACTTCCAGAGGAAGTGATGGATGTGAGTACAGTTACAATGTTTAAAAGACATTTACAGCAGGACCTTGATCAGCTGGGGAAGTGGGCCGAGAAATGGCAAATGGGGTTTAAAGTGGATAAGTGTGAGATCTTGCATTTTGGAAAGTCAAATTAAGATAGGTGTTGCCTGGTGCCTTAAGGAGTGTAGTAGAACAGAGGGGTCTTGCAGTTCAGGTGCACGGTTCTCTGAAAGCAGAGTCCCAGGGGAGTGAGAAGGCTTTTGGCACACTGACCTTCATCAGTCAGGGCACGTAGTATAGAAGTTGGGAAGTTATGTTACAGTTGTACAGGACGTTGGTGAGGCCACATTTGGAGTATTGTGTTGACTTTGGTCACTTTGCTGTAGGAAGGATGTTATTAACCTGGAAAGAGCGCAGAAGAAATTTATAAGGATGTTGCCGGGACTCAAGAGTCTGAGTAATAGGGAGAGGTTGGACAGACTGGGATTTTTTTCTTTAGAGCCGAGGAGACTGAGGGGAAACCTTATAGAAGTGTATAAGATCATGAGAGGTATGGATAGGATGAATACGCTCAGTCTTTTTCCCAGGATTGGGGAATCGAGGACTAGAGGGCATGGGTCTGGGTGGGTTGCTCTACGGAGGGTCAGTGTGGACTTGTTGGGCTGAAAGGCCTGTTTCTACGCTGTAAGTAATCTAATCTAATCTAATTATGTTTAAGGTTAGAGGGGAAAGAATAAAAGGGAACCTGAGGGGCAACTTTTTTACACAGAGGGTGGTACACATATAGAATGAGCTGCCAGTGGAAGTGGTTGAGGTGGGTACATTAGCATCATTTAAAAGACATTTGGAAAAATACATGGATAGGAAAGGTTTAGAAGGATATGGGCTAAGTGCAGGGAAAGGGGGTTAGCGTGGATGGACATTTCAGGTGGTATGGACCAGTTTGAACCAAAGGTCCTGTCTCCATGCTGTAGGACTCTATGACATGGCTTCATGGTTACTGATAGACTCTTAATTCCAGATTCTTTATTAAATTCAAAGTTGACCATCTGCGAAGGTGGGATTTGAACCCCAGGTCCCAGAACATTAGCTGAGCTTTTGGATTAACAGTCTAGTGATAACACCACTAGTGCCTCTTCCAAGCACTTAAACTCAATGGTTACAAGAGCAGGTCAAAGGTTAGGAATCCTGCAGCAAGTAATTCACCTCCTGACTCCCCAAAGCCTGTCCACCATCGACAAGGCACAAGGCAGCAGTGGGATGGAATACTCCCCACTTGCCTGGTTGGGTGCAGCTCCAACAACACTCAAGAAGCTCGACACCATTCAGGACAAAGCAGCGTCCACTTGATTGGCACCACATCCACAAGGATCCACTCCCTCCATCCCTGACACTCAGTAGCAGCAGTGTGTGCTATCTACAAGACCCACTGCAGAAATTCATCAAAGATCCTCAGGCAGCGCCTTCCAAACCCACGAGCACTTCCATCTCAAAGGAGAGGGCTGCAAATACATGGGCAGCACCATCACTTTCACATTCCTCTCCAATCCACTCATCATCCCGACTTGGAAATATATCACCGTTCCTTCAGCGTCGCTGGATCAAAATCCTGGAATTCCCTCCCTAACAACCCTCACCATGTGGACTGCAGCGGTTCAAGAAGGCAGCTCACCCCCACCTTCTCAAGGGGCAACTATGGACAGGACAATATACCCTGGCCTAGCCAGTGATGCTACAAGTGAATAAGAATATAGCAAACCAGGCAGCATCAGGAGGTGGAGAAGTCAACATTTTGGGTATAACCCTTCTTCAAGACTGGGGGTGGGTGTAAGGGGAGTTGCAGATAAGGGGTGGTTGGGAGGGTTTTGTGTGGGGACAGGGGCAGGGTGGTGGGGTAGTGATAGGTGAACACAGGTAGATTATACGACCTGGTTGATCGATGGGAGAAATGAATCCAGTTGGTGGCTGGAAGGAAGGGTCGGTCAAAAAAGGGGCTGGAACGGAGCCGGGGGATGGGAAAGGAGGCTGTTTGAAATTGGAGAACTCAATGTTGAGTCCTCCGGGCTGTAGGCTACCCAGGCGGAAGATGAGATGTTGTTCCTCCAATTTGCGGTCTGATTCGGTGTGGCAATGGAGAAGGCTGAGGATGCTCATGTTGGAAAGGGAGTGGGAATGGGCATTAAAATGGGCGGTGACTGGGAGGGCCAGTCAGCCCCTGTGTGCCCGACTGAGCGAGACATGCCTTTCGTTTATATTTGGTCTCCCCGATGTAGAGAAGACCACATTGGGAGCACCTGATACAGTAAAGTAGATTGGAGCAGGGGCAGGTGACCCTCCGTCTCACCTGGAAGGACTGTTTGGGGCCATCTTGGTCAGGCCTAGGAGCAAGGCCGTGAGAAACCATGTAGACTTGTTCAGCCCTTCCACCACCCCGGGTACCCATAGATCAGGATCATGGGGCTTAAGTGCAGCCAGATTTTAAGGAGCAGCTCCGTCAAAAACCTAAAAAGTGACAGCAAATGGAAACAGTCTCTGCACTGTCTCCTCCCAGGCACAAACGCTACACGTGGTCTGGCACCTGGTGAGGTTTCTCAATCCACAGTCACACGGGATCACACTCTTCACCCCAGACCCCTGATGGAAAAGAGGGAAACCCCCTCATATAGGGCCCTCCACCGGGGGTCTCTGCAGCGAGAGGACAGGCGAGCAGAGAGTTTGCAGCATCAGCCCACACAGATAGCATCTCCGTGCTCTCCGAAAGGTATACATGGACACCAAAATCCCTCTGCACATCCACACTCCCAAGAATCTTTCCATTGACCCAGTATTCTGCCTTTCTGTTATTCTTCCCAAAGTGAATTATCTCACATTTAGCTGAATTGAACTCCATTTGCCACCTCTCGGCCCAATTCTGCAGTTTATCCAAGTCCCCCTGCAACCTGCAACGTTACTCCACAGTGTCCACCACTCCACTGACTTTAGTGTCAATTTACTAATCCATCCACCTATGCCTGTGTCCAAGTCGCTTATAAAAATAACAAACAGCCGTTGTCGCAAAACAGCTCCAGGCTGAATATTTTCCCTCAACCACCACTCGCTGCCTTCTTCCAGCAAGCCAGTTTCTAATCCAAACTGCTAAATCACCTTCAATCTCATGCCTCTGCATTTTCTCCAACAGCCTACCAAGTGGAACCTTATCAAAGGCTTCACTGAAGTCCATGTACACCATGTCAACTGCCCTACCCTCATCTACATGTTTGGTCACCTTCTCAAAAAACTCAATGAGGTTTGTGAGACACGACCTCCCCTTGACAAATCCATGTTGACTATCTCCAATCAAATTGTTGCTGGCTAGATGTTTATAATTCCTATCTCTTATAATCCTTTCCAAAACATTTTCTACAACAGACGCAAAGCTCACTGGTCTATAATTACCTGGGTCATCTCTACTGCCCTTCTTGAACAAGGGCACAACAGTTGCAATCCTCCAGTCCTCTGGTACTAAACCTGTAGACAATGATGACTCAAAGATCAAGGCCAAAGGGTCCGCCATCTCCTCCCTAGCTTCTCAGAGAATTCTCCGATAAATCCCATCTAGCCCAGGGGACTTTCACTCTTTCTAGAATTGATAACACCTCTTCCTTACTAACCTCAATTCTTTCTAGTGTAATATCTCATATCTCATTCTTCCCCTCTACAATATTCTCCTTTTCCTGAGTGAAAATAGATGAGAAATATTCATTTCGCCCCTCTTTGATCTCCACAGGGTCAACACACAACTCCCCACTTCTGTCTTTGACTGGCTCTATTCCTACCCCAACCATCCTTTTATTCCTCACATACCTATAGAAAGCTTTAGGGGACTCCTTTATTCTATTTGCTAAAAACTGCTCGTGTCCTCTCCTTGCTCTTCTTAACTCTCTCTTTAAATCCTTCCTAGCTAATCTGTAACTCTCCATCACCTCACCTGAACCATCTCATCTCAATGTCATATAAGCCTCCCTCTTCCACTTAATAAGCGATACAATTTCTTCAGTAAACCACGGTTGCCTCACCTTTATCACCTCTTCCTTGCCTGACGGGGACAAACCTATCAAGGACACGAAATATCTGTTCCTTAAGCCAGCTCCACATTTCGATTGCCCCATCCCCTGCATTTTGCAACCCCATTCTATGGTTCCTAAGCCTTACCTAATCGCATTACAATTGCCCTCCCCTCACCTATAATTCTTGCCATGTGGCATGAAACTATCCTTTTCCATCGCTAAACTAAACGTAACTAAATTATGGTCAGTCTGTCCAACTTGTTCACCTACCACTAAATCGAACACCTGGCCTGGTTCATTACCAAGTACCAGACGCAGTCTGGCCTCCCCCCTTGTCAGCCCTTTGACATACTGTGTCAGGAAACCCTCCTGTACACATTGGACAAAAACTGATCCGTGTGACGTACTAGAGTTATAGCATTTTCAGTCAATGTTGGGGAAGCTAAAGTCTCCCATAATGACCACCCTGTTCCTTTCACTCCTACCCAGAATCCATTTTCCAATCCTCTCCTTCACATCCCTGGAACTCTGCGGAGGCCTATAAAAAAACTTCCAGCAGTGTGACCTCGCTTCTGTTTCTAACCTCCGCCCATACCACCTCAGTAAACGAGTCTTTGTCACAAGTTCTTTCAGCCACCGTTATACTATCCTTGACTAACAAGGCCACACCTCCTCCTCTTTTACCGCCTTGTCTGTTCTTAATGAATGGTCTAAACCCTGGAACCTGCAACATCCATTCCTGACCTTACTCTATCCATGTCTCCGAAATGGCCACAACATCAAAGTCCCAGGTAACTAACCATGCTGTAAGCTCACTCACCTTATCCCGGATCCTCCTGGCGTTGAAGTAGACACACTTTAAACCAGTTTGCTGTCTGCCATCACCCTCCTGTGACCATGAAATCCTATCCATGTCCTCCCTACTCACGTCCTCCTGTGTACTGCAACTCAGGTTCCCATCCCCCGCTGAGCTAGCTTAAACTCACCCGAATAGCAGTAACAAATTTCTCTCCCAGGATATTAGTACCCCTCTGGTTCAAGTGAAGACCATCCTGTTTGTAGAGGTCCCACCTTCCCCAGATTGAGCCCCAATCATCCATGTACCTGAAACCCTCCCTCCTGCACCATCCCTGCAGCCACGTGTTACAGCTGACATTAGATTAGATTACTTACAGTGTGGAAACAGGCCCTTCGGGCCAACAAGTCCACACCAACCCTACATTTACCCCTGACATAACACTATGGGCAATTTAGCATGGCTATTTCATCTTTGGACCGTGGGAGGAAACTGGAGCACCCGGAGGAAACCCACGCAGACACGGGGAGAACGTGCAAACTCCACACAGTCAGTCGCCTGAGGCGGGAATTGAACCTGGGTCTCTGGCGCTGTGAGACAGCAGTGCTAACCACTGTGCCGCTGACATAGGGACATCTCTCCCTGTTCCTTGCCTCGCTATTACGTGGCAAGGGTAACAAACCAGAGATAACACCTCTGTTTGTTCTAGCTCTCAACTTCCACCCTATCTCCCTGAAATCCTGCCTAACATCCCTATCCCTCTTGGTACCAACATGGAAGATGACTTGGGGTGGTCACCCTCTCCCTTCAGGACCCCAAAGACACAATCCAAGACATCGCAGACCCTGGCATCTGGAAAGCAACACACCAACCGTGAGTCTCGTTCATTCCCAACAAACCTTCTATCTGAGCCTCTAACTACTGAGTCCCCAATGACTACCTTCCCTTCTGTGCAACAGGGACAGGCTCTGCGCCAGAGACATGTACACCATTGCATACCCTTGGTAATTCATCCCCCCCAACAATATCCAAAACAGTATATATGTTTTTCAGGGGAACGACCACAGGGGATCCCTGCACTGACTGTTTTCTCCCCCTTCGCACAGTCACCCAGCTTTCTTCATGCCTTGGAGTAACTACGTCCCTGTAATCTATCACAGACTCTGCCTCCCAAATGATCCGAAATTCCTCCAGCTCCCATTCCAGTTCCCTGACGCGGTCTTGGAGGAGCGAGAGTTGGGTGCACTTCCTACAGATGTACTTGGAAGGGACACTAATGGCGCCCCTCACCTCAAACAACCTGCAGGAGGAACATTCCTCTTCTTGCACTGCCATCCCTGCTGGTCCCCTTAGCAGAATGTAATTTCAGCATGAGATTATAAAATTAAAAGCAGGAGTACACTCAAAAGTGTCAAAGGCATCCTTAATATGAGAGCTGAGAGAGAGAGATCAATGTATGGGAAAGAGAGGGAGTGTACTGTCAGCATTGATGAAGTGGTAAGGTAGGGGAGTATGAGGTTATTGAGGACAGATGGGTTTCCAAAATCAGGAGGCAATTGGTGTCTGTCCTTCTCATCCAATACAATCAACAACAAGCCCCCTGCCTTTGCATGACCATCTTGACTGAGAGGCCATCCCGTTCACTCCAGGTTTGAACGTTGTCAGTGCTCCACAAAAACCATTGGCCAGGTTTCCTGGCGGTGTGTCTTCCATCTCGGGCTCGCAAGGAACATGACAATCCATTGCTGCCAAACTTCAGATCACAGCAAAGGCAAGTCCGCGGCGAATCTGGGGTGAATCCAATTTAATTAAACGGGAAAACTATTGTCAAACAGAAAGGGCACCGACGACATCTGGCTGCTTCATCAGAGGATGCAGTCAGGCAGGAGATACTGCCTGGATGTGATGAAACAGGACCTTGGAGCATTGACAGTGCCAGTATTACATGGTGCTAATTGATTTTTAAATTCCCTCTTTGTTTGCAAATCAATTGCATAGCTATTTCATCAATGATTCCAAACGATGTCAGGCTAAATTCTCAACGTGTGAAATTGGACACAGGTCTTGCGCCATCAAGTTAGAGATATCTTGGAGGCAGCTTATAAGAGGAGCGTGTGTAGCCCTCAGTCGTGTGAGGTTGGATCACAATGGAACACGTCCAATTCTGATATCAGGGATGGTGTCCAATTTGAGGAAACAAATGGACTTGCATTTGTTTGCCCTCCTTCCAGCTGTGAGAGGTGTGGGGGGGATGCAGCTTAGTGGTTGCGGTAGAATGCTAACATGAGTCAACCTGTCGATACTGCAAGTCAACACTTATTCTGTTATCAATGGCCGGAGGAAACCACTAAGGGGTTTTAACAAGAAGAAACATTTGCTATGACAACGAAATATTGTTAATTGTATTCTATTCACTCATGGGATGTGAATGTCTCTGAACTGGGCCAGCATTTATTATCCCATCCCTAATTGCCCAGAGGGCACTTAAGAGTCAACCACATTGGCTGTGGGTCTGGAGTCACATGTAGGCCAGACCAGGTAAGGACGGCAGTTTCCTTCCCTAAAGAATATTAATGAACAAGATAGGGCTTTTCTCCTCACAATCCACATCTGTTTCATGGTCATCATTAGACCCCTAATTCCAGATATTCTGTAAATTCAAATTCTAAGGACTCAAACCCAGGTCCCCAGCACTTCAGTTGAGATTCTGGATTAATAGTCAAAACGTGACTTCTATCTTCAACATATTTCTTTTTTTTAAAAAAACTGTGCTTCTAGGGGGTTTGCTTATTGGGACTGTTGTGTATATTCAGAAGAGCATAATTAACTCTAGTTTGGATAGACTGAGTTCTGTAGGAGCTCTTTATTGTGTTCTTTGTGTTTCCTTGTATAATATTGTGAATAGTTTTTTTGCCTGTTTTAAAATATGATAGTCAACCTCACTAGGAGAAAGTGAGGACTGCAGATGCTGGAGATCAGAGCTGAAAATGTGGTACTGGAAAAGCACAGCCGGTCAGGCAGCATCTGGGGGACCAGAAGAGTCAACGTTTCAAGTATGGCTGAAATATCAACTCTCCTGCTCCTCGGATGCTGCCTGACCTGCTGTACTTTTCCAGCATCTGTAGTCCTCACTTTCTCCATTCTGATTAATAATCTAGCGATAATATCATAAGGCCATCACCTCTCCAAATTGCTGTAGTTATAGACACAAGATTCATTGGTGAGTCAGACATAACTACTAAGCGTAACAGGAGACAGTGTTCTTACTGAGAATCGTCACAAAGCTGTTCCCTTTTTTCTAAAAAGCCGTTCCTTTTCTCAAGGATACCTTGTCCTTGGTTTCTTTCGGAGGGGTAATAAAGTGCTCCCGGCTCCGATCAGACCGGTTTGATACAGAGATGAATAGGATTGTCAGAGGCCTTTTGTTCAAATGTAAATAGATGAGACTTCAGGTCAAAGTGGTCATGTTTCTGAAGTGACCTGTATAATGAAAGGGGACTGGTCAGCTCTCTAGCTGAGCAGTTCAGTCCAGAACTAGTTGGGAGTTCAGTAGTGCACTATGTGAACAGGGTCTCCCTCCCCATCTGCCCTTCTAACGTCAACATGTTCCTTTTTTAAAAAAACTGTGTTTTTAGGGGTTTGCTTATTGGGACTGTTGTGTATATTCAGAACAGCATAATTAACTCTAGTTTGGATAGACTGAGTTTTTTTTTAGATTAGATTAGATTACTTATAGTGTGGAAACAGGCCCTTTGGCCCAACAAGTCCACACCGACCCGCCGAAGCGCAACCCACCCATACCCCTACATTCACCCCTTACCTAACACTATGGGCAATTTAGCATGGCCAATTCACCTAACCCGCACATCTTTAGACTGTGGGAGGAAACCGGAGCACCCGGAGGAAACCCACGCAGACACGGGGAGAACGTGCAAACTCCACACAGTCAGTCGCCTGAGTCGGGAATTGAACCCGGGTCTCAGGCGCTGTGAGGCAGCAGTGCTAACCACTGTGCCACCGTGCCGCCCACAAACCCACGCAGACACTGGGAGAAGGCACAAACTCCACACACGGACAGTCACCCAAGGCTGGAATTGAATCCGGGTCCCTGGCATTGTGAGACTACAATGCTAACCACTGAGCCACCTGCTGCCCTCAAGGCTCTTTAGGGGCTCTTCTGTAGGGGCTCTTTATTCCGTTCTTTGTGTTTCTTTGTATAATGTTGTGAATAATTTTTTTTGCCTGTTTTAAAACCTGGTAGTCAACCTCACTAACGTTCTCTCTGTAATTTTCACCATACACTTACCAAAACAGGTTGCAAAATTATGGTCTGGGCTGCCTGCTTATGAATGTTTTGAGTGCTCTGGCCTAGTCCATAACAACAAGCACCAGAAGATTTATTCAGAAAGCAACTAACTGCACGACAACATTTAACAGAGACATAAAGATCTCCAGCTAGACTCCTCATTTCTCCCTCCCCAAGATTTTTGAAGACATTGTTATATTAGGTGGGACCATCTCATTTGGATTTCTGCTCAGTAGTGGTTCCTGGACATCTGAAGGGATAACAATACATTGACACAGGTTGGGTGAATGGGCTACGTTCAATTCCAAACGCGCTGCCAGTTTTTCAGCTTCGGGTAGTCCAATTATTTCACCACTGCACGGGACCAGATCCCTCACTGAGTAGTTACATGTTCTATAGCCACTCTGACTGACTACCTTCTGCTGCCATCATTTCTGTTTCAGTGTGCCAGTGAGCAGCATTGACTGCTGCACTAGAGAGATAGCCATAGGCCAGTTTTTTTTTGTTCAGTAAACATGCTATTGTATTAATGAGTATTTGTCAGTGAAACGTGATGAAATAGGATAAAGTGACTAGTCCTGAATAACAGAATGCTTTCAGTCTTTTGAAATTGTTTTGCTCCAGGAACATTTTCATAAACCTTTTTTTTCCACTCCAGCACTTTCGGGCACTGTTTGTCAACAGTGTTTTGTTCTGTACATTGCTTTTCTCAAATTTGTCACACTTTGAAATATTCCAAATGTTTTCGCACATTGGATTGTGTGTACGAGGTCTGAGTGTGAGATTTAATGACTGTGAGGGCGATGTGAACCTGTGAGAGTTTCAAATGAGATATGGTTGACAGAGATTGCTGGTGGGGGGTGATGGTGGGTACAATCAACAGAGGAATCTGCGAGGTGTAGTTAGTGCGTAGAGGCAAGTGAAGATGCATTTATTGGCATTAACAGTTCCTCTGAGATCATTAGACTTCCTGTGACATTGTTGTGAGAGTGTATATTCCCAAAGTCAGGCAAAGCATGCCAGTTTAAGAATGATAATTATGCATAAAATTCTAGCCCCACCTTGAATATTGAAATCCATCAGAACAGTAGTTAAGCGATTGAACCTAGCTTATAGCAATGTCTCTGATAAATGTTGTCATGCATTTAGTCGTTTTCTGGATAACTCTTTTGATGCTCGTTTTCAGTAAAAACACTGTGTCATGTTAGAAATATTATCAGATTATAGCAGAGATCACTGCAACTGGAAAAACAGCATTTTTTTTAAAAACCCCTACAGCGTGGAAACAGGCCATACAGCCCAACGACTCCACTCCGACCCTCCATAAAATAACCCAGCCAGACCCATTCCCCTACCACTCTACATTTCCCCTGACTAATGCACCTAACCTACACATCCCTGCAACTCTATGGGCAATTCAGCATGACCAGTTCATCTAACCTGCACAGCTTTGAAATGTGGTGGGGCGGGGGGGAAACCAGAGCACCTGGAAGAAACACACGCAGACAACATGCAAACTCCATACAGTCCCCCGAGGCTGGAATCAAACCCAAGTCTCTGGCGCTGTGAGGCAGCAGTGTTAGCCACTGAGCCACCATGCCACCCCAATGTTGATGGGGCCCAGTCACTGTGGAATATTCATTTTTCTAATCCTTCTCAGGATCACCCTCCTCATCTCCTTTCCTGCTACACTGATGACTATGAGCTGGAAAATTGAGTTGACTTTGTTTACCAATTTCTTGCTTTCTCCTGGTCTGTTTCTTTTCCTTTCTTAAAAAATAGCTTTTCTTAATCATATAAAAGAACTTTTGAACTTCACTCGGATGGAATCGGTGACGAGATTGGCATCGTGGGGAGGCGAGTCCCAAGTGGGATCTGGAGGGAAAGCCTCGAGTTTCGAAGCCGGTGCGGTCTGGAGGCAAGGCCCGGTGCGGTCTGGAGCCAGGGTCTGGTGACTAAGCATGGTGTGGTCTGGAGGCAAGGCCCGGTGCGGTCTGGAGACAAGGCCCAGTGCAGTCTGGAGCCAGGGTTCAGTATGGTCTGGAGCCAGGGCCCAGTGTGGTCTGGAGGCTGGCCTGGTATGGTCTGGAGGCAAGGCCCAGTGTGGTCTGGAGCCAGGGTCTGGTATGTTCTGGAGGCTGGCCTGGTGTGGTCTGGAGACTAGGCCCATTGTGGTCTGGAGATTAGATCTGGTGTCGTCTGGAGCCTGGGTCCTGTGTGGTCTGGGACTAAGCCCATTGTTGTCTGGAGACTAGCCCCAGTGTGGTCTGGAGGCTAGGCCTGGTGTGGTCTGGAGGCGAGGTGCTGGCATGGGCTGGAGGTGGAAAGACGGCAATTTGTGTTTTTTTTAATTTTTCCTTTTAATTCTTCAAGTAGACTTTATTTATTATTTTTCTATTTTATACCAAATATTTAAGTATCTATAGCTAAGATGGCTCTGTAAGTGGCAACTCGTAAACGTTTTACTGTACTCATTTTAGTCAATGTGACAATAAAGCTAATTCTAATTCTAACTCTATGCCATTCCTTGACCTCTCTGTCTCTGCTTTGGGAGCCAGGCTATCTGCTTCAACCCCGACATTGAGCATATTGGCTAGCACCCTTCTTCAGATAAAGACTCAATTCCACTTTCCCTCCATCCCAAACCAAATAGGAGGTTATCGACCTGAAATACTAATTTGTTGCCTGATCTTCTCGCAGATTGCCAGCATCTGCAATGCTTCATTTTTCTACAACTCCACCTCGGTTCTCAGGGCTAAATTATTTCAATTAACTATTTTCTCCAACTGAATTACAAAACCACACAATATTACATTGTAGAAGGAGGCCAGGCATGCCTGCACTGGCTCTATTATCGAGAGTAAAAAGTGAGGTCTGCAGATGCTGGAGATCAGAGCTGAAAATGTGTTGCTGGTTAAAGCACAGCAGGTTAGGCAGCATCCAAGGAACAGGAAATTCGACGTTTCGGGCCAGAGCCCGATTCCTGATGAAGGGCTCTGGCCCGAAACGTCGAATTTCCTGTTCCTTGGATGCTGCCTAACCTGCTGTGCTTTAACCAGCAACACATTTTCAGCTCTATTATCGAGAGTCAATCTTGTACCTTGTCCCCACGTCTCCAAAAAAGATACTATCCAAAAGAACAGAAATCCAATGCCTTTTAGCGGCTTTGTGAAGGTTAGTGAGCTTTGACAAGATTGAGGCTCTTGATGTAGGTTTGCTTGCTGAGCTGGAAGGTTCATTTCCAGACGTTTCGTCACCATACTAGTTAACATCATCAGTGAGCCTCCGGATGAAGCTTTCTGAAGTTCATTGAGGTCTGCACCACAAATTAAAGGCCATTGGGCCTATTGAATATGTGCTGGTAGAACCAACCATCGATCTACTCTAATCCCATTTTCTAGCACTTAGCCTACAGCCTTGTACACCTTGACATCGCAAGTGCACATCTAAATGCTTCTTCAAAACAATGGGGGTATCTGTCTCTCCCACTGTGACAGGAAGTGAGTCAAATATTCCCACCACCCTCTGGGTGGAAAACATTTCTCACATCCCACTCTAAACCTCTTGCCCCTTACCTTAAATCTGTGCCCCTTGGTCATTGATCTCTCCATCAAAAGGAAAAGTTCCTTCCTGCCTACCCTATGTATGACCCACATAATGTTACACATTCCAATCAGATCCTTTCTGTCTCCTTTGCTTCATGGAAAAAGAACTCCACTCTGTCTAATCTTCATCACTGAAACTCTCCAGCCCAGGCAACACCCTGGTACATCTCCCACTGCACCCTCTCCAGTGCTATCACATCCCTTCTTTAATGTGGATTCCAGAACCGCACACAATATTCTAGCCGTGGCTGAACCAACATTCTCTGCAGTACGAGGATAACCTAGTTACTCCTAAACTCTACGTCTCAGCTAATAAAGGCAAGTATCCTAGACACCTTCTTAACCACATTATCCACCTGTCCTGATACCTGAAGGGACTGGTGGACTTGCTGACCAAAGTCCCTCTGACCCTCTGTGCTCCCCAGGTCTTGCCCATCATCATGTCTTCCCTTGCCTTGATTGTCCTACTCAAGTAACCTTTTATAATTTAAGGCTACCCTCCTCAGTATTTACTACCTCAACAAGTTTTGTATTTTCACAAACTTATTGGCCATCCCTCAAGTCTAAATTGTTTTATACAAACCGCAAACAGCAAGAACCTCCAAACACTGACCCCTGTGGGACCCCACTGATCCCCTAACACTATTACCAAATCCTCCTTCAGACTGAGGGTCGAAAGGAGCATTGGGTCAAAGCAGTGTGTTCAGAACTCTTACACTGCAGTTGCATAAGGTGCTGGTAAGACCACACCTAGAGATTGGTGAGCAGTTTTGGATCCCTGATGTAAGGAAAGATATTATTTCATTGAAGGAGTTCAGAGCAGGTTCACGAGGATGATCCCTAGTATGGAGGGATTGTCTAATGAGCAAAGTTGCGACTCTACTCACTGATGTTTAGAAGAATGAGATGTAATCTCATCAAAATGTGTAGGATTTTGAGTGGTGTGGTGGCTCAGGGGTTAACGCTACTGCCCCACAGCACCTGCGACCGGGGTTCGATTCCAACCTCAGGCGACTGTATGTGTGGAGTTTACAAATTGTCCCTGTGTCTGCGCAGGTTTCCATCCACAGGTGTGCAGGTCAATAGACAATAGACAATAGGTGCAGGAGTAGCCATTCAGCCCTTCGAGCCTGCACCGCCATTCAATATGATCATGTCTGATCATTCCTAATCAGTATCCGCTTCCTGCCTTATCTCCATAACCCTTGATTCCACTATCTTTGAGAGCTCTATCCAACTCTTTCTTAAATGAATCCAGAGACTGGGCCTCTACTGCCATCTGGGGCAGAGCATTCCACACACCCACCACTCTCTGGGTGAAGAAGTTTCTCCTCATCTCTGTCAGGTGAATTAGCCATGGGAAATTGCCCGTAGTGTGCAGGCTGGGTGGTTAAACCATGGGAAGTAGAGGGATCGGTCTGGAAAAATTCAGACTGGGACCATTGGCATTTTGGAAGAAATGAAAGGTGATGTTATTGGAATCCTGAGGGTACAGGATGGGGGGATGAAAGGTGTTTACCTTTACAAAGAATTAGTTGATACAGTTTCAAACTAAGGGTTGTCCCATTGACGATTGAGATGTGAGGAATGTTTTGTCTCTCAGTAGATCGCGAGTGCGTGACCTTCTCTCTCGCAGAGGCAGGCTATGGAATATTTCGAAGGTTGAGATTATTGCTCACTAAGAGAGAAAAATGGGGTTGGACCAGAAAGTAGATTTGAAGCTGCAGTCATCCATTATCTTCTCAAATGGGCCCGAAGGCATGAGGGGCCAAATGGCCCACCCTGCCTCTGAATCCGTACATTATTTGTGCTCGCCTTTATCAGGCTGTGTTAACCAGGTCGGGGACAAAGGTTATCAGATTCAGGTTTTGTGGGGGACACATTTCAGAGGATCAGGGCCCCCAAGTTGGGGTGGGGACCGGGAGAAGCAGCCAATCAGATTCCACCAATGGACTTGTTGCACAGAAATTTCAACCACTTCATTTTTAAGTCTTCCTCCAGCTCCATCACCCCCCCCTCCCCCCCCGATGAAAAATGGCAATTTTGTGCTCTTTTCACAACATGGGATCTGGTTTCCATAGTAACAGGGGTCATCACTCAGAAAAAAAGGCTTCAGATACCTGATGACAGGCCCGAGTTTGGATAGATCGGTCAGGTGTCAAAATCGCTCCCAATCAAACAGTTTCAGAAATTTGGCCCATTAAACTGATGTTGAAAACTGATTGGGACGTGTGTGTATTTGTGAGTGTGTTTGTCTGAGAGTGTGTGCATATGTGTCTGTATGCCTGTTTGAGTATGTGTGTGTCAGTCTGTGTGTGTGTGTCTGACTGTGTGGTGCTGGAAAAGCACAGCCAGTCAGGCAGCATCCAAGGAGCTGGAGAATCGACGTTTCAGGCAAGAGCCCTTCTTCATCTTGCCCACAACGTTGATTGTCCTGCTCCTCAGATACTGCCTGACATACTGTTCTTTTCCAGCAAAACACTCTCAATTCTGATCTCCATCTGCAGTCCTCACTTTCTCCTGTCTGTCTACCTGTTTGAATGTGTGTGTGTCTGCTTGTCTGAGTGAGTACGTGTGTGTGCGGTTTTTAAAAAATTAGATTCTCTGTAGTGTGGAAACAGGCCCTTCAGCCCAATAAGTCCACACCAACCCTCTGAAGAGTAACCCGCCCAGACCCATTTCCCTCTAACTAATGCACCTGAAGCAGGAATTGAACCTGGGACCCTGGCGCTGTGAGGCAGCAGTGCTAACCACTGAGCCACATTGCTACCCCAAATTTGCCAGTGTCCGGGATTTGAACCCAGAACCTCTCCCAAGCATATGTCGCAGGAGACACTAAAGGAGAATTATATCACTAGACCAATGAGCCACGTTGTGTGTGTGTGTGTGTGTGTGTGTGTGTGTGTGTGTGTGTGTGTGTCTGTGTGTGTGTCTGCGTGTGTCTTTGTGTGTGTGTGTCTGTGTGTGTCTGTCTGTGTATGTGTGTGTATGTCTGTCTGTGTGTGAGACTGTGTGTGTGCATGTGTGTGTGTCTGTGTGTGTGTGGTGCATGTGTGTGTGTCTGTGTGTGCGTGTGAGTCTGTGTGTGTTTCTGTGTGTGTGTGTGGGGGGGTGTGTGTGTCTGTGTCTGTGTGTGTGTGTCTGTGTGCGTGTGCGTGTGTATGTGTCTGTGTGTGGGGGTGTGTGTGTGTCTGTGTGTGTGTGGGTGTGGGTGTGTGTGTGTGTCTGTGTGGGTGTGTCTGTGTGTGTGTGTGTCAGTGTGTATGTGTGTGTGTGTCAGTGTGTGTGTGTATGTGTGCGTGTGTGTATGTCTGTGCGCGTGTGTATGTCTGTGTCTGTGTGTGTGTGGGTGTGGGGGTGTGGGGGTGTGTCTGTGTGTATGTGTCTGGGTGTGTATGTGTCTGGGTGTGTGTGTGTCTGTGTCTGTGTGTGTCTGTGTGTGTGTGTCTGTGTCTGTGTGTCAGTGTGTCTGTGTGTGTGTGTGCATGTATATGTGTGTGTGGGTGTGTGTGGGTGTGTGTGTGTGTATGTGTGTGTGTGTGTGTCTGTGTGTGTGTGGGGGTGTGTGTGAGTGTCTGTGTGTGAGTGTGTTTGTTTCTGACCAGTGCTCAGAGTGCCTGTTGGATATGCGCCCTATTTGAGGCAGACTCCGTGTTATCCTGTCTCTGAGAGTGGAGGGCAGCAGACTGAGCTGGGCTCCATGCCCACACGGCAAGCCAGGCCCTGCATTTCTGTAGCGCTTCATCCCCACCATGACCGCAGCCCAATGGCATACCTGTGTCCCTGATGCAGGTAGGGTGAGCCACCAACCTGACACACAGCAGGATCCCAGAAACCACAGCGTAATAACACCCAGATGATCCGGACTATTTTCTTGACAATAAAGCTGCTGCTGGAGGGATTGACCAGGACCCTCCAACCCCTTGAGAAACAAAACTGGTAAGCCCGTCCTCCTATCCCAAGCCACACTCGTCTCTGGGACAGAGTTTTACAACAGCTCAAGCTTGTCCTTGGCCTAACGTCTTCTTCCAGAATAAAGAGGCTGCACCTCTGACAGTGTGGGAGCTCTAGGGGGAATGATGTGTTTTGACTGATTTTGAGAAGAAAAGCAATTATCGAAGATGCATTCACTCACTCCTCTCCCAGGGAGGCTGAAGATAACAATTGGTCAAGGTAGAGGGAGATACTGAAGACGCAGATGTTGTTTCTTGGCCCCAGGCAGTTCTGACTGGTCTCACTGCACCGTTTTCTACTTATTTAATGCCTCAGGTTAGAATTGAAAATCGATCAGAACTAGAGACCCTTGAGATTTTCTGTAGTTTCTCTTGAAATGTTGTGAAAGGGAAGCCAGAGAGGGAAATCAGGCAATGTCCCACTTCCTTTTATTTCAACTCAAGTCCCTTGCGCATGCAAAAACATGGATGGGTGGGGGGCGGGGGAAGGTACTGGGAAAGCGGGTGCCTTTGGCAGCATCTGAATTATTTACTCATTTTCGATTGCAAGCGGTGTGTGCCCAAGATGTGTGACTTCAAGAGGAGCCTCCTGGGAGGTGCTGCTGGGGGTCTCGAGTCCTTGCAAGTTGTGGTTCACTTGCTACGACAAGATTGGTCCAGAGAGTCATGAGGAACAGGTTCTGACAAGAGTTTTCGATCAGTGAGGGAATCAAGGCAGGAAGTGGAGTCGATTGTTATCTGTTGGTGGAGCCAATTTGATGAGCCGACTGGTCTGCTTCAGCTCCTACACCGTATAGTCTGACCACGAGGAGGATTCCCCTCACCGCTGTATAACATTGAATCACGAGTGAACAATGGGGTTTTGGCTCTGGCTGTGTCTGTTTACTTTTCCCTCACCTCTCCTCACCCGCATTAGCTGCCATTGGTGGTTCGGAATTCTCAACTTCAAAAGCGAGCCTGTGATAGATGCTGGGTAAAGGGGTAAGTGACAGGGGCGGAGACGGCTTTCCTTCAGGGCTCTGTGCCATTAATCCTGGACTCCATCCCAGTTGGTGTACTCACTGTACATTCCTTCTGTTACCCAACGGATATTCAAGATGCCTGTAGAGCAGGACGTTTCAGCCAGAGCTCGTCTGCTCTGTTCATTACTTTTGTTCTCATTATTCTTGCTCTCTTCTGTTGATTTTATCTATTCTTTCTTCTCGGCAGCATCCTGAATTCCCGGCCTCAGTGTGGACTCTGACTCCCGGCCTCAGTGGGGACTCTGACTCCAGGCCTCAGTGTAGACTCTGACTCCAGGCCTCAGCATGGACTCTGACTCCAGGCCTCAGTGTAGATTCTGACTCCAGGCCTCAGTGTGGACTCTGACTCCAGGCCTCAGCATGGACTCTGACTCCAGGCCTCAGTGTAGATTCTGACTCCAGGCCTCAGTGTGGACTCTGACTCCAGGCCTCAGTGTGGACTCTGACTCCAGGTCTCAGCATGGACTCTGACTCCAGGCCTCAGTGTAGACTCTGACTCCAGGCCTCAGCGTGGACTCTGACTCCAGGCCTCAGTGTGGACTCTGACTCCAGGCCTCAGTGTGGACTCTGACTCTCACCTCAGCGTGGACTCTGACTCCAGGCCTCAGTGTGGACTCTGACTCCAGGCCTCAGTGTGGACTCTGACTCCAGGCCTCAGTGTGGACTCTGACTCCAGGCCTCAGCATGGACTCTGACTCCAGGCCTCAGTGTAGACTCTGACTCCAGGCCTCAGCGTGGACTCTGACTCCAGGCCTCAGTGTGGACTCTGACTCCAGGCCTCAGTGTGGACTCTGACTCCAGGCCTCAGTGTGGACTCTGACTCTCACCTCAGTGTGGACTCTGACTCTCACCTCAGCGTGGACTCTGACTCCAGGCCTCAGTGTGGACTCTGACTCTCACCTCAGCGTGGACTCTGACTCCAGGCCTCAGTGTGGACTCTGACTCTCACCTCAGCGTGGGCTCTGACTCCAGGCCTCAGTGTGGAGTCAGACTCCCAGTCTGAGCACAGACTTTGATTCCAGGCCTCAGTGTGGGCTCTGACTCCCAGCCTCAGCGTAGATTCAGAATCTCAGCCTCAGCACAGTCTCGGTCTCTTGGCCTCAGCATGACAGTCTCCCAGCCCAGTGTGGCACTCTTTCAGACCAGCTTTAGCTTTACCTTTCACACTCATGTTCTGGGCTCTTCCATCATTGAGGATGGGGATATTTGTGAAGTCTCCTCCTCCAGTGAGTTGTTTAATTGTTCATCACCGTTCTCAACTGCATATGGCAAGGTTTAGACCTTATCTGCTGGTTGTAGGACCACTTAGTTCATCCTGTTGTGCATTGATTCCACTGTATGGCATGTACGTAGTCCTATCATGTTATTTGTTCACCATCAAGTTTTGAACACTGCTTAGTCCTTCACACAGGCCAACCTTTCATCCTTTGAATCCATCTACACCGCTCCCTGCATTGGAAAGGCAGCCAACATCATCAAAGACCCTTCCCACCCCAGTCATAATCTCTTCCAATCTATTCCAAAAGATACAAAAGCTTACACTCACGTACCAACAGATTTAAGAACAGCTTCTTCCTCACTGTTATCAGAGTTCTGAATAGTCCTCTCAAATTCAGTGTTGATCTCTCTCTTTGTGCACCTTCCCTGTAGCTGTAACATTGAATGCACTTTATATGGTATGATCCGCTTGTACTGCATGCAAAACAAAACTTTTCACCATACTTTTTGGGACATGTAGGTGGCACGGTGTCTCAGTGGTTAGCACTGCTGCCTCATACTGCAAGGGACCCGGGTTCAATTCCTGCCTCGGGCAACTGTCTGTGTGGAGTTTGCACATTCTCCCTGTGTCTGCGTGGTTTTCCTCCGGTTTCCTCCCACAGTCCAAAAAATGTGCGGGTTAGGTGAATTGGCCACGGGATGCTGCCTAACCTGCTGTGCTTTGACCAGCAACACATTTGCAGCTGTGATCTCCAGCATCTGCAGACCTCATTTTTTACTCGAAGATTTTCACGCTAAATTGCCCATAGTGTTAGGTGAAGGGGTAGATGTAAGGGTCTGGGTGGGTTGCTCTTCAGAGGTTGGGGTGTGGACTTGTCGGGCCGAAGGGCCTGTTTCGCACACTGTAAGTAATCTAATCTAATCATAAATCAAATCAAAAAATGTAGGATTGGATGTGGCAGTACCGAGAAGCCTAAATAGGAGTCATTGCTTGCAAAAATACTTTGGGCTGTCTATCTGTTGCTGGTATTGATGTTTGGCACACAACTCCTGTTAGGTGCATTGGGCTGATTGACACATCATTTTTAGGTCTACCTACTGATGCGCTTGGCATGTCCTCCTGCTCTCTCCATTGATCCAGGATTGATCCCTGCTCTGGGTCCAATGATGGAAACAAGAAAAAGACAGTAGTGAGGTGACAAGTTGCAGCTGAACACAGTTCTGCTGATGCCCCACAGTGTCTCCTGGTTACAGTTGCTTGATCTGTTTGAAATTTCTCCCACCTCTCACAAACACCCAACACAGCGAAGGGTATTCCCAATGTGAAGATGGCACTCTATCTCCGCAAGGTGATCACTCTCATTGATACTGCCAATGGCAGACACAGGTGGATTAATAAGGATGAGGTCAAGAGCATTTCCCTCTTGATGGTCCTTTCAGCATCTGTTTTAGACCCAGTCCAGCAGCTGATGTCCTATAAGATTTGACCAGCTCCATCATTAGTGGTACTGCCACACTTAGTGATGGGCATTGGGGTTTCCCCGTCCAGAGGTATTACCACCCTTGATGTGTCCTCAAGTGCTGGTCAGCATGTAGGAGCACAGATCCATCAGCATGGCATGTGTCAACCAGCATGTAATACCCTTGTCTGTGTTTGACCTGATGCTGTGTCAGGTCGTGGGACCTGGATTCATTGATCAGTATTCCCAGATTATTTCCTTCCCAATGATATCCCACTGTGCGGCCATCTCCATTATGTTTGGTGGCAATAGCAACACGCGCAACTTTCCCTTTGGGCTATAATTCCGTCAGTATGACTGTCAGGCTATTGTTTGACTAGTGTGTTGGGACAGCTCTCCCAATTTTAGCACAAGCTCCCAGCTGTTGGTAAGGAAGAATTCGCAAAGTTAACATTTGTGCTGTTGCTGGTTCCGTTCTGATGGTCTATCCTCCGTCACCTCTTTCTTTTGGGCTTGTAGTGATTTTGATGCGACCTGATTCAGAGTTAACATTGTGAACAGATGTAAGCCAGACTGGGTAAGGACAGCAGATTTGTGTCCCTATCGGTGAACCAGATGGGAAAGTTGTTACATGATTGGGATTAGTTTTCAAATGCCAGATATTTTTAATCAGGGATGTTATGACACATCTCTGGAGCAGACAAGGACTTTAACTCGGGTCCCTAGCTCAGAAGTAGGGACATTACCACAGCTCCAACTGAGCTCCATCATAGGGCTGCTCTCTCATTAGAGAAAGAGACAACTCGTGCTGGTTTAACCTGAGGGTTACCATGCCTCAGCCAAGGGGAAAGGGTGAGAAGGGAAGCCTTTGGTGGTAACCTTAGCCGATGAAGGAATTGAACCCATGATTTTGGTGTCACTCTGTATTACAAACCACCTGAGTGCAAGCCTCCTGCTCAAGAGGTAGGGACATTAACACTGTGCCACCAGAGCCTGAAAACCCTTCAGTGCAATTTTTTTTGGAAATTTTGAATTAATCTGTTGAGACATGTTATAACACTTGGAGCATTGTGTTCAGTTTAGGTCACCTTGCTACAGGAAGGATGCTATTAAGAGCATAGAACATATTTACAAAGATGTTGCCAGGACTCAACAGTCTGACTTATAGGGAGAGGTTAGACAAGTGAGGACTTTTTTTCTTTAGCGCCTCTTGGGTTTCCCAGCATTAATCACTCCATCACTGAGGGCTGTACCTTACATTGCCAGCTCCTACATTGACAAGCCCATTTCACCTTGTAAGGCTGTTCTGCCATGATCATACAAACACATATGCAACATACAAATAACATGCATAACACACACATAGCATGCAGACACACAAACAATATACAAATAACGTATGAAGGGGAATTTTATAGAAGATCATGAGAGGCATGGATAGGGTGAATGCACCCAGTCTTTCCCCAGGGTTGAGGAATTGAGGACTAGAGGGGAAAGAATAAAAGGGAACCTGAGAGGCAACATTTTTACACAGAGAGTGGTGCGTATATGGAATGAGCTGCCAGTGGAAGTGGTTGAGGCGGGTACATTAACAACATTTAAAAGGCATTTGGACAAATACATGGATAGGAAAGGATTAGAAGGATATGGGCCAAGTGCAGGGAAATCCGGTGAGCATGGATGGATATTTTGGTCGGTATGGACCAGTTTGGACCGAAGGACCTGTTTCCAGTCTGTAGGACTCTATGACCCCTCTAGAGCAGATGGGATGCCAACACAGACCTCCCAGCTTAGAGGTAAGGATACTACCACTGTGCCAAACGAGCCTATAATTACAGAGTTTCAACATTTTCTCATCAACCTGTTCAGAGATGTTATGAATCACCTCCAGAGAAAATGGGACCTGAACCCAGACCTCCTGACTCAGAGGTCAGGACATTACCAGCGCACCAAATGGGCTCGTAACTCCAGATTTTATCGTGTGAATTTAAGTTCCACCCAGCGGGATTTGAACCCTTGAAGCCGAGGACATTAGCTTGGGCCTTTGAAATACGAATCCAGCGATGTAACCGCTCTGTCATCTCCTCTCCTCATTTTTGCTTGAATGTTCTCATTGAAAAATGCCGACGTTAAACCCTCTCCTTGAGGAGGGTGTTGGTGAAATCTTTCGATCACACTGAGAACCTCATGCAGGCAGACTCTGGTGGAGAATTGTCTCGCACATAAAGCCGCAACGTTCTGAAGCTCCAAAGGACATTATCGAAGGTGGATGGTGCTTGGACGAGCTGGTGGCGGAGAGGTTAACCCAGACGAAATTCGTGAAGCCTCTCAGAGTGAAATAGCGATGTCACCTTGCTGTACACGGAGAAGCAGTGATGGCTTCATGATTGATGTCGGTCTGAAGAGGATGAAGAGTTTCGAATAGATTTGCCTGAGAGATCGCAACTTGTATCACTCAATCATTCTCGCCTGGCCCATGGAGCGACGGTGCACTGTTGATAACAGAAAGGTGATAGAGCAGAAAGAATATTCAGATCATGTAACTGGCACTTTGACTGAAGGATGGCAGGGGTTTCTGCTCAGATCCTGTCACTCAATGAGAAACCCTGTGCGGCTTCATGCTTAGCAATATAAGGACCAGTGGAAACCATTCATCCCCTTGAGTCTAACCCTTTGTGCAATCCAATCTGTAGAATCTTAGAATCCCTAGTGTGGAAACAGGCCATTCAGCCAAATAAGTCCACACCAACCCTATTCCTATACATTTCCCCTGACTAATGCACTTAACCGACACATCCCCGAACACTATGGGCAATTTAGCATTGCCAATTCACCTAACCTGCACATCTCTGGATTGTTGGAGGAAACCCACACAGACATAGGGAGAATATGCAAACTCCACACAGACAGTCACCCAAGGCTGGGAGCAAACCCAGACCCCTGGCACTGTGAGGCAGCAGTGCGAACCACCAAGCCACTGTGTCACCCCTGTTACTGGTTTGACCTTGACATCCGACACATCTGCACTTTTGAATTTTCCACCCCTTAAAGGTGAGGACAGATGTCCTCTATGTAAGAAAGGCTGGGATTTTTTCACTGGAGAATAAGGGGTTGTGAGGGGACTCCTTATAGAGGTTTATAAAACCATGAGGGGTTTAGATTGCGTTAATGGTAGGTGATTTATTTTCTCCTCGGATAGGGGAATTTCAAGACTTGGGAGCACATTTTTAAGGTGAGAGGGAGACAGATTTTAAAAAGTGATGAGGGGTAAATGTTTTACACAGTTCGCGTGTGGAATGAACTTTCTGATGCAGTGGTAGATGGGGGCAGAATTATAATGTTTAAAAGACATTTGGATAAGTACATGACTAGGAAAGGTGTTGAAGGAATGTGAACCAGGAGCAGGCAGGTGGGAGTAGTTTAGTTTGGGATTATGTTCAATGTGGACTGGTTGGACTGAAGGCTCTATTTCCGTGCTGAATGACTCTATGACCCTCTCTGATAGCCAACGTCCTGATGTCATTGCTAAATGCTCTAACGCTGTGAGCATGCAAGAAAGAGGGAGATAATGGTTTGCAGATTTTACAGCTACATGGGGTGAAAAGAGAAGTAAGGTATTGAAGTTAAGAATCTGCTTATGGTCTTGTTGAACGGCGAAGCAGGCTTGATGGGCTGAATGGCCTCCCCGCTCCTATTTTTCATGATTTTCTTGCGAAGGTTGTGCTGGCTTTGTGCTGGATCCCTGCTACTGAAGGAAATGTCTTCTGCCTGTCTGAACAACTCCCTTTCTTTAATCTTCTTCAGCGCCTCTAACAGATTCTCCTTTAATCATCTTCACAGGTCGTGAAACAAACACTCCTGCCCTGTGGTGAAATTATTCTTCAACCGCGCTCGCTTTCATTGAAGAAGGAAAATTCGGTGAGGGGAATCACGCAGAGTTTATTTGCTTCAGTTCACGAACATTTCCATCATCTAGAAGAACAATTACCAATTTTTTTTTTACAGATGCACCATGGAAAGCATTCTGTCTGGATATGTCAAGCCTGGGTACGGCAACTGCCCTGCCCAGGACTGTTAGAAACTAAGGGAGTTGTGAACATAGCCCAGTTCTCCACACAAGCCAACCTTCCTTCCATTGAGGCAAAAGTGAGGACTGCAGATGCCGGAGATCAGAGTCAAGATGAGAGTAGTGCTGGAAAAAGCACAGCAGGTCAGGCAGCATCCGAGGAGCAGGAAAATCAACGGAATGAACCTGATGAAGGGCTTTTGCCTGAAACATTGATTTTCCTGCTCCTCAGATGCTGCCTGACCTGCTGTTCTTTTCCAGCACCACTTTAATCTTGACTTCCATCCATTGACTCCATCTACACGTCCTGCTGCCTCAGGAAGGCAGCCAACTTCATCAAAGACCCCAACCCCGGGTTATAATCTCTTCCACCCTCTTCCATCAGGCAGAAGATACAGAAATGTAAACACACCTAACAACAGGTTCAAGAGCAGCTTCTTCCCCGCCGGTACTAGAGGACTGAATGGATTTCTCAAATTTCAAATCGAATGTCGATCTTGCTCTCTGCACACCTTCTCTGCAGCCATAACTTGGTCTTCCTCACCCTGTGTATTCCTGTATATTCCCTGTGTATTCCTGTGTATTCCTCACCCTGTCTATCACCCCAATACACTTTGGATGGTATGATCTCTGGAGGTTTTAATGGGCTGGGAACTAGAACAGCAGGTCAACAAGTGGAGGGATTGAGGGGAAGGTAGGTCCAGTAAATTAGAAAGAAAGGGCAGGCAGAGACAGGTAAATGAGCATGATGGTACTAATTAGCTGAACTGTGTTCATTTCAATGCAAGGAGTATTAAGGGTAAGGCAGATGGGCTGAGAGCCTGCATCAGTCCATGGGATTATGACGTTGTGGCCAGTACAGAGACTTGGTTGAGAGCGGGACAGGACTGGCTGCTCCACATTCCAAGGTTGCTTTAGATGAGATGGAGAGGAAGCTAAAAGAGGTGGAAAAGTTGTGCTACTAATCAGGGAGAATGTCACATCTGCACTCAGAGAGGACATACTGAAGGGTTCATCCACTGACACAATATGGGTCGAGCTCAAAAATAATCACTCTGATGGGATTATACTGTAGTTCCCCACAACAGTCACCGAAACATTAGGGAACAAATATATAGCCAGGTTGTGGAAAGAAGGAATAACAACAGGGTTGACATAGATTAGATTAGATTACTTACAGTGTGGAAACAGGCCCTTCGGCCCAACAAGTCCACACCGACCCGCCGAAGCGCAACCCACCCATACCCCTATATTTACCCCTTACCTAACACTACGGACAATTTAGCATGGCCAATTCACCTGACCCGCACATCTTTGGACTGTGGGAGGAAACCGGAGCACCCGGAGGAAACCCACGCAGACACGGGGAGAACGTACAAACTCCACACAGTCGCCTGAGGCGGGAATTGAACCCGGGTCTCAGGCGCTGTGAGGCAGCAGTGCTAACCACTGTGCCACCGTGGGTGACTTTAATATTGACTGGCAATCCCTTAGAGTAAGAGGCTTAGATGAGGCAGAACTTGTTAAGTGCATCCAAGAGAGTTCATTGAAACAGTATGTGGACAGTCCAATGAGAGGAGGAGCCGTACTGGACCTTGTATTGGCTAATGAGGCTGGTCAGGTGACTGACTTTTCAATGGGAGAGCATTTGGGAAATAGCAATCACAACTCCTTAAGTTTTAGGACAGCTATGAACAAAGATAAGGTCGGACCTTGCAGAAAGGTACTACATTGTATGTTAGGCAAGAGTGAGGGAATGTTAATTGGGTAGAGCTGTTATTGGGTAAGTCTGTATTTGACATGAGGGAATTGTTTAAAGACCTGCTGGGGAGAGTTCAGGACCGCCATGTTCCAGTAAGGCTGAAGGACAAGGTCAGGGACATTTGAATAATGAAGGAGATTGTGAATTTATTTAAAAGGAAAAAAAAATGCATGTGTAAGGTTTAGGAAGCTAAAATTCAATCGGGCCCTTGAGAAATATAAAGAAAGCAGGAAAGAACTCAAACAGGGAACTAGGAGAGCAAGAAGGGGTTTTGAAATGATGTTGGCAAGTGGTGTTAAAGAGAATCCCAAGGCATTCTGCACGTACATTAAAAACACAAGGTTAACTAGGGAGATGGTAGGAGCACTCAAGGAGAAAGAAGGCAATTGTGCTTAGGGGCAGAGGATGTGGGTGAGCTCCTAAATGGGCACATTGTGTCAGTATTCACTCAGGAGAAGGGTATGGAGGAGAGTGAGATTTGTGTGGAGAATACTAATATGCGAGGGCATTTTGAGATTAAGACAGAAGTGGTGTTGGGTCTCTTGATGAGTCCCCAGGACCCAATGGTATGTATACAGGTTATTGAGAGAGGAGATTGATTAGATTACTTACAGTGTGGAAACAGGCCCTTCGGCCCAACAAGTCCACACTGAGGACTTATGGAAACCAGAGGAAACCCACACAGACATGGGGAGAATGTGCAAACTCCACACAGTCAGTCGCCTTAGTCGGGAATTGAATTGAATTGAATTGAATTGAATTGAACCTGGGTCTCTGGCGCTGTGAGGCAGCAGTGCTAGCCACTGTGCCACCGTGCCGCCCACTTGGGCCTTTGTATCCTTGCTAGCCACTGCAGAGGTCCCGGAGACTGGTGAGTAGTGAATGCTGTTCTTCTGTTCAGGACGGGATATAGGAATAATCCAGGGAACTATAGAGTCTCACATTGGTGGTTGGAAGGCTGTTGGAGAGAATTCTTAGGGATAAGATTTATGCACATTTGAAAAAGCATGACCTAATTAGGGACAGTCAGCATGGCTTTGTGGAGTGCAGATCATGTCTTACTGACTTGATTGAACTTTTTGAGGAGTTGACAAAGATGATCGATGAGGGTAGAACAGTGGTTAAATTTTCCTGGATTTTATTAAGGCTTTCGACAAGGTCCCTCTTGATAGGTTCATCCAGAAGATTAAGGCAGATGACATCCACGGTGACTTGGCCATGTGGGTTCAGAGTTGCCCATAGAAGGGAGAGGGTAGTGGTGAAAGGGGATTTTTCAGGCTGGAGATCTGTGATGAGCAGTGACCTGTTGGGAACTTGGCTGTTTGTGATTTATATAAATGACTCGGATGAAAATGTAAATGGGTGAGTTAGTAAATTTGCAGGTGATACAAAGATCAATGGAGTTGTGGATAGTGTAGAAGGTTGTCAAAGGATACATGGGGATATAGAGATAAACAGCAGAGAAACAGACCCTTTGGTCCAACTCATCCATGTTGACCAGATACCCGAAATTAATCTAGTCCTATTTTCCAGCATTCATCCCATATCCCTCCTAAACCCTTCCTATTCATATACCCATACAGATGCCTTTTAAATGCTGTAATCGTACCAGCCTCCACCACTTCCTCTGGCAGCTCATTCCATATACACACCACCGTCTGCGGGGAATACAGCTCCAGCCTATTCAGCCTCTCCCTATACCTCAAACCCTCCAACCCTGGCAACATCCTTGTAAATCTTTTCTGCTCCCTTTCGAATGTTGCAGATATGGGCAGAGAAATGGCAGATGGATTTTAATCCGTGTAAGTGTGAGGTGCTGCACTTTGGGGGATGAAATGCTAAGGAAAAGTACACAGTTAGTGGCAGCATTGATGTACAGAGGGATCTTGGGGTTCAAGTCCATAGCTTCCAGAAAGTGGCCACATAGGTAGACAGGGTGGTACTGATGGCCTTTATTGGTTGGGACATTGAGTACAAGAGTCAGGATGTCATGTTTCAGTTTTATAGGACTTTGACTGGGCCATGCTTACTGTATTACGTTCAATTCTGGTCGCCACATCACAGGAAGGATGTGGAGGCTTTGGAGAGGGTTCACAAGAGGTTTACCAGGATGCTGTCTGGATTAGAGGGTATGAACTATAAGTTTGAGCTGGATAAACTAGGGTTATTTTCTCTGGAACAGCAGCGGCTGAGGAGAGACCTGATAGGAATCTATAAAATTATGAGAGGCATAGATAGGGTTGACAGTGAGAATCTTTCTCCCAGAGTTGAAATGTCTAGTACTAGGGGGGGGGGGGGCATGCATTTAAGGTGAGAGGGGAAAAGTTCAAAGGAGTTGTGAGGGGCATGTTTTACACACAGGGAGTGGTAGGACTCTGGAATGCGCACCCAGCAGTGGTGGTGAAATCAGACAAGACAGAGGTGTTTAAGGGGCTTTTATATAAGCACATGGATATGCAAGGGATGGAGGGATATGGACCAAGGGCAGGCAGAAGGG
Organism: Hemiscyllium ocellatum; assembly: GCF_020745735.1. Lineage (NCBI taxonomy): Eukaryota > Metazoa > Chordata > Chondrichthyes > Orectolobiformes > Hemiscylliidae > Hemiscyllium > Hemiscyllium ocellatum. The sequence continues at coordinate 18,438,563 of NC_083445.1, forward strand.
ATTAGTTTAATTTGGAGTGACGTTCGGCACACCACCGTGGGGCGAAGGGCCTGTTCCTGTGTTGTACACTTCTATGTTCTGTTTTCTATCTGCCTGTACTGCATACGAAACAAAACTTTTCACTGTACTTAGGTACACGTGACAATAATAAATCAAATCATATCATATTTTGGGTTAGTCCTCACGACGGACAAACATGTGAAAGAGAACAAAGAATAGGCCACCCTGCCCCTCCGGCCTGCTCTCCCACCAACCAATAAATCAGATAGCGCTCCACTCTCGATCACCTTTCACCCCACTCTACCTATCTCTGCCTTAAAAATATACACTGTCTTTGGAGGAAGGAGGAAGATGCTGTCTGTGAGAGAGGATAATTCACTCCATCCCTGCCCTCAATTATTTTCAAACATTAACCCTTCCTCCACCCGGTTTGTGATTTTCCTACAAGAACCAACAGGCTCTCTACATCCACTTTGTCAAAAACCCCTCAGGATGTTTCAACTACTCTTCCCATTGCCTCGGGATGCAACCAATACAACCAAAGATTCCTCTCACCTTGGTGATACTCTCTTCCATAATATGAACACATGAAAATTTGGAAATTTGAAAACATGCACCAACCCATTCAAACACAGCTTCTTCCCAACTTCTTTTAGACTTTTGAATGGGCCTCTTTGATGTTAATTCTGATGTATCTCTCTCTGCACCTTCCCTGTGGCTGTAACACTGTATTCTGCGCTCTGTTCTGCTAGGCTGATGCACTTTGGATGGTGTGATCTGCCGGTAGAGCACACAAAACAAAACTTTTCACTGTAGGTGAGACACTGGCCTTGCAGAACTGCTGCTGGACTGTTAATCCAGAGATCGAGGTAATGTTCTGGGGACTTACATTCAAATCCCGGCCACGGCAGATGGTGGAATTTGAATTCAATTGTAAAAAACTGTGGAGAAAAAAAGAGTCGAATGATGAGCTTGAAACTATGGCTGATTGTGGGAAGACACATCTGGCTCACTGCTGTCCTTTAGGGAAGGAAATTGCCCTCTTTACCTGGTCTGGCCTACATGTGACATCAGGTCCACAGCAATGCGCTGAGACTTAACTACTCTCTGAGCAATTAGGGATGGGCAATAAATGCTGCCCTAGCCAATGACGCCCTTGTCCTGTGAATGAATAAAAAATAAATCTCGGTGTATGTGACACCAATAAACCAGCCAATCAAAACACCCCTCCCACTCTTCCAAGCATCTCAATACAAGCCTAGTCTGTCAATAAAGTGAATAGCCAAGGTCTTTCTCCCCAGAGGGATATGGGCCAAGTGCTGGCAAATGGGACGTGATTAATTTAGGATATCTGGTCGGCATGGGACCGAAGTGTCTATCACTGTTTCCAACTCATTTCTATCCTCCCATAAACATTATTATCCTTGGCAACTGATCTCAAATACATCTCCCTGTTTGAACTAAATAATTTCTTTCTGATTCACTTCTCATTAATTCAATTTTGTGACCTCTGACCTCACATTTTTCTGGTTAATGTCAAAAGTACACTCTGCCTCTTAATTACCTCTTCCACTTAATCATTTCCTCATGGTGTGGCCATTGGCTTGACTAGAATTAACTGATGACTATAACTTTCAGTAAGATTGCGGAGAAGTTGCATTTATATAGTGCCGTTCATGATTTCAGGCCAGCACAAAGCACATTGGCAGCCAATAGCTCTTCTGCCTTCCTTACATAGCGCACAAAACATTTTCTAACTCTCAGAGGAGCAGATACAACACCCCCTCAGGACTGCACCTTCAATTCTGGTCTCCTTCCTATCGGAAAGATGTTGTGAAACTTGAAAGGGTTCAGTATAGATTTACAAGGATATTACCGAGGTTGGAGGATTTGAGCTACAGGGAAAGGCTAAATAGGCGGGGGCTGTTTTCCCTGGAGTGTCGGAGGCTGAGGGGTGACCTTATAGAGGTTTGCAAAATCATGAGGGGCATGGATTGGATAAATAGGTCTTTCTCCCAGGGAAGGAGAGTTCAAAACTAGAGGGCAGAGGTTTAAGGTGAGAAGGGAACGATTGAAAAGGGATTTAAGTGGTAACTTTTTCACACAGAGGGTGGTGTGTGTATAGAATGAGCTGCCAGAGGAAGTGGTGGAGGCTGATACAATTACAACATTCAAAAGGCATCTGGATGGGTATATGAATAGGAAGGGTTTAGAGGGATATGAGCCGAATGCTGGCAAAAGTGGAATTAGATTCATTTAGGATGGCATGGATGAGGTAGACCAAAGAGTGTTTCTGTGATGTGCAACTCTAGATTTTGGTCAAAATGTGGAGTTATATTTGAACTCACAACCTTCTCAATCAAAGAGTGCTATACGCCCACAGAGGGATAGAATTCACCAATCCAGCCCACACTGCCGCCAGCAGACCAGAACCAGGAATTACACCCGTGGTGGAGGAGGAACACATCAGCTCATCTGGGTAGGAGACCCCAACTCAGGCAAAGGGACCCACAGTACCTTAGCATTGCCATCCCGACTGGATTTCCACAGGGCAGGCAGAATTGTTCCACCAATCTGTCATGCTGAGACCAGAGGATGGCAGTGCCTGATGGAGCTCCCCCAATGGAGATCTTTGATGTTGCTGTGTCACTACAGAGTGAATCAACAGCGGTCTGCAAACATGAGGTGAGCAGGAGATTCCCTCCGCAGTGGCATAGCACCATCAAAGATCATCAGAATCAACTCGGAAATCATGACGAACAGATGCCCTTAAAAGGGAAAAAAAAACTTGCTCAAAGTGGAACTCAACAGAAATGAAACCACCTGCTTCTACAGTGAATGAGTGAATGGTTTTATCACCGCGTGTATTTTACAGTGAGGTAAAATACAGTGAAAAGCTTTTCCACTATCACCATGATCCACTGCCATTTCGAACAGTTTAAGAATAAACTGGCGTTGCCATCTTAGAACGTAGAACATTACAGCACAGTCCAGGCCCTTCAGCCCTCGATGTTGCGCTGGCCAATCTGAAGCTCACCTATCCTACACTATTCCAATCTCATCCATATGTCCATCCAATAACCATTTAAATACTCTTAAAGTTGGCGAGTCTATTCCTGTTGCAGGCAGAGCGTTCCATGCCCCTACCACTCTCTGAGTAAAGAAGCTACCTCTGACATCTGTCCTATACCTATCACCCTGAGAGTGTGTTGCTGGAAAAGCGCAGCAGGTCAGGCAGCATCCAAGGAGCAGGAGAATCGACATTTCGGGCATGAGCCCTTCTTCAGAAATATCTACCACCCCTCAATTTAAAGCTATGTCCCCTCGTGCTCACTGTCACCATGGAATTCATCTTGACTGGATTTCTACAGAGCAGGGTAATTTTAAGACATTTAAGTGACTGCTGGACAAGCACATGGGCAGCAGTAAATTGAGGGGTGTGTAGGTTAGGTTGATCTTAGATTAAGATAAATGCTCAGTACAACACCGTGGCCTGAAGTGTGTAATGTCCTATGTTCCATGTCTAATGTAACAAGAAGGAAACGATACAAAGATATAGCTTGAAGAGATGCTGAGCCAACTCATCATCAATGACTCCTGTCTTGCCAACCCTCCCCTATCGCCTTGCTGCCATCTTCACTGGACCCAATCGATGTCAACATTGCCCACTCTTCAGATGCCATCTTTCACCACTTGGCCCATTGTCCTCCACCATCACCTCGCCTTGGGCTGGACCAACAATGTCATGTCTCTTGCCACTGGGCCCACCTCAGCGAGGTCACCATGATGTCATTCTGCTACTGCGTTCCTCCCCACCGGTGCCAGACTCAATCAACGTCAGAGTCACCAACTCTCAGGCACCATCTACAGGGAGGTCCTTGTTACAGTGGGATGGTAAACCTCAGTTGAGGACATCTCTGTGTAAAAGCTTTGCAATCTGAAGGACACGGAATCCACTGTTCAATACGTCTACGCTCAAACTTAGCAAAGGGGAGGAGTTTCTCACACCTGGAGCACTGTAGGCAGTTTTGGTCTCTGTATCTGAGGAAGGATGGTCTGGTTACGGAGAGAGGGGAACAAAGGTTCACCAGACGGATTCCTGGGATGGCAGGACTGATGGATGAAGAGAGACTGGATCGGTTAGGACTATTTTCTCTGGAGTTTAGAGGAACCACGGGGAATCTTATCGAAACCTATAATATTCTAACATAACTCGGCAGAGTAAACACAGAGAGGATGGTGCTGATGAATGGAGTGTTCAGAACCAGGGAGTCAAAGTTTAAGCACATGGGGTCAGCTGTTTAAGACTGAGATGGGGAGGAATGTCTTCACCCAGAGAGTGGTGAGTGGGTGGAATTCTCTGTCACAGGAAGCAGTTGAGGGCAAAATATTGAAGGAGTTAGGTATCGTTCTTAGGGCGAAAGTGATCAAAGGGAAATGGGGGGGGAGGGAGGAGTGGGAACAGGGGCCTGATTTGGATGATCAGTCATGATCATATTGAATGGTGGAGCAGGCTCAAAGGGCTGAATGGCCTCCTCTTGCTCCTATGTCCTATGTTCTTCAGTCACCAATGGGCTCAACACTGTGTGAGATGACAGTCCATCTGTTTTGCCTGGAATCAAAGGACAAATTAAGTTTTGGGTACTCAAGGGGTTAACAAGCCTGGAATACATTAGGGGAGTAGATCATGTATCTAAGATAGATTGCTTTATTTGACAGAGAGAAGATTCATCTGTTTAGACATGAAGTGATGAGGTTTATTAATTGAGTGTCCCTGAACTAGAGATGTTTTTATAAGATGATTTTTCCACTAGATGGGAAATCAATAATTCATTCGTTTACCTCATGCAGGGCTGCAGATTGTGGACACCAAACATGAGACTCTGACTTTTTGTTTAGCGTCTGTGAAATTTCACACTTATCAAGGTGAGGCACGGTGTTGATTAATTGAGCAGTTTCCACTTCAGGCAGTTACTATCCCATCCCACTGTCCCAGGACAGGGACAGCATGGGGTTAGGTACAGAGTAAAGCTCCCTCTACACTGTTCCCATCACACTGTCCCTGTCACACTGTCCCAGGACAGGGACAGCATGGGGTTAGATACAGAGTAAAGCTTCCTCTACACTGTCCCCATCAAATACTCCCAGTACAGAGACAGCACAGGGTCAGATACAGAGTAAAGACCCTCTACACTGTTCCCATCAAACACTCCCAGGACAGGGACAACAGGGGTTAGATACAGGGTAAAGCTGCCTCTATACTGTCCCCATTAAACAATCCCAGGGCAGAGATGACACAAGGTTAGATACACAGTAAATCTACCTCTACACTGTTCCCATCAGACACTCTCAGGACAGGGACAGCATAGGGTTAGATAGAGAGTAAACCTCCTTCAACACTACCCCCATCAAACACTCCCAGGACGGGGACAGCATGGGTTTAGATACATAGTAATGCACTCTCTACATTGCTCCCCAGGACAGGGACAGCATGGGGGGTTAGATACAGAGTAAAGCTTCCTCTACACCGTTTTCCATCAAACACTCCTGGGATGGGGACAGCACGGCTTTAGATACAGAGTAATGCACTCTTCACATTGTTCCCCAGGACACGACAGCATGGGGTTAGATACAGAGTAAAGCTCCCTATTCACTGTACCTATCACGTCCTCCTCGGTCCTCCCAGGCCACTCGTCACCCTGACATGAAAATATATCGCCATTCCTTCATTGTCGCTGCATCATAATCCTAGAACTCTCTCCTTGTGGATCTACTTACCTACGCTACAGCGCCCGGGTTCAATTCCTGACTCAGGCGACTGACTGTGTGGAGTTTACATGTTCTCCCCGTGTCTGCGTGGGTTTCCTCCGAATGCTCCGGTTTCCTCCCACAGTCCAAAGATGTGCGGGTCAGGTGAATTGGCCATGCTAAATTGCCCATAGTGTTAGGTAAGGGGTAAATGTATGGGTGGGTTGCGCTTCGGCGGGTCGGTGTGGACTTGTTGGGCCGAAGGGCCTGTTTCCACACTGTAAGTAATCTAATCAAATAAATTTGAGGAAATAATTCCTTTTGGGTAAATAAAGCTGTGTATTTGTGATTGGTTCATTGTTTTTAGTGCTGTGATGGATTAGCCCAAATAAGGCCCTTTCTATCCTGGGCCTCATATTTGACATTACCATGAGTGAGAGCGTCTGAGTTAGATTAGATTAGATTCACAAACAGGCTCTTCGGCCCAACAAGTCCACACTGACCCTCCAAAGAGCTACCCACCCAGACCCATTTCCTTCCGACTAATGCACCTAACATTATAAGCAATTTAGCATGACCAATTCACCTGGCCTGCACATATTTGGACTGTAGGAGGAAACCGGAGCACCCGGAGGAAACCCACGCAGACACGGGGAGAATGTGCAAACTCCGCACAGACAATCGCCCGAGGTGGGAATTGAACCCGGGTCCCTGGCGCTGTGAGGCAGCAGTGCTAACCACTGAGCCACAGCGCCGCCCCACTGGGCAGTTACTGGGCAGCCCCTCAAGGTTCATGACATTTTCTTTAGTTCTTCGTGGGATTGAGATACTGCTGCAAGACCTACCCGTCCCTAATTGCCCTTGGATTGAGAGGTTTGCCAGACCCATTTCACAGGGCAGTTATGAGTCAACTCCATTTTTGTGGATCAGGAGTCACATGTAGGCTAGACTAGATAAGATTTCCCTTTCCTACAGGACATTAATGAACCAGAGAAGGTTTACTATGAACGATGAGAGTTGGATTTTGAGAAGAGCTTTATATGATGATTCATCAATTAAAGTTTAAATCCCTCCCACTGCTGTGGTGGGATTTGAAACCATGACCCAAGGTTTTCTGATCCAGTGCCAATACCTAATCCATAGCCAATCCCCATTCGGGTCACCCCATTTGCCTTAACATAAAGAACAGGCACTGATTAGGTCATTGACTCTCCATCTCCCCCACACAGGGCAAGTAAATGATGTTGATGGGTGGATATTCCGTAGGTAATCTGTGCAGAGCACTAAGAGATGAAAATGTGTCGCTGGAAAAGCGCAGCAGGTCAGGCAGCATCCAAGGAACAGGAGATTCGACGTTTCGGGCATAAGCCCTTCCTCAGGAATTCCCGAAGAAGGGCTTATGCCCGAAACGTCGAATCTCCTGTTCCTTGGATGCTGCCTGACCTGGTGCGCTTTTCCAGCAACACATTTTCAGCTCTAATCTCCACCAGCTGCAGACCTCACTTTCTCCTCCAAGAGCACTAAGAGATGCCATTTTAAGCCGCAGTCTAATACCCACAGTCTGGAAGCAGGCCATTCAGCCCATCAAGTCCACACCAACCCTCTGCAGAGCACTCCATCCTTGTAACCCTACATTTCCTGTGGCTAACCTACATAGCCTACACATCCCTGCACACTATAGGGCAGTTTAGCATAGCCAATTTACCTAACCTGCACATCTTTGGACTGCTGGAGGAAACAAAATCACCCAGACGAAACTCACACACAGACACTGGGAAAATGTGCAAATTTCACATGGACAGTCGCCCAAGGCTGGAATCAAACCCACGTCCCCGGCACTGTGAGCCACTGTGCCACCCCTACTCATTTAGTGTTGCTGTGAAAAGGTCAAACCCTGTTGATTCTTTCCATTATGCACACATCAGGACATTTTGCAAGAATACCAATTCGAGGGGAAAACCAACATTTGCACTGCATGGGGGGAGAGCACCAGTTGGATTCTGATTGTTGCTATTCTGTCCGATACAGCTTGGTCAGCAGTGACAGAGATAACAGCAAAATACTATCAAATGTTGGAAATCTGAAACAAAAAGGAACTGAAAGTATTGGAAACTTTCAGCAGATCAGGTAGTCTCTGTGGAAAAAGATATAATCACTTCGGGCTGAGGTTCTCTCACCAGGACCCTGAGAGTCAACCCTGTTAAATCTGCCCCTCGGATATGCCGTGTTGTATCTCACAGCTAGCAAGCAGTATACCTTTAAAACATATGTCCAGGACATCAACACGGTATCATGGAATGTGAACTAAAACGTTAAAGATATCAGATTGTATCTTGACTGAGGTCACTTAAAGCATAGCATGCTGAGGGAAACATGAGACTCTTTATAACAGACTAGCTTATGATGCACTCAGTTTCTGCGACTATACTATGTATTATGTGAGCTGCCGCATGTATTTGTTGAATCATTCAATACCATATTACCAACATCTGGTGCTTATTTTACAGGAGCTAGCATTAGTGTTGTCACACCTGGTAAAAATACTCTACTGGAGACAATGTCAATGTCACTGTGTAGCTCAAGATAAATGCAAAGGATCGCTCTGCACTGCTTTGAAAGGGAAGGTTAGTTTGCCCTTGTCAAGAATTTTTCCTCAATCAAAATATCATAAAAGCAGATTATCTGATCATTAGTTAATGGGAGCTTGCTGCGTGCAAATTAACTGCTGGGTTTCCTCCATCAGGACAGTGAGAGTAGAGAGTCATAGAGTAGCACAGGATGGAAACAGGCCCTTCGGCCCAAGCTGGTCCATGCTGACCATGGTACCCACTCAGCTAATTCCAATTGCCCGCATTTGGTCCACATCCCTCTAAACCCTTCCCATCCATGTACCTATCCAAATGTTGTTTAAATGTTGCTGTTGTACCTGGCTCAACCACTTCCTCTGGCAGCCCGTTCCATCTACGCACCACTCTCTCTGTGTGAAGAATTTGACTCTCAGGTCCTTTTTAAACCTTTCCCCCCTCACCTTAAACCTATGCCATCTAGTTTTCAAATCCCCATCCCTGGGGAGAAAGAAGACTACATGCATTCATCCGATCTATGCCCCCCGTGATTTTATACACCTCAGTAAGGTCACCCCTCATTCTCCAATGTTCCAGGAAATAAAGGCCTATCCTGGCCAACCTCTCCCAGGCAACATCCTCATAAGTCTTCTTTGCATCCTTTCCAGTTTAATTATGTCCTTCCTATGACAGGGTGACTAAAACTATACACAATACTCTAAATGCAGCCTCACCAATGAATTATACAACTGTAACATAAGGTCCTGACTCCGACTTCGTTGCCTTGATTGGTGAAGGCCAGCATGCCAAATGCCTTCTTCACCATCCTGTCTTCATGTGTTACTGATTTCAACGTACTATGTACTTGTACTCCCAGCTCCCTCTGTTCTACAACACTCCTCTGGACTTTATCATTTACCGTATAAGTCTTGGTTTGACTTTCCAAAGTGCAACACCTCCCACTTATCTGCATTGAATTGCATTCGCCAGTCCTCAGTCCACTTCCCCCATCTGCTGTAGATCCCTCTGTAGTTTTTGATCACCTTCATTATTATCAATGATACCTCCCAATTTTGTATCACCCACAAACTTACTTATCATGCCTTGTACATTTGCAACAAGATCATTTATGTACATAACAAATAACAAAGGTCCCAGCACCGACCCGTGTGGCAGATCCCTAGTCACAGGCCTCCAGTCTAAGAAACTACCTTCAGCCATCACCCTCTACTTCCTACCCATTGAGCCAATTTTGAATCCAATGAGCTAGCTCTCCCTGGATCTCAATCTTCAAGGCTAACCTGCCGTGCAGGAGCTTGTCAAAGGCTTTCCTAATGCTTCAAACATGAATTAACTATCAAGTGCTTTGAGATATCCAGTGAAGGCGAAAAGCACCATCCAAATGCAAGCTGTTCCTTCTGCCCAATAGGAGGTGAATTGAAGAGTCAGCAGTAATTGTAGAGTCATATCGCACAGGAACAGATCCTGTGGTCCAACCAGTCTATGCTGAACATAATCCCAAACTAAACTAGCCCCACCTACCTGCTCCTGGTCCATATCCCTCCAAACCTTTCCTATTCATGTAATTATCCAAATGTCTTTTAAACATTGTAACTGTACCCGCGCCCATCACTTCCTCAAGAGCTTCATTCCACACATGCGCCACACACTGTGTGAAAAAAATTGCCCCTCTTGTCTTTTTTAAATCTTTCTTCTCTCACCTTAAAAATATGCTCTCTAATCTTGAACTCACCCACCCTAGGGAAAAGAAATCTGCCATTCAGCTTATCTCTACCCCTTATGGTTTTATAAACCACCCAAAGAGTCACCCCTCAACCCCCAGTGAAAAATGTCCCTGCCTATTCAGCCTCTCCTTAGAACTCAAGCCCTCCATTCCCAGCAACGTCCTGGTAAATCTCTCATCAGGTGGAACAGGGTGAGGTGCTGTTACAGGTTTGGGCAGTGGAACAATTCAGCGTTGCTATTTTAACTGGGAACCACAGGCCTCAGATGAGGGGGAAGGAAGACAGTTTGTAAGAACTGGTGTTGCATTGGACAATTGATCCAAGAATATTAATGAACTCACTGTGCCCAGGCTCTGAATGCGACTTACTCAATCATACATTTGCAGCTATTAGATGATGGTTTGTTCTGAACCGTTTCGAGAAGCTGTCAGTGTAGTTTTAATCTTCGAATCCTTGATGGAATGACACAAAGTCAATGCTCTGGGAATGTGCGAGTCAGACACTGACTGAGAAGTCAATCACAATTTTATTTTGAACTCCAACACGCGCCTGATCAGTAATAAAAGCCTTTCTAATGAGGTTCATTCACTTCATCGCAGCTCATTCAACTCCCATTCATCAAGAAAGTGAGAGGGGGGGCCTTCATATTAGCTCCTGGCCTGTTCCTGTCCTGATCAATGCTGCTGTAGGTACTGACAGAGGAGCTAATCAATAGGAGAGTCAGGCTGCCAGGGAATGTCATTTACAATTAAAATCAGGAGACAGCCTGATCATTTTCTCATTATCGTACAAAACGGAATTGCACACTGCAGGAGGAGGCCTTTCGGTCCACTGTGTCTCATGTTGGCTCAGTGAAAGAGCAATCCCCTCTCCTCACGCCCTCCTCACAGCCTTACTAATCTATTTATTCTTAGGTACAGCAAATATTTTATTATCCAGCCCCCAGGAGTGTACCAACTGAACATATATTCCAGATAATGAAGGGGTCCATAAAATCAATGTAAAAACACACACTCAGTGACAGAAACATATTGCAAGAGGTGTATATGTCACTGTTACTCTTTTATCTACAACATAAATCACTTCAATAATAACACAACTTTGTCTTAAACAAAGTTTACCTGTGGAGAGCCTTCTCACTCACCCTCAACTGAAAACTTGGACATCACGATATTTGAGGAGAGATTGACTCAAAATTGAATCAACTGTTTGTGTGGCCATTCAACTGAACAAAACATATATTTACATTGAGGGAAATACATTAAATAATTGGACATAATTAGACAGTAATCTTTGTGGTATTTGAGGTATATAACTTTTTGCCAGTTTATCGAGAGTGCCGGTTCTTAAGTTAAACCAAAGTTTGCTGTTTCCTCTTTTACAAGTTACCACTGAAACTGCTTCCACTGCCTCTTTAGGGGCAGCAGATTCCATTGTTATCTAAACAAAGACCCTGTTCGTCTTCCCCTGACTCTTACCCAATGATCTTAACTGTGTGCTATATGGTAGGGACTCCCGGTGTTGGCGGGGCGACATCTACAACAGTGGCAGCCTGGTATCCCCAGAGCCGGGACTCCTGGCATCATCAAGGCTGCAATGGAGCGAGGAGCTCCTGGTTGTGGGGCGAGTGTGGGTCCAGAATGGGACCCAGCATTGGTGATGGTGAACAGATAGCACCCAAAGAGTGACAACACTTAACGTTGGTGGGTCTGGCACAGGTGGTGGTGAGGAAATAGCGGAGAGATGCTGGAAGAGAGGTGGCAGTTACTCAATATGGCTTCAGATTATGGCGACTGTTGAAGCTTTTCATTATATTTTAACGTGTCATTTGCTGTAAAATGCAAGAGACAATAAATAAAAGGATAGTTATAGATAGATAGATAGATAGATAGATAGACAGACAGACAGACAGACAGACAGACAGATAGATAGATAGATAGATAGATAGATAGATAGATAGATGGATGGATGGTGGGATGGATGGATAGATGGACAGACAGACAAACAGACAGATAAAACATTTGTTCATTCATTCTGTTGATCCTTGTCACTGGAAACAAGTTACTATCTATTTTGCTATCAGAATCCATGAACATTTCATATATTTCTGCTAAACCGGAACCTTATTTATGTGATATTACTCATTCTTAGCTATTTCTTCCTTCTTTCTTTCACCATCTATGATTGCATAATGTTCAGCACCTTTTGCAAATCGTGGTACTGAAGCAATCCATGTCCAAATGCAACAAGATCTGGACAGTGTCCAGACTTGGGCTGGCAGGTAATATTTGTGCCGCACACACACCAGGCTATGACCATCTCCAATAAGACACGATCTAACCATTACACATTGACATTCAATGGTGTTACCATCAATGAATCCTTCATTATCAATGCCCTTGTGCTTACCATTGACCAGAAACTTCAATCCCTCCACCACCGATGCTCAGTATCAGCAGCATGTAGCATCTACAGATGTACAGTGCCAATTCACCAAAGATCCTCAGACAACACCTTCCAAACCTATGACCCTTTCCATCTAGAAGGACAAGGGCAGCAGGTACATGGGAATGCCACCCCTTTGCAACTTCCCCTCCAAGCCACTCACCATCCTGACTTGGAAATACACCTCCATTCCTTCACTATTGTTGGGCCAACATCCTAGAATTCCCTTCCCAAGGGCATTGTAGGTCAACCCACAGCATGTGGAATGCAGCAATTCAAGAAGACAGCCCAACATCATCTTCTCAAGGGCCAACTAGGGATGGGCAATAAATGTTGGCCCAGCTAGTGACACTCATGTCCCAATAAACCAATATCATTACATACATGCTCACTTGCATTTTTACACATCAAGCATCCTGCAGGGAAGACTCTGCCCAAAGTCTGCCCATGAAGGCAGAATTATTGGTTCAGCAACATGCAGTTAGGTGCTTGTTATTGACTGGCATGGATGTGATGGACCAAAGGGCCTTTTGCAGCACTGTGGATCTCTATAGACTCTATGCAGTGAGTGGAAGATATTTATAAAATATTTATTGCCTGCATTAGCTTAGTTACAGTTGTTTACAGCAGAGGGGGGCGATAGCTGTGATCAATCATAAAATTTTGCAGTCATCTCGGTTTTGTAAATTGTTAACATTGTGGTTTACTTTTGTCATGAGCTTCCTGCTGTAACTTGCTCTCACTTTAGAAGCAATACCTATTACATGTTTCCAGGACTGTCCAGATGTGATTGTGTAATTTGTCAGGGCTGCCAGTAAAATAACTCCACAGAGGCTGGTATCCCATCACCAAGTCACTCTTTGTTTACATATGCAAAGTACATGACACTGACTGAGCTAGCTCAGAGTCAGCTGTCAGAGTAATAGAACCCCTGACACTCCAATATATATCTGTCAGCCAAGGTTCCCAGATTTATCCAGGTTAGCAGCCCCAATTAGGGAACTCATATTCTATGAGGTCCATTTGGCTGACCTTATCACATTCACGATGACAAGAGAGCCAGGTACTGTAAAACGACACCAATAAAGAATAAGCCTGCAACACTAAATTACTGGGTGAGTCAAAATGGCTGTGTACATTCCAGTCTCCAGTGCTGTCGAACTGAAAGGGGATGTGAGTCAGAATTGGATGATGGGTTTGTAATCGAATTGAATCAGAGGTCTGAGAGTAGTGACTTTGTTGTTGATGCTGGGGGAGACGTTGTTCCCAAAATCTCACTGAGGAGGGGAAAGCCCAGACTGGAGAAGACCCGGACACAGAGATGGCTAGTAAAAAGATCAAGGTAAGAGTGCAGAATGCAAATGTTGCGGAGGGCAACACTCCAAAGAAAAGGAATCTTGCCTAGAATTGGGGAAGCAGTGGTCTAAGTGCAAGGTTGCTTTGCAAGCAAGTGTTTAGCTGAAATGGTTGCTGGAGAAATGTCAGCTGATCATTCGAATGAATTACTCCATGCCACATGGGCTGGGTGACTTCGGCAGGTCAGAAAGGTGAGGAATGGCTGTGACTGTTCAAATGATGACCCCTGAAGGAGAACGTCAACTGAATGTGAAATGTCAAATACACGCCAGGTGCATAATGTGACATCACGAGCTTCACAGAGTGGCTCAAGACTGTGACCTGGAAATGAAGCCTTCAGAGGTTGAGACGAGAAGCCGCACCGATACATAGAAACCTTACAGTGCGGAAGCAGTCAGTTTGGCTCATTGAGTTCACACTGACCATCCAAAGAGCATCCCACTTAGGCCCCTAAGCTATCACTGCATTTCCCATGGCTAACCCACCTAGCCTGGGCACTATGTAGCATGGCCAATCCACCTAACCTGCACATGTCTGGGAGGAAACCGGAGCACCCGGAGGAAACCCACGCAGACGCAGGAAGAATGTGCAAACTCCACACAGACAATCACCCGAGGCTGGAATCAAACCCGGGTCCCTGGTTCTGTGAGGCAGCAGTGCCAACCACTGAGCTATCAGGTGAGCTAAGGTCTTGGGATCCTTATCCCAAGAAGACATACAAAGCCAAGAACCAGCAATGGGAAAGATGAAGATCTGCTGTTCCATACGGGAGACATTAAGTAACCTCCACTTACAGGAGCAAGTCTAATCCTTGGATGATTAATTCTACACATGCCAGAAGAGATTCTCAGGTCACCGAGCCATTAGCTGTTGGACACATCTTTGAAGCTGGTTCTTCCAGGTGAACATCACTTCAAAATGGATGAGAATGTTAGATTGGCCAGCTGAGGTGAGATGCAGCTGCCTCTAGCCCAACCTGAGAGATAAGACTGAGGAGCCATCAATCCCATACACCCAGGAGATCCTGAAAAGGACAAAGGAAGGGGAAGAAGACCAAAAGATCATTCTTTGAGGAGCTGGTAGCTGATGAAAAACAAGTGACATCATGCTGCGGCTGCACAGGACATTGGTGAGATCATTTTTAGAATACTGTGTACAATTCTGCTTGCCCTTCTATAGGATGGATGTTGTTAAACTTGAGAAAATGCAGAAGAGGATGCTGTCAGGGTTGGAAGGTTTGAGCTATAGGGAGAGGCTGATTACGCTGGGGCTGTTTTCCCTGGAGTGTCAAAGGCTGAGGAGTGACCTTATAAAGGAGCATGGATAGGGTGAATAGACAAGGTCTCTTTCCTGAGGGTAGGGGTATCCAATACTAGAGGGCATAGGTTTAGGGTGCGACGGGAAAGATAAAAAAAAGGACCTGAGGGGTAACATTTTCACGCAGAGGGTGGTGTATGTATGGAATGAACTGTCAGAGTCAGTGGTGGTGGCTGGTACAATTACAACATTTAGGAGGCATCTGGATGGGAATATGAATAGGAAGGGTTGAGAGGGATATGGGCCAAGTGCTGGCAAATGGGTTTAAATGTGTTTTGGATGTCTGGTCTGCATGGACAATTTAGACCTAGGGGTCTGCTTCTGTCCTGTATGACTCTCTGGCTAAGTGAAAGCAGAAAAGGGAGTCACTGCAGAGCAGAAGAAAAAGTAAGATTAGATAATAGAACATGTAGAAAAGGTGCAATTGAAGATGCCTGAAGTTTCATAAGAGGACTTCACCCAGATCCAGTCAAGGTGAGAGTTAGAGCAGAAATACAGCTACAAATAAATGTGAGAGCAGTGTCACAACTGGTTAGATTTGTGAACTGTGCAGCAAAGCTTGTACCTACTGGATCACTGAAGTATGGCCTTCAACGCACTTTCACTGATAAGGATGTGCAATGGTAATGGGGATGGAACAACAAACTGCTTTCACTCAAACCAACCCACCATGCTCCAACCTTCATCAACTCAACAGAGACATTGGGACTGAGAGACGTCTCTTTGCCTGATCAGTGACTTGCTCTGAGAACAATGATATACTGAGAAGGTACTCCCCAGGAATGAGCCAGTTTCTCAAAAATAATCATTCATGGGATTTGGCGCCGTTGACGGTTCTGGCATTTATTGCCCGTCTCCAGTGGTCCCTGTTTGAACCGCTGCAGTCCGTGTGCTGTAGGTTGACCCACAATGCCCTGAAGGAGGGAATCCCAGGATTTATCTGAGAAATTTCCGAGGAACTGGTGACAACTTGTACACGTACCATTAACGCTTTTGAGATTATGGATGAAATACATGGAGAGAGGCGTGGAATTAACAAAGAGATTTTTGTTTGAGAATGATCTTTGGTTTTGCCATGGGGAAAAGTGGTCAGTAACTGGGTCCTTTGATCAGACACTGAGTGTCTCTCAATGGGGCATCCCTTCTGGCAACAAACAAGCAACCCTGCTCTGAGCTGCTGCCTTAACACCGCTGGTAATGGTCTTTGATAACCCATACCACAAACTCAATTGGTAACAGAGTGGGAAGGGCCATCCACGGGGTGGACATGGGCAGTGCCAGAATCCCCAGTAGATATGCCCTCCCACCCTCTCCCACCTAATTACATACCCTCACAACCAACGAACACACCTTTCTGTCATACAGTTATACAGCACAGACCATGCCAAACATAATCCCAAACTAAACTAGTCCCACTAGCCTGCATTTGGCCCATATCCCTCCAAACCTTTCCTATTCATGTACTTATCCAAATGTCTTTTAAACGTTGCGATCGTACCCACATCGAACACTTCCTCTGGAAGGTCATTCCACCCATGAGCCACTCTCTGTGTAAAAGAAAATTGCCCCTCGTGTCTTTTTAAATCTCTCTCCTTTCACCTTGAAAATACTCTGCCTAGTCTTGAAACCCCTTACCCTTGGGAAAAGATTAGACTTACAGTGTGGAAACAGGCCCTTCAACCCAACAAGTCCACACCGACCCACAACCCACCCATACCCCTACATTTACCCCTTCCTAACACTACGGGCAATTTAGCATGGCCAATTCACCTGACCCGCACATCTTTGGACTGTGGGAGGAAACCAGAGCACCCGGAGGAAACCCACGCAGACACGGGGAGAACGTGCAAACTCCACACTGTCAGTCACCTGAGTCGGGAATTGAACCCGGGTCTCAGGCACTATGAGGCAGCAGTGCTAACCACTGTGCCACCGTGCCGCCCCTGTCATTCACCTTATTTATACTCCTCATGGTTTTACAACCTTCTATTGGGTCACCGCTCAACCTCTGATGCTCCAGTGAAAAAACAAATCCAGCCTTACCTTATAATTCAAACCCTCCATTCCTGGGCAACATCCTGGTCAATCTCTTCTGACCCCTCTCATTGCACAATGCTGTGACCTGGAATTTTAGTCGCATCAGGAGGATCCTAGAAGTGTGGAAGCAGGCCATTTGGCCCATCGAGTCCACGCCATCCCTCCGAAAAGCATCATACCCACACCCTATAACCATCCATTCCCCATGGCCAATCCCCCTAACCTGTACAGCCTTAGACTGTGGGAGGAAGCCAAGACAGGCATAGAGAGAGTGTGCAAATTCCACACAGACAGTTATCTGAGAGTGGAATTGAACTCAGATCCCTGGTACTGTGAGGCAGCAGCGCCAAGATCTGTGCCACCCCAAGAAACTTAAGAGACTTTTCTTTGAAATGTGTCTTGTGACATTGGCCTGTCTCACCTTTGCAAACACAAAAGAATGAATTATCAAAAAAAAACCTCTCAGAGAGTCATAAACCACCATTGAATAAACTTAACATTGATATCTCTACAATGTAAATGATTATCACTGAACAGTCTATTTAGTTAATGTTTTATTTAATATTTTGATGACACGCTAAAGTTCATCAATATAGATGAAATAATTCAGAGATTAACCATTGATTAGATTTTGAATATGAGAAAACATAACTTTAATTTGGAGCTGATAAATATTTTATCACCCAAAGCTGGATTTTTGACAAATCTATGAAAGCTGAATTTCAGGGCTTACAGTAAAGGTCAGGAAACATCATTGATGTGACCCAGAATGTTATCAGTCAAAAGGGCATGAGTCTTGCTGCTATTTTCTGGAAGATTCACTTCAGTTCAGACCCATATCGCTAGCAGTCTGCAACATCAAAATGAAACAGGAAACAGGAGTAGACCTTTCAGCCTCTCGAGCCTATCTTACCATTCAAAGAGATTTTGGCCCGTCTGTGGCCTAACTCCATGTGCATTTGGCCCATATCCCTTAATACTTTTGCTTAACAAAAATATGTTCATCCCAGATTAAATCAAGCAACTGAACCTAGCCTCGACTACCATTCCTGAGAGAGCATTCCAAACCTTTCTGTCTGCAACTGATCTCCAAAACGGGTGGGAGACCTGCCTAAATCCAAAATACTGGCACTGCTTGGAATGAGCTGATGAGGGGTGTACTGGAATGTTGTATTCCCATTGCTAGTTTGTCGAGTCCGCTGAGCGATGTTGCTTGTCACAATCTGAATATGGTTAATAATCGTCCCTGTTTTGATGTACTCCCTCACTGAACCCAAGCTAAAACCTTTATCTCATTCTTCTCTCTGTGTCTCACTTTCTCTCTCTCTCTCTCTCTCACTGCCTCTTTGTTTCCTTTACTTACGGAAACTCTCTTGCTCACTTTCTTTCAGATGTTTTCTCTCTTTCGATGATTATCTCTGCCACTCTTGTTGACTGTGAGGAAGAGAAGTGATCCAAATATTAATTTTCACAAGACGATGCCAGATGTGGCCGGGGTAGCTGAGTGATTAGCACTGCTGCCTCACAGCACTAGGGACCCGGGTTCGATTCCAGCCTCGGGTGACTGTCTGTGTGGAGTTTGCACATTCTCCACGTGTCTGTGTGGGTTTCTTCTGGGTTTCCTCCCACAGTCCAAAGATGTGTAGGTCAGGTGGTTTGGCCATGGGAAATTGCCCGATGGTGTGCAGGCTCAGTGGATTAATGATGGTGAATGTGGGGGCAGGGTGGGGTGTGCCTCAGAGGGTTGGTGTGGACATGATGGGCTGAATGGCCTCTTTCTGTACTTCTGGATTGTATGAACTCCTTGCATTTTGATTAGATTACTTACAGTGTGGAAACAGGCCCTTCGGCCAAACAAGTCCACACCGACCTGCCGAAGCGCAACCCACCCAGACCCCTACATTTACCCCTTCACCTAACACTATGGGCAATTCAGCATGGCCAATTCACCCCGCACATCTTTGGACTGTGGGAGGAAACCCACGCAGACACAGGGAGAGCGTGCAAACTCACACAGTCTATCACCTGAGTCGGGAATTGAACCCGGGTCTCAGGGGCTGTGAGGCAGCAGTGCTAACCACTGTGCCACCGTGCCGCCCATTTTCTCCTGAGCTTGAAACAAAGGGCACTTTGCCCAAGAAAAGGAATTGGGTACAACAGCAGTAATGTTGCACCTGTATGAGAGAGGTCGTGTGGCCCACTGTGCGAATGGAATAAAGTTATTGCATTTCTGCCGCAGAAGCAGCAGCCCTTTGTACTCTTTCTCGTGCTCACTCCATTTCTTTGCAATTCCTTTCGGCAAAGCATGTAAGACGGGAACCCTCCAGAACTCATCTTCACTACCCATTGAGGATTCCCAGGTGGCATTCGCTGGAATCTACCACACCATAGCTTCCAAAGGGAACTGTTCCAGGAAGTCACTCCATAGCCAACAGCAAGTGTGTGTGTGTGTGTGTGTGTGTGTGTGTGTGTGTGTGTGTGTGTGTGTGTGTGTGTGTGTGTGTACCTGTGTGAGTGTGAGTGTGTGTGTGTCTGTGTGAGTATGTGCATGGTTTGAGTATGTGAGTGAGTGTAAGTGAGTGTGTGTGAGTGTGTGTGTGAGTGTGTGGGTGAATGTGTGAGTGTGTGTGTGAGTATGTGTATGGTTTGAGTGTAAGTGGGTGTGTGTGTGTGAGTGTGAGTGTGTGTGTGTGTGTGAGTGTGAGTGTGTGTGTGTGTGTGTGTGTGAGTATGTGCATGGTTTGAATATAAGTGGGAGAGTGTGTGTATGTGCATGGTTTGAGTGTAAGTGGGTGAGTGTGGGTGAGTGTGTGTGTGTGTGTGTGTGTGTGTGTGTGTGTGTAGAATAACTTTGGAATCAGAACACCATCTGGACCTATCAGTTACTGACCCTTCCTTAATGAGGTTGACTATTGCTCATCCAAAGTACTTTACGACTAACACACTGAAGAACTTTCATGTTTGTGTTTGTGTGTCTCTTTCTCACTTGTTTCTCTACCCCTCTCTCTTTCTCTCCCTCTCTGTCTCACTAATCAATCCATGTTGTTATAATCAACACAGCGTTACATACTGCCTTCTTTTTATAACCACTATTTATGAACCATTTCAAGTTCAGTTGAGGGGAAGTTGCTGTTGGCCCATTACCCAGAAAAGGTCTAGATTAGAGTGGTGCTGGAAAAGCACAGCAGGTCAGGCAGCATCCGAGGAGCAGGAAAATTGATGTTTCGGGCAAAAGCCCTTCATCAGGAATAGAGCTTTTGAGGCATTGGGGGTCAGGGAAATGGAAGTCTTGGAGGAGGCTGGAGGGCATGGGTGGTGTCTCAAACATATGTGGGGAGTTCCTGGACTAGGGGGGATAGGACAGTATCGTGGTAGGTAGAGATGAGGTCGGTGGGGCAGGAGCAGGCTGAGACAATGTGTCGGCCAGGGTGGTCAGGCTTGTGGATCTTGGGAAGGAGGTAGAACCAGGCAGTGCGGGGTTCCCGGATTATGAGGTTGGAAGCTGTGGGTGGGAGATCTCCTGAGGTGATGAGGTTCTGTATGGTCTGGGAGATGATGGTTTGGTGATGGGGGGTGGTGTCATGGTCGAGGAGGCGGTAGGAAGAGGTGTCCTCGAGTTGGCGTCTGGCTTCAGCGGTGTAGAGGTCAGTGCGCCAGACTACCACTGCGCCCCCTTTATCTGCTGGTGTGATGGTGAGGTTGGGATTGGAGCAGAGGGATTGGAGGGCTGTGCGTTGTGAGGGTGAGAGGTTGGAGTGGGGGAGGGGGTAGACAGTTTGAGGCTGTTAATGTCCCGGTGGCAGTTGGAAATGAAGAGGTCGAGGGCGAATAATAGGTAAGCGCGGGGTATCCAGGTGGATGCAGTGTGTTGGAGGTGGGCGAAGGGGTCCTCAGAAGGTGGGCGGGAGTCCTGATTGTGAAAGTAGGCTCAGAGGCGGAGGCGGAGGCAGAGGCGGCAGAAGAAATATTCGATGTCACGGCAAGTATTAAATTCATTGATGCATGGATGGAGGGGGATGAAGGTGAGTCCTTTGCTGAGGACTGATCATTCGTCCTCAGAGAGGGGGAGGTCTGGGGGAATGGTGAAAACTCGGCAGGGCTGGGAGCTAGGATGTGGTGTAGGTGTGAAGCTGGGAGTGTGGGCGGAGCCTGTAACTGGAGTGGGTGTGGTGGTGGGGGGAATGGGGGTAGAGTCAAGAGCAGGAGTGGTGTTCCCCCCAGGGTTTTGGGAGACAGGGATGGTGATAGTGGGATCTGTAGGGGGGGGGGAGGCGTGTCAGCAGAATGCAGGTGAGTGGCGTTGGTGGGGACGGAAGTGGTGGCAAACATGGCCGTATGGAGGGTGGGGAGAGGGTGCGGAAGTCACTGTGTGTGTGACATCAGCGATGATGTGAGGGGTGAAAGTAATGTCACGTGTGGTGCATTAGGAATTGTGAGAGACGGAAAGGGCTATGGAAGTGGCCATGATGGGGGCGGTAGCGATGTCATCAATCAGTGTGAGGGTGGCGGCTGCACCAGCCGCATGGCTAATGGCGTCTGAGCAGTTCCAGAGGGAACCTTCTGGAATGTTTGAAGGCCGTTGGTTATTGAGGTGATAATATAAAAGTTTGTTGTAATTACAGTTTTTGATGTTTGAGAATGTGTTGAAATATTGTTCGTTGAGAGTATGAATTCTCCTGAGAATATAGTAAAGGAGGGATCCTTTGCAATTCTGAGAGAGTGTGGCCCTCAGCTGAGGCAGGGCTGAATGTAGAGAGGTTAGGTGCCTGCACATTGCTGCGAGCGTGGAGCGGAGGATCTTGAAGGAGAACCGTTGCTGGTGTTTTTGAATCTGTAGTCTATACTGTTTGTCCTGTTCGGACCCGAACTCTGCTGGTTTAAAGGTGGTCCGGAATCCGTGTGGGATGAGTTGGTTATGTAGGCAGGCACTGAGGAAGCAAATGTGGCTGTGGTGGTGAGTCTGTTTCAGGACATGGTTGAAGAGCTTCAGAACAGAGGAGATGACCTGGGAGTTGCAGTGAGAGAGAGAGAGAGAATCCCTGAGATTCTTGTCGAGAGAGGAGTAAAACTTCTTCAAGGCAGGCATCCTTGCAAGAGGATTCGCAGTAGGGTTAAAATCAACGAGGTAAAAACAATGACTGCAGATGCTGGAAACCAGATTCTGGAGTAGAGTGGAGCTAGAAAAGCACAGCAGTTCAGGCAGCATCTGAGGAGCTGGAAAATTGATGTTTCGGGCAAAAGCTCTTTATCAGGAATAAAGCTCTGCATCTGCAGTCCTTATTTTTACCATTACCCATAAATCCTGTAATTCTTCATCTTCACTTCCAATTCATTATCAGTTGCTGTAATTCCTCAACTCCCCTCCCATCCTCTTTAATTCCGTAAACCTCCATATGAAATCTCATCCCTCACACTATGGTATCTAATTCCATCTCTAATAACTCACATCCCTCTCTGATAACTCAACACTCTCTCTGATCTCTCACCTCTCTCTGATAGTACGCCTTCTCTGATATCTTCCTTCCCTCTTTAATATCAAACCTTCCACTCTATTATCTCAACCTCCTCTCTGTTACCCCCCTCCCTCTTTAATATCAAACCTCCCTCTCTGATACCTGACCTCTCTCTGTGTGACATCTGACATCTCTGTCAGATATGTGGCATCCCATCATGCCTTGGAAGTGAGGGAATGATTGGAGGGGGCTGGGGGGGGGGGGGGGTTAGATGGAGGGAGCTGGGTGGAGCAGCCGTGTGAAGGAGTAGGCAGTGATATTCCCCTAATGAGAAGACGAGATGGTTATTTTACTCTGCCACCCTGAATGGCAGATTGTTGGCCTCAGGCTTTGAATGCGGGCTTTGTTAATGAATACATTTCTGAAAGAGAATAAAAATCAAGATTGAACAAGAATTTGGGAATGAGTACAAATGTACATTTTGCACCAGTCAGGCTAACGTAGTTGTCTTCTCTGATATAACACTTTAAGGGATTTGATTTTATCTTCCCTTTACAAGGCTGTGATGATCAATTGCTTCAGGCAGCTCCAGAATTGAAGCAGAGATTTTAATTTAATGGGGGATTTGTTATTTACTCATTGAGGACAGGCTAGGTGTCAGCGCACAGTACGTTTAACTTAATGGCTGTAATTTAATGAGGATCTTCTGCTGATTAAGAAGAAGGGATGCCAGTACTAGAGAGTGGAGCACTTTTCACTGCAGTAACCCAGACTCAGTTTATGCCCCAATCAGCAATCTCCTCTGAGCCGTCCCAGTCACTTTGTTAGTTCACATGTTAGTGCCATTCGAATAGTCACAGCCCCAGGTTCCACAGAAAATCTACTCATTTATAGTTTCTGTTTCCCCTGATTCTACATTGAGAGCACCAGCCCAGGGCCATTGAAACACCAGCAATCATTTTGTTTCCTTTCTGTCATGTCATCTGATCGTGCCATGTGCTTTTTTTTCGCGTGTGTTGTGCACATGAAATGAAAGAAGGACTTGCATTTGAGGTATTTGCGAATTCAGGGATGTGGGACTCAAACCTGGGTCAACCGGCTCAGAGGCAGGGACAGTACCACTGCATCATGGGAGCCACCTTCATCGGGCTCTTCATTGTTAACCGTGAGTTAGTCCTCACCCAAACACATCTGACCTGCGACCATCACAGAGGAGTATGGAGACAGAAACATGTAGACGCCATTTGGCTCCTCAAAATCTTTCCTATCATTCAATGAGTTTGAGGCTGATTTGTATCTGAGCACTTTGTCCCTCAATATCTTTGAATGAAAAATGAACCTAACTAACTCAAAATTTAAAATTAGCAATTGACTCCATGTCAATCCTCACTTGTAGAATGTAGATCAAATCTTTGCTATCTCAATCCCAGAGACGAAAACCCTGGTTGAGTGGTCACTGTAGTCAGATAATGCCTGGACTCGCAAAGCCTCTAAAGATCCATAAACCTGCTCTCTAACTAGGCTGATGTAGACTAGCTTGAGAGCGTTCTTACCTCGGTTAACAGGAAAAGGTTGCAAAGAAAGAACCGTTAAGGCAACCCCAGCTAGAACTAAACTCAGATTACTGGTGTCACTCTGCATCACAATCCAACCATCCAGCCATCTGATCTAAATCTACACTACACAGCCTCAGCTGGCCAATACCCTCTTCTGAAACGGCATTGTCCAGGATTCCAGGGATTGGTCTAACCAAGGCTTTTTTTTACCTTCTGAAGCATAGCTTGTACCTTCTTGTATTTGAGCCCTTCAGACTTCAAGAGCATCCAGCCCATTGAGAGTCGCTGGCCGGTCAGAGGCCAACAGCTCTTGGACTCAGCGGCGCCCCCAGAGAAAACCATGGCAGTTGCTGGAACAGCACCCCTGGAGTCCCAGGTTTGTGCAGGAGCCAGGAACAAGGCTAGGGATTTGGTGAGGGAGGCAATGTGCTTTCTCGAATTAGGCATTTCAGAAGGAGAGGCCGGAGCTATGCTCTCTTTCCTATGAGGAAGGTTGTTCTGGTTATGGAGGGAGTGCAGCTAAAACTTACCAAACTTGATTCCTGAGATTGCATACGAAGAGAGAGTAGATTGGTTATGACTATATTGACTGAGGAGTGTAGAAGAACGAGGGGGTGATCTCAAAGAAGCCCATAAAATTATAACAGGACTAAACAGGATAAACACAGGTAGGATGTTCCTCATAACTGGGGAGTCTAGAAATAGAGGTCCCAGTCTAAGGATACAGAGTAGGCCACTTCGGACTGAGATGAGGAGAATTTTAATCACCCAGAGAATGGTGAGTCACTCAGACAGCAATTAGAGTCATAGAGTCATAGCATGGAAACAGACTCTTCGGTCCAACTCATCCATGCCAACCAGATGTCCCAACCCAATCTAGTCCCACCTGCCAGCACCCGGCCCATATCCCTCCAAACCCTTCCTATTCATATACCCATCCAGATGCCTTTTAAATGTTGCAGTTGTACCAGCCTCCACCACTTCCTCTGGCAGCTCATTCCATATACGTACCACCCTCTGCGTGAAAAAGTTGCCGCTGAGGTCGTAAGGAGTGAGATATAGTGCTTAGAGCTAAAAAGATCAAAGAGTATGGGGAGAAAGTAGAACAGGAGACTGAGCTGGATGATCATATTGAACGGCAGAGCAAGCTCAAAAGGGTCAAATGGCCTACTCCTGCTCCTATTTTCAACATTTCTGGTGGGGGTAGGAAGGTGACAATGTTTGGGCACATCACCACCCCACTTCCCTAATTACCTTTTCCCTCTTATGAGTTTTGGGGGCATTGTTGATGTGAGTTAGAGTGCGGACAACAGAGATTTGGCTTAGTCCAGACGGGTCCAATCAAAACACGATGTACTGAAGAAACTCAGTAGATCTGGCATCATCTGTGAAGAGGTAACAGTGTTAACGTTTCAGGCCCAGGTGAGTAGATATGATGCCTGGGAGTTCACTGTTGGATTCTGAGTTATGAGGCGTTCAATTTTCCAGTTTCTAATTCCCCACATTTCCCTTCTCCATCTAACCAATCACAAACCTTTCATAATCTTCCAGGCCTCTTGGCAAACGAGGCCTGGCCTGTTCTGGCTCACCTTCATGGGGCTGTTCCACTTCTGCGTTCCCATGTTGCGTACGCATCAAATTTTTCCGCATGCGATGAAAGGAAAGAGACCTGTTGTGGATAAATTCTTTATGGCTTTTGTTGAGAAGGTGTAATCTGTGTCACTTACGACCCTTGAGCCTTTGTTCTTACTTGCATCATGAACACTCGCACCCTCAAAATTACATCAGCAACATGAATGCTGGCCTGAGTTCCAGGCTTTCGGCTGTGTCAGAGGCCTGAGGCCCTGCAGCTAACCCGTGAAGGTAAATGAGGCCAGGCCCACTACACGGCGGCCTACCTCGAGTCAAAATCCACCCGCAATTGTTCTACTGGACATGACCTGAACCATGGATTTGCCTTCTGATTGGCTGCAGTGGTGCAGGAGCTCAGCCCAAGATGGGAATCCATGGCGTTTTTTGAGGAAAGGAAGTTTCCGGAAAGGTTGCCCGAGGAAAGTTAATTTGCAGACGCAGCGTCTCGGTGCTGATTGCAATTTGCAAGTCGCGGATTGTAGTTTAATCACAGTTTCTCATTTCAAAGCTTAAACATTGATTACGGATGAGAGTAAACACTCCGGCTCAAACATCGGGGATAATAAAACTGTCCTTCAAAATCAGACAAACTGTTGTCAGTTAACCAGGCTGTGCAATTTCAAAGCTACGCCTCATTTCTTCCCTGATATTACAAGAATTAACATTTCGTCAATAGTTAAATGGCTGTCAAACCACTTGAGATGTGCAGAATGAGCAGGTGAGTCCTTATTGGCTACATTTCAGCTCAAAAGACAGAAGGCATCCCATAACCTGGGCCAATAATTCTGGAGTTGGACACAGCGTTGGGCAGGCCATACCTGGAGAATTGTGTGCAGTTCTGGTCACCTCACTAGAGTAAGGATGTGATAGCACTGGAGGGGGGACAGAGGAGGTTCATCAAAATGTTGCCTGGGATGGAGAAGTTCAACAATGAGGAGAGACTAGGTAGGCTTGGATTGTCTCCTCTGGAACAGGGGGACTTCAGTCTATTTGATTATGAGGGGTATGGATAGGGTGAGTAGGGAGTGTTCTCCTTCAATTAGATTCCCTACAGTGTTCAAACAGGCCATTCGGCCCAAGTCCACACCGACCCTTTGAAGAGTAACCCACCCAGACCCATTCCCCACATTTACCTCTTACTGATGCACCTAACACCATGGACAATTTAGCACTGCCAATTCACTTAATCTGCACATTCTTGGACTGTGGGAGGAAACTGGAACAACCAAGGAAACCCACACAGAGACGGGGGGAATGTGTAAACTCCACACAGACAGTCGCCCGAGGCTGGAATTGAACCAGAGTCCCTGATGCTGTGAGGCAGCAGTGCTAACCACTGAGCCACCATGTCACCCTCAATCACGGAGAGGTCAATCACAGGAAGGGGGTGGGAGGGGGGGCACAGTTTTACAGTGAGGGGATTTAAGGTGATATCCTTTTCACTCGGTGGGGGGGGGAGGGGGGTGGAATCTGCAATGCGCTGCCTGGGAAGGTAGTGGAGGCCAGAAACTTTACAACTTTAAAAGAAAATTTGGATGATCGCTTGAAATCTCATAACATATGGGACAAATGTGGGAAATTGGGATTAGTGGCAGTTAGTCAGTGCATATGCAATGGACCAGAGGGCTTTTTCTACGATGATGACTCTGTGACTATGATTCCCATAATCCAACAGAAGGCTGTTGTAAAGTGTTGCTTGAAAACATTGCTCAGATGTTTTTTAACCTGGGTGATGGCCTTGGATTTTTGCATCCTTTCATTTGCAGGATGGATTTGATGGGTTGACCTTTTTATGTTGTGTTGTCAAGTGTTTCCAGGGCCTATGAACTGAGATGAGGAGTGAGCCATTTCTCTGCTCAAGATGGTGATGAGATCTTCGCCATGTGTTGGTGACCTCAACACTACTTTGGCTCTCTTGACCATCAAGAATCGATCTCCAAAATATTCCTCGCCCCACCTCCACTGGTCCCTCAGGAAGAGAACTTCACTGACTCATGATGCTCTGAGAGAAATTGAACATTTTTATCCTCTTGTTCTTCAATGGTAGATCCCTAACTCTCCAACTGTGCATCTTCATCTTTATTCCAAGGTGGAGGCTGATGCTTAATCAGTGACTGATGTTAAATCTGAGATAGATAATTTTTTTGTTAATATGTTAACGAATATGGGCCAAAGGCAGGTATTTGGAGTTAGGCTACAGATCAGCCTTGAATGGTGGAAAGGGTTCGAGCAGAAATAGCTCATTCGGCCCACTGACTCACCATCTACCAGTAACTCTGCATTTCCCATGGCCAATCCAATTAAACTGCATAGCTTTGGACTGTGGGAGTAAACTGGAGTACTCGGATAGTTGCCCGAGGCTGGGATTGAGCCCGGATCCCTGGAGCTAGAAGGTAGCAGTGCTAACCACTAAGCGAGCATGCCACCCCATGAATGAATAAAATCACAATGCGTATTCAAATCCTCTCGCAATAAAGGGTAACATTCCTCATAGCTTGCTGCATCTGCATGCTAGCCTTTGGTGACTTGTTGACAAGAACATCCAAGTCCCTTTGTTCATCTACGCTTTCCAGCTTCTTGTCATTTAAGAGATACAGTGCAATTCTCTTTCTCTGACCAAAGTGGACAGCCTCACATTTTTAATCTTCTAATTTGAGAAGGATCAACTGTTAGGTACTTATAGAGTCATATAGCATGGAAACAGACCCTTCGGTCCAACTAGCCCACACCCAACATAATGCCAAACTAAACTAGTCCCACCTGCCTGCTTTTAGTTCATATCCCTCCTAATATTTCTAATTCATATCTTTTAAAAGTTGTAACTGTATCTCCATCCACCATTTCCTCTGGAAGCTCATTCCACACATGGACCATGCTCTGTGTAAAATCATTTCCCCCCCCCACCATGACTCTTTAAATCTTTCTGCTTTCACCTTAAAAATATACTACTGGTCTTGAAATCCTCTGTCCTGGGGAAGAGACACCTGCCATTCACCTTATCTATACCCCTCATGGTTTTGCAAGTTTCTGTTGGGTCACTCCTCAACTTCCAGTAAGAAAAGTCCCAACCTATCCAGTCTCTCCTGTTAACTCAAGCCTTCCATTCCCAGTAAATCTCTATTTGGGTGGGACAGAGCGAGGGCTGTCACAAGTCACCTCCTACATCCCAGGCAAAAAGTGCCAGCCGATCCAGCCGCTCCCTCATAACTCAAACCTACCCAAGGCTCTATTTATAATTGTACAAGTCGTACCTTTGCTTATTATACCACTTATCCAAATTAAACTCCATCTGCCGCTCCTCAGCCCGTTGATCAAGATCTCTTTGGAATCTGAGATCACCTTCTCCGATACATTCCTTGCAGATGGCCCAAATCTTTGAAGTGTATTGGGCCCCGGGACCCACTGCTGCTGTGATCTCAGAGTCGGGTTTGGGGCATTGGGAGTCAAGGAGCTGTGAGTTGGATTAGATTACTTACAGTGTGGAAACAGGCCCTTCGGCCCAACAAGTCCACACCGACCCGCCAAAGCGCAGCCCACCCATACCCCTACATTTACCCCTTACCTAACACTACAGACAATTTAGCATGGCCAATTCACCTGACCCGCACATCTTTGGACTGTGGGAGGAAACTGGAGCACCCGGAGGAAACCCACGCAGACACGGGGAGAATGTGCAAACTCCACACAGTCAGTCGCCTGAGGCGGGAATTGAACCCTGGTCTCTGGCGCTGTGAGGCAGCAGTGCTGACCACTGTGCCACCGTGCCGCCCACGTTGGGTTTGAGGTAAGGCTCCCCCCTCTGATGGGTCACAGCTGGAAGGGATTGAGCACGATCTACAAGCCCTTTGGCCTTTTGTCTACCACATTCCAGGGCTACAGCTCCTAATAGCCAGGCTTTCCATATTTTCCACACTTGCTCCAATTGTGACCTCCTTCAACCATATATTTCTCCCAAGTGCTCCGCCGTGGCGTCTAATTTGTGCCTGGTGACTTGTTGCCAATAGCAGATGCTTTTTCTGAGCTTAGCGGTGCTACATGGGCCAATCACGTTCTGATTTGCTCCAATAAATCACTGTTTTCTTTCCCCCAGCCTCCCTCTTCCATTTGTTGCCATCTCTCCTTCTTGCTAATTAACTCAGCGCTGGGCTGACCCAGCTCAGCAGAGGGACACACTGGAATGAATTAATGGAGTCCTGAAAATGCTTACCATCAAATAACCTCCCAGTAATGATCTCAATCAGCTGCTTAATTAGCCTGCGTGCTTTGAGAAATTACACCACCGGAGGAGAACGCTGTTAAGATCTGACCAAGACGACGTATTAATTGTGTCTCTGTAGGAGATGCTTGAAGTATAATTACACCCCAAGAAAGAAGCCTACTCCTAATCAAAAGCAAAGATTTCAACAGGGTTGGCAGCAAAACAGCAACTTTCATATTTATGTTTCATTGACTTGTTGACAGCTTGTTCTCTTGCTTTCTAATATAGACATTAGGGGGCCCTGAAGCTATCTTGTTGGCCCAGCATTTCGATCTACTGACAGTGTGTAAGATAAAGTAGGAGGCTCTCTGGTTTCTGTGACCGTGTCAGTTTGTGCGATGCGAATGCTTGACTTCACTTCATCAAAGATCCTCAGACAGCACCTTCCAAACCCACTACAACTTCCACCTAGAAGGGCAAAGGCAGTAGCTACATGGGACCACCACCTGCGAGGCTCTCTCCGAGTGACTCACCATCCTGACTTGGAAATATATAGCAATCCCTACTGTGTGGAAACAGGCCATTCGGCCCATCAAGTCCACACCAACCCTCCGAAGGGCATCCCAGCCAGACCCATAACCCATTCCCTACTCTATCCTTGCATTTCTCATGACTAGTCCACCTAACCTGCACCTCCTTCGACACTACAGGGTAATTTACCATGGCTAATCCACCTAACCTGCACATCCCCGGACACTACAGCATAATTTAGCATGACTAATCCACCCAACCTGCACATCCCCGGACACTACAGCATAATTTAGCATGACTAATCCACCTAACCTGCACATCCCTGAACACTACGGGGTAATTTAGCATGACTAATCCACCTAACCTGCACATCCCCAAACACTACAGGGTAATTTACATGGCTAATCCACCTAACCTGCACATCCCCAAACACTACGGGGTAATTTACATGGCTAATCCACCTAACCTGCACATCCCCAAACACTACGGGGTAACTTAACATGGCTAATCCACCTAACCTGCACATCCCCAAACACTACGGGGTAATTTACATGGCTAATCCACCTAACCTGCACATCCCCAAACACTACGGGGTAATTTACATGGCTAATCCACCTAACCTGCATATCCCCAAACACTACGGGGTAATTTAGCATGGCTAATCCACCTAACCTGCACATCCCCGAACACTACAGGGTAATTTACATGGCTAATCCACCTAACCTGCACAACATTGGATCGTGGGAGGAAACGCATGAAGACACAGGAGAACATGCAAACTCCACACTGTCACCCAAGGGTGGGATCAAACCCAGGTCCCTGGCACAGTGAGGTAGCAGTGCTAACCACTGAGTCACTCCACAAACTACGAAATCCTGCATTCTGAGCAGTAGTCACACTATGTTGGAATAGTTCCAGTATCAACAGCAGTCATTTCAAATGGAATTGATCCCAGAATGTGAATTAGTGTAAGTAAGCTGGTGCAAGAATCTAACCTCTGCTGTTGCTGTCACACTACCTTGCAGACCACCTATCCAGTGGACTGAGCTAACCAACCCTCCAGCAGCATCCAATGGTATCATCTAGCTATCTCAAAGGTACCTTGCTTACCCGCCACAGGAGAGATTGAGCAGGTAAGCCTTACATTCTCTAGACTTTACAAGAATGAGAGGAGATCTAAATGAGGAATCTAAAGCAAAGGTTATTGCAAAATAAAACTGTAAGGGATTGAAAAAGTAGATGTAGAGAGAATGTTTCCTTTGAGGGAGGGGCGCTATCTAGAATAAGATGTTCTTTAATTTTAGGGTAAGGTCTAACAGATTTAAAGCAGACAAAGAGAGATTACTTCTCTTAAAGGGTGATGAATTGTTGGATTTTTAAATTGTTATCTTGTTCAGTGGATGTAGGCTGTACCAGTGAAGCCAGCAGTCATTGCGAATCCTAGAGGGCAGTTCAGAGATAACCACATTGCCATGGGTCTGGGGTCATGTGGAGGCCGGGCCAGGTAAGGATGGCAATATCCCTCCCGAAAGGACTTGAGGGAACCAGATGGGCTTTCCTTCCCTGACAATCGATTCATGGTCATCATACAATTCTTAGTTCCAGATATTTTGTTGAATTCAAATTCCACTATTTGCCATGGCAGGATTTGAACCAAGGTTCTCTGACAGTTAGTGGGGTCTCTGGATTTATAGCCCACTGAAAATGCCAATAGGTCATTGCCTCCCCAGAGTGCAGTGGATGCCGGGATACTAGGTAAATTTAAGGAGGAGATCGCCAGATATTTGATGAGTAATGCAATAAACGGTTATGGTTAGAGGACAAGAAGTTGGAGCTGAGACTGAGATGAGATCAGCCATGAATGTATCAAATGGAGGGGCAGTGTCAAAGGGCTGAATGGCCTACTCCTGCTCCTAATTCTGATGTCCCTATGTTCAATATCATAACAGGAGGTGCAATTGATATAAGCAGCTTGACGTTTATCACGTAGGGAAGACAGCATCATCATTGGTGTCTCCACGGTGGGGTGACTTAAAGTCACCTGTGTACAGGCCTCAGTCTACTACTGACAGACAGAGTCCACTCTCCATGAGAAAAGAAACAAAAACAAAATGCTGCAGATGTTGGAAATCTGAAATAAAACCAGAAAGTGCTGCAGAAACAATTCAGATACAACAGTATCTCTGGGGAGGGAAACACAGAGTTAGTGTTTCAAATCCAGCCTGACCCTTTCTTCAGAATTGATAGGAGGTGGGGAGTTTATCTACGGCCTAGTGGTGTTATCACTAGAGTATTAAGCCAGAGGCTCAGCTAATGCTCTGGTGACTTGGGTACAAACCTTACCACAGGCAGATGATGGAATTTGAATTCAGTGATGATTATAAAGCAGTTGAAGGTTGAGGGGTGACCTTAAAGAGGTTTATGAAATCATGAGGGGCATGGATAGGGTGAATAGACAAAGTCTTTTCCCTGGGGTGGGGGAGTCCAGATCTAGAGGGCACGGGTTTAGGGTGAGAGGGGAAAGATATAAAAGGGACCTAAGGGGCAACTTCTTCACACAGAGGGTGGAGCGTGTATGGAATGAGCTGCCAGAGGAAGTGGTGGAGGCTGGTACAACTGCAACATTTAAAATGCATCTGGATGGGTATATGAATAGGAAGGGTTTGGAGGGATATGGGTCAAGTGCTGGCAAGTGAGACTAGATTAGGTCAGGATATCTGGTCGGCATGGATGAGTTGGGTTGAAGAGTCTGCTTCTGTACTGTACATCGCTATGTCTCTATGACTCCATGAAGCAGTTGCTGATCATTGGAAAAACCCATCTGTTCACTAATATCCTTTAGGGAAGGAAACTGCCTACATGTGACTCCAGACCCACAACAACGGGCCCTCTGAGCAATTAAGAATGGGCAATAAATGCTGGCCTAGCCAGAGATGCTCTCATCCCATGAATGGGAAAAAAGGCATCACGATCTTTGAGATTCTGCACCTAGATTTGGTGCCCAGCTTCTCAATCTGACTGTGCAGAACTTCCTTCTTTGTCCTGCCTATGTCCTCAGTGCTAGGGCAACCAAATCCTTCTCTTCCCACTGTGATTTGTTTCTCCAGAGCTGAGAAGAATTTCCAAACCAAACATTGTGCCTAAACTAGAAATAACAGGCCTGAACTAAAGATGAGGCCTGATGCTGGAATACTGTAAACAGTCAGGGATCGTTATCCAAGGAAAGATATACTGGCTGTGGAGGTAATCCCAAAAAAGGTTCACTCGGCTGATACCAGGTATGGTGAGATTGTGTTTGGTGAGGAAAGATTGAGTTGACTGGGCTTGTAATCATTGGAATGTAGAAGATTGAGAGGTGACCTATTGAAACATATAGGATTCTTAGGGGACTTGACAGGGTAGAAGTGGAGAGGTTGTTTCCCCTTATGAGAGAGTCTGGAATCAGTGGGCATCATCTCAAAATAAGAGGTCACACATTTACAATGGAGGTGAGGAGGAATTGTCTTTCTCAGAGGGTAGTGAATCTGTGGAATACTTTACCACCGAGGGCTATCGAGTCTGGGTCATTGAGTGCATTCAAGGCTAAGACAGAGAGATTTTAAACCGATGAGGGAATCGAGGATTATGCGGAATGGGCAGGAAAGTGGAGTTAAAAGGTAAGAACAATGACTGCAGATGTTGGAAACTAGATTCTGGATTAGTGGTGCTGGAAAAGCACAGCAGTTCAGGCAGCATCCGAGGAGCAGCGAAATTGACGTTTTGGGCAAAAGCCCTTCATCAGGAATACAGGCAGTGAGCCTGAAGTGTGGAGAGATAAGCTAGAGGGGAGTGGGGGTGGGGAGACAGTAGCATAGAGTACAATGGGTGAGTGGGGGAGGGGATGAAGGTGATAGGTCAGGGGGGAAAGGGTGGAGTGGATAGGTGGAAAAGGAGATAGGCAGGTAGGACAAGTCCGGACAAGTCATGGGGACAGTGCTGAGCTGGAAGTTTGGAACTAAGGTGAGGTGGGGGAAGGGGAAATGAGGAAACTGTTGAAGTCCACATTGATGCCCTGGGGTTGAAGTGTTCTGAGGCGGAAGATGAGGCGTTCTTCCTCTAGGTATTTGGTGGTGAGGGAACGGCAGTGAAGGAGGCCCAGGACCTCCATGTCCTCGGCAGAGTGGGAGGGGGAGTTGAAATGTTGGGCCACAGGGCAGTGTGGTTGATTGGTGCGGGTGTCCCAGAGATGTTCCCTAAAGCGCTCTGCTAGGAGGCACCCAGTCTCCCCAATGTAGAGGAGACCGTATCGGGAGCAACAGATACAATAATTGATATTAGTGGATGTGCAGGTAAAACTTTGATTGATGTGGAAGGCTCCTTTAGGGCCTTGGACAGAGGTGAGGGAGGAGGTGTAGGCGCAGGTTTTATAGTTCCTGCGGTGGCAGGGGAAGGTGCCAGGATGGGAGGGTGGGTTGTAGGGGGGAGTGGATCTGACCAGGTAGTCACGGAGGGAACAGTCTTGGCGGAAGGCGGAAAAGGGTGGGGAGGGAAATATATCCCTGGTGGTGGGGTCTTTTTGGAGGTGGTGGAAATGTTGGCGAATGATTTGGTTTATGCAAAGGTTGGTAGGGTGGAAGGTGAGTACCAGGGGCATTCTGTCCTTGTTACAGTTGGACGGATAGGGTCTGAGGGCGGAGGTACGGGATGTGGATGGGATGCATTGGAGGGCATCTTTAACCACATGGGAAGGGAAATCGCAGTCTCTAAAGAAGGAGGCCATCTGGTGTGTTCTGTGGTGGAACTGATCCTCCTGGGAGCAGATATGGCGGAGGCAGAGGAATTGGGAATAAGGGATAGAATTTTTGCAAGAGGTAGGGTGGGAAGAGGTGTATATCAGAGCAGCCATGATCTCATTGAATGAATGGGCTGAATGGCCTACTCTGCTCCTATGGCTTATGGCCTTATTAGCAGGAATAGTAAGACAGAATAATAGAAATCAAGCCTAAACTGGGATTAATAAACTTGACTAATGAAAATTGGGCCGAAACTATATCGAGCCTGTAATGATTAGAACAAGGTTGCCCAGGTGGATCTCATTGAGTATGAGCTCCCTGATTGGTCCAGATTAACAGCCTCAATCAGGGAGCCCTGGCTGACAGACAGAAACCAGAATCTCTGGGATTCTCCGCACTCTGAGGACTGGCTCTGATCGAGCTGGTTAGAGCCTATGTTCCAAGTATGTGCAAACAAAGGGTGAGTTAATGACAGGATTCCGGCTTCTGTGGAGTTATCTCAAACCCCAACTTATGAAAATTTGGCCCAAACTTGGAATACCAGCCGATTTGTTTTCATTCTCACGATGTGGAAATCGGTGCTCAGGAAGACCTTTACTGTAGTGCCCTTGGGAAGATGCTGTCGGCTCTGGGCAGGGTAGGACCACACATTGTCTTCAGGGAAGGATTTCGATTCAGCAATAATGAAGGCACAGCGATGTATTTCAAAGTCAGGATGGTGTGTGCCTTGGAGGAGGAATTAGAGATGGTGACGTTTCTGTGTGCCTATCGATAGTCATGTTGATGTCAAAGCCAGTGAAATTGAGTGTGAAAGAGAGATGATTAAGCTGTCTCTTATCATGATGTTCATTTTACCTGCCACTTGTACGGCTCAAACATTACTTGCCTCATCAGCCCCAGCGTGGATGTTGTCTAGATCTTTCTCCATGCGAACATAGACTGACACCCATTGGTTTTGACATAGAGCTGTAAAATATTCCATGAGAAACAGTCCAGTAGTCCAGAGTAGATGAAATATTCAATAGAATAGAACAGCTTTTACTATCACGTATACACAATGGGTACAGTGAAAGGGTTATACATCACCAATTACAGCGCTGGCTTAGATACAAAAGCACCTCGGCACGGCTTCTTTGGTGACAAGACAATAGAGAAATAAAATGTCCAGCGTTATAGAACTAAATGTTCGGTCCAACAGATCATGCTGGCACTTAGCTTCCGGTGTGCACGGTGCCCTGGCTTCACACCACGCTGGAACATGCCATACTGCAGGAGGAGGTCACCGTGCTGGGACTTTACTGGGCCAGGTCAGGGGGTCACCGTGCCAGGTCAGGGGGTCACCATGCCAGGGGGGGTCACTGCGCCAGGTCAGGGGGTCACCATGCCAGAAGTTAATTGTGCCAGGCCAGGGGATCACCACACGGGGAGGTCACTACTCCAGCGCAGGGGGTCACTTTGCTGGGAGGTCATTGTGCCAGGTCAGGATGTCACCACACCAAGCAGTCACTGGTCCAGGTTGGGAGGTCACTATGCCAGGCGGTCATTGTGCCACGTCAGGAGGTCACCACACTGGAAGGCCATTGTGCCAGGTCAAGGAGTCACCACGCCGGGAAGTCACTGCACCAGGTCAGGAGGGCACCAAGCCAGGAGGTCACTGTGCCAGGTTGGAAGGTCACCACGCCAGGAGGTCACAGTGCCAGGTCAGGAGGTCATCACACCAGGAGGTGACTGCCTCAGGACAGGAGGTCACCACGCCATGCCAATATTACATAATGGTAAATGGCTTAAACACAAGATCATCATTAATAGTACTTAAGTTCTTTCATATAATGATGGGGACTCATGAATCACAACACAAGATATCACGGAAGCATCGACATCTCCATCATCATCAATGACATTTTCATAGCCCATTCTGCTCGTCATCTCAACACTCTTCACAGACAGAGGCTGTAAGTCAGAAATAGTAACAATCAAATTACACAGGGTTCTGGTCAGACCACTCCTTGTAAACTGTTCCTAGTTTTTATTTCCCACTGTGGATTGTATATTAATTGTATGTTTCTGGAGAACATTCATTGAAGTTCTACATTGAGCATATTGCAAAGAGACATTTTACAATGCAGGATGTGAATCTTGCTGAAGAGAGACACACATTATGGAAATATTTCATGGTGCATTCATCAGGACACCTGCAAGAATGCCAAATTTCAAATAATTAGGAAATTAATCCTGCTGCAGAAACCCAGAAGTATGAAGAGTCCAGAGAGTTATGCACTAGATTAGACCACCTCAAAATATCTTACAATGGTAGCCTAGATCCTAATTTTTTTCTTATTTTAAAGAAAGGTTTGGAGGGTTTGAACTACAGGAAGAGGTTGAATAGGCTGAGGCTGTTTTCCCTGGAGCGACAGAGGCTGAGGGGTGACCTTTGAGGTTTGCAAAATCATGAGGGACATGGATAGGATAAATAGACAAAGGTAAAAATCACACAACACCAGGTTATAGTCCAACAGGCCTATCTGGAAACAGTAGTTTTCAGAGCATTGCAAAAGCTAGTGACCATAACCTGGTGTTGTGTGATTTTTAACTTTGTCCACCCCAGTCCAACACCGGCATCTCCAAATCATAAAGACAAGGTATTTTCCATGGGCAGTCCGGAACTGGAGGGCATACGTTTAAGGTGAAGGGGAAAGACTTAAAAGGGACCTAAGGGGCAATTTTTGCACACAGAAGGTGGTGCATGGATGGAATGAGGTGGAGGCTGGTATAATTGCAACATTTAAAAGGCATCTGGATGGGTACATGAATAGGAAGGGTTGAGAGGGATATGGGCCAAATGCTGGCAAATGGGACTAGACTAATTTAGGATCTCTGATTGGAATGGGTGAGTTGGACTGAAGGGTCTGTTTCCATGATGTACATCTCTATGGCTTTATAAATACAATGTGCTGTGTTCCAAATCCACTTTTATTGGTCAACCTATTCAGCATTAAGCAAAACACAATCTATTTGAAAACACCAAACATAACAAGACAATTTAAAATAGCGTAACTCTATTGGAAAACCTAACAGAATAATAGCTACTGTAACTATTACTAATTAACTGTTCAAATATAGTAACATGCCATAAACACAACTATTGTCAAAATGGCAATGTCTCCCAGGTAACCCAGCAGCAGAGAGAAACACAGGTTCTAGATCTAACCTATCTAGGAAAAGATAGTGTCCTTTTCTTCAAACTCCAGCAGCTTCTGCCCCTGTTGAGATTCCAAAAGCAACTGCTTAAAACAAAACCTAAAAACTAGAAATCCTGGCCTATGAGAGCTGGCCACACCCAGCCAGGCTGCTTCTATTGTTCCAACTTTGTTTAAATAACAAGACTTCACAAGCAGTTTACTTTACTGGCTTGCAATTACATAGTTCAGCACCTCTCTCTTAAAACCTCTCTTTAAATAAAAAGGACAAAATACAAACTCTTTAAGCTCAGTACTGTCATAAAGGCCACTTGGTACTTTATTGATGGCAATCAATGTTGACTATTCTTCCAATCAATAAATTATTATTCGGCACTGCAGGGAGTGGAGTGTTTTATTTCCCCCTCCAACTCTATTTTGATTTAGTCCCTGCTCTCCCCTTCACTGTTTGATCATACAGCATTGCCTTTTGGTGTGAAGGACAGTGCTTGTCACACGCCACTCGGGTGTTTCCTTTCTTCCTGGTGGTGGGAATTTGAATAAAGATTCATGCACCTTGTGTCTTTCACTGTGTCTCACACCTGCACACACACACCATGGGTGCTGGGGAAAAAATAAGCACTACCGCAGTTAGGCCGTAGTGTGGAGGTAAGGAGAGAAAAAAATATATAACCAGGAGATTTAGAATCTCCTCAGTTTAGAGGAAAAGAAAGAATAAATACCTTGTTATGTATGTGCCCTTCTTGTGTTTGTCTCAATGAGTGAAAGATTAATAACTGTGGTAACCTGTTGGCATGTTTTAGTTCATTCCTGAGGTGTGCGGATATCATTGACCATCCCTAGTTATCCTTGAGAAGGTGGAGCTGCCTTCTTGAACCACTGCAGTTAATGTGCTGGAGGTAGACCTACAATGCCTCTAGGGAGGGAGTTCCGGGATTGTGACCCAGCGACAGTGAAGGAACGGCGATACATTTCCAAGTCAGGATAGTGAGTGGCTTGAAGGGGAACTTCAGGGGGTGGTGTTCCCGGTATCTGCTATTCTTGTCCTTCCCCCTGGAAGAGGTTGGGAATTTGGAAGGAGTTGAAGAATCGTCAGTGAGTTGCTGCAATGCATCTTGTAGATTGTACACACTGCTGCCTCTATGTGACAGTCTGGAGGGAGTGAACATTGAAGATGGTGGATGGACAGCCTACCAAGTTGGCTACTTTGACCTGAACGGTGTTGAGCTTTTAGACTTTGTTTCTTTTCAGTCATATTAGAGAGGCATGTGCTGAAAAAATGATTAGATCTTTGGACTGTGGGAGGAAACCGGAGCACATGGAGGAAACCCACGCAGACACTGGGAGAACATGCAAACTCCGCACAGCCAGTTGCCTGAGTTGGGAATTGAACCCAGGTCTCTAGTGCTGTGAGGCAGCAGTGCTAACCACTGTGCCACCGTGCCACCCACAATGGGGTGGTTGAGTTTGAAAGTATATGCTCAAAATGGATACAAATCAGAAACTGATTAATTATCGCCTCCAGTACGTCACCTCCTGCCTTTCCAAAGTACAAAACCCATAAAACAAGGGAAAGGGACAAGTGATACAGAGAAAAATCGATAGGTTAATTGATGATACAAGGAGCATCAGAAAAGATTGGGGAATCTTGGGCTCTTTTTTGTATGGAAAATCGAGATGGTAGCAGTGACTTTGAGGAGGTGTGGATGTCAAATGTATAAGTGAAAGAATCAAGTAAAAGTGTTGATAGGATGAGGAAACGCATTATGTTTTAAGGCTAATAGTCAGAAATTCTTCTTCAGACAAAGAATGAACAAAGTGTGGAATAAGCCCAGATAGAATTGTGCAACCAATAATCCTGGCATTGTTTAAAACAATGTTGGGAGCTAAAATGGAACACAAAGAGATCATTCAGCCCTTTCAAGTCTGATCTACTTTCGATGAGATCCTGATTGATCAGTAGCTTAACTCTAAATAAAGACTGCAGATGCTGTAAATCAGAAATGAAAACAGAAATTGCAGGAAATTCCTCACGCAACCCGAAACGTTAAGAACATAAAACAGAGAACATAGAACATTACAGCGCAGTGCAGGCCCTTCGGCCCTCGATGTTGCACCGCCCTGTCACACTAATCTGAAGCCCATCCCATCGACACTATTCCACGTATGTCCATATGCCTGTCCAATGATGACTTAAACACACTTAAACTTGGTGAATCTACTATCGTTGCAGGCAAAACATTCCATACCCTCACTACTCACTGAGTAAAGAAAGTACCTCTGACATCTGTCTTATACCTATCTCCCCTCACTTTAAAGTTGTGTCCCCTCGTGTTTGCTGTCCCCATATTTGGAAAGAGGCTCTCCCTGTCCACCCAATCTAACCCTCTGATTATCTTGTAAGTCTCTATTAAGTCACCTCTCAACCTCCTTCTCTCTAAGGAGAACAGCCTCAAGGCCCTCAGTCTTTCCTTGTAAGACCTTCCCTCCATACCAGGCAACATCCTCGTAAACCTCCTCTGCATCCTTTCCAAAGCTTCCACATCCTCCTTATAATGCGGTGACCAGAACTGTACACAATACCCCAAGTGTGGCCATACCAGAGCTTTGTACAGCTGCAGCATAACCTCCTGGTTCCAGAGCTCAATCCCTCTATCAATAAAGGCCAAAACACTGTATGCCTTCTTAACAACCCTGTCAATCTGGGTGGCAACTTTCAGCGATCTGTGTACATGGACACTGAGATCTCTCTGATCATCTGCACTCCCATGAATCCTACCATTAGCCCAGTACTTTGCATTCCGATTACTCCGCCCAAAGTGTATCACCTCACACTTATCCACATTAAACTTCATTTGCCACCTCTACAGCCCAGCTCTGCA
Source organism: Hemiscyllium ocellatum (assembly GCF_020745735.1). Classification (NCBI taxonomy): domain Eukaryota; kingdom Metazoa; phylum Chordata; class Chondrichthyes; order Orectolobiformes; family Hemiscylliidae; genus Hemiscyllium; species Hemiscyllium ocellatum. The sequence continues at coordinate 18,479,996 of NC_083445.1, forward strand.
TCCTATCTATGTCTGTCTGCAACCTATTAAATCCTTCGTCACTATCCACAACTCCACCGACCTTAATGTCGTCCGCAAATTTACTAACCCACCCTTCTAAGCCCTCATCCAGGTCATTTATAAAAATGACGAACAGCAGTGGACCCAACACTGACCCTTGCGGTACGCCCGCTAGTAACTGGACACCAAGATGAACATGTTCCATCAACTCCAACCCTCTGTTTTCTTTCAGCAAGCCAATTACTGATCCAAACTGCTATGTCTCTGATTTCTCTCCACAGATGCTGCCAGACGTGCTGAGCTTTTCCAGCAAATTCTGTTTTTGCTTGTGAGTTTTTACTCATCTTTATTCTGCGAGCTGGAAAACACTTGCCAAACAAAATCAATCATTGTCAAACTTTCAATTGACCACCAACTTCAATGGCCTTTTAGTGGAAAGGGATTTCAGATTTTAATGTGAAGAAGTGACATTCAGAACATTCTTAATGGATGAGCCAAGTTGGGCTGAATCACTTTGCTTTCGGATGAAGAGTTTGAGTTGTTTGTTTTTCACTCCCCTCTCTCTTGCTCTGTTGCCTGATTCATACAGCTATGGGCATCTATTGATATGGATTCAAATCCCACAATGACAGCTGATTAATTTACATTCAAAGTTTGGAACTCAAAGCTAATCTCAGTGATGCTGACCATAACAATGGTCGTCAATTGTCATAAAAACCCTTTTGGTTATGCATCATTCCTACAAGGAAGACAATCTGCCGTCCTTAGCTGGTCTGGCCTACATGTGATTCCAGACCCCAGCAAACTCAACTGGGCACATCACAGGGCAGGAGAAAGTGAGGACTGCAGATGCTGGAGATCAGAGCTGAAAATGTGTTGCTGGAAAAGCGCGGCAGGTCAGGCAACATCCGAGGAACAGGAGAATCGACGTTTTTCCTGAAGAAGGGCTTATGCCCGAAACGTCGATTCTCCTGTTCCTCGGATGCTGCCTGACCTGCTGCGCTTTTCCAACATCACAGGGCAGATCAGAGGTTGGGAATACTGTGTCGAGTAACTCACCCCCTGATTCCCCAAAATCTGTCTCCAAGGCACAAGTCAGGGGTGTAAGGAATACCCCTCATATGCCTGGATGGATGCAGCCCCAACAACGTTCAAGGAGCTCAACACCATCCAGAACAAAGCAGACCACACTGTCACCACACCTACAAACATCCACTTCCTCCACCACTCAGTAGCAGCAGTGTGTACTATCTATAAGAAGCATGGCCGAAATTCACCAAAGATCCTTAGACAGCACTTTCCAAACCCAAGACCACTTCCATTTAGAAGGACAAAGATAGCGGGTACATGGGAACATCACCACCTTCAAGTTCCCCGCCAAGCCACCTCACGATCTCAGCTTGGAAATATATCACCGTTTCGTCATTGTCGCTGGGTCAAAATCCTGGAAATCCTCTGTCTAATGGCGTTGTGGGTCAACCCACAGCAGGTGGACTGCAGCGGTTCAAGAAAGTACCTTCTCAAGGGTTAAGTAGGGGGCAGTAAATGCTGGGCCCAGCCAGTGGTGTCCTTGTCCCATGAGTGCATAAAAACGTGGTCACCTCTTAACTGGCCCCTGGAATGGACTTAGCAAGATTCTGGGTTCAAGGACAATAAAAAAATTGTGGGGCACTCACATCGCATGGAAGAATGTTTTACAAATGAAATTCATCCTGTCTATGTCCAAGGCTGAGAGGGTGAGCGCAAATGGCCGTTATCTATTTCAGGTTGCAAAATAAACAAGTGAAGGTGCACAAAAAAATGACATTAAAAGCCATAGAAAACAATGGGACTGTTATTCAGTTTCACATGTGGAACTGCTCTCAGATCCCTGGCATGTAGTTACTAGACAACGTGCTTGCGCTGAAATCCTGTATGTGTTTCGATTGACCCTGTGGACTCTGTGGATTCGGAATATCCCCAAGGATTTGGTCTGAAAAATCGACAGATTTCCTTCAGGGCTGGTCACACACAAACCCTTACAGCAGTGCTGGTTCAGTTTGTATATTGCAAGCATTATGCTTAAGCTGATTGAGTTACTGGTGCTGGAATCCTGCACCGTGCTCCCGTAAGCTGGGGACTTTAAACAGACCCGGACACTAAGATTGGGAATCAGTGCTTAAGCTGCAGATCAGTGAAATGTTAGGAATACGGTTCTGGCAGCCTCCAAGTGCATTGCAAGAGTGGAATATTGAATGGTAAATGTTGGAAAGAAATGACAAGTTAATTAAACAGAGAAAAGACAGAGTGCAGAACTGAAAGCTAACTTAGTGTCTGCTAAAAATATACTTGTTTATAATAGTCTTTGGTCATTATTTCTTGTCAAAACAATAAGAATGTTATGTGCCAGCCTTAATGCACAAATCAGTTAGCATTAGATGCACAGTTCAATGCAAACATTCAGAAGTAAACAGTGTCGATACACTGCTTCCACATGAAGACATCTTGAGCAGCACAAGGGTCCTGTGCTGTGCAGAGATCCTGGGTATGGACCAAACTTGCACCAGAACTTTAAACGTTGCTGGAGATCACAGCGGGTCTGACAAAGAGTCATTTTTTAGATTACTTACAGTATGGAAACAGGCCCTTCGGCCCAACAAGTCCACACCGACCCGCCGAAGCGCAACCCACCCATACCCCTACATATACCCCTTACCTAACACTACAGGCAATTTAGCATTGCCAATTCACCTGACCCGCACATCTTTGGACTGTGGGAGGAAACCGGAGCACCCGGAGGAAACCCACGCAGACACAGGGAGAACGTGCAAACTCCACACAGTCAGTCGCCTGAGGTGGGAATTGAACCCAGGTCCCTGGCGCTGTGAGGCAGTAGTGCTAACCACTGTGCCACCGTGCCGCCCTCTAATCTTGACATCAGCCTGTTCTCTCCCCATGGATGCTGCCTAACCCGTTGTGATCTCCAGCATCTTTTGTTTTCAGTACAGATTCCAACATCGGCAATATTTTGCTCCTACATTGCAACAGAACATGCCTTGCCTTTGGGCTAATCATGCTTTCAACACGTGATGAAACTTAAGTTCTACTAAACAGCCTCCCTGACATTGAAAGCTAATGTTGATAAGGGTAGAGTTCATTCCTTCAGATTGTAATCATTGTTACATATTTTTTGTTCTATTTCTTTCTGCCTGATCCCACTCTTCTAATCCAATTTTGCTCCCTCTTTTTATTCTTTATTCTGTATCTGAATTGTCATTGAATTTTTTATTCTAATAGATGTCCACACTTGACGACTGTTCATTCCAACAGGCGATGGAGGGACATGGTTAAGTCAGACATACCCAGCCGGTGGGTATTGCATTGTTTGGATGTTTGCCTGACAGAAAGGGGCTCTAAAAGGTAAACAACTATGTAAATGCCAGTCTAACAAACTCCAGGTGTCACTCGTTCAGCCACACCATAACGCATTATTGAGTGATAGAGATTGACAACACAGAGAAAGGCCCTTCGACCCATCATTTCTGTGTCAGCCAAAAACAACTGTAATAATCCCATTTCCCAGCACTGGGCCCATAACCACACGGCATCAAGGTCCACTTCACCAGTTTCCACATCGGCCCTCCCCCTGACAATATCTCAGATCTGACCCTCCAACTCGGCACTGCCCTGTTCAACTGTCCCACCTGCCCATCCTCCTTCCCATCTGTCTGCTTCACCCTCCACTCCGACTTATCACCACCACCCCCTACCTTCATCTATCTATCACCTTCCCAGATACCTCATCTCCATCGCCACCCTCCTATTTATCTCCCTCCCCCCTTCCACTATCTCCCAGCAGACTTTGCTGATGAGGGGCTTACATCCGAAACAACGACTCTCCTGCTCCTCGATGCTGCCTGACCTGCTGTGCTTTTCCAGCACCACAGTTTTTGACCCATGTGGGTCTTGCCATTGCAAGGCACATCTGAAAACTTCTCAAATGTGATGAGAATTTCTACCTACCACCCTTACAGGCAGTGAGTTCCAGATTGCCACCATCCTCTGGGTGAAATATATTTCCTCACATCCCTCTCTAAACCTTCTGCCCTTTACCCCAAATCTATACTCCCTGGTTATTGATTCCTCCATCAAGGGTAAAAGTTCCTTCCTCTCTATCCTATTTAAGAGCGGCATGGTGGCTCAGTGGTTAACACTGCTGCCTCACAGCGCCAGGGATCTGCATTCTGATTCCACCCTCGGGTGACTGTCCGTGTGGAGTTTGCACATTCTCCCCGTGTCTGCATGGGTTTCCTCCGGGTGCTCCAGTTTCCTCCCACAGTCCAAAGATGTGCAAGTTAGGTGCATTAGCCAGGGGAAATGCAGAGTTACAGGGATGAGGTAGGGTATGAGTGAGATGCTCTTCAGAGGGTCGGTGTGGACCTCAGTGGGCTGAATGGTCTGCTTGCACACTATTGGGATTCTATGATCTATCCTCCACATAATTTTATACATCACAATCATGTTCTCTCTCAGTTTCCTCTGTTCTAATCTCTCTTCCTCACTAAAACTCTCAAGGCCAGGCAACATCCTGGCAAATCTCCCACTGCACCCTCCCCAGTGCTGTCACACCCCTTCTATAATATGGATTCCAGAACTGCAAACCGTACACTAGCTGTGGCCCAATCAACATTTTCTACAGTTCCAAATTAACCTCTTTCCTTTTAAACCCTATGCCTTAGTAAGTATACCACATTCCTTCTTAACCACGTTATCCACCCACCCTGATACTTTAAGGGACTGGTGGACTTGCTCACCAAGATCCCTCTGATCCTCTGTACTTCCCAGGGTCCTAACCCTCATCATGTATCCACCTGCCTTGTTTATCCTGTCCAAGTGCATCATCTCACGCTCGTCCAGATTGAATTCCATTTCATGATCACAAAGATTTGCATTTCCATAGTGCCTTTCATGACATCCTCAAAATATTTCACCACCAAACTAATTAAGTACTTTGGAAGTATAAACGTTGTGCTGATGTAGGAAGTTGTTCACCAATTTGTGCACAGAGAGTTCCCACAAAAGGGAAAGTGAAAATGACAAGACAATCTGTCATAGAGTCATCGAGTCACGCAGCATGGAAACCGACCTGCCTGTTACCACCCCCTAAGAAAAAACGGACAGGAAATGACATCACCACAGGAAATGGTGTCACCACATGACACGACATCACCAACCCAAGGAAATCTAAACACATAAATAGAAAGCGAGCCATCCCACCAGTGCTTCACCAGATACTCTCACTGATGATGTTACCAAGTATGGTGCCGAAACGTCTGAAAATGAACCTTCCAGCTCAGCGAGCAAACCGACATCCAAAACCTCAATCTGAGCTACAAATCTTCTCAAAACCCGCCACAGACCCACTCGGTCCAAACAGCCCATTCCGACCATAATCCCAAACTAAACTAATTGCACCAGCCAGTTCCCGGACCATATCCCTCCAATCATCTCTTTTTTCATGGACTTATCCAAATGTCGTAACTGTACCCACATCCACCACTTTCACTGGAGGTTTATGCCACACACGTGTTATTCTCTATGTGAAAAGGTTGGCTCTTATTTCTTTTGTAAATCTTTTCCTCTCACCTTGAAGACATGCTCCTTACCATTAAAATCCCCCACCCTAGGGGAAAGACACCCACCATTTACCTTGTCCAAGCCCCTCATGATTTTATAAACCCCCCTCAACCTCCTGTGCTCCAATGAAAAAAGTCCCAGCCTATCCAGCCCCGCCTTATGACGCAAGCCCTCCATTCCCGGCAACATCCTGGTAAATCATTTCTCCGGCTTAATAATATCCTTCCTAAAACAGGGCAACCACAGCACTGCAGAGGAAGCCTCACCCACATCCTACACAACCTCAACGTAGCATCCCAACTTCTATTCTCAAAGATCTGAGCAATGAAGGCAAGCGAGATAAAAACCCCTGCCTGTATCGATCATGGGGCTCAACGCTTGGCAGAATCTCAAAGATACCTCTCCTGTGCAAGGTGACAAAATACGAGGGCCTTTGAGACCGAGCAGAGAAGATTTACCAGAACAGTTCTGGGGATGAAGGATTTTCACTGGAAATTCAGACTGGAAAATTCGGAGCTGTTTTCCTTACAATACAAGGGGAGATTTGTACAAGCTGATAATCAGGGGTATTAGTTATATTCCTGATAACTAATGCTGTAAGGATCAGGAGACCGATTAAAATATTTCAGCAAGAAACACAAGAGCACAGACGTGAGGAACAACTTTTTTTAAATGCAATAAGTGGAACTGACCATGCGTGAGGGTTGGGGGTGGGAAGGAAGACCAATCATGCTTTCAGAGAGAAATTTTCTAAACACTGGAGAGCAATAAGTCTATAGGCCTAGGGAGACAAAATGGTGGAGTGGGCCTGACCAAGTGTCCCAAAAGGAGGTGGGCATCGATACTGTGGACCGAGCAACATAATTCCTCGATGTTTTTCAAAATCGGGGCATTTCCAGATACCTCAGGTTGAAGTCAGTGCAGGCCTTGATGTTTTATCTGAAGTAATGAGCCGAAAGCTAGTGCTTCTAAACAAACCTTTTGGACTATAATCTGGTGTTGTGTGATGTTTAACCTTTCAACTGAGAAGTGGCAGTACGAACAGCTGAAGCACACCAGTAATCGTGCAGGTACACCGGGGAGGGGATGTTTGAATAATATCCTTTCTTGCTGCTTTGATCTATATTTCTTGCTGTCATTTCCTTTTTTCACATCCAAGGACATTTCTCCTCAGATCTTCAGATAAACGTCCTCCAAGGTGGACTTCAGGATACGCCAAGCAGAAGATGATAGCTAAGTTTAGTATCCATGATGACAGCCTCAACTGGGATCTTGGGTTCATGTCACATGACCCCACCACTGTACACTCTCACACAAACACATTCATGGACACGTACACACACTCACTCTCTCACACATGCACTCACACAGACCCTCTCTCATACATGTGCCAACTATCTCTCACACACACTCACACTCTCTCAAATGCGTATACTCCCTCACATTCACACTCTCACACAAACACACACACAGACCCTCTCTCGTACACACACACTTGCACACACACTCCCTCACACACATATACTCACTCACACTCCCTCTCCCTGTCCCTCTCCCTCATATACATACACACACACACACACACACACACACACACACACACACACACACACACACACACACACACACACACACACACACACACACACACACACACACACACCTATGCAGTAAAGACAGTCAGTCAACGTGACATTTTATAAATTCCTGCTTTGGAAATTAAAACCAGTCTGTCTCCAGGATGAGACACAAACAGACTTGAAACAGGGCATCACACCTAAAATGCATTGTTTGACCTAAGATGTCACTGTCATTCTGATAAAATCTGAAGTTATCTTGGGGCAGGGATTTATTAATCAATCAAAAGCTGCACCTCTATTCTAACTGATTAAAGACTTAATAACGATCTAAGTTTGTTCAATACATTTGAATAAGTTGTATGACCCTTTGATCTTTTACTATAAATTCTGTGTCCAATGTATTCTCTCTCATTAGCTGCCTGAAGGAGGAACAGGGGCTCTGAAGGTTTGTGGTTTCAAATAAACCAGTTGGACTATAACTCGGTGTCATGTGATTTTTGACTTTGTCCATCCCACCCCTGTGTAGGGTGGCATGGTAGCTCAGGGGTTAACACTGTTGCCTCATAGTGCCAGGGATCTGGGTTTAATTCCAGACTCAGGTGACTGTCTGTGTGGAGTTTTCACATTCTCTCTGTGTACGCGTGGGTTTCCTCCAGGTGCTCTGGTTTCCTCCCACTGTCCAAAGGTGTGCGGAGTTAGGGTGAATTGACCATGCTAAATTACCCATAGTGTTCAGGGATGCGTAGGTTAGGTGCATTCGTCAGGGGTAAATGTAGAGGTTTGGGTCAGATACTCTTCGGAGGGTCAGTGTAGACTTGTTGGGCCAAAAGGCCTGTTTCTACACTGTAAGAATTCTATGCATTTTAAGTCCAACACCGAGCACCTCCACATCTTGTCTGAATTTGGAAACACACCATCAGTTCCCAAAGAGCCTAGTTCAAGTGAGATTGCTAAAGAATGATTATTTATAGTAAAATTTAGGAAGTGGTGGTATAGTGCCACTGAAACTGGTCCTGCATTGCAAAGGCAAAAATGACGACTGCCAATTGGAAACTAGAGTTTAAATCAGAGTGGTGCTGGAAAAACACAGCAGGTCAGGCAGCATCCGAGGAGCAGGAAAATCGACGTTTCAGGCCCTTGAAGGGCTTTTGCCCGAAATGTCGATTTTCCTGCTCTTCGGATGCTGCATTGCAAAGGGCCTGGTTAATCCTTTTTAGGGACGCGGTTGGTTGATGGTTGAATTTGAATCTGACAAGGTATCCGGAAATCTAAAGTTAACCTCAGAGACAGCAACCATGAAACTAGCATTGAGTGTATGTCAATGTATAAAAAAAAATCTGGTTCATGAAAAACGTTCGAAGGCAAGGAATCATAGAATCCCTCCAGTTCGAAAAGGGGCCATTTGGGCCCATCACCGTGCTAACCAGTCCTGCCCAGAATGATGGACATGGCCGGAAATGGTTGACCAAGTCTTTCAGTTTGGGGGACATTAGGTCTGGACAGTGACTCGCACTTCCCACGAAAAGAAAAAAAAGTTCTATTATCCAGGGAATGTCTGCCAGCCAAAAAAATCCAATTAATGGGATTGGCCAGGAATTGCTTATTCACACAAATGTGGCATTTTAAGAAGATGCTCAATGAAGGCCAACTGCTTTCTCCCGAGTGCAGGAGAAGGCTTTTGAACTCTCAAATAGGAAGATGCAGCTGCCCAGGAATCCTCCTGGTAAATGCTATGCTTCCCACAGTGTGACGTGGTGTTTAGCTCCTAATGTACGCCATGGATTCATACAGTGCAGAAGAGGCACATCAAGCTTGTGCTGACAAAATCCAAAGCTACACGAGTCCCAAATTCCCACACCAGGCCCATAGCCTCAAATGTTATGACATTCCAAATGCACGTCCAAGTACTTCTTAAAGCTTGTCAGGCTTCCCACCTCAACTACACAACCAGGCATTCCAAACACCCACCACCCTCTGGGTGATAAAGATTTTCTTCAAATCCCCTCTATACCTCTTGCTCTACCTATTAAAATGATGCCCCCCGTGTTATTGACCCTGCAGCTAAAGGGTACAGCTACTTTCTATCTCCCCTTGTTCTTGTCCCTCATAATCTTATACAACTCTCTTCAACCTTCTCTGCTCTAAAGAAAACAACCCGAGCTTATCCAGTTTCTCTCCATCACTGAAATGCTCCATCCCAGGGAACATCTTGGTGAATTTCCTCTGCATCCTCTCCAGTACAATCACATCCTATCGACAGTGTGGTGACCAAATCTGCACACAGTACATAGAACATAGAACATAGAACATAGAAAAATACAGCGCAGTACAGGCCCTTTGGCCCTTGATGTTGCGCCGACCGAAGCCTACCTAACCTACACTAGCCCAATAACCTCCATATGCCTATCCAATGCCCGCTTGAATGACCATAAAGAGGGAGAGTCCACCACTGTTACTGGCAGGGCATTCCATGAACTCACAACCCACTGAGTAAAGAATCTACCCCTAACGTCTGTCCTATACCAACCCCCCTTAATTTAAAGCTGTGTCCCCTAGTAACAGTTGACTCCATACGCGAAAAAGGTTCTCACTGTCAACCCTATCTAAACCCCTAATCATCTTGTACACCTCTATCAAATCTCCCCTAAACCTTCTTTTCTCCAATGAGAACAGCCCCAAGTGCCTCAGCCTTTCCTCATATGATCTTCCTACCATACCAGGCAACATCCTGGTAAACCTCCTCTGCGCCCGTTCCTGTGCCTCCACATCCTTCCTATAGTATGGCGACCAAAATTGCACACAATACTCCAGGTAAGGCCGCACCAGAGTCTTATACAACTGCAACATGACCTCAGGACTCCGGAACTCAATTCCTCTACCAATAAAGCCCAGTACGCCATATGCCTTCTTCACAGCACTATTTACCTGGGTGGCAACAGTACTCCAACTGTGGCCTCATCAAAGCCCTGAACAGCTCTAACAATAACCCCCCTGCTCTCATAATCTATACCACATCTGATAAAGGTGAGTTTACCATATGCCTTCTTAACCACCATATTAACCTGCCCTGCCACCTTCAGGGATCTGTGAATAAGCACCCCAATATCCCCCTGGTCCTCTGAGCTTCCTGGTGGCCTGTCATTCATTGAGTACTCCCTTGGCTTGTCAGGTTCTGATCAGTCATCCACCAATCTTCTTATCTGTCACTGACTTACACTGTTTGCAAAGTCCAACTCTTTCCATAACATCTTCCCCTCCATTCCCACTTCCACCGCTTCTCACCGGAGACCCTCACCACCTTCTGAAGACCATTGAGTACCTGGACAAGTTCTGCTCAGTCTGGGACTGCCCTGAATGGTTTCAGACACTTGCCCCTGGATGTGGCAGGGAGGGAGAAATGGGATTTGCAGATTGGAAACAGTCCACAAGGGGCAGAAAGAGTCACGGTTCCTGTCATTTAGTTGGTATCTCTGCAAATGGCAAAAGAAACGAAGGCAGGGATGTGCAACTATTGTAGCTGTTAAGTAAAAACTCAACCAACATCTTCCCTCAATGACTTTGTTTTAAACATCACTTCCTTTGAAGGACTGTATAGCGTTCCCTCACTTCCCCTGTTTCCATTGCATCCCTAATAAGATCACCTTCCATCTGACCATGATAGATATGCCCCACAACAATGTCTATTCTCTTTCCCATCCTGATCTCTTACCCTGCCGACTGGAACCGTGACACAATTTCCCATCAGCCTCTTGCAACCGCTGACAGTGCGAGCCCCACCAACATCAGCAACATCCCTCATCTCCTTCTCCAATGCCTGCTCTTCCAACAACCTCCCATTCTCACAGCAGGTCCCAGCACCTTCCATCTCCTCCCTTGTCGCTGTCTTGAGGCCATTCATTTACTTGCCCTCCTTTCAGTTTTGCACCTTTATTTTTTTGCTCACCATGCAGTCTCTGGTGGGACTGAGGATAAATCTGATGGAACACGTCCTTCCCATCCAGAAGTGTGCCGCTTGAGCTCCCAATTTCCTATAATCCGAATTCAGCTCCTGACTCGCCCTGCCTCCATCTAACCGTTACAGAATGTTGAAGAACTGCACCTCATCTTCCAATGAAACACTTCACAGCCTCAACCCTAAGTTGAAATGAAGCACACCCTACAACCTCTCAGACAGCAGCTATTGGAAATAATTCTGCTCTTGCCATTCACACCTCCTGCAGACCCATCGCAATGCTGATATCTGCTGAATTGAATTGAATTAGCGTTATTGTTGCATATACTCACATGATTACAATGAAAAGTTTACAAGTCGCATCTTAGGTACAAAGGTACCTGGGTACAGATTCTTGAGTACAAATTCTTAGGAAGAAAAGATTAAATAAATCTTTCATCACCCTATTAACATGCCCTGCCACCTTCAGGGATCTGTACAGGAGCACCCCAATATCCCCCTGGTCTTCGGAGCTTCCTGGAGTCCGGTCATTCATTGAGTGGTTAGCACTACTGCCTCACAGCGCCAGGTACCTGGGTTCGATTCTTGCCTTGGGTGACTGTCTGTGTGGGGTTTGCATGTTCTCTCCGTGTCTGTGTGGGTTTCCTCTGGGTGCTCCAGTTTCCTCCCACAGTCCAGGTGAATTGGCCATGCTAAATTGCCCATAGGTACATTAGAGCTGAAAAAGTGTTGCTGGAAAATCGCAGCAGGTCAGGCAGCATCCAAGGAGCAGGAGAGTCGACATTTCGGGCATGAGCCCTTCTTCAGGTACATTAGTCAGGGGTAAGTGTAGAGGAATGGGTCTGGGTAGGTAACACTTCAGAGAGTTGGTGTGGACTTGTTTGGCTGAGGGGCCTATTTCCACACTGCAGGGAATCTAATCTTCAAACAAAGGAAGTCCAGCATTAGAGACCTTCGAAGGTACAAAATCATAGGATAAATTAGAAAAGTAAAGACATAAAACATTCAGAATAGCATGATAATATCATTTTTAGCAAAAATTTATAGAAGCGAATTTAAGAGGACCCAGTTATAACCCAGGCCGGATCCACCACATTGCTGAAGAAAATGCCACATTGAGTCATAGACTGACTGAAGCGGCCATGAGGAGACCAGACCAATGCCAATGAAAACAGCCACCGAAATGGCCAGAGGTCCCCTCTCTCATTAGAGAGAGGCCACCCGGTGATGGTTTAACCTGAGGGTCATCACGCTTCAGATGAGGGGAGAGGTTGAGAAGGAGAGCCCCTTCAGGGTGACCTCAGGGTACTGAACCCACCCTGTTGACAGCCCTCCGCATCACAAACCCGACCGCCGTGCCGACTGTTCCTTTCCTGCTCTATTACCAATTCCTTTTGTGTCGCGCCGCCAACTCTTGCAGCATTTAACTTACAGTCCATCCCTTCTGTGCTTTCCTCCCCCCGCCTCTCCTGTCTGCGTTGACATTGAATCCTCCTCCCCTGGAATTTTTCCCTTACGGGAAAGGTCAACGGGAAGGCCGTTGACCTCAGTTTGTTGACTCTGTTTCTCTCCACACAGATGCTGTCCACACTGCTGAGCACTCCCAGTATTTTCTGCACAGAGGGCATATCCACTGTTCACTAACTCAAACAGAGATAGTGGATTGATTTTCCTTTCTCTCTTGAACTCTCAAACTATAATTTGCATTGCTGATTATTCCAGAGTGTGAGGACATCTCTCTCTCTTACTGTGCATTGATCAGCCATTATTCACAGAGCAAAAAAGCTTTCAGGGATTAAGAAGAGGTCCCTCAGCAATTACTAAGAGAGACAAGGCTTAGTGGCAACCACAGACTTGTGTCAGGTCATTATAGGGAGATGTATCTTATTCTTTCTAACAAATGTGTCTTTAATTGAGAGAAATTGCTGTTTCTGGCCATGAGTCCTTTGGGGATATTTAATACAGGCTCCAGGCCTGGGAAGCCTGTTAAGAAGCTGCTAACTCTAGGACAAAGAGCTTTATTAAGTTAACACACAGCCATATGTACCAAATAATGACCGTCAGTTGCTTCTTATTATGTTAGAGACAGATCATGGGGTTGAGACAGCGTCCAGCCAATTTGCTGCAAGTCATCAGCTTGAGGCTGGGACCTGTTTATACAACAAAAGGCCAAATGTAACCGAGGCAAGGATCCATCAGAAATTTGCAGCCCCCTTCTAGTCATTCCGAATCAGTCTGTGAGCTGGAACTGCCTCTGAGCAAAGATACAAATGTTCACGATTAATTCTGAGCTGGTCTGACAAATTATTCTGCTTGAGCGACCTGCTCCCTTCAGGAATAGCAGGGAGGGAATGGGCTGAGTGGTCTAGTTCTCAGTTGGTGATGCTGGTGCTGTGATCATCCATGGTCTCTGATATTCCCCCAGAGAATGGATGATGGAGGAGACATTGAAGGGAATTTGGGCATCTGCTATTTCATGTCCCAGCATTAAGAAAGTAAGGGAGAGATTGTGCACATTGTGTAAGAGTCTGAAAGGCTTTTCAATCTTATTTAAACTTCCATGTAGTGGAGGAAAAAGGGAATTAAAACAGATTTGTATCGCCAGTAATTACTTTCTCTTTTGATTAGCTTTAAACTCAGAATCCCTGGCGAATTGAGATGCTTCCAACACCTAGTGGCAGCATTAGGAAATCACAAGTAAGATACAATTTTACTCTTACGTCACACAGTTCCCATCAAACACTCCCAGGACAGGGCCATCATGGGGTTAGATACAGAGTAAAGCTCCCTCTACACTGTCCCATCAAACACTCTCAGGACAGGGACATCATGGGGTTAGATACAGAGTGAAGCTCCCTCTACACTGTCCCATCAAACACTTCCAGGGCAGGGACAGCACAGGGTTAGCTACAAGGTAAAGCTTCCTTTACACTGTCTTACTTGAAACAAACCCAGGACAGGGACAGCATGGGTTTAGATGCAGAGTAAAGCTGCCTCTACACTGCCCCCATCAAACATCCCAGGACAGGGACAGCACAGGGTTAGATACAGAGTAAATCTCCCTCTACACTGTCCCCATCAAACACTCCCAGATCAGGGACAGCAAGGGATTAGATACAGAGTTAATCTCCCTCTACACTGTCCCCATCAAACACTCCCAGGACAGGGACAGCACAGGGTTAGATACAGAGTAAAGCTCCCTCTACACTGTCCCCATCAAACACTCCCAGGACAGGGACAGCAAGGGATTAGATACAGAGTAAAGCTCCCTCTACACTCTCCCCATCAAACATTTCCAGGACACGGACAGCACAGGGTTAGATACAGAGTAACTCTCCCTCTACACTGTCCCGATCAAACACTCCCAGGACACGGACAGCACAGGGTTAGATACAGAGTAACTCTCCCTCTACACTGTCCCCATCAAACACTCCCAGGACAGGGACAGCAAGGAGTTGGTGATGGAGTAAAGCTGACTCACACTTGTGCCTAACCATCAAATGTGAGGGGTTTGGGTCTGACAGCCCAGTGCCAGGCACCATCCAGAGGGAAGGACCATTGGGTGTCGAGGTGATGCTCTGGGTACCTTAACCAGCAGGTAGGAGGCAATAACAGATCCTAAACATCAGAACACAACAATACCTACATGAACCCCACCCAAGGTGGGCTAGCAGGAAGGGAACGCTGAAGTCGGTGTGTTGTTCAATGGGTAGTATTGTCTAGCACAATATTGACCAGGTAATCTGTCAATTAGGATGGTCAATGTGCCAAATTCAAAAAGAGTGGCGCTGGAAAAGCACAGCCGGTCAGGCAGCATCCGAGGAGCAGGAGAGTCGACGTTTTGAGCCTCAGCCCTTCATCTGGAATTGCTGGAGGGTGTGGGGTGAGAGGTGGAGAGGGAGAGGGAGTCATGGAGGCAAGGGGAGCTGAGAGATAAATGGGATGGGGGTGGGGCTGGGGGAAAGGCAGCTTAGAATGCCTTAGATGAAGGTGGGGATAAAGGTGATAGGTCAGAGGGGAGGGTGGAGCAGATAAGTGGAAAGGAAGATGGTCGAGAGAGGGGGGCCGGGTTGGAGGGTTGAATTTGGGTTAAGGTCGGGGGAGGGGAAATGAGGAAACTGGTGAAATCAACATTAATCCCGTGTGGTTGGAGGCTCCCAAGCCGGAAAATGAGATGTTCATCTTCCTACCATCGGTTGCCTAGGATTTAGTGATGCAGGAGGTCCAGGGCTTGCATGTCCTTGGTGGAGTGGGAGGGGGAGTTGAAGTGTTCGACCACAGGGCGGTGGGGTTATTTAGTGCGTGGGTCGGATTAGCTATTTTGAATGTAGTCATTCAGATTGACAGACTCCATGGCCAATGAGCCTGAGAACTCCCCCTCCCTCCCCCTGGAGCATGCCCTGTGATGATTGGTGGGACAGTACATCTTTCCTTGAGGGACTCTGCATCTAGAAGGACAAGGGCAGTAAATACATGGGAACACCAGCCCCTGCAAGCTCCCCTCCGAGACGCTCACCATCCTGACTTGGAAATATATCGCTGTTTCTTCACTGGGTCACAATCCTGGAATCCCCTCCCAAAGGGCATTGTGCATCTACTTACAGCAAGTGGACTGCAGCGGTTCAAGAAGGCAACTCACCCCCACCTTCTCAAGGGGCAACTAGGGACAGACAATATGAAATAACTACACAGAGGCTGTATCCCGTCCCTAAGTCACCCTTGGTTTACAGGTGGAGAGTCCTTGACACTGATCCAGCTTCCTCAGAGCCAGGTCTCAGACTGAACGCTCATGTTCACATCTGTCAGCCAAGGCTCCCTAATTAGTTCAGGTTAACAGCCCCAATCAGGGAGCTCCCATTCTACGAGGTCCACCTGGCTGACCTGATTACAATCACTCCACAATTCCTGCTGGCCCAGCCAGTGACACCATGAATGAATTCGAAAATATCTGCCTCTGATTGGTTCCTAGCATGCCCTCCTGTATTTTCCAGTGATCCTGGTGACTGAAGGATATGCCTCTTGTGTAGTAGCTGCTGCAGATCCTTACACTGTCTCATAGATGCCCAGCTCTGAAAAGATAGATTTGTTCAAAATCGATCCCATTTACCACGTTGGTAGTACCATTTAACACTTTGGAGGTGTAACAATGCTGCTCTTTTAACAAGATTATGTTGTCCTTGTTTTTTTTAACCAGAGAGGTCACAAAAGACACAGACTCCGAAAAGTCTAAATTTGAAGGGTTTTAGGGCCAATTTGATTGTAGTTAACAGATACTACCTCCAGCAACAGGCCCATTCACCTGCCCCTGTGTTTTTATTTTTGCCACTGTTCACCTATTATGTACTTATCTGTGCCACTAGACTCTGTGACCTGTCAGTATTGCTCGCAAGACAAAGCTTCTCACTGTGCCTCGGTACACGTGACAATAAATCCAATTCAATTCAATACAATTTTTTTTAAAATCGCTTGTACAATGAAAAGGGGAGTGGCCAGTTCTCCCAGCTCCACTTAGCTCGGATTTGGTTTGGTGTTTGGCCGTCTGGCCGTTGACTGAAAGCAGTCAGGCAGTTGTGAAGTCAGTCCAGGCTGATCCTCCCTCTCTCTGACATCTCTCCTGTAAGACCTGTCTTTGATTTTCCCTTTTGTGCCAAGGGGGAATGTTGAAATAGTTGGAACAGCATCATTCAGCTGGAATAACCTGTTGGGTTTTCAGATAGGTTAAGTTATTCAGTATTCTGTTCTCTTATTTGTGATTCATTCGGTCATCTTGCAAATACATTGCATACTAAATGGTTGGACCAGCTGCATCCCTCCTGAAATACCCACTCTACACCTGCTTAAAATAACTGGCAAAGCTAGAGGCCTGATGACTTTCTTGAAATGCTTTGAGGGGATCTGGCCTGGTCCATAACAGGTGACATCTGTGATATGAAGATCAGATGTCATTTGCACATAGGTTGTACTCTGGCCACTCTTGCCAATACTGTCGTGGACGGATCATTCAACAGCAGGCTGATTGGTGAGAACGCGATTGACGTTTTCTTCGTCTCTTACTGGTTCCCTCACCTCAAACCGCAGACCCAGTCTGGCAGCTATGTCCTTTGAGACCCGCTCTGCTTGATCAGCAGAGCCACTCCTGGTGATGAACATTGAAATCCCCCACCCAGAGTATCTTTCTACACCCTTGCTACCCTCAATTGTTGTCAAACATGGAGGAGTGCTGCGGGAGGAAAATATGTGGCAATCAGTAGGAGATTTCCTTGCCCATGTTTGACCTGAGACCATGAGACTTCATGGGGTCCAGAGTCAATGTTGAAGACTTCCAGGCAACTCCTTGCCAAGTGTACACCACTGTGCGGCCAACTCTGTTGGGTCTGCCCTGCTGGTGGGACATGACATACCCAGGGATTATCTGGAACGTTGCAAGGTTGATTGCGTGAGTTTAATTAGTCTGTGGGACATCTCTTCCAATTTTGACCTGTGCCCTCAGAGATTAGTAAGCAGGGCTTCGCAGAGTCAACACAGCTGAGTTTGCTTTGTTTCTGTAGGTGCAGTTCTGTCCAGTTTGATTCTCTTTCTGAGACATTTTCCCGTCAGACCCGAACTGTTCACTCTGCTTTGCCTCCACACAGGCTGCCAGACCTGCTGAGTTTACCCAGCAGTTTCTGATTTTGCTTGGGCTGATAAGAGCAAACGACGTGGTGGCTGAATGGTCAATTTTGCTGCTTTATAGTGCCAGGGACCCGGGTTCAATTCCAGCCTTGGGTGACTGACTGCGTTGGAGTTTGCACATTCTTCCTGTGTCTGTGCAAGTTTGCTGCAGGTTAGGTGGATTGGCCATGCCAAATTGCCCATTGAGTCCAGGCTAGGTGAGTTAGCCACGGGAAATACAAGTTTGTGAGGATTAGGTGGGATGCTGTTCAGAGATATGGACTTGATAGGCTGTCATGTTGCGCCTGTACAGGACATTGGTTAGGCCACTGTTGGAATATTGCATGCAATTCTGGTCTCCTTCCTATCGGAAAGATGTTGTGAAACTTGAAAGGGTTCACAAAAGATTTACAAGGATGTTGCCAGGGTTGGAGGATTTGAGTTATAGGGAGAGGCTAAACAGGCTGGGGCTGTTTTCCCTGGAGCGTCAGAGGCTGAGGGATGACCTTATAGAGGTTTACAAAATAATGAGGGTAAATAGGCAAAGTCTTTTCCCTGGGCATAGGTTTAGGGTGAGAGGGGAAAGATATAAGAGACCTGCAGGGCAACTTTTTCACACAGAGGGTGGTACGTATATGGAATGAGCTGCCAGAGGAAGTGGTGGAGGCTGGTACAATTGCAACATTTAAGAGACATTTGGCTGGGTATATGAATATGAAAGGTTTGGAGGGATATGGGCTGGGTGCTGGCAGGTGGGACTAGATTGGGTTGGGATATCTGGTCGGCATGGACGGGTTGGACTGAAGGGTCTGTTTCCATGCTGTACATCTCTATGACTCTATGAATGGTGTGCTTCTACACTGTAGGGATTCTATCATCTTGCAAGGGCCTTTAAGAGTCAACTGCATTGCTGAGGGTCTGGAATCACATGTTGGTCAGACAGAGTAAGAATGGCAAATTTCCCTTCCCTGAAGGGCATGAATCAACCAGATAGTTTCTAACAAGAGTCATCACCAGTTTCATGCTCATTGTAAGTTTTGTAATTTCAAGTTTTGTTTTCAACTGAAATTCCACCAAGTGCGATGGTGGAATTTGAACCTGATATTTGGAAGAGGGAGTCGAAGGGTGAGTCAGTAAATTTGCAGACGATACAAAGATTGGTGGAGTTGTGGATAGTGAGGAGGGGTGTTGTCAGCTGCAAAGGGACTTAGATATGATGCAGAGCTGGGCTGAGGAGTGGCAGATGGAATTCAACCCTGTCAAGTGTGAGGTTGTCCATTTTGGAAGGACAAATAAGAATGCGGAATACAGGGTTAACAGTAGGGTTCTTAGTAAGGTGGAGGAGCAGAGGGATCTTGGGGTCTATGTTCATAGCTCTTTGAAAGTTGCCACTCAGGTGGATAGAGCTTGTAAGAAGGCCTATGGTGTATTAGCGTTCATTAGCTGAGGGATTGAATTCAAGAGTTGTGAGGTGATGTTGCAGCTGTACAGGACTTTGGTTAGGCCACATGTGGAGTACTGTGTACAATTCTGGTCGCCTCACTTTAGGAAAGATGTGGAAGCTTTGGAGAGGGTGCAGAGGAGATTTACCAGGATGTTGCCTGGAATGGAGAATAGCTGCAAATGTGTTGCTGGTCAAAGCACAGCAGGCCAGGCAGCATCTCAGGAATAGAGAATTCGACGTTTCGAGCATAAGCCCTTCATCATGCTCGAAACGTCGAATTCTCTATTCCTGAGATGCTGCCTGGCCTGCTGTGCTTTGACCAGCAACACATTTGCAGCTGTGATCTCCAGCATCTGCAGACCTCATTTTTTACTGGAATGGAGAATAGGTCATACGAGGATAGGTTGAGAATGCTAGGCCTTTTCTCATTGGAACGGCGAAGGATGAGGGGTGACTTGATAGAGGTTTATAAGACGATCAGGGGAATAGATAGAGTAGACAGTCAGAGACTTTTTTCCCCAGGTACAACAGAGTGTTACAAAGGGGCATAAATTTAAGGAGAAGGGTGGAAGGTATTGGGGGGATGTCAGGGGTAGGTTCTTTACCCAGAGAGTGGTGGGGGCATGGAATGCGCTGCCTGTGGGAGTGGCAGAGTCAGAATCATTGGTGACCTTTAAGCAACAATTGGATAGGTAGATGGATAGGTGCTTAAGCTAGGACAAATGTTCGGCACAACATCGTGGGCTGAAGGGCCTGTTCTGTGCTGCATTGTTCTATGTTCTTTGTTCTATTTCCCTGCGTGTCTGAATTGCCAATCGAGGAGCAATTCCTTCCCCTATCTGAACCGATGTGGTACCTTTTGTTAAAGTTCACTTGAGAATGTAACTTTAAAAAAATGTTCTGTGATTTACATATGAGAGAACTGAAACCAACACACCAATTTGAAAAGATGAGAGACTTAACATACAATCCAGGTCTTTTTTCAATATATCATTTGAGTTCCATCACACTGTAAACTTTTGCTATAAATTCTGTGTCTTACGATCTTTTACTCCACAACCACTTGATAAAGGAGCAGCGCTCCGAAAGCTAGTGCGTCCAAATAAACCTGTTGGACTATAACCTGGTGCTGTGTGATTTTTTAACTTTGTCCGCCCCAGTCCAACAGCGGCACCTTCAAATCATTCCCCTAGCCTTGTTGCCAATGTAACATCCCTCTGCCAGAAACACTGCAAAATCTCAAGACTGTAGCTGACTCGTGCCATCATGACGGTGATTAGGAATGGTCAATTAATGTTGCCCCTATCCAATGAAGTTCACATCTTAACAACAAATAAAGAAACAGAATCCTTCAGTGCTCCTAGCCAAAATGGCAAACAAGGATTAGCAACAGAGTGCGTAAAATCAACAATCCAAATTTCAACAGCACAGCAGGTGTGAGAAATGCAGAAGAGGTCCTTTCTATTTTGCTAATTAACTCTATTTAAAGTAAAGAGATGAGGATTACAGCTAATAGACTCCCCACCAGGAGACATTGCATCCAACTATGCAAACAAAACCAAAATAAGCTCCGCTGTTACAATTAAGAGCTGTTCTGAGCTACTTTAGATAAAATAAGGGATATATTGTGTCTTTCATCAGGGCACTCCGAATCACTTTACAGTAAATGGTTTTCTTCAAAGCCGTTGTTGATAGTTCCTGTGGTCCAAAGATTTAATTCTGATATAAGAAGCAATAGGGCTTCTCTTTAAGAAAGCGACTCAATGTACAGCACTGTCTTGAGCAGAAACTGGCAGGCTTCATGGGCCACTATTGCTCCCCTTTCTTTTACCTGTTCCTGAGATGGGAGTCTTGCTGAATATTTATTACCACCACTACTTGCTCTGGAGGAGGTGGGGGTGAGCTGCCTTCTTGAACCGCTGCAGTCCACCTGCTGTAGTTGTTAGCAAAGAAATTCCAGGATTTTGACCCAGTGACACTGACGGGGATATATTCCCAAGTCAGGATGGTGAGTGGCTGAGAGGAGAACTTGCAGGGGGTGGTGTTCACATGTATCTGCTGCACTTGCCCTTCTAGATGGAAGTGGTCATTGGTTTGCAAGGTGCTGTCTAAGGAAACTTGGTGGATTTCTGCTGTGCATCTTGTAACTGGTACACACTGCTACCGCTCTGGGAGTGGTGCTGGCTTGATGGTAGAAGTAGAGCTGAAAATGTGTTGCTGGAAAAGCGCAGCAGGTCAGGCAGCATCCAAGGAACAGGAAATTCGACGTTTTGGGCATAAGCCCTTCATCAGGATGAAGGGCTTATGCCCGAAACGTCGCATTTCCTGTTCCTTGGATGCTGCCTGACTTGCTGCGCTTTTCCAGCAACACATTTTCAGCTCTGATCTCCAGCATCTGCAGACCTCACTTTTTCCTGGTGGTAGAAGTACTAGACTATCAATCCAGAAGCTTGGCTAATGTCACGGGGACCTGGGTTCAAATCCCACCATAACAAACGTGGAATATGAATTCAATTAAAAACAAAATCGAATCAGGAGTCTATTGATAATCATGAAACCAATATTTGGAAGATCAATCTGGCTCACTGATGCCCTATAGGGAAGAAAATCAACTGTTCTTACCTGGTCTGGTCTACAGGCGACACCAGACCCACAGCAATATGTTTGACTCTTAAGTGCCCTCTGAAATGGCCTAGTGAGTAACTCAGTTCATGGACAGCTAAGGATGGGCCATAAATGCTGGCCAGCCAGCAACACCACTGTCTCACAAGTGTGTAAACTTTTTTAAAAATGAGCATTTGTAATAAAGAGGGTGGATATAATGTTAATCAATCTGGCTGCTTTGTTCTCAGTGATGTTGAACTTTTGAAAGCTGTTGGAGGTGCACCTGTCCAGGTGAGTGGGATGTACTCTGTCACACTCTTGACTTGTGCCTTGTATAAGATCAAAAGTCGCATGGCACCAGGTTATAGTCCAACAGTTTATTTGAAAACACTGGCTTTCGGAGCGCTGCTCCTTCAACACCTTGTTCAACCCAGTCCAACACCAGCACCTCCACAACTTGTGCCTTGTAGATGGTGGACAGACTTTGGGGAATCAGAAAGTGATTGTGATTCTGTTCGCCGAGCTGGGAATTTGTGTTGCAGACGTTTCGTCCCCTGTCTAGGTGACATCCTCAGTGTTTGGGAGCCTCCTGTGAAGCGCTTCTGTGATCTTTCCTCTGACATTTGAATTCACTTCCAGTTGTCAGTTCCAGCTGTCCGCTGCAGTGGCCGGTATATTGGGTCCAGGTCGATGTGCTTATTGATTGAAGCTGTGGATGAGTGCCATGCCTCTGGGAATTCCCTGGCTGTTCTCTGTTTGGCTTGTCCTATAAGAGTGGTCAGAAAGTGAATTACTCACCTCACTATTCCTAACCTCTGACCTGTTCATATAG